>NC_141694.1:555061415-555766735 GCF_964263255.1 Lissotriton vulgaris
ATTAATATCTATTAATTAATTTACATATTTAAGTAATTATAATTAAATTACTTCCCACCCTATTCCACTATAAACCCACAACCCGATACAGAATTACATTACGCAATTATTATAAAAACAAAATTAATGTAATAAAATTATTTATAACATAATAACACACTTTTCACACATATTATTACATAAAAAAACACTATAAAATATTAAATATTATCAAAAATTCGATATTTTTGCTATCTATATTTTATACAGTCGATATTACTTCACTTACCTTAAAAACGATATTTTTGTAGTCGATATTCTGTCCAGTCGATATTTTGTCCAGTCTATATTATTACTCGATATTCTGTCCAGTCGATATTTTGGACTCAATATTATGTCTGTGCACCCCGTAATGTCAATGCTCTCCTCTTCAGTACCAGTCTGATTATCTACGCTCAGATTAGGGCATGGCCTGTCCGGAGTTTCGACCTCTTTTGAAGCGTTTAATTCCTTAGTCGCTAGCACTCAGAATTACTCTCTTCCACAGTTGTAAGCGTCACTGTCATGTTAGCATCTTGTCCCCCGGCTGTAGCGTTTACTTTCCCACTCGCTATGACCTGAGTTACGTTTGTTGAATCTCCCCCAGCCGCCCCCTCTCTTTCTGTCATTAAGTTATTTTTTGCTACAATTTTGCCGGCACTCTGCCCAGATTTTTTAACAAGCTCTTTTAAAGATAGATTAGGAAGTCTCTGTACCTGCTTTGCGGTGTCTCCGCTCTCCTGTAGTTGTCCCCCCAGCGTATTAGGAACTGCTGTAGTCTCCGTGGGTTCACCAGAAAGGGCAGGTTTTGCTTTTCCTTTTTTTCTCTCTCCTTCCTTATCGGCAGCAGAGGCGGCAGAGGTCCTCTCCCGTGAGGTGTTTCCTGGGGTAGCCGAGGTCAGTAAGATCAAAGGTGCTGCTACTGCTACTGTCGCCGTCAATGTCGTAGATGTTACCAGCGGCATTTGTGTCGAGTTTTGTAGCGCTTGTGCAGCCGGGAGAGGAAGGGGTGCCGCAGTTCCCACTGGATGCTTGCTGTTCCGCGTGGTTCGCGGAGGGTTTTTCAGGGACATTCTCCTCGGGCTCCAGAAGTATGAGGCTCGGTGATTGAGACCTGACGAGCCAAGCCCTGAACCTCTAAACAGACCGTAAATCGTCCGCCGGAAAAGTTCAACAGTGGCAGTGAAATGGAACATCGGTGACACCCCACGCAGGGATACCGTCTTAGTATAGTTCGCAGATGCTTATTTTCCTATGGGTAATATCCGCTCCTTTTCCGCGAGCGAGCGTGGTGATTTTCAGTAGTAATTTTCAGTAATTTTCAGTGTGGCTATCGCATCGTTGGTGCAGCTCCGTAAAGAGTGGGGAGAGGAGCTCCGGGCGAGCTGCTAGTGCAGATCCTCAATCCGCCATCTTGGATCCGCCGGCCCGTGTTAATACTATTGTTAACAACAGCAAGAACTTTATTTAAGTTTGCCTGGTCAATTTCCCGCAGACGGTACGCTGCTTCAATCTGTGAAAGTTTCGATATTTCACAATAAATTGCTTAAATGAATCTCTTTGTTCTAGAAACCCTGGGTCACAAGACAACGTCTGCCAAATTTATGTTATTGGACAACATCGATAAATGTTGTTCAACGGACGATAGTGTAGAGGGCTGCAACCACTGTTGACATAATTTAAACATGTTATTTTGAAACAAGGATTGTAAGGCATCAATGGTATATAATTCGTGTATATGCACCAATTTTATACTCAGCTAAAGAGGGAATGGCAGGGGCGTTTAACTTTTTTGCAGTTGCCAAACCAAAACAAGTTGTCTGGTACACTGTTTCATTTAAAACAAAAGGGGCATATTAGCAAGAACCTCGTTAAAATTATCTACGTTTTAGCGGCAGTAAACTGCCGCTAAAACGGCGATAATGGGCTTGTTAATATGCGTTATAGAATTCCAATAGAAGCCCAGGTTAGATGTGCAGGACTCAGGTGTTGACCTATCAAAATCAGTGAAGTGTGTAAATGTATTCCTAAGTGTCTCTGAACTTTCATTTGATGGTGTAGGGCAATGTTCCCACTGTGTGTAATTAACAACAGGATGTAATGTATTAGTCTTATGTAGGAAATTATGCCCATAATGTTGATAACAGAACAAATCGACATAATAAGCAGAATTTAAGTATAAATCTTCAGCATTAAAAGCAGCATAATACTTCAGATCTGAAAACAATGATTGTATTGCATACACATCCCCGTCATCTGAATGTATGTCCTGTGTTACCATATCACCCATGGAGACACGAAAGACATATGGCAGGTTGATTATTTCCATCGAGCCATGGACCTGAAAATCCACTTCATCCCAAACGATGCCATCCGCAACTTGGAATGCTGAAATGGTAACAAGAGTCTGGTTGCGCTTCATGATGTGGGAAGATGAGTTGGGGGCCAAAATACCATCAACCAAGTTCACAGCAGAGCTTTCTGATAAGTAGTGACCATTGACGAGTTGGAAAAACACAGTTACAAAACCAATTGACATGAAGAGAACAATCAGGATGAAGACCAACCAGATAAATGTCCATGGAGGGTCTAAATAAGTCTGTTTAAACCAGGAGACAAAAATAGTCAATTTAGAAGGGCCAATGAAAGAGGTAGAGGACGAGTCATAAGAAAAGCTGCCATGGTGTAAAGGACATTCGGGCAATCCATGCAAAGACTCACTCATGGGATAAGCATACTTAACTTCCTCGATGCAGGAGGAAGCAGGAGAGATAGGCAAATTGTCAACAATAGGGTCCATCTCAATGACCGTGTCGGTAGGTGAGTTGAAAGATGTGCCAACCCAGGATTCCTCGAAATTGTGGGGCACGAAACAGCAGGCGTCACACTATTCAGAATGAGCCAGATGTTGTAGCTTGACAGTGTCAATTGAGATATATCTGTTGTCTTTGCGACCAGGAAGTGGTGGTAAAATAACTGTATGAGTACCCTTCAAGCCAAGCACTGGAACCGGTGCAAGATAAGAGGGACCAAATTCTTTTTTGTTCTCCAACTTCTCCCGGACCAGATCCCCAGCTTTCAGAAGTCAGCCAGCCAACAGAATCAGCAGTGCAGAATCAGTGGTAGAGGGAAAGTGTTTGGTTGCAAGAGTGTCACAGGTCTCTTGTAGGTCCTGTAACATAGTAGAATGATTATCTACGTCAAAGATTGTGGCAGCCACTGCAACGTCTAGACCATCAAGGTCTGGCACATACATTTTTATGTCAAAGAGCATCTCGTATGGGATCCACCCACCCAGAGGTCTTCTAGGGAGATTATTAAGTGCACGTTGGACCCCATACATGTACCTAAGACTCTAGCTGCCAAAGATTGGTTTTAAAAAAACTCAACAAAAGAAGGTTTGGGTCCTATCACTGACCAGCTTGGACCTCAACAATCTAACGAAACCGAACAAAGTAGCTAGTCAGGTTTACTTTGTAATTATTTAGGAAACACCCAGCCTGTCTGTACTGCATGAATCACAAGTTTGTTTGAAAAAAAAAATTTTTATTCTGATTTGTTTAGATTTCATTAATTTATCAGTATGTCTTCAAAGGCACATTTGTCAAAACAATCAAGTAAACATTCAGACAATAATGTGCGCAATATATACAAGTGTGGAAAATGTTCACAATAAATAATCAAAGTTCAGGACACCAAAACGAATACTATATACAAATCAATTGAAACATGAAAAACATTTGGCAAAAAGCACCAGTCCTTCAAATTGTATACCACTGGACAGGCGGACACAGGGATTCAGTGGAACTGCCTGCCTGTCTCAATAGACCTGTGATTAAGTGTTTTAAGGATTGGACAGCTGGGAAGGATGACAATAATATTAATTATGCCCTGGCTGCACCCTTCTTCCTTGTTACATGCTGGGGGTCAACGCTTTTCGAACTACTGGTGAGTTGAGGGTTCTCCTCAGGACGTAGACTGGGTGAATCCTTTTCTGTAAAACAGGGGATTAGGTGTAAGTATTGTGTTGAGGTAACATAATAGTGACCTCTCTGACTGACTCAATGGTAGTACTGAAAGTACCTGCAGCAATCGCGCAGGGGCTGCAGCAATGATGAGCAGCTTCACACGGTATGGAGTTTCTGAAACAATAATGATTGCGGGGGTAAGGGCTGCTGGGCCTGGCTGGACAAAACGAGGTGCATAATGAATTAAATTTCCTACCAACTGTCCTACCTGAACTTGAAAACAAGTGGAAGACATGTTGGTTGGGGCGCTCGGAATTGTGTCCGGAGATCTGGAAGGGGTACTGCTAGCCTTCAATTAGAAACTAGATGAAACATAACAAATAAAGAAGAGGTTTTAGCAGGCGTGCAAAACCCGAAACTTGCGTGTTGCAACCCGAGTTTACTAATGGAGTTCGTTCGTATACTCACTCAGATGGGAACTGAACTGAATCCGTTCCGCAGCCTCCGGCGTGCGGCGTGTGACGCCGCGGGCCAGCTGAGGTGTATTTGAAGGAAGAGGGAGCTCTAACTGCGTGAACTATAAAAATGGAAAGTGGACCAAGATGAAAAGGTTCCGCTGGGGCTGGTATTTGTAGTTCAATGCCGCCAAGACGAGAAATTAAATTTTTAAAGAAACAGATAATGGAATGAAACTTTAGATCGGCACACGGCCCAAATCATTTGCAGTCATCGCAGACACGACTGCTCAAAGTGTAATAGTGGAGCTGGGAGGTACCGCGGCGGGTGGTACTCATAATTCAAGACCACCACGGAAACACTCAATTGTATCATACATGGACGGAATCCATGAATGAAAAAATGGAGGGGTGATAGAATAAACCCGCAGCCCAGCCCAAACAATTTGAAATCTTCGCAGACAAAAATCTAAATAAAGAAGGTGGCTTCTGGTCCCCACAGGTCGGGGTTTCGTCAGAAAGTGGTAAATTACAAATTTCCCAGTTCGGATAGTTCATTCAGACCCGAGTTGGCTGTATCAAACTTGAGAATTAGGTAGGCCTCTTTCTGGGATAGACGTATGTCCGGATCTCCACTGCCACCCTTGATTACTGCCAACACAGTCCATCTGATGTCATTCGCTGAATGCTTATGTTGTAGGTAGTGGGACACCAACGGTGCTGTCAGGTTCTTGTTGTTAATTCTGGATCGATGTTGAATGATCCTTGTCGGACCTCCTGTGTGGTCTTTCCAATGTACACCTTGTTGCATGGACACTGAATGGGGTATACTGTGTTTTTTATTTTACAGTTCGTATGTTCATCATGACGCCAAAATTTTGTCCCGTCTGTGAAGAGGGTACCCTCCATTGTGAGATTGCAAACGGTACATGTACCACATTTGCTTTGTCTCTTGACTGTTTCCTAAATAATTACAAAGTAAACCTGACTAGCTACTTTGTTCAGTTTCGTGAGATTGTTCAGGTCCAAGCTGGTCAGTGATAGGACCCAAACCTTCTTTTGTTCAGTGAAACTTAGCAGCACGGCCAAGCAACTGAATGTCGCAGACAAACTAATTAGACTCCAAAAAAAAACATGTGAGAACGGAACTTCATGGCCATTTCTTACTTGCCAATCTCAAGGCGGGCACTATTTCATGGGGCCTCCAGATCAGGAATGTCCCCGTGATATTCACGATGGGCTGCCCTTTCGCACCCGAAATGGCTATTCTATACATGGGCCAATACAAAGAAAAGTATGTGTGTAACAACAATCCATACCGAGATCATATTGAGCAATGGCTCCGATATATAGACGACGTGTGGTGCGTCTGGAACGGGACACCACAATTGCCAGAGGAATTTCACGTGTGGTTAAACAACAGAAGTCCTGACATCAAGTTCAGCCTGTGTTATGATCCCAAATCTTTGCCATTCTTGGACGTGGAAATCATGGTAACATCTGACGGATTGTCCTGCTCCCTATATCAAAAAAAGACTGACAAAAATAATGCGTTTCATTAAAGGAGCTATCACCCTAGGAGTCTTAAGAACAATCTCCCCTACGGGCAGTTCCTCAGGGTGAGGCGCATTTGCTCGAGAGTGCAGGACTTTGATGTACACGGCCAGGCGTTGACCACCAAACTGCAGAAAGAGGATATCCCCGGAAGTTGCTTAAGCACTCTATGAAAAGAGCAAGATGGACTCCAAGGGAGCACCTTTTGGAAAAAAGACTAAGATCACTGACTCAACGAATTGTGTGTGTTTCAACCTTTGGTCCTCACACCCACCCACTTCAGAAAATCATCAGGAAGAGTTGGCACCTCGTTGAAGAAATCTTGCCTGATATGGGTCTATCACTCTTCGCCTTGAAGAAAAATCGAAGTATTGGTCAGTTGATAACATCTACACGTCCACCTGCTAAAAAGGACACCCAAAGTACCATCTTTGGTGCCAGTCCAGTCAAGGGACACCGCAAATGCGGTACATGTACCATTTGCAATCTCACAATGGAGGGTACCCTCTTCACAGACGGGACAAAATGTCTTGAATTATGAGCACCACCCGCCGCGGTACTTCCCAGCTCCACTATTACACTTTGAGCAGTCGTGTCTGCGATGACTGCAAATGATTTGGGCCATGTGCCGATCTAAAGTTTCATTCCATTATCTGTTTCTTTAAAAATGTAAGTTCTCATCTTGGCGGCATTAAATTACAAATACCAGCCCCAGCGGAACCTTTTCATCTTGGTCCGCTTTCCATTTTTATAGTTCAACCAGTTAGAGCTCCCTCTTCCTTCAAATACACCTCAGCTGGCCCGCGGCATCACACGCAGCACGCCGGAGGCCGCGGAACAGATTCAATTCAGTTCCCATCTGAGTGAGTATACGAACAAACTCCATTAGTAAACTCGGGTTGCAACACGCGAGTTTTGGGTTTTGCAGTCCTGCTAAAACTTCTTCTTTATTTGTTATGTTTCATCTAGTTTCTAATTGAATGCTAGCAGTACCCCTTCCGGATCTCCGGACACAATTCCGAGCGTCCCACTCAACATGTCTTCCACTTGTTTTCAAGTTCAGGTAGGACAGTTGGTAGCATATTTAATTCATTATGCACCTCGTTTTGTCCAGCCAGGCCAAGCAGCCCTTACCGCCACAATCATTATTCTTTCAGAAACTCCATACCGTGTGAAGCTGCTCATCATTGCTGCAGCCCCTGCGCGATTCCTGCAGGTACTTTCAGTACTACCATTGAGTCAGTCAGAGAGGTCATTATTATGTTACCGCAACACAATACTTACACCTAATCCCCTGTTTTACAGAAAAGGATTCACCCAGTCTACGTCCTGAGGAGAACCCTCAACTCACCAGTGGTTCGAAACACGTTCACCCCCAGCCTTTGACAAGGAAGAAGGGTGCAGCCAGGGCATAATTAATATTATTGTCATCCTTCCTAGCTGTCCAATCCTTAAAACACTTAATCAGAGGTCTATTGAGACAGGCAGGCAGTTCCACTGAATCCCTGTGTCCGCCTGTCCAGTGGTATACAATTTGAAGGACTGGTGCTTTTTGTCAAATGTTTTTCATGTTTCAATTGATTTGTATATAGTATTTATTTTGGTGTCCTGAACTTTGATTATTTATTGTGAACATTTTGCACACTTGTATATATTGCGCACATTATTGTCTGAATGTTTACTTGATTGTTTTGACAAATGTGCCTTTGAAGACATACTGACAAATTAATGAACTCTAAACAAAACAGAATAAAAAAAAAAATTCAAACAAAGTTGTGATTCACGCAGTACAGACAGGCTGGGTGTTTCCTAAATAATTACAAAGTAAACCTGACTAGCTACTTTGTTCGGTTTCGAAAGATTGGTTTAAGTCATGATTCATTCGCTCAACAACCGAATTACCCTCAGGTCTGTATGGAGACAAAAACTGCACCAGCAGCCCCAAAGCACTCATCACATATTTGTACACCTAGGAGGCGAACGCTGGACCTTGGTCAAAATTCCACTGGCAAAATTCCCTACAAAGACACGCAAATCTCTGATGACATTGCGAGCGTCAGCACTACGTTGTGCCTATTCCCAAAGGAATCTAGTGAACGAATCAACAGCAACCAAAATGTATTTATATACAGTATCTGAAGAAAATGGACCACAGTGATCAAGAATGACACAAACAAAAGGCCTATTAGAAATGCATAGCTGTGTTTGTGGTGGGTGTATCACCGTAGAAGGCTTAATTTGCTGACAGATGTCACAAGAAAGTACATAACTTACGGGTCTGTTTATATAAAGCACGCCACCAATAATGTTGCTGCAAAATAGAAACTGTCGCAGACACACCGGCATGGGCTGAAGTCAAGCCTTTTTATGTGGCTTTGATCAAAGAGTATCTGCGATCCGTGTTGGGAAGCAGTCAATCACCAGTCTCCGATATTCTTGCAAAGGGAACTTGTTCAGGAGTTAACTGATAAGAATACATTGAAGGGAAAACCTGTGGGTAATTAGTGCCCTTCGTTGTAGCAGCTATAGCTGGCAAAAGTCTCATTATCAATCTTAGTCATGGACCTTGTAACGGCTGCTATTGAACACGTGGCTAACGCAGATTTGGCCACTTCATCAGCCAAAGAATTACCCAGAGCATGTGCTCCCACACACTGATTGCCAAGAGTATGTATAACATGTGTGAGAGGGAGTCGTTGTTTAAGATCTGCCACTCGAACACAAAGCGTTTTATGCCTAATTGCGCTGCCTTTAGAATCTCAATAATCATTTTGAGTCCAAAACAATAAGTTGTCTTTGAAAGAGTGAACACAGTAATAAGAATTATACACAATGAGAGTAGATACATTTGGATCTGCAAACTCGATAGCAAGAACAAGAGCGTGCATCTCAGCCAATTGGGCGGTACAGTCTCCTAGCGCCTGTGTATGCACTATGTTGAATTCTCCTTTCACTAGTGTACCAGCCACAATAGCACAAGCCGCTGTATAAGCATGCTTACAGCCAGTGGCTGGTTGTGCCTAACCATCGGTGTAAATAATACATGTGTACTCCTCTAAAGGAAGCTGGACAGAGGAGGTGGATGAACATGTTCATACTGCAGAACTCCTGCATCTGAAGATAAACATGACGTCAAAGAAGTAGTCCATTGTATCCAACGGGGATGTAATGCTTTAGAGTTTGCTACGCTTGCCTTTGTCACTGCTTCTAAGGCAAGGTAAGGAGTAACCACCAAAATGTGGTTCTCCTGCACCAGTACGCGTTCCTTCAGGACCGCCTTCTGCACAGCTGTTAAAACTTTTTCAACAGTGGAAAACCGTGTACAAATGTGATTTGTATGCAGTAGGAAAACTGTGTCGCCTTCATTGTACGTCAAGAATGTGAAACCCACTGTGCCTGGCTCAATACGTATCACCAAGTTTGTGTGGTTATCATGTGTTAACAAGTACTTAGATTCAAGTAGATCCGACTGCAAACATTGCATAATAGCAGAATGTTTCGGGAGCCAGCTGGCTTTTGAAAATGTAGGTTGTATCACAGCATAAAGAGGCTTGATACGCTGGGCATAGTCGGGAATGTAAGACCGCCCAAAATTTAGAAATCCCAGCAAAGACTGAAGTTTCTTCAGAGTAGTTGGAGATGGCAAACTCACACAATTCTCCAGAAAGTGGGGTGCCAAGCCCCTACCTTCATTATTGAGCTCATAGCCTGAAAAGAGCACCGCATAGCAAGCGATGTGCGATTTAGCAAAGTTTCATTTGTAACTGTAGCCTGCTAACATAAGACTGATGCTGTCAACATGGCTTAGATGCGGCCAAAATTCGTAGTCCGTCAGATAAATATTGTCAATGTACGAGTATACATCAGGGTCAGTGCTGTCCAACAAAGAGACAACACCAGCAGCGAAAACCCTGTGGCTATTCTTATACCCCATAGGTAAATGCCAAAAAAAATTCTGTTATCTACCAGCCTTGAATGCTGTCCATTGACTGCATTCAGGGGACAGGATATGGCTATAGAAGCCATTGGAAATGTCAAGTGTTGTTTTATATTGCTAACAAACAACACTGTCCACAAGAGCGGAGCTATGGGTATTCTGCACCGCAAAAGTATGACAATGAGAATACAAATGCCGGTAATCTAAAAGTATGCAATAAGACCCATCAGGTTTGAATTCAGAAAAAAGGGGATTTTTCATCGGTGACACACACGGCTCAATTACACCTTGATACTCCAACTCAGTTAGAACATCAGAAATGGGACCTTTAGCTTCCCGCCGGATGGGATATTGGGGTTGAGCTTGTGGCATAGACCGCAATGGAATCTTGTGGGGCAGAGAATCTTTATTCCAGGCCACATGATCACAGAAACACCTGGTGCAAGGGCCAGAGCCCACTAAGCTGCAAAAGACCCTCAGAAGTATCATGTCCTCCCCTCTTGCTGCACCCACAACAAGCGGTGGAGGTCAATCCATCTCCGACAACAAAATATCATAAGAAGAGGTCAGATCCTCCCAAAAACTCTCAGGGCCTTATTTATGAGGCAGTGCGCCACTTTTCCGCTGTTGGTGCGTCACTTTTTTTGACGCACAAGCAGCGTAAAAAATGTGCCTTGTTGCACCATATTTACAAAGTGACGCATCTATGTAGATGTGTCTTTTTGTAAAACCCTGCGCCACTTTATACCTGCACCAGGTATAATGTATGCGGGGGGTGCATTCTGACGCAAGAAAGGGTCATAGAAGTGACGCCGTGAAATCTATAAGATTTCACTGCGCCACTTCTAGGGCTCAAATGCATCAATATCTTACGCCTACCTCACAGCAGGCGTAAGACTGACGCAGGTCCTTTCACATTTGGCTTGCCCCATGTGAAAGGACACATTGCTGGAGCTGCGTCACTTTTGTGACACACTGCAGCAATGCGTCACTGACGTATCTGTTACTCCTTGCGATATGATGCGTCATACAGTAAATATGACGCATCAATCCTGTCGCAGGGTGGGCGCACTGAGAGGTGACGCATCGCTGCTTTCACACAGCGATGCGTCACTTTTCATAAATGAGGCCCCCAGTTATTACACGCTCAATGTCACCTTCACTTTGAAAAACTATATTATACAGTCTATCCGGGGGGCAACTCAGGTGTCAGCTGTATCTACTGTAATGAAAGTTTTAGTTGCTGTCGCCTCCACACAAGGATGTAGTGCCTCTCGCACAATGGTAACTTCTGCTGCATTGTCGAGCAGAGTCATCGCCCAATTCTAATCTAGCAGTTGTGTTCTCACCGTCTGAGGCATATCTTGCTGTTAAAATGGCAACTTTATTCTTTTGAAAAGGAGGTCGAAAACGAGGTTGATTGTCTTGTTTGCCTTTATCGTCAAATTGACTAGGTTGATCATGTCCCTGTGGCACAGGATGGCTCCTGCCATGATCCTGGCGATCCCCACCACCAACTTGAGAGCTAGATGTTTCCTGTGAAGAACGAGGATAACGTTGATAAGGGACTTGAAATCTATCAGGAGTGTACATTTTCACGCGGTCGCGCAAGCCATAAGTACGCTCAGAAGTGTCAGGTGTCGGAGATTCAGCACACGAACCTTGCTTCTGTTGTTGCTGACCATTTTTTATTTTTCTGGTTCTTCTTAGGAAAGACTGCACACCCTTCTTTATCAGACTAAGGGGCATAATCTCAAGGACTTATCGCCGAGTTATTTGCACTCTATCGCAGCCAAAGTGATGATAAGTTTATCACCCTATTCGCCAGTTGGTGCTAACAGCCCATATCACTAGTTTACCTGCGCTAGCAGCCGCAAAAAAACATCTCTACAGATGAGCCCGGCAACTATTGCTAATGAGATGCAGAGTAGGCGTTCCCGTCCAAAAAGCCACAACAACACCACTCTGCAAAATTCACAAGACCAGCTAGATCGGCAATAAGAACCTAAAACAGGCGATAAGGCGAGTTAGCAGCAGGAATTTAACACCTGCTCGTAACTGGTGTAAAGTTGGACGACAACCTGCTCCAGAAAAGGGAGCCCAGCCCAGAGCCACACCTGAAGAACACCTGATGCCATGGAGCCACTGATCATGCAGCTCGGACACCCAAGAGGGCCAAGACACCCTCCACCACAACCCCCAGTGCCATCCCCCTGACAAAGATATGTTACATCAACTTCATGAAATCATGAACAAAACAATTCGCATGATGTTGCACAATTACAACAAGTAACATGCATGTGTGTTCACAAAAAGGAGAATCACTCATTCATCTTTGAATTGCCAAACAAAACATTGTATTCAAATACACTCAAAACAACTATTTCTAAGACTCATGGCAGGTCTCCCCAGGACAATCTGTAGGTCACAGCCTGCAAGACAAAAGGAAAGAGAGAGAGTGAAAGAGAGATAGAGATAGAGAGAGAGAAAGAGAGGGAGAGAGAGAGAGAGAGGGACGGAAAGAGAGGGAGAGAGAGAAAGAGGGAAAGAGAGGGTGAGCAAGAGAGAGAGATAAAGAAAGTAAGAGGGAAAGAGAATGAAAGAGAGAAAAAGGGAAAGAGATGGAGAGAGAGAGAGAAAGAGGGAAAGAGAGGGAGAGAGGGAGAGACAGACAGTAAGAGAGGTAGAGAGAGAGAGAAAGAGCGAAAGGGAGGGAGAGAGAGAGAGAAAGACGGACAGAGAGGGAGCGCGAGTGAGTGAAAGAGAGGGAGAATGAGAGAGAAAGAGGGGGAGAGATAGAAAGAGGGAATAAGAAGGAGAGAGAGAGAGAGAAAGAGAGAAAGAGAGGGAGAGGGAGAGAAAGAGGGAAAGAGAGGAAAGAGAGAGAGAGAGAAAAAGGGAAAGAGAGGGAGAGAGAGAAATACAGAAAGAGAGGGAGAGAAAGAGAGAAAGAGAGGGAGAGAGAGACTCAGTAAAAAGAAGAGAGGGATAGGGAGAGAGAGTGCTGACACTGCAGACACAGGCCTCACTGCTCACCTGCTGCCACTGGTGTGTCTCCAACCACGTACTGGTATGCACTGCAGTTCACTAGGTCCCTTATCTGAAACAGAGTCCTGATTTATAAATGGCAGAGTACATACAATTGCAAAAACCACAGTTGATGGACAGAATGCAGAACAATGTCATACATTCACCCCAGTATAGAGATCTGGGCCTAAATCCATCGTTTTTTTTGCACTCCACACCACCCCAGTTCAGACATGGCCATATGCAAATCAGTCTGACCCTGTGCCTCAAAGGAACAGTCCAGCCCGAATTGCCAAGCCATGCCTTCCCTAGACCGGAAACAAGATGGCTGGAATGCCAGAAACCGGTCCAAGGAAGCTTGTTTCCGGTCCAGGGAAGGCATGGCTTGGCAGTTCGGGCTGGACTGTTCCCATGAGGCACAGGGTCAGACTGATTTGCATATGGCCATGTCTGAACTGGGGTGGTGTGGAGTGCAAAACAACGATGGATTTAGGCCCAGATCTCTGTACTGGGGTGAATGTATGACATTGTTCTGCATTCTGTCCATCAACTGTGGTTTTTGCAAGAGTACATACAATTGCAAGCTGCGCCCTGCGCACACAGGCTGCTGCACCCCAGCCCCTCCCGCCACCCAGTGGTGATTGCCAGCCCCTGCACACCCAGGCCTCACTGCTCACCTTCCACCACCGGCGTGTCTCCAAGAGGGCCCACCACATGCCGACGCCATCCCCAAGCCCAGGGCCAGCGAACATGGCACCCTGCACATCATGCAGGCTCGGTCCACAGACCACCAGGTCACACACTTGATTCTGGGTCTTGATTTCGCTATGGCAGAGATCATATTAGTGCACATGGTATCATCACAGGCTGCACACCCGCTCAGCCCTTTAGGTGCCACTAACTCTGTTACCCACGAGGCAATGCCACGTGGCGGTAGACCAGCACTGCCAGCTATACTGTGGTCCAGCAGGGCTCACACTAATCCTCACCAGTCTGGACCGCCAGGACGGGGCATCATCGCAGGCTGCACACTCGCTCACAACTTAAGGTGCCCCCACCACATTGCACCGAAAGTCAGCGCCCTTTGGCGGTGTGACTGTGCCCCGCAAGTCATGAACCTTTTCTGATTGAGTCTTGTAGTGCGGACACCATCATGTCACCTCCACAAAGGACAATTGATGGACAGAATGCAGAACAATGTCATACATTCTCCCCAGTACAGAGATCTGGGCCTAAATCCATTGTGTTTTTGCTCACCATGCCATTCCAGTTTGGAACCAGCCATATGCAAATCAGGCTTGACCCTGCACCCAATGGGAACAGTCCAGCCTGAACTGCCAGGCCAGGTCCTCCCTGGACTGGAAACAAGCATCCTAAGACCGGTTTCAAGCTTTCATCCCTCATCAGCCAGAATATCTTGAGTCCAGTGGCATGGAGAGCACAGGAGCCACGTCTGGGCATAACCGTCCCACTCGGGGTGACAAATTCAAAAAGAAAAATTGATGGACAGAATGCAGAACAATGTCATACATTCACCCCAGTATAGAGATCTGGGCCTAAATCCATCAATTGTGTGTCTTTTGCTATTATGTCACCTCAGGGACTGGGGAATGTGTAGTGGCAGGGACCTAGGCGATCATGCATGAACAATAAATACATGGATACACCCAGATAGAGAGTGGAAATGGCATTGAGCATGTGCGCCCGGCCCTTTTTATTGTCAGGGTCACATATCCTGTGACACGTGTGCTGGATGGGTGTGGTGTGGGTGTAAACCAGTGGTGAAGGAGTGGCTGTTGCATGCTGACAACTAGACCTGTGATCAGCAGATCACTACAGGGAAGATCTGGGACATGTAGCATTGTCGCCCCCCCCCCCCCCCCCCACCCTGTGAGCGGAGTGGGCTGGCCTGGCGAATGCTAGTCCAGAGTAAGGGTGTGAACAATGACCCCTAGGGCTCTCGGTGTGGTTCAGTTCTGGGCTCGATAAGGAAGTAACTAATGCATGTGTCTCTGTTGTGGTGTGGGCGCCACCCGGATTACAATCAGCAATGTGTCGCCCTGTGACCGAAGTCCCACAACATGAGAATAATGCACATAAGGAGGAATCACTGACCCTACATTCCTCCATACTTCCACACTTGAAAGATCATAGGCATGACACATCTGTGTGAATATGAATGTTTAATGTACATTCAGTGGAGTTTTGTAGCTGGAGCAGTACAGGGCCATACAAATCCCACATTACATTGTTGGCCCGTTGAGGGCCAGCCAGAGTCCTTCAGGGAATGACATGTTCAACAGAAGGGGAAGAGCAGAGTCCAGAGTCTGAATACTGTGTCATTGGTGTCCAAACGAAATATGGCAGTCCATGTCGAAGTCCAAGATGAGTGTTGCAGAGTGTATCGGGGGACAGTGGAAGGTGATGATGCGGAAACCGGACATATGGCGGAGATGAATGCTACTGCGTACCTTCTTACCATGAATGCAGATTCATCACCATCTTCGTCCTCTGCTGTTTCATGTGCCTCACATGTGGGTGATTGTGTTCTGTCTCCAGCACTGTGTGGCAGTGATACCTCAGGGGCTGGAAGTGGAATGTCTGCCGCACTGTGTGGCACTGACACTGCAGGGGCGCTGAGATGTGGATGGAGTGGTAGCAGCAGCATTCAGCAGCACCAGGCCTTTTGACAGCAATGCCCTGAGGAGAGTCTTTAGAGCATTGAGAAACCCAGCTACCTCTCACTGGTGTGCAGCCGTGGCACAGCTCTTTCCGCCTGCATCCACTCCATGGTCTTCATGATCCTCCGCATGTGTCCCAACTCCAAGTTGCAATCGCTAGAGCCACTCTGACTAGACAGTTGTTCTTGTCTCTGAGTCATGACTCCAGCGATGTCAGCCATGGTTCATTGGAGAGCATGGAGCGGATTGTGGGTGTCCATTAGGGACTGTGAGTGGTCCCTGATGGGACTTAGACACCCACGTATGGCAGCGCAGTTGAACCCCACCCGCACCTGTTCAGCCAGCTTCTCCTGGCACCTCAACACATGCGTTAGAAAGCCATGTGCTCTTCGTGGCGTTCCTGGGAGTCAGCCATGGTGGTCTGTGCTGCCTGCTGTGTGGTCTGTGCAGGAGGTGGGATCTCCTCGATGCAGCTGGGCTGCCCTGCTCCTGGAGGTGGGCTGCGGAGGCTGTCATGAACTCTTGGATGACGTTGTTGTTGAAGGTGTGGTGGTCCTCTTCATCATCAGAGAAGAGAGGTTCAGCCTCCTCTGCAGGAGGTGTTGGCTTTCCCTCTGCAATGTGAAGGGAAGATGCAGTTTAACATTGTGTTCACATGTATGTTGACACATTGTACATGTTTACATACAGACTGCATGGCAGTGTACATTGTGACTGTTTGTGAGGAGCTGCCTATTTGATGGGGGACAGTGGACATTTCAACAACATCACGGATTTGTGTTTGTACTTGTACATTGTCAACTCACATTTGCCTGCTATGCCAAATGAGATTGGCCAGTTTCTACAAACAAGCGGCACCAGTTGTGTCCTCTGTTCTGTTGTGGACGTGTTGCGGTTTGTACCACATCGTTGTCAATGTTGATGTGCTCTGCATGTTATGTGTGTGTGCTGCATTCTGGGGAAGTTGCCCATGCAGCTCCTATTTTGCTGCCCCATATCCCCTTCATGCGGTGTGCTTTTGACATCTGTGCTTATACAGTGCTGAGATGTTGCATACTTGGGTACATTGGTCTCTTGGTGGGAGTTGGGGGTCTGGGGCATGGTTTGTCCGCAGATGGGCCATACTTAATTGTGCATGTGGGCCATTGTGCCCATCTCCCCCTGTCCCCCAGTCCCTGGTCATTACTCGCTCAGGTGCTGTTGTGTCAGGTCATGTTGAGCAGTGTCCGGTCCCCCAACTCCTGTCACTGTCTCCCCCACCGATGACTGTGGACACCATTCCCTCCATCTCGTCCAGGTTCTCCTTTATGTTGCTGGACTCCCACCTGCAGTCTGCATTGTTGCCTTCCAGTTATTGGCGAGTTTCTGCTTGGTTTTGCGCTTCACATCATTCCAGGGCCTCTTGACCTCTTCCATTGTCCTCTTCAGCACTTCGACTGCATACACCTTGTCCACGATGGGCTGCCATGTTCCAATTTTAGTTGCCAATGGCACAGTGGAGGTGGCAAACAGTAGCTGATGGTGTTCTACCGCCTGCGTTATCAGGATCCTGTTTTCCTGCGGACTGAACCGCTTCTTACAAATCTTCTTGTCCTTGCCCTTCCCTGACCCCGAGGTCCCTCCGGGGGGCTTGTAGGGTTCTGGTTGTCCTCTGTACTTGCTCCGGCTACCTAAATTGTGCTTCGCTGTTGTTTGGCTTTTGTGTGTAGATTTTTTTTCTACTTTTATAGGGCATTTTCCTGCATGGCGCTTGGGAATTGCAGGCCTGTCGCTGATTATCCCTGATTTGTGTATCTCGATTGGCCTCATCGCTACTATTTTTGCATTCCTGTTTTGTGTTTTTTTGGCTCTGTGTTAATTTTTACAATGTTATTTGAAGTGTTATCGTGAGATTATTGCATTGTACCGCCGTGTTGAGAGTACCACGTTAACACAGCGTTATTTTCCCGCAATAGACTGCGATGTGAAGAGTTGCGTTAAGATAATTTTGCATAACTGATCACACTTTCTTGAGAATATCCCCCTGAGATTTTTGTTGTGTTTGTGATTGTGTTTGTGTTTGAGTAAAAGGCTCAACTCTCAAACTATTGCGGCCTATGGTTTTATAAGCTTTTGCAATAATCTTTGGTAATTTGCGTGGTTTGTCTGCCTCAGGGGCAGTCTCCAAGCGGTTTGCCACTTGAAAGCTCACTGCATCGCCCTTGACAATGGTAAGGATCATATCAGCAACCACGTTGAACACCCCCACCAGTCTCATCCCCAGCTCCACAGCCGCTTCGGCTCCGTGTGTTCATCTTGAACACGTTTAATCACGGAGGGAAGTACGGTCATGGAGGGAGTGCTGAAGCACTTTGAATATACCGCTGCAAGAACCTTACCCCAGGTGTTACAATCAACCAACTCAGGAAGTAGGTCTTTAGGCAAACTAATAGTCAATATCCTGTGTTTCTCAACAGGAGAGGTATTAGGAAAAACAGCTTCTAGCTGGTCAAATTTCTCAGCAAGCCAATAAGGCAATTCAACCTTATTCGTAGGTCACTTGCCCATTACTGAATTAACCACAACAGGACTAATAGTCACACCACCAGGTCCTGCAGGATGCACATCAGCGCCAGGTGTTTCTACCTGAACATTGCGCATCATGTACTGTATAACAGCTCTATGTTAGCGTATCAAAGACATCTGCAAGACACGAAGGTCTGCACTTTGAAGAGTCAAATAACTTGGGTGTGGGGTGTACACAGCCAAAACAGGCCATGTGGCCCAATCAATTAATAAAGGAACTAGTTGGACCGGTGATACTGGGTGAGGAAGGGCGCCATTAAACCAAATATGGTGTTGCTAAGCTGTAAGCGGAACTTCAAGAGCCCTATAAGGCTGATAATTGTGAGGGAGGGCCGTGTCAGTGTATGTATGAAACAGACCATCTGTTCCATTCACCGCCGGAAAAGTGACCCAAGAATAAAACTCCTCGAAGTGGTAAGCTTGGTGCACTTCCACAACGAATATGAGCTCCGCACCCTCATTAAACACTCCATATTGAGCCAGATATATCTGGAGGGCTGCGTGGCTGTGAGGCGGAATATCAACCACCATCACGGAAAACAAAGAGGAACAACCTAAAAAGCGGCAGCGCAATAAAGGGTAGAGAAGAAAGAGAAAAACCTTTTTACAACGTCAAGCCTGAGAGAACCTATAAAAACATCAATATAGGAGGTTACACCATCACAGCTGTCTCCAGAAACAGAAGTGAGGGGATTGTGGACAAGCACAAGCACTACTCAAGCATCTCGCAGATAAGAACCAGACCAAATGTTGGCGGCGCCATGTTGCTGAGATTCTGCACATATACAGAACTATGAACAGGAAACCAGGACATGGGTAGATAGTGGTGTACCTACCTATCACCTCAGTACCCACAAATCCCAAAAACCGACTAGCAATAGTGTCTCATTCATTCTCCAACTAACATCGAAACTACCAATGATTAGATAACACGACAATCCCGACTCTCTCAGGAATTGCGGGAGCAAGACAACTCTTTCACTCACTCACACATACTTGTTCTCAATAAGAGGAGTATTCAGAGCCATGGTGAAGTTTAAAATGTTTATTTTAACTAACACGCTCTATGGTACAGTGCCATTACTAGCAGCAAAATTCATAGCAACAATATTGTCAGCATTGTCACAATTCTATAGAATACAAAACGGGGATATCATTTTATAAAGACAGTGGAAATGGGCTAGAGTGCCTAACCACCCTCCCCGTGCTAAGATATACTTTATTATAAAAAAGAAGACCTCTGGGCTTTGTCAGCAGACCCCATACCTCAAGACCTAGATGAAAGGTTTACATCTCAGAACAAGCACAGCTATACTATCTGGAAAGGTCTCTCTCCAAGTGCTTGAACAACATGCTTAGCTTGCAATATTAAAGCATACGGGGGCATATTATCAAGGGGGTTTATCTCCGCTTTTTTGGCTTTAAAAGCCAAGAAAGCGGAGATAAAATTATCTCCCTATTACCTAGCTGCCGCTAACACCAGTTAGAGACAGCTAGTAGGAGATAGCGACCATCTTGGGCCCCACTTTGCATGTCAGTGATAGTTATCACTAATGAGATGCAAAGTGGGCGTGCCAAGATGTTAGCGACTGAAAACAGTCTCTAACATCGCTATCTCCTATTACCAACTTTTGGAGATATTCGCGCTAAGCGGGAATATCTCCAAAACCTAACACCTGCCCTGAGCAGTTCTTAGCCATGTTATCCAATGGGAGGTGGATAACATGGCTAAGAGCATTAGCTCGCTAATGCATGAATATCGCGGACTTTTCAGCGATATTCATGCTTTGCGGCGATTTTTACCGCATTTGCGTTAAACCTTGGTAATACCAAGGTTTATTTGCGGTAAAAATCGCCGCAGCGCTGCACTAAATTTTTGTCTCTAACCAAGCAATAGCGATAATTATCGCTATTGCTTGGTAATATGCCCCACGATTTTCAGTAGTGCAGCTGGGTTTCATGTTATGTCTAGGTGCGAGGGACTGACCAGAACAGAATAACAAGGGGCATTGTTTATCGACCTTGTACATTGTGTGCAGTCTAAACCTCAGAGCACAGCAGAGAACGTGAAAAGCAGACAGTTCTCATGTGAAAAGAGCATCAAGAAAGTCTTGCAAAATAAACGCATGTAGTGTCATGCGCAAAAGCAGCCTGATGGCAGAGAAGCTCATACTAACTTAGCAATGTCGACAATGAACCCACCATCCATACTGCAACATGAGGAGGACTCCCACATCAAATTGCTTGAGTTTATACGTTATGGGTGTGTCCCCACATACAGGAATATTGACTTGAGTTAACTGAGGTGCTCTCAAATGTCCAGGAAGTGCCAGTTCCGTATATGCCCCAATATACAATTCTGGGCATTCCGGGCAAGGTGGAACTGAGCAGAAGGACACTCCTTTTTTGTTCCTCAGGGTTTGC
Source organism: Lissotriton vulgaris (assembly GCF_964263255.1). Taxonomy (NCBI): domain Eukaryota; kingdom Metazoa; phylum Chordata; class Amphibia; order Caudata; family Salamandridae; genus Lissotriton; species Lissotriton vulgaris. The sequence goes on from NC_141694.1 coordinate 555,082,045, forward strand.
ACTGGCAAAAAGGGATGTTGCGAAGACATGGGGGTGCCCCCTGATACCCACCAAGCACATGTGGATTACGGGTATGACACATTGTATTGAGGACAGAACTAGGGGGTACGCAACCAGGTGTTGCCCAGGGATGTTTAAGAAGGTGTGGGGAGCATGGATTTCTTATTTTGGACTTTGGACTCGATTTACCCAACCTCTCCCCATGGGACTCCTTTGAACTCTAATGGCTTGGCCAATAAGGCAGTCAACACACTTTCCACTCTGCCAAGGGGCCTGGTAGCATCTCCTCATGATCATCGCTTAGCCACGTCTATGTATTGGGTTGTGTGATTAACTTGTAGTGTGTTGGATGGGCAACTATACTGTAAGCCTTGTGTAAGTGTGGGTGGTGGACCTGGAGGGAATGTTTCAAGTTGAAAAATGCAATATAAATAGTTGTGAAATTAAACATTATTAGTACTGCAGCTACTTAGGGATACATTCAGCATTTACATTAACAACTTATTTTACTTTTTGGTTACCAGTCCTCCTGTTCTGGCTCAAATTAGATTTGTTAACCTTTGCTTCGCTTTTTTAAAATCTAGCTGCCACGTTTCATGATAAACTCGGGCTGCCAGTGAAAAGCATTCTAGCTCCTCAGTTTATGTTTCTGACAATGTAGAATCCGTTTGAATTGAAAGTAAAACTGAGTTGAATGGGGTACAGTCAGGATATTTTAAGTACTTTCCATTTCCATCCTTAAGTTGTACTCAACCGTCCCCGCATGTTAGAGCAGGGCCGCCGTTTCTGGTTAGCGGTCTAGTTGTTGGCAGCTTTCAACTATAAGGAGCTTGTTGACGTGACTGCGCAGCTGTGTGACCTAAGAAAGGAAGAGCTGTGTAAAGGCTCCAGGGACATTATTAATTGAGGTTTTTAATCTATTTTGCTTCTTTGCACATTTACTTGCGGCTCCCCTACCTCTGATTTGTACTCAACGGTCCCCGCATGTTAGAGCAGGCTGCCATTTTCGGTTAGCGGTCTAGTTATAAACAGCTTGCAGACGCGACCGAGCAGAGCTGTGACCTAAGAAAGCAGGAGCTGTGTTAAGGCTCCTTGACATGTTTTGAGGTTTTTTAAAAAATCTATTTTGCTTCTTTGCACATTTACTTGTGGCTCTCCTACCTCTGATTTGTACACAACGGTCCCCGCATGTTAGAGCAGGTCTGCCATTTTCGGTTAGCTGTCTAGTTGTTTGCCGCATTCAACTATAAAAATCTTGCTGATGCGACCGTGCAGCGCTGTGACCTACAATAGCAGGAGCTGTGTTAAGGCTCCAGGGACATTTTTAATTGAGGTTTTGATTGAGGTTTTTAATCTATTTTGCTTCTTTGCACATTTGCTTGTGCCTCTCCTACCTCTGATTTGTACTCAACAGTACCTGCATGTGAGAGGGGGCCACCATCTTCGGTTATCGGTCTAGTTGTTGGCTGCTTTCAAATATTAATGAGTTCTCTGACACAACCACGAAGGCCGCACGCAGCAGGTGCTCTGCTGACGTGCCAAAGGAAAGCCTGTCTGCGGCTATCCACGTCTGACTGGGGCCAGGGGCCACAATACCTGTCCGTGTCGCCATAGGTAAACTCTTCAAAACTTCGGACCACCTCCTACGATTAAGGGGGGCCATTAATATCAAATGATTACATTCCATTTCTCTAACAAATGACGATTTCGTTTGTTCCCATTGCTCCTTTAAGATCTGCCCGTTCCTTAGACTCCTGTTTGCTCCACAGAACTGGGAACCTTGCAAAGTGTTTCTGTTAATCTGTAGGTTGCTACATAAACACTCTACAGAAATGTCTATCCTATTAGAGGAGAAACTAGCAAATGCTCTGTTTCTAACCAAAACGTGGCTCAACATTGAGTGGGACCCTGACCTCGTACAATCCCTACCCCCTAGTTACCACAATCAGGGAAAAGATCATGAAACAGGTAATGGTGGTGGCATTGTGTGCGAGAACCTCTCCTTTGCGATAGGATTCTCACCTATTCACACATTCTCAGGCCTTTTAATTTATCATCCACCTGGAGCCCATGGACAATTTTTTAAGCTTCTTCCTGAAACCTGCAGCCAATCTAGCCAGCTCCCTCTCCAAATTTACAATATTAGGGGATCTCAATCTTCATCTAGATGACCCCGTAAACTCAGTCGCCTCTGAGTTAGTCAGAAATCTGGCCGTATCTCAATTCAAACAAAATGTTATGGTTCCACTCACTCCAAAGGCCACCTACTCGAACCTATCTTTTCTAATATTACCGAATTATCAGTGGGGGTTCCTATCCCCATGCCTTGGTCAGACCACTTCCTGATTCCTTTTTCCTGGGGCACCTTGTGCCCTCTTCTCTCCTCCGGCACGGTTAGTCGCCAAGAACGCATGTGGTCATAACTCTTGTTAGAACAGTGGGTCCCAGTTCTCAAAGACACCAGGCCCAACCTTGAATCTGACCTCATTACTGCTAACAACAAATTTAACAAGTGGATCAAGTCCTCTTTGGACCGTGCTCTTCTCCAAAAATGTATTAGGAAAAAAGTCAAGACCAATATATCCTGTGGTACTCCCCCAAGCTCCGTGAACTAAAATAGGTCTGTAAAAGACTTGAAAGAATATGGAAAAGGGAGTATTCTGCATCAAATAAATTGAAATATAGGGATGCCATTAAAGTCTATCAATCGGAAATCAAATCTGTGCAAGCCACATATTATGAAGGAAAAATCAGCCTTGCGTCCACCTCCCCACGGGAAATCTTCTGCATCGCAAAGTATCTTATTAAACCTCCCCCCTCCAGTTCCCACTGAGGGTGCCATCGCTCGCTGTAACAAATTGGCAGAGACCTTCCGCAATAAAATTAAAGCTATATACACTACCTTTTCTCATGTGGCTTGCCACAACGATTCGTTGCCTTTGGTGACTGCCTCGAAAAGCTCTGAGCATCTTCTTAAGGAAATCCCTTTGATAGACCTCAAGTCCTTAGAAGACATCTCAGCCCTTGTAAAATTGGGTTCTCCTAGAGACTCAGCTCCCCCTCATTCTCTGAACCAAGCTGCAGGAACAGTCTTCCCAGTGATATTGGAATTGATCAATTCCTCTATCTCTACTGGAGTAGTTTCCCCACCGTGGAAATGTGCTATGGTGAAAGCGCTACTAAAAAACGTAATCTCGATCCTGATCTCCCGGGGAATTACCGCCCTATTTCCCTCATCCCAGGGATCAGCAAGATTCTTGAAAAACACGTTAACTCAGTCCTCTCTTTATTTGTAGAATCTTACAATCTCTTTCACCCCTCCCAGACAGGCTTCCGACCCCAACAGGGGACAGAAACTGCTCTTTTAGCAGTAGTTGAAGAGTTCAGGAAAATTCTTCACCAAGGAGGCACAGCAGCTATTATCCTTTTATACCTTAGTGCCGCATTTGCTACCGTCAACCATCTCACCCTGATTCTGACTCAGGAATCTTGGAGTGGCTGGTGGTGCTATTACTTGGTTGCAGTCTTTTCTGGAAGATAGGTCATTTCAGGTCTTTGAAGGAGATAACATCTCAAAGCACATGTCTCTCAGCTGTGGCGTCCCGCAGGGATCTTCTTTGAGTCCCACCCTGTTCAATGTATATATGAGCCCAATAGCCAAGATAATCCTTCCTTTTGGCATCAAGATAATTACATACGCTGATGACACGCAATTAGTTGTGCCCTTAAACCATTCAGAGAATTCTTCTACCGGCCTTCTCCCTTTCCTGGAGAAGGTAGCCAAATAGATGGAGCTTTCGTGTCTCAAGCTGAACGGAGATAAGATGTAGCTAATGTTCCTCAGCAACTCCCCTATTTTTAATACAGAACTACTGTGGCCAATCTGTCTCTGCCCCCCTCCTGCCCCCAAAAACCAGATCATAAGTCTGGGCATGGGGCTGGACAGTTCTCTGAATTTTGAACATCAAGCGACGAAACTGGCGGTCACCTGATACGGCATCCTCAGGATGCTCTGTACGGTTCTTCCTCTTCTTCCCTTCCTTGCTAGGAGACTAATGGTCCACGCTCTGATTCTTTCTCACCTGTACTATGGGAATGCCCTTTATCTAGGAGCGCCCCTGCAACCATTTTTAAACTGCAGATTTTGCAAAACTGGGCAGCACGTTTGCACCTTCAGACCCGTAACTGTCAGTCCGTGAAACCAGCATTGAAGGCCCTTCACTGGCTTCCCATATTGGAGAGGATCACATTTAAGTCTCTGTGTATTGCCCATAAGCCCCTAGAAGGGAAAGGACTGCCTATTAATCTCTCCATTATCTTGCCCTATCACCCTAACAGATGCCTCCGCTCGGCCAACCTCCGTCTTGCCTTAGTCCCCAAAATAAAAAAGGCAAGAAGCGGTGGACGTTTGTTCTCCTATAATGTTGCCAAGCTGTGGAACACCCTTCCTCCGCATAAACTTCTTGGGTCCAACCTTCTGGCCTTTCGGAAATCTCTCAAAACCTGGGGGCATATTATCAAGGGGGTTTATCTCCGCTTTTTGGGATTTAAAAGCCAAGAAAGCGGAGATAAAATGATCTCCCTATTACCTAGCTGTCGCTAACACCAGTTAGCGACAGCTAATAGGAGATAGCGACCATCTTGGGCCCCGCTTTGCATGTCAGTGAAATTTATCACTAATGACATGCAAAGTGGGCGTGCCAAGATGTTAGCGACTGGAAACAGTCGCTAACATCGCTATCTCCTATTACCAACTTTTGGAGATATTTGCGCTAAGCGCAAATATCTCCAAAAGCTAACACCTGCCCCTGAGCAGTTCTTAGCCATGTTATCCAATGGTAGGTGGATAACATGGCTAAGAGCATTAGCTCGGTAATGCATGAATATCGCTGACTTTTCAGCGATATTCATGCATTTCGGCCGATTTTTATCGCTTAGGAGATAAACCTTGATAATAGCAAGGTTCCTAAGCGATAAAAATCGCCGCAGCTGGGCGATAAAAATATTGCTGCTAAGCCAACATAGCGATAATTATCGCTAGTTGTTGGTAATATGCCCCCTGGTTTTTCCAAAACTCCACTCAGTAACCTGTCATCTTCTGTTTCCAGCTTTTATTAGTGCTGGGATGCCTTAGGGTAGCTATAAATATTTTTTCTATTCTATTCTAAGTTAAGCCCCTTTTGTTTCTGTTTCTTACACTGAATACACGGTATCAATCTGTGCATTGAATTAAAAAAAAAGAATATTATAACAAGTTTCCCCTATTGATTCTCCACTATAGAGGTGTTGTACATAATTGTAAGCCTCATTCAGGAAACAACCCCAATCCTTGTCAGGGTGAATCACTAAATTAACCTATGCTTAAACTTCTGGTAGCTTGGCACAAAAGCTTTCAGACTTAACTCAGAGGCACTGTGTACCGTATTTACACAAAACATAAACAGTAATAAAATGAAAACATAACACAAGGAAAATCCCAAACCAAATTAGAAAAATAGAGAAATATGTAATAAATAAAATCACACCATAGCAAATTAACTCAAGTCAAGAGGTCTTTATTCGATTCACATCATAAAAGACAAATACATATATATTTTAAAAAAAAAAGATTCATTTTACATATAAGATAATAAATATATTACATTCAAATCAGTGAATACAAAGTTATGAATTCGTCAGTGAAATCTAGTGCATAAAAGATCAAAGTGTCAACATGGTCACACAAGACTGGGACTAGGTCAAAAGTTATGGCCGACCACAATGGAGAGCAAGTTCAGTACAGAAGGTGGATCAGGTCTGGCTTTGGGTTACCTTTTGACTTACAACAAATTCAAAGAAAAAGTCCAACAGAAGGTAGAGTTTAGCGGAAAAAGGGCTTTGTCTGAGAAGCAGTCACTGTTGTAAGGGCACCACAGGATGCAGTCTCAGTGAAGCTCTCAACGATGGCGGGAAAAAGCTCAGAGATTGAAAAGCTTTATAACCAGGCCAGGAGTTCATTATAGTAGATGGGCAGCCAGTCACCATGGAGCCCGGTGAACATTTTTTCGTTTGGACCGAGGTTGTCCTTAACGTAACATTACATAGTTATAGCAAGATAAAGGCATTGTGGAACATTTCATGGTAACTTTGAAAAATAGATCTCACTATGCCACCTCTTTTGATGCGCTGGGTCTGACATTGAGAGATTGCCATGATATTCCTCACAAACTACTGTTTGGAAGGAAAGTAAGAACCCTACTTCCCCTTCCCTATTCAGACCACTTGCAGGTGAGTAGTGCGCTATACAAGTATCAATTTACATTTACATTTACATTTTACCACTCCTCTTCAGGATCATAGACATGTGAGATAGCCTGATGACCACAAGAACACCAGAATGAAAGAATGTGCCAGCAAGTGAAAACAGCTAGGAGATTTGCTACTGCTTTGATCGAAAGGCTTATGTAAAAATGATTCTCCATCTTACCACCCCCTAAAAAATGATCCAATATCAGAACACGAAAAAGGGTTAATGATCACTGTTTGGAGAGATGATAGTGTTTAACAAGAACCTCTTCATACGTTAAACAGAGACCCCATGTGAACTGTCTTCAGATGAATACTCAACAGGAAATATTTTACACTTTTTGGTTTGGCTTTAGTATTTTTCAAATATTTTGATCTTATCAAGATCTATGGCGTCATGTGATAAAATGGGTTATACGGCAAACAGCTGTGTGATACCTGCATTTTATCGTTATGTGTGGGTTATGTCTAAACAGTCTGTTGATGTGTCTGTTTCTTGTCACATATTCTCATACCTGGTAACTACTGAGTACCAGTTTGATGCATTTGTCTACTATCAGGGACACTCTGGTTTTATTAGGATGTCCTAAGAAAAGATATGCAATGTCCCTTCTATTGGCTTCCACCACAGTTTTTTCTTTTCTCTAGGTTGGACGATCATTCTAACTCTAAAAAGTAGGCAACTACCTTTTAGAGGGAGCCCTCATGTAACACATTATAGGTGTGGGGTAGGCTCATTTTCTTTCCCATTCTAGTCGTGACAAAAAACAACACTAGGGTACGAAACATGTTGACCCAATTATACTTTACCTACATATACTGAGCTACTCGGGTACCTCATACCCCTTTAGCAGCCCTAACCCTTCATGGCTTTTTAACTCTTAAATCTGTCAGGAGAATCTTTAAATTAAAGGATGATTTCATACCTCCAAGGGAGTTTTAATTCATCCTTATTTCACAGTCACTGCCACCCTACCTTTTTGGGACATCCACATACTCATACCTTTCATCAGATGGCACCAACAACAAAAGATCTCTACTAAAGTGACCGTTCAGGGGACCCGCGGGGCACTGCAATGCCGGCCTGACAAGGAATAACTGTCCAATGATGAATCATGACATCCCTAGGGGTGTTTGAGGGCAACAAGAAGTAGTCCTGAGGATTGCCTTTTGCTCCTGTCCACAGTTCTCTCTACTCTATCGATAGGAACAGTACCTTCTTTGTAGAATTTGGCACCTGTGATGGCCATCCCCTGGTGAGCCTTCCCATCTCTACTGGACCGTAGGGCCTAGTGGAGACACCCTGAGCCTTGACTGAAGCTGGAGCACTGACAGCCTACCTCTTCCAAGCCAGTTCTGAGAGGGTGCAAAGTAACAAGGTCAGTGATCGGATGTACTGTGGCCATCCTGACGACCAAACTTTGGAAGCGAAGGAGCATGGTCGATATCCTCACTGTGCCATCCATACGTGGATGATATAGGGGCCCCATTCACTCATGAGTACTCAATATGTATAAACCAGAACCCATGATATAATGGTACGGTATTAATTTGCTCTGAGTGCTATTGATCAAAAGGGCTCTCTCATGTAAATACTGGGGTAAATCACATGTCTTGAACTGAATAATGATTAAGCCTTAAATGACCGAAACCCCTTATCCACCCAATAAAGACATAATGGACTATTTATCTATACCCCCTCACGGAGAGGACCTGAGTCATCTTGAGGCCTCCCCAGAAAAGCATTTGGGGGCATTTGGGGCAATTTACCAGGATCTTACAGGCAGCTTCGAAACTAAAACCTTACTAGAAGCCAGGATAGGACCAATATACATGAAGGGGAACCTACTTTGTACAGATCACAGAAAATTGACAGAGTGAGTTGATGATGCAGAATCTGCCATCACCATGATCCATCCCATGTTGAAAGAGGTACATGCCATGAAGGATGACATAATATCCCTGCAAAAGAGAGGAGAAGATACAGGTAAATTATTAGCGTGGTTGCTGCAAGGGGACTCAACATGCACCCTAATAGGGACTTTCATGACTGATGATAGGGCCACTCACAATACTCAAACAAGTAAGGCAATTTCTGACTTACTACTGCTCTTTCTAGGTGAAATGGAATCCACCTCCCTCAATTAAACCCACTTCAATGGGAGGAGCTGAATGACTCTCTCCAGATTGAGGAAATATGTTTACCTATAACGCAAATAGGCCAAAACAAAACCCCAGGCACTGATGGCCTCCCTATAGAGTACTATGCGACCTATACAACACAACTTACTCCGAAACTGTTAGAAGTCTACAATGAAGTGGATGAGGTGGGCAGGCTTCTAGAATCCCTCAGGGAGGCATTGGTAGTGGTGCTCCCCTAGTCAGGGTGACACCCAACAGACATGAAATCATATAGACCGTTATCACTCCTAAACCTGGATTATAAAATAATTGGGAAATTGCTGGCCAATAGCCTGCTTCCCATAATCGCCACACTAGTCCATTTGAACCAAAAGGTTTCATACCGGAGTGCAACACTTACCTTAATATCCGATGATTGTTGGTTTTGATGAGGTCAGGCTCAGGGGATGATGGCGATCACCTGTCATTGGATATAGAAAATTCATTTGGTACCCTAGGATAGGAATATTTCCTGGCTGCTCTAGAATGGATGTGGATAGGGCAGAGTTTCATTAGCTTGGTTAGATCACTTTATAGTCAACAGGCCACCACAGTCAAGTAAGGGCTGGTGATTTCAAATTTCTTTGACATCTATACGGGCACCAGACCAGGGTGCCTGCTTTGACCGTTGATATTTGCTCTAACCATGGAACCACTGGCATGCATGCTGAGTATGCAGGCTCAACAATGGGGAATAATGGCATTCAGTGTTTGGAATGTAGTGTCACTATATGCAGATGTGCTCTAATGTATTTGCACGACACTAGCACTACCCTCTCAGCATTGATGGAGACTCTAGACAGATTCGGGTTGTATCAGGCTTCAGGGTTAATTGGACTAAATCAGGTATATTCGCCCTGACACAGAGCACTGCAGAGAGATTGTGTTACAATCCAGATTCAAATAGAACTTTATGACATTCAATATCTGGGAGTACAAGGGTACCACACCATCAATGGTCTAATAGAGGGCAGCCTATATAAGGCGCCGAGAACGATCTGCAAATCTCTCACCTTCTGGACGACTTTACCACTCTCCTCCCTTGATCCTTTGGTGATAGCCAAAATGGTGATACTACCACGATTGCTATACATTTCATCAGCCCTGTCAGTAATACTCCCTGCTAGTGTCTTTAAATAGCTACACATGTTCTTATCTGACTTGATATGGGGGAAAGGATGAAAGCAGATTGCCTTAGACAAAGTACAACACCGACTGCTAGAGGTGGCACTTAGGGCCCCCAAGTAAGAATTGTATTATGCGGCAGCACAAGTGCAGTCGCCACTGGGCTGGCTGGGAACTGCCCCATGTGCGGAGAGACCTGATGTCCAGCAAATGCTTAAAGAAGAACATATTTATACCTGGCTTTAAAAATCCCACGGAACAGTGATGTGACGCATCAGATGTTAATAGTCCATGAATGCTGGCACAGTTAACTCCACTGCTCACCAGATGGACTCTACAGAACTTAAAAGATTTCGCACAACAGCATGATGTGATGATACGGAAAAAAGCCGGAGTAGACTTAGCTGGAGATTTGTATGGAAAGGGCACTCCTTTAAGGAAATCAGTGACACTTATGAGATTCCAGCCGGCCAGTTCATAACATACAATGCGATACAAGATGCTATAACCACACACACACTGGGGACACAGCCACTCTGAACTGCCCACATCAGCCCCATTACCGACAGTACTCTCTCACGGAGGCACACAAAAAAATATAACAGCTCTATACACTGCCCTCATTACACAACACCAGAAGGTGAAAATGTGGACCAGGGCCTTTGGGCAACAGACCTAAGAATAGGACTTACAGATAAACAATGTATGTGCACCATGCAACAGGTGAATGAGATCTTGTGGAACCCTAGGTTCAGATACACGCAATGTACTCACTTACATCAGGCAGATCTTACATTCACACAAATTAGGCACATGTTCCCTGGAGAATCATCGGAATGTCCCAGATGCAGGACATCCGTCACAAGATTTTACCATGTGGTGTGGGACTGCCTGGTAAGAGGAAGTTACAGGGACCATTTCTGCCCTCGTAGAGCATATAATAGCGCCTTCACCCAAATTATGCCTGTTAGGCCTGAAACCTAAATCCAAAGGTAACAAGAACCTACTTAGATTTAAAAAAAACAAATTGCAATGCCATGGAAGTCATGGGCAGTTCCCGATGCCAAGAGCTGGCTGAGAGGTCTACTGAAGTGGGCAAAGGAGAAGCTAGACGTAATCAATGTGATTCGGGGGGGGTACAGGCCATATTGGAACGACCTGGGACACGCATATCAGAAATTTATAAGCCAAGAATGACATACGACCACCCTGATCCCCTCAAGATTCCCCAATTTGGGAGTAATAATGAACAGGCAACTCATCACACCTTATTCACTTCTTCAATGTCGATGGAATGGTAGCCACCCCACCCTCTGCTTCCAGAGTTTGGCTCAGTAACACACTAATGCAAGAGAGACAATAGACTTCGAGCATATAGAATTCCAGCGTGACTTAGGAAGTAGCCCTGCTGACAGTCTCGACCATCTAGCGTCCCAGACGTAGTTGAAAGAGACTCCCTGTTTGCTTTTATTGATCAATACACAACCTCAGTTGAAGATGTGGACCCCAGTGCCGCCACTTTATATGTAAGCGCAATAAAAAAACAAGGGGGCATATTTACAATAAAGTGGCAGAGCACAGGTTAGCTCCAAAATAGCTAACGCTGCACTCGGTCACTTTAAAAATGCAGAGATTCACCATATTTACAATAATACGGTGCGTTTCTCCCTGCACTGGCTCTAAATTACGCTGCCTGTGCCAATGCAGGCATTTTTACACCATAGTGCAAGGGTGACTGTGTTAAGGAAAGGATTGTTTATGTGCAGGAAGGTGTCCCTTCCTGCACATAAACAATCCAGAAGGATGATTTGAAACTTCGATGTGTGCTGCATTGTGCAGCACACATAGAATTTGCAAATCATAATTTTTAGGTTTCACCTGCACAGCGCTTGTGTTGTGCTTGAGAAATCTATTGTTTTTAATATAAACTTAAAAGGGACTTACATTCTACCTCCTCTCTTTTCCTGGCTTCTCATTGGTACCTGTGTGCGCCACTTACCTTTCCTCCATTTCTATTGGCTGTAGCATATTTTCCTGCATTACCCAATGCTTGTTCCTCGTCTACTTCTTTTATCAGTTTTCCACCCCCGAAATACTGCAAACATCTGCTTTGGTGGAACTATATTTTCATAAAGTTTTACCTTTTACTCTTGCATCATATTTATATAACAATTTATCACCTGGAGAGATTACGTGATTTGCAAAGAATCACAGGAGGTTGCGTGGCCCTGCCGAGACTCAAACCGGGAACCCCAGCTGTCAAGTCGGCAGCTCTGGCTGCTGTGCCACCTCCTCTCCCCTCCCATGTTATCTGTCAGGAAGCTCTTTCCTTTTCCCGGACGATGATTGATTAAACCAGCTCTTTATTCATTACATATTGTAAAGAAGTAAGTACACTGGTAGACAGTTGAAGATGGCTTGGTTTATTTAACATAAAAAGATTAAGTAAAAGTTATCCCGTCCTATCCACAACTCCACACACAGCAACTGCCACCAAAAGAATCTAGGGCCAGATGTAGGTAAATCGTATTTACCGACTCTAAAATACCGAATTTTACCGATTCAGTATTTTAGAGTCGGTAAATAACATGTAGGTAATTATTCGGTAATTTTTACCGAATCGGAATGATTCGGTATTTACCGATTCGGTAAATACCGAATCGGTATTGCCCATTGATTCCTATGGGCCTTGAAGCCCATAGGAATCAATGGGAAATACCGATTCGGAATTTACCGAATCGGTAAATACCGAATCCTGCAAGGGTCCAGGGGGTGTCACTTTGACACCCTCTAGCACCCCAAGTACAGGCTTGTGTGCCATGTGGCACACATACATGCCCTAAGGGCATGTCTGTGTGTCACATGGCACAGGTGTACATGCACAGATGTGCATGTACACCTGAATTCGGTATTTTACCACCCAATTGTATTGGGTGGTAAAATACCGACTTCTGAAGGCCTGTAGCACTGTAAACAGTGCTACCTACATAAGAAAATACCGATTCGGTAATTTTACCGTTCGGTAATTTTTCCGTTTCGGTAAATTTACCGAATCGGTAAAATTACCGATTCGGTCATTTCCGAATCGGTAAAATTACCGAATCAGTATGTTTTTAAGGCCCCTACATACCAATGTCCAAATACTGGTCGGAAACGGCCGAAAATCGGTATTTTCGGCAGTTTCGACCGGTATTTGGACACCTATATCTGGCCCCTAGTCTCCAGTCTCCTTCCACTTCTAGAACACAGCACACACAGCGCTGCTTAACATTATAAGAAGAGGCAGGATCATTACACATCTTCCCCTTTTCAACAAATGAAGGAAAGAATAGAGAGTGAAAAATAGATTGAGAGCAACAAACAAAAAAACAAAAAAAAAACTAAAATAAACAACAAGCAAAACTTCAATGTAAAACAAAGTCATTAAATCTCGTTGGGAGTTTCCCAACACGCACACTCTTTCTTGGTATTGATGAAGCAACAGAAGAATCACTGCGAGTGACGAGCATGTTAGGTGCGGGAGCAATTCTGTTGAGGTTCCAGATACGACCATCACTTAATTTGACTGCATTTAAAAATTATTTCTTAACATTATAAGGTGAGGAAAATATTGAAATCCCAGAGGTCCTTTTGGGAAGATGAACTCTCACTCTGTCACCCACACACACATGAGTATGTGAAACAGCATGCCTGGAGTCAAAGTATGCTTTTCTTTGAGCAGATTTCAAGTCTTGTCTGGCTTGCCAAGAAGTCAAACCAGGGGCCGTACTAATACCAGCACACTTTTTTTTAGACTTAGGAGTCAAATTCATATCATCCTTCAAACTTGAACTCAAACTCTCCTCTCTCATTCCCTCTCTCATCCAAGTTTGAAACATACGGGTATTAGGTTTTCTACCATGACAGAGTTCAAAAGGAACCAAAGAGGTTGTCAACTGAGGAGTAAGACGGTACAACATCACTCTTTCTTGAATGACAGCTTTCCAATCTTTGTTCTGAGACCTAGCCAGCTGAATAGAATCTTTAAGTACGCGGTTGAACATCTCTACCATCCCGTTACTCTCTGGATGATAGAGAGCACAACGTTTGTGTCTGATCCCTTTCCCTGCAAGATAGTTCTCCATCTCTTTCGAAACCAGTTGGACCTGGTTATCAGAAAGCAGACTGTCCGGGAAACCTTCACGAGAAAAAACTTCATCTAGAAATGCAATGACATCTTTAGTCTCAGTACTATGACAAACCTTAATCTGCGCCCATCGCGAGAACATGTCAATTAAAACCAGAACAAATGACTGACCAGATTTACCAGGAATTGGGCCCAGAATATCCAGAGCAACTTCTTGTCAGCAACAAGTGGGAGGTTTACAAACAGCAATAGGTTGTACTCTAGTTTTATATATTTTATCAGAAGTGTTGCAATTCTGACAGTCTCTCACCATACGTTCAACTAACAGATCAATCTAGGGCCACCAGAAGTACAAACAAATCCTCTCTTTCATCTTAGAGATCGCTTGGTGTCCCTAATGAGCTTGTTGAGCGATTATCTCCCTAAGAGAAACAGGTGGAACAAGTCTAGTACCTGTCCAAAGTAACCCTGAGGAGACAGACAACTCATTTCGCACATTCCAGAACTTCCTGGTCTGTTTATCCAGGCGTTTTCTACCCTTCCAACCTTCAGTAACCAACTGACAAACATTAAGGATAATCGGGTCATTCGTCATAGAAGACTTCCTCTCATCCTCAGTGAAAACATCATCAGTCACTTCACAGATTTTGTAATCTTCAAACTCACATTCTGCACCTGCATCATTACATTTGTCACTTGGGTCATTTCTTACAAGACGGGACAAACAATCAGAGACTTTGTTTTGTGTACCAGGTATGTGATGCACAACAAAATCATAGTCCTGTAAGGGTACAATCCACTTTGTGATTCTTGAAGACACAGCATCAAGACTCTTTTTTTGTAAATAAATCCTTCAACGGTTTGTGGTCAGATTGAACCGTAAAGGAGCTTCCCCAAAGGAACTTTTTAAGTTTCTTAATTGCCCAAAATATGCAGAGTGTCTCTTTTTCAATTATAGAATATTGTAGTTCAGGTCCCGTGAGGGCTCTTCACAAAAACATAATCGTTGTTTCATGACCACCTTTGATTTGTTTAAGAACAGCCCCAAGTCCTTTTGAGCTAGCATCTGTAACAAGAATAGAAGGTGCAGACGTATCAAAGCTGTGAAGTGAAGGAGCTTCTCTCAAGGCTCGCTTCACATCATCAAATTCATCCTGAAATTTCTCTGACCAGTTAAATTTTGCTCCCTTTTTAAGAAGTGTCCTGAGAGTGTAGGTACGAGAGGCAAATTGGGGAACAAATTTGTTATAATACTTTGCTGTTCCAAAAAAGTGACAAGTTCGTCTCTGCTCAGAGGTGCAGGAAGATCAGCAATGGTTTTTACTAACTTCTCCTTAGATTTGACCCCCTTCTTAGAGAGCTTGTGGCCTAAATAGTCAATCTCATTAAGGTTGAATTTACACTTACTCTCATGTAGTGTCAAACCACATGATTTAAAGCAATCCAGCAAGCCTTGAGCCTTACATCATAAACATTCTGAGAAGGGCCATGAACCAACACATCGTCTTGGTATATCTTTACACCGTGCAGCCCCTGCAAGACATCCTCCAAAGCTCTTTGAAATACAGAGGCTGCTGAATTAAGACCAAATGGAAGTCTAGTAAACTTGTACGTACCAAACGGTGTTATGAAAGCTGTGAGATTTTGTGATTCGTGATCGATCTTAATTTGGTGGTACGCAGCCCGGAGGTCAAGTGTGGAAAATATTTCAGCATCAGCCAGTTGAGTCAACATATCTGCAATGTTGGGGAGAGGATATCTATCAGGCACAACTGCGAGATTGAGAGAGCGCAGATCAACACAGAGCCTGACCTCGCCTGAGGACTTTCGGGCAAGAACCACCGGAGCCGACCAATCACTTGCCTCTGTTTTTACAATGATGCCTTCCTTGAGTAATTTTTTTAATTCACTCTCCATGGAATCCCTCGGAGCTAATGGCACATTATGCACCTTACAAGATACAGGGATGGCATCAGGTTTTAAGATGAACTTGTGAGTGTAGTTGGATAAACAACCTAAACATTTACTAAAGACCTCTTTGAATTTTTAACATAGATTATCTACCTGATCCACTTTAGTAAGTTCAGTGGCGGTGGTGAAACTTGCCTCCTCAAGAGGATGAAGTGGTCTTTCTCTCAAAACAATTCAGGGATTACCGCCAGGAATTAGCATGTCTCCTAATTCTGCTTGATGAATCCAACTCACTATGCTATCCCCTTTTGAGGAGATGTAAATTTTCCCAGCTGTGAGTCGATTTCTGAACTCAATCTCACCTTCAAAATAACCAAACAGTTTGATAGGTTCTCCCGTGTGAACGAGAGGCCTTATATCCGGTTTTAAGACTGTTATTTTTCCCTTGAGAAAGACATCATAAAAGGACTTCGGGACTAAAGTAATCTTTGCACCAGCCAAAGAGATTCTTAGCTGTATGTCCATTTATAAGGACACTGTCGATATGGTTTGAGCACTTAACTTGAGAAACATGTGTCAAAATCTTACCGCAATGTAAATCATCAGAACTAGATTGAGATTCCCTCTGTATTTATTTATTTATTTATTTATTTATGGAATTTTTAATGCGCACTACTACCCTGAGGTGTCTAGGCGCAATGAGATACTCCAAGATACAGAGGTCAGGACACGATATTATAAGAAAGAGGCTATAAGCTCTTTTTGCCAGATGGTTAATATTAATAATATTATTGATTGAAGAGCCAGGTCTTCAGAGCCTTGCGGAAGCTAATCAGGGTTGGCGCAGTTTTAATGTCTAAGGGGAGTGAGTTCCACAATATTGGAGTTGCTACCAAAAATCGTCTGTCACCCCATGTTGCCGTTCTTGTGCGGGGTACAGGCAGTTGATAGCTTGCTGCTGATCGTAGGTTCTTTTTAGGAATGTACACCTGAAATGCCTCCTTTAGGAACTTCGGTCCAGTCTGATGGATGGCCTTATAGGCAATGCACAAAGCTTTGAATTTGATCCTGCTCTCCACTCTTAGCCAATGGAGCTGACGTATGGCTGCCGAAGTGGAGTGGCGTCTGGGTATGTTGAGCAGTATCCGTGCTGCCATATTTTGGACAGATTGAAGCTTGTTCAGGATGCATTTATGCGTGTTGAAAAAGAGAGCATTTCCATAATCAAGCTTGGAAAACACTAAGGTAGTAATCAGTGTTTTTCCTGCTGATGCTGGTAAATACGGCAGAAGTTTTTTTATCTTTTTCAGCATGAAGAACGCCGCAGAGACCACCTTGTTAACATGATATCCAAAGGATAACTTGCTATCAAAAATCACTCCTAAATTCCTAACCTTGGCGGCTGGAACCGGAGGAGGGCCCATCTGACTGGGCCACCATGTCGGGGACCACTCTGGAGAGATATTACCAAAGGTCATCACCTCCGTTTTCTCCGCATTAAGCTTCAAACAGTTCCTGTGCATCCATGATTGTATGTCCAGTAACCCCTCCTGAAGCTTAGCTGCTACCACTGGGCCGTTCTTATGCACCGCCAGCACAAGCTGGGTGTCATCTGCGTAGGTGGTTAAACGCATCCCATAAGATTTGATGACCCTCGCCAAGTCTGCGACATAAATGTTGAAAAGCGTCGGACTTAACGAGGATCCTTGAGGGACCCCGCAAGGCAGTTCAGACGTCGGTGAGTAATGATTACCCAGTTTGACTGCCTGCTTACGGTCAGCTAAGAAAGAAACTATGAGTTCTTTTGCCAGATGGTTAATCCCAAGGGCTGCGACACGGTCGACCAAGATGACATGGTCGACCGTGTCAAAGGCCGCCGATAGGTCCAACAAAATAAGCACTGCCGCTCCTCCCGAGTCCATAATATGTCTGATTTCGTCGGAGGCCTTTATCAGCGCTGTCTCGGTTCCGTGTCCTTTCCGGAACCCGAACTGAGTGTCATCCAAGAGTCCATTTTGCTCAATAAACTCTGACAGCTGTTGGTTCATAATGGCCTCTACGATTTTAGCCGGGAAGGGAAGGCAAGCAATAGGCCTATAGTTGGCCGTAACGGTGGGGTCTAGGGAAGGCTTCTTGAGCAAAGGTTTGACAATAGCCTTTTTCCAAATCTCAGGGTAGACACCAGTTTTGAAGATGGAATTACAGATATCGGTGAGCGGCTGGGTGATGGTGTTATGTAGTTGGTTCATTATGAGAGGAGGACATGGATCAAGCGGAGATCCGGATTTGATCTTAGCAACAAGCATGCAGACCTGATCTTCAGTGACTGACCGAAACTGAGCGAAGAGAGGGTGAGTGGGCGCTGGATGGGTGGATAGGTCCATGGATCCTCCCACTGGTTCTTTGGAGAATGTGGAGTAGATATCCATCACCTTAGAGGTGAAGAATGTAGCCAGTGAGCTACAGAATTCCTGCGAATTCTCAGTTGTAGGTCCAGTTGGAGGATTAGAAAGAGAGCTCACCACTTGAAAAAGCATTCTGGCTGAATTCTGTGCTTGCTCAATTTGGCCAGTGAAGAAAATATTCTTTCGCGTAATGAGAGCTTTCTTATATATTGCCAGTGCAGTTTTATAGACTTGCTTAGCGGGGGGGCTATAATGCTTTCTCCAGCGCCTTTCTAAGTTTCTGCAATACTGACGTTGGAGTCGCAGCTCCTCTGTATACCACTGGGCAGATGGAGTGGCTCTATTTGGACGATAAAATTTTTCAGGTGCAACTTGATTAGCTGCCTTCAGGATCCAATCTTGAAAATTAGTGGACATGGTTTCAGGATCACATGATCTTGATCATGTATCCAAACCTCTTTAACACGTTTATTCCTTTTAATCTTTTTCAGTGTACAAGCTTTGGCCAGGTGACCAACTTTTCCACAGTTAAAGCATTTTGCATTTATGGCAGGGCAAGATTTATCATCAGCCAGGTGGCCAGTATTGTCACAACGAAAGCATTTCCCAGGGAAAGGTTTTCTTTGCCATGATGATTGAGGTTCAAAGCGTTTTTTTTTGTTTTGATGACATGAGATTCAAGATTCTTAGGAGCTTTCACCTGAGAGACAGCTTGAACCTTCCCATCTGAATTAGTAGAAGAGTCTATTTCTTTTTTTTATGGTTGCAACACATGCTAAAGAGTGTTCAATATGTTTTGTAATTGCAATGACCTCGTCAAGTTTGGGGTAATCCTTATGCCACAACTCATCATTCACTTTCTCAATCATGCAACCAAGCATGAATTGATCTCGTACCAATTCTTTGAGCGCACCCTCAAACTTGCAAGTGGAAGCGAGTTTACATAAATGAGACACGTACATTTCTACAGTTTCTTTGGGTGTTGAGTTATTTTCCCAAAATGATATCGTTCTAAATCTGTGCTCAGTTTAGGTAGAACATGTTTGTCTCATTTTTTTACGCAAATGTCAAATTTATTGAGGCCGTTAGATAGGAGAGTCATCAAGATCAGGTAAGTGTTCAAAGACTTCCTGCCCTTCAGTGCCTAAACAATGTAATAACAAAGCATGTTTCCTCTCGGCACTGAGAGAAACTCCACACACCCTGGGATAGTTATTGAAGAGTTCTACGCGATTGGAAAGAAAAAAGGGTGGTGGCGTGACATTTTGCATAATCAAATGACAAGTAGAACTAATGCAAACAGAGAAAAAGAAAATTTAAAAAAATTTGATGTATTAAATAGATAACAATCACTGTAGAATGGTTGCAGTGTCTGTCAGAGTTGAGAGTACTTGTTCTGTGTCTTTTTAAAGACACTAGTTTGTCATAAAACTTAAATTTAAATATATGTTTTTGACATGAAGCTGTGCCTGTCAGCGAGAACAGGCTTGACAAGCGGAAAAAAACTGTGAATGTCAGCGTGTAGTGAAGGTGGCAATCTGTCAAAGCTGTGCAATATAAGCTGTGCGTGTCAGCGACGAAATGCTTGACAAGCTGCAATGCTGTGCGTGTCAGCGCATAGAGAAAGTGGTAATGTGGCACGGTTGAGAAATTTAAGCTGAGCGTGTCAGCGGAGAAAGACTTGACACGCTTATTTAAAGGATCAGCTTTCGATAAATATAAGCTGTGCGTTTCAGCGGAGAAAGGCTCGACATGCTTAATCAATGAAAACAGCTGTGCGCATCAGCGTTCGAGAAGCAGGGCGCTGGTGATGCTGGGGCTCGCGCTCGGTCATGCGCAGGAGCTCTTACAGAGTGTTGGGACTAGCGCTTGGTCATGTGCAGGAGTTCATGGGGAACGCGTTGCCTCGCTGTCCTTCAAAGAGAGCTTGCGCAGCGGCGTCCGCAGCAGGGGCACAACCTCAGTCACAGAAATGGAAATAAAAATTATGAGTACTCACAGGACTGTTAAGGTTGAAGTCGCAGCAGTCCAACCTTATAGGAGTCAGCCCTGTAAGAATCACAGAAGTCAAACCTCAGGCGAAGACGCTGAAATAGGTGCAAAACGTCCAGAAAAGTGCTGCGGTCTGAGACCAGAGCGTGTCGAGGAGCACAGAAACATCGACACCACCACAATTGCTCTCAAACTTGAAGAAGAGGCTCCGCGTGATTCACCTTGAAGTTGCTCCCCTTGAAGATGCTGGATGTGTTAGGACGTTGGCTGGGTCCGCCTTAAAATCGTCGCCAGTGTAAAGAATTAAGTACACTGGTAGAAAGTTGAAGATGGCTTGGTTTATTTACCATAAAAAGATTAAGTAAAAGTTATCACGTCCTATCCACAACTCCACACACAGCAACTGCCACCAAAGGAATCTAGTCTCCAGTCTCCTTCCACTTCTAGAGCACAGCACACACAGTGCTGCTTAACATTCTAAGAAGAGGCAGGATCATTACGCATATGCAAAACGGATCCTTTACCAATGCTTGTTTTAATGATTGTTTTTGTGCAGGAAGGAACACCTTCTTACAAAAAATCAATCATTCATGGCAAATTTCTATTTCTATATGTGCTGCACAAAGCAGCACACATAGAATCAGATGAAATGAGGAGAAATCAAACATTTCTCCTCGTTTCGCCATGTTAAGACCAGGTTTTCCCTGGTCTTAATTTTGCTGCTGCCTCCTATTTACACCTCCCTTGTTGATTGGGGGCAGTGTCAAAATCCATGGGTGTTATGGCGGAAGGCCCACCGTAACACCCATTGACCACCCCTTTCACGCTAAGTATAGCATGAAACTGTGGTTATTTACAATTCAAAGTTAAGCCACATTAGGTGGCTTAATGTGGCCGTGTAAATAAGGCGAAGCACCTATCACCAAAGGAACCTCATAAAAAGTGACATTCCTGTGGCGATAGGGGCTTGTAAATATGCCCCAAGATGTTTATAAATTTTCACTTTACTTGATATATGTGCCAATATCCACAAAATCGTACTTATCACCTTGCAGGGGAGATGTTGTTACATCTCTGTGCCACTAACACACGTTTGTTCATGGGCACTGCCCCATATAACCTGATGTTACTTGTTGTGAACTCAATAAAGACATGCAAAAAAATAAATAATTCATTTCAAAGAGATACCAACAAACATTGCTGTTTTCGTATCAAATAGTATTGAGATATGTTCAATACACTAAAGAAAAATTTTGCATCAACGCATCAACACTTACAATCGTTTAAATGTCTGATCGCCAGGAAAGCTTGCTACCTGGTGTTCCCCAACACAAAGTCTGTTTGCATGTGGACCAATGTGGAAAAGCAGGAGAACCATTCTACTCAAAAGACCTGATTACAAGTGCTTTGGAGGGGTGCATGGAATTTATTGCACCCTTTATTGCACCCAATAAAATCCAATAACCCAGAATTTGTAATTCGTCAGTTGTGATACCGCCAGCCTGGCGGAGGCAATCCGCCAGACATCCATTACCCAATCCCCCCCCCGCCATTTTAGGATGGCGGGGGGGACCGCAACGGTGAAAAACACCGCCCGCCTGTTTTCCGCCCCGGTCGCCTTGCGGCCGGGGCGGGAAAATGTTTAACATGGTGGCGGTGTCTGTTAGACACGCCAGCCATATTACAATGGGCATTTTTCAATGCCTTGCCGCCACGGAAAGGCAGGTGGTCTTCACTCTGGGGGCCCCCTGCAGGCCCCCAGCGTAAAGCACAGTAGGGGTATGCACACGGGGGGGGGGTACCATGGATGAGGACTTTGCTGCACATGGCATTTATTAAGTGAGATAAACTCCGCACAACTTAGAATTCAGACCTCAAGTTCAAGTTTATTTATTATTGCTCAGCTAATTAAAGCCATTGCAAATTGATAAAACATATTAAAAGACAGGTGTGTGTAGTGCCAGACACTATCATGGCATGCAGTTCAGTAAGATTTTAAAATTGTTATTACAAACAAATATCACGTATAAAATGGTTTGATTGCCGATAAAAAATGTCAGACACTGCCGTAGCACCAGCTGTAGAGTCATTTAAAATGTAAATAAATCATTATTAAAAAGGAATTCATTCTGCCCGCTATCAAGATATTGCCCCAGTTTTCTTTGTGATATTAGTATGTAATGCTTATGGCTGGTTTCAGACATTACATCTAATATGCGAGTTAATAAAAATGCTTGTTTAATTAAAATCTCAGTCACTGCCGTGGCAGTCGTTGTGTTGCGACACAAAGGGTCTGTGCATCACTAAGAATAAATGCATTCCACAATGACAAGATTGTGCCCAGGTCCTCCTTGAGATGTAAGTATAAAGTACTGGTGACTAGCTCCTTACATTCAGATTGTAGAGTGAGTTTTGGTGAGGTTGTGTGTTTAATTGCCAGTGAATCAGTGCTTCATGCATTTATACTTAATTTAAGGTGCAAATGAGAGATGATGGTTTGCAGGCACTGTTTCTTAAAATAGAGAATCATGTAGAAAAGAGCGTAGTGAGTAACAGTTTATGCCCCAGAAGTAACTGGTGGAGTAAAGGATCTAAGCATTTTATCGCATTTGCTCAGGAATTTGAACAGGCCACAGACAGCTGGAGGATGAGAATTGTTGAGCAGGAGGTCTATGGTTGCTTGAATTGTTCGGGACCCTTGTTTAATCCATGCTTGACAAAGGTATTTCCTGCGGTTATCAATTAGGGCTGGGCAGATGCAGAGAAGATGAGATAAGCTCTCCTGAGGTTGATCACATAACCGACACTCATTGGACGCTGGGCGCATTGGCCATGGTGATAAAAGATCCAGTGATGTGAAGTTTCCCATCCTAATGAGGCATTACTTGATTTTGTAATGCACAGAAAAAGTGTCTGTCAGAAATGTTTGTATCTATCTTTTATTGTAGCTTTTCTGTATAAGATGTGCATGCTTTCGGGTCATGAGGGTCCAGCGATCTTGTACAAATTATTCTTTTTTAATTTCTCGGGTAAACTCTAATTTAAAATTGTGGTGTGGGTAGTTTTGCTTCCAGAGAGTAGTGCCTCTTTGAGTTTCAGTGTTTCATGAAGAGCGACAGTCCAGGAATTTTGGGGGACTGGATTGTTCATTACAGATGCATCCTGCCAAATCAGATTTTTCAGCGTTTCCATTTTGGCAGCACTTATAGGGTGTAGATATTTCTGTGCCAGAACTTGATTTGATAAAATGAATTCCATCGGATCTGAGTGGCTGCAGAATGGTTTGGGAGTTTAAATAATGATCTAAACACCGGGCTGTGGGAGTTGTTCAGAAAAGTGCCCAGTTTCCTGGGGAAGGCTTCCGAGCCCTATGCCAACACGAAGATTAGTTTGGCTTTTACTATCTTTAGTAAAGGTTCTAAAGTAGGTTGCTTGGTGTGTTTAAAGATGTATTGAAATGCAAATTGTAGTGATGCAGCTTTGGGTTAAGGGAATTCTCGTGGGTTAAGTGACCCCCTTACCGTCTAGCCAGCATCCAAGGTACTTTTATCTGGAGGCTCTAGACAGATATTGATGGCATTTATGAGCCCTTGCGTCACTTTTACGCCGCAGGTGTGTCACTTTTTGTGATGCACCAGTGGCGTAAAAAATGCACCTTGTTGCGCCATATTTACAAAGTGACGCATCTAGGTAAATGCGTCACTTTGTAAACCCCTGTGCCACATTATACCTGCGCCAGGTATAATGTATGCAAGGGGGGCATATTGATGCAAGAAAGGGTGGTAGAAGTGACGCAGTGAAATCTATGAGATTTCACTGCGTCACTTCTAGGACGCCGTTGCATCAAAATCTTGCGCCTGCCTCACAGCAGGCATAAGACTGACGCAGGCCCTTTCACATGGGGCTTGCCCCATGTGAAAGGACGCATTGCTGGAGTTGCGTCACTTTTGTGACACACTCCAGCAATGAGTCAGTTTTGCGCTTACAGATACGTCAGAAATACTGACGTATCTGTAACTCCTTGCGCAATGGTGCGTCATAATGTAAATATGACGCATCATTGGTGTCGCAAGGAGGGCGGAATGAAAAGTGACGCATCGCTGTTTTCACGCAGCGATGCGTCACTTTTCATAAACGAGGCCATATGATTTTCTGTCAAAATATCACAACGCTGGTCTTCTCGAAATTCACCGTCATGTTGTTTGTGGTGCTGTGTGCAAATATGACATCGAGCAGCATTTGTAACCCCCTTGTTGTTTGGCTCAGGAGAACAACGTCGTCAGCGTAAAGAAGGGAGGTGATGTGACAATGTCACCGTATTGGCGCGTCACTGACGACGGCATCCAGGGCAGGGACAAAGTCACTCATCAGTAAGTTAAAAAGGGCTGGGGCTAATACACATCCTTGTTTGACTCCTTGCTCTATCCTGATCTTGTTAGAGACTGTTGAGTTATTGTCGAGTTCGACTCTGACCCATGTTTTGGAATAGAATCGTTGGATGCCTCGGAGCAGTGGCTCAGGGATATCCCAATTTTTAAGTTTCGACCAGAGGACATGATCAAAGACCTTGCTGTAATCTACAAAACAGCTGTAGAGGAGGAGTTTTTTCTGTATCTGTTTTGTCACTATCATCCTGTTTGCTAATAGGTCGTCAGTGGTGCCCAACATGGGCCTGAATCCAGTTTGGTTAACTGAGATCAGTTTTTTTTAGCTTACCCATGCTTCTAGGTCTTCCAGTAATAAGGAAGCAAAGTATATGGCTTTGATGTCCAGGAGCTCAATGAGGCGATAGCTCTCTGGATTCACCACTAGACCTTTTTTATAAATAGGGCGGAGGATTGATCCTTGCCAAGAGGGAGTGACAGAGTCTGTAAGGATTCTAAACAGCCTTTCCAACAGTTGTGACCAAGGTTTGATATCCTGTTGGTAAACTGAGGCAGGAATGCCATTTGGTCTGGGGGCACCATCTGCTCTGCTTTTTTTTTTATTAAGATGGCAATCCTTTTAGCCGTAATGGTTAGTGCTAGTTGGTGCATTTGCTCTTTAATGTCCTCCGAATTCCTGGAGTTTGACCAGCTTTGGGGTGCAAAACTTAGATGTTTGAGCAGTTGGATTTAGTTTGGTACGGATTTCTGATATGGTGGGACCAGTTGTCTGCAGTGATGCAGTTTCCTTTATGTTGAGGAGAGGCACTTTCCTTATTTAGTTGATTTATTATGGTCTAGAAGGCTAAGGAATTTTTTTGTTCGACAAGCCAAGAATAACTCTAGCTGTAATGCTTCCTCCTGCCTCTTTTTTACTTGCCACATGTACCATTTATATCTCCCATTAAAGTTAATATTTTCGTCCAGAGGGACAATGTTTGATCCGGTTTTTATCAATCTGATCTTCTTGTTTAGAGCGAATTACAGGGTTTTGGGGTCTTTTGTAAACCATGGCCACGATAGAATAGATCTTAAGGCACCTGAGCACCTGCCAGGCTCATGAGTGTAACTAAGAGATAGAAGGAGTTGGTGCACAAATGGTTCCCAATCTTGTGCTGTGTGGCATCATGGAAAGGTCTGAATGTGAAGCGTGGTTTTCCATATCGAATATTTCATGGCAGTGTCCGTCGACTATTTGATACGCTTCCAGTTTTGATGCAAGCGTCTCAAGCCGAAAATCTCCAATATCATGAAGGCCTCAGTCTGATGGTCAAGGACAGCCGCTGTGACATGTGGTCACTTTCACAGCGTGTTTAGATGGTGAAGGATTTAAAGTGACTTATCAGCAGAATTGAAGAAAATGTGCAGTCTAGGACCGTCTGGCTGTGGAGTGAAAAATGTGTATAATGGGCTGGCTGATCATCAGGATAGCAACCATTTAAAGCACGAAGACACATGCCCTCTAGAACGTCTAGCAAAGCTTGTCCTGTGGAATGAGTTATTTAAGGTGGGTTGATCTGCAAAGTATTAGGCATTGTGAGTACACTAATGCAGAAGAGGGCTTTCGAAGGGGATTATCAATCAAATTTAGGTGTAAAATTGCCAGTCAGCAGTAAATTGCCATTTAGATGAGTTAATCTGTTATCTGCTATTAAGTACTCTAAAGCTTGGATGTGTGGCTTCTTTTCTAGAGCTAGTGGGTGAAAGTACACATTTAGTAGTAGTAAGCTGACTGCTGAGGGAATTTGGCTTCAATTTGTGATTACCACCCATAGAAAGTTGTGATGGCTGGTGGCATAGATCGAAGCGTTGAAGATCCAGCATATTGCTAGATATATGGATAAGCCTCCATTCGCATGACCTTTAGTAGATTGTCGGGTGGCTGGAGAGAAGATCTCACAATAACCTCCTAGCGGGGTCTCTTCTTCGCACCATGATTCCTGAATGCATATGATATCTTGTGATGTTAAAAAAGATGTTGCATCTGGGTCTGTGAATATGTTTTCGAGCTCGGCCACATTCCTGGATAAAAGACTCATGGGTTTGGGCTCTTTCTTCATGTTCGAGGATTCAGGTGCATTCATTTTGTGCTTGAGTCATTTTGGGGAAGGGCCTGTCAAAGTGGTGGCCAACCAGCCCCAGTCCTATTGCTGATTTTTTGAGCGCTAGTGGGATGAGCTTGCAGAGTCTTACTTCTTGGACATTGGTGGGAATGATCAAACCTTGTTTTGGGTTGGTCACAATTGAGTGAAGAGGACCTGCTGCGTTTCTAAGACGTGTTGAAGCGTGTGACGTTTTCAGCCACTTGCTACGATTGTTATTCTTCACTGGATCTGTAGAAGACTGTTTTGAAAGGCTTTCTGGGTCTTGCTGAGAGAGGGTGTGAGGATATTGGACCTTCAAAGGCAGTGTAATTAGAATACCCATTCCTCTAGAAGAGTGCGATTTTCATATATAGTGTTGGCTGCTGAGAGAGTAGTCCAAGTCACAGCTGTTGCTTCCTTGGGAGGGAGTATGATTGAATGGGTGAATTGGATACTCTCAATATCTGTGGAAATTAAGGGAGATTAACTCCGCCCTACTTAGAACTCAGACCTCTGTATTAACAGGAATTTTCACAGTGTCTGATTTAGGATGCCATTTGTAATTAGGCCATAGAATACATCTTGCTCATATCTTTGGAGTGAAGGAAGCCAGTACTCAAAGCAAAACCTGCTGCTGACAAATACCTCAGCACACTGTCACATAATACTGAGAACTTTTAATAATATTGAAAATGGATATAGTGAATACACAAACCTAAGTGCCTTTCTAGTGCTGAAATAATAATAAATATGGGGCAGATTTACGAGGAAGTGCCGCAGCCCTGCAATGCAAGCCCTTTGGCTGCGCCACGCTGCGGCACTTCTAGAGCACATGAATGCAACATATTTACAATAATACGGCGCATTCCTGTGCTCTCCCCTGTGCTGGCGCACAAACAGCTGCCATGGACCGGCGCTGGCACCCTTGCACCATGGTGGAAGGATGCCGGTGTCATGGGGGAATTGTTTTTGTGGAGGAAGGGGCACCTACCTGCACAAAAACAATCACTACAGGCATTTTCCCCTTACAATGAGTGCTGTAGAATGCAGCATGCATTGAAAGAGGAATAAAACGAGGAGAAATAAAACCATTGCTCCTCCTTGCGCCTCGCCACGCCACCCCTAGGGTAGCGTAGCATACAGACACATTTCTAGATTTCCAAATCCTCTTAAATCTGGAAATGTGTCTTGTTCCATGGGTTTTGCGTGGGAACACCCACAGCAACACCCATGGTACGCCCCTTTCATGCAAAGTGCTGCGTGTAAAGGGGCCATATTTACAAGGACAAGGAAAGTCACACAGGGTGGCTTTTCCTGTCCTGGTAAATATGAAGCAGTAAAATACGCCACCAGTACTTCACAAAAAGTGACGTACTGCTGGCGCAGGGGGCTTGTAAATCTGCCCCTATGTTTATATATCCCAAAGTTACTCATTTCCTTCATTGCATAAAGATGAAAGGCTGGGCACCTATTTCGGAATTTATAGTTGTGATGTGAAGGTTAAAAACAATTCACTGTGATACTCAGCCAACTGAAGAACCTCCCTGGCTCTTATCTCCATTTAGATATTTTTGACCTTATTGCTGAGTTTAAAGAATCCAGGGTTGGGTGTTGCTGTCTGTTGAAAACCTCACAAACAAAACGAACACATGCATTTTGTTTGACTTACAGATTTTCCGGCGCACAGTGATAGTTAAACTGCACGCTGACCTCTGCATCCTAACCTACAATAAGATAAAAACCTCGTCTAAACCACAGCAATCAACTACCCATAAAATTGCATTGTGATATTTTAGTGTAACTACAGACTTCAGACAGATGGTGTGCCACAGCTATTTCTATCTTTTTGATGCTAGTACTTTTGGTCAGCATTGTTGCAAATATACAGTCACTCCTCCCCACTATAGGATGTTATCGTATAATTATAATTGCATCCTTATATTAAATAAATCCTATCCCTTCAAGGCTGGCTGAGAATAAGAAGAAATCTGAAACATTGCAGTATTCAAACATATTCATGCTATGACGGCCTCAACTTCCTTGTAACTGAGAGACACCCCAGCTCTGCGAACGGTAAAGGAAAGAAAATCGAATTTGTTTGCTCCAATGGATAATTTTGTGTAGCTTATGTCATGATGGACAGCCTCTCAAAGAAGCATATTATCAAGCACAGTGTTAAAATTATCGCCGGTTTAGCGGGAGAAAACTGCTGCTAAAGCGACGATAATGGGCTTGATAATATGCCCTGGAGAATTCCAATAGAAGCCCATGTTCACACCAGAACAAAGGGGCATATTACCAAGCATGAGCGAAAAATATTGCTCAGCTTGGTTAGCTGCCGAAATTATATCGCCGATTTAGAAAAGGGGGTGGTGATGAACAGAGTGTCTGAATTAAGCAGACCACTCTTACCCAGTCAAAAGATCAGGGCTTGATCCATCACCGTTATTTATCTCACTGCCCCATCCCAGCTCAGAACCTGGCCATATGCAAATCAGTCTGTCCCTGGCCCAGTGCATCATGGGAACAGGGCAGACTAAACTACCAAGCCAATTCTTCACCAGAAAGGAGACAAGCTACCGGGGACCGGTTTCTGGCATTTCAGCCGTCTTCGGCCCAGCTTGCTTGAATCCTGATGGAGCAGTGAGAAAGGGACTCATGTCTGAGTATACCCTGCCACACCTATAGTGGCCAAAACGATTTAGAAAAGGGGGTGGTGATGAACAGAGTGTCTGAATTAAGCAGACCACTCTTACCCAGTCAAAAGATCAGGGCTTGATCCATCACCGTTATTTATCTCACTGCCCCATCCCAGCTCAGAACCTGGCTATATGCAAATCAGTCTGTCCCTGGCCCAGTGCATCATGGGAACAGGGCAGACTAAACTACCAAGCCAATTCTTCACCAGAAAGGAGACAAGCTACCGGGGACCGGTTTCTGGCATTTCAGCCGTCTTCGGCCCAGCTTGCTTGAATCCTGATGGAGCAGTGAGAAAGGGACTCATGTCTGAGTATACCCTGCCACACCTATAGTGGCCAAAAACGATTTAGAAAAGGGGGTGGTGATGAACAGAGTGTCTGAATTAAGCAGACCACTCTTACCCAGTCAAAAGATCAGGGCTTGATCCATCACCGTTATTTATCTCACTGCCCCATCCCAGCTCAGAACCTGGCTATATGCAAATCAGTCTGTCCCTGGCCCAGTGCATCATGGGAACAGGGCAGACTAAACTACCAAGCCAATTCTTCACCAGAAAGGAGACAAGCTACCGGGGACCGGTTTCTGGCATTTCAGCCGTCTTCGGCCCAGCTTGCTTGAATCCTGATGGAGCAGTGAGAAAGGGACTCATGTCTGAGTATACCCTGCCACACCTATAGTGGCCAAAAACGATTTAGAAAAGGGGGTGGTGATGAACAGAGTGTCTGAATTAAGCAGACCACTCTTACCCAGTCAAAAGATCAGGGCTTGATCCATCACCGTTATTTATCTCACTGCCCCATCCCAGCTCAGAACCTGGCTATATGCAAATCAGTCTGTCCCTGGCCCAGTGCATCATGGGAACAGGGCAGACTAAACTACCAAGCCAATTCTTCACCAGAAAGGAGACAAGCTACCGGGGACCGGTTTCTGGCATTTCAGCCGTCTTCGGCCCAGCTTGCTTGAATCCTGATGGAGCAGTGAGAAAGGGACTCATGTCTGAGTATACCCTGCCACACCTATAGTGGCCAAAAACGATTTAGAAAAGGGGGTGGTGATGAACAGAGTGTCTGAATTAAGCAGACCACTCTTACCCAGTCAAAAGATCAGGGCTTGATCCATCACCGTTATTTATCTCACTGCCCCATCCCAGCTCAGAACCTGGCTATATGCAAATCAGTCTGTCCCTGGCCCAGTGCATCATGGGAACAGGGCAGACTAAACTACCAAGCCAATTCTTCACCAGAAAGGAGACAAGCTACCGGGGACCGGTTTCTGGCATTTCAGCCGTCTTCGGCCCAGCTTGCTTGAATCCTGATGGAGCAGTGAGAAAGGGACTCATGTCTGAGTATACCCTGCCACACCTATAGTGGCCAAAAACGATTTAGAAAAGGGGGTGGTGATGAACAGAGTGTCTGAATTAAGCAGACCACTCTTACCCAGTCAAAAGATCAGGGCTTGATCCATCACCGTTATTTATCTCACTGCCCCATCCCAGCTCAGAACCTGGCTATATGCAAATCAGTCTGTCCCTGGCCCAGTGCATCATGGGAACAGGGCAGACTAAACTACCAAGCCAATTCTTCACCAGAAAGGAGACAAGCTACCGGGGACCGGTTTCTGGCATTTCAGCCGTCTTCGGCCCAGCTTGCTTGAATCCTGATGGAGCAGTGAGAAAGGGACTCATGTCTGAGTATACCCTGCCACACCTATAGTGGCCAAAAACGATTTAGAAAAGGGGGTGGTGATGAACAGAGTGTCTGAATTAAGCAGACCACTCTTACCCAGTCAAAAGATCAGGGCTTGATCCATCACCGTTATTTATCTCACTGCCCCATCCCAGCTCAGAACCTGGCTATATGCAAATCAGTCTGTCCCTGGCCCAGTGCATCATGGGAACAGGGCAGACTAAACTACCAAGCCAATTCTTCACCAGAAAGGAGACAAGCTACCGGGGACCGGTTTCTGGCATTTCAGCCGTCTTCGGCCCAGCTTGCTTGAATCCTGATGGAGCAGTGAGAAAGGGACTCATGTCTGAGTATACCCTGCCACACCTATAGTGGCCAAAAACGATTTAGAAAAGGGGGTGGTGATGAACAGAGTGTCTGAATTAAGCAGACCACTATTACCCAGTCAAAAGATCTGGGCTTGATCCATCACCGTTATTTATCTCACTGCCCCATCCCAGCTCAGAACCTGGCTATATGCAAATCAGTCTGTCCCTGGCCCAGTGCATCATGGGAACAGGGCAGACTAAACTACCAAGCCAATTCTTCACCAGAAAGGAGACAAGCTACCGGGGACCGGTTTCTGGCATTTCAGCCGTCTTCGGCCCAGCTTGCTTGAATCCTGATGGAGCAGTGAGAAAGGGACTCATGTCTGAGTATACCCTGCCACACCTATAGTGGCCAAAAACGATTTAGAAAAGGGGGTGGTGATGAACAGAGTGTCTGAATTAAGCAGACCACTCTTACCCAGTCAAAAGATCAGGGCTTGATCCATCACCGTTATTTATCTCACTGCCCCAATTATATCGCCGAGCATCGCCGATTTTTATCGCTTAGGAGCCTTGATATTATCAAGGTTTATCTCCTAAGTGATAAAAATCGGCTGAAATGCATGAATATCGCTGTAAAGTCAGCGATATTCATGCATTATTGAGCAAATGCTCTTAGCCATGTTATCCACCTACCATTGGATAACATGGATAAGAACTGCTCAGGGGCAGGTGTTAGCTTTTGGAGATATTCGCGCTTAGCGCGAATATCTCCAAAAGTTGGTAATAGGAGATAGCGATGTTAGCGACTGTTTCCAATCGCTAACATCTTGGCACGCCCACTTTGCATGTCATTAGTGATAAATATCACTGACATGCAAAGCGGGGCCCAAGATGGTCGCTATCTCCTACTAGCTGTCGCTAACTGGTGTTATTGACAGTTAGGTAATAGGGAGATAAAATTATCTCCGCTTTCTTGGCTTTTAAAGCCAAAAAAGCGGAGATAAACCCCCTTGATTATATGCCCCATAGACTTCTATTGGAATTCTCAAGGGCGTATTATGAAGCCCATTATCGACTCTTTAGCAGCAGTTTTCTGCCGCTAAACCAGCGATAATTTTAACGCCGGTCTTGATAAAATGCCCCAAAGTTCTTCACCTTTATTTTCTTGACCCTAATCATTCACTAATCTGCTATTAGGTTTACAAATAGGCCATCCTTTCCCTTTCATGTGCCTCCAAGCCCCCTTCCTAGTAATGAATACTTTATTAAGTGAACCGGTAATGCACTTATTTTCCCGTACCAGAGATAGAAAAATACACAAACTGGAAAAAACTGAGGCTCAGAATGAGGGAAAAGCGGCACAAAGGTAGAGTCAAATAATCAAATAAAGGGGCAGGGAGTGTCTGGTGGTGGATTAAAGAGGTCAGAGGTGAATTCAAGACAACTTCATTTTGGTATTCGGTGCGCCGATGTTGAATAGTGCCAGACGAGGAATTGTGAGCACCGCTTCGGGCACATGCACTCTTTATTTTACACATTATGGGACAGATTTACAAGCCCCCTGTGCCACCAGTACGTCACTTTTTGTGACGTATTGGTGGCGTATTTTCTTGCTCCATATTTACAAAGCGTGACTTTTCCTGTCCTGGTAAATATGGCCCCTTTACACTTTGCATGAAAGGGGCATTCCATGAGTGTTGCTGTGGGTGTTCCCACGCAACACCCATGGTACAAGGCACATTTCCAGATTTACGAGGAATCCTAAATATGGAAATGCGTGTGAATGCCTCACGGAGGTGTAGGGAGGTGCAACGAGGAGAAATGTTTTAATTGCTCCTCATTTTTTCTCTATCAATGCGTGCTGCATTCTACAGCACACATTGAAAGAGGAAAAGGCCTGTAGTGATTGTTTTTGGGCAGGAAAGTGCCACTTCCTGCACAAAAATAATCTCCCCATGAAGCAGGCATCCTTGCATCATGGTGCAAGGGTGCCTGCTCCGGCACATGGCAGCTGTTTGCGCGCCAGCTCAGGGAAGAGCACTGGAATATGACATATCATTGTAAATATGTCGCATAACTGTTCTCTAAAAGTGACTCAACACAGCGCAGCCAAATTGCTTGCAGGATGTACTGAGTCACTTTCTTGTAAATCTGCCCCTAAGAACTGAGTCTGTGTTGTCATGAAACATTTTCGAGAAATGTTCGATGATGAAAATGAAGCTAGATCTGCTGCATTTTTATCAAAACCCCATAATCTAAGCATTGCATACAAATGTTCAATGCACCTCTCATCCTGCTAAATAGTACTCTTCCTTTCTCTGCACCATGCTTCACTAAAATGGTGATCTTTGCACCTTTTGGTCCCTGCGCAGGGTGGACTTTAATTTTCAGCATCACTCCAGTCGGGATGAGATGTGTTACGTTTTAAATGTTCCACAAGACGGTCATATTTGTGCCCGAGTAGTGTAAATGGTGATCTTTTTGCTATAATAAATGGAAGATTTATCAAGACTTTGCGCTACCACAAAGTCACACAAAGTTATGCGAAGTGGTGCCGGTACTTAAAAGAGTAATTACTCTCAAGCACAAAACTAAAAGTTAATTTTTAGAGCACAAATAGTGCTTTGCATTCCTTTTGTTGCAGCGGAAGCTCTCTATAGGATTTCCTAGCACTGGGCCCATACAAATGTTATACGAACTTATGTAGAAAAACAAGAGGGAGTGATAATCTAAATGGGAGCAAACCTCAGTCTCCCTTATATTAACTTAGTTACTTCAGTCAGAATCTTTACTTCACCCATAGAGGCATTGGTTCTCTGGTGGACGTTTCTTCATCAGAGTGAGGGGTGAGAAATCAGGGTGTCGAACTGTTGGCCACCCAATGAGGACCACTAATTGGTAGCCAACTCACAAATTAGAGATCAGGTTCAAGAATAATACTCTTAAGGGTCTATTCACAAGAACGTGTGCTAAACATCACCAAAAAATGCCAACGCACCTTTACACATCGCAGCCGATCGTGGGAAGATAACCCTGTGTAAAATGTGGAATTCACAACAAGGCGGTAGCATGTGATAGTCTGCCGAAACCGGGGCCAATGTCCGTGATACAACCACCTCGATGGCGATAAAAACACAAACTTCAATGCGAAAAAGCATGCAATGGGCCAAAGCGCGGTGAGAAAATCAGCGATACGCAGCGCCAGGCCTGCAACAAACACATGGCAGGAGGGAAAAATCACTATAAAAGGAGAAGAAACACACTGACCAACACCCAAGCACCATGGAGGCAGCCGGTGCAGATGCAGAGGATGAGCGCAACCCCACAAGCATCCTGAACGACAAGCCTGTGACCACGGGGACAGGAAAGGGCAAGAAAAGTAGAAGACGAAATTCAGTCCACAAGAAAACAGGATCCTGATAACGGAGGTGATGGAACACCATCAACAACTGCTCATCACCTCCAACTTTTGATTGGAAACCAAAAATGGGATATGGCAGAACATTGTGGACAAGGTGAATGACGTCTGAGAGCACAGGAGGTCAATGAATGAGGACAAGAGGCAATGGATTGACATTAAGCGAAAGACCAAGGAGAGACTCACAGCCAACCAGAAGGCAGCAATGCAGACTGGAGGTGGGAGCCCAGCTCCACAGCTCGTGCTGGATGACATGGAGGAGCTGGTGTCGACAGTCATCAGCAGGGGTTATTGTAGGAGTGTAACTCCTTTATCCTGACTAGGAAGAAAAGTCCCTACTTGGACAAAGGTGCAAGCCCTTGCCAACTAGAGACCCCCATTTCTAACAGTGGCTCTTCAGGTGTGGCTCTTGGCTGTGCTCCCTTTTATGCTACAGGTAGTCATCCTGTTTAACACCAGCAAAAGGCAGATGTTAATTCCCTGCTGCTACCGCGGCTTATCGCCTGTTTTTGTTTCACATCGCAGATCTGGCAGTTCGTTGTGAAAGTGGTGTTGTGGTTTATTCATGGGTTTTTGCACTGGAATGCCTACTCTGCATCTCTTTAGGGTTAGTTGGTGGTGTCCACTGTGGAGATACATTTTCGGACAGTTATCGCGGGAATACAGGCGATGACTCTGTTTGCACCAGCTTGTGAATGGGGTGTTAAATCTATCTACACTTTTGATGCGTTAAGGTGGTGATAAATTGGCATTGAGTCCTTGTGAATATCCCCCTTAGAACCATGCTAGACCATCGAGAAACGTGCTATGCAAACAAATGATGAACGGAATGCTGAATAAATCATACATTCACCCCAAGTCAGGAGATCTGGGTTAAATCCATCATTCTTTTGCTCACCATGCCACCCCAGTTTAGAACCAGCCATATGCAAATCAGTCTTGTCCCTGTGCCTCATGGGAACAGTCCAGACCGAATTGTCAAGCCAGGTTCTCCCTTGACCGGAAACAAGCATCCTGGGACTGGTTTCTGGGTATTACCCCAGTGGCACAGTGAGCAAGGGGCCCACATCTGGGCATACCCATCCCACTTAGGGTGAAAAGTGCTACCAAACAAATGATGGACAGAATGCTGATATAACTCATACATTCGCCCCTAGTCAAGAGATCTGTGTTAAATCCATTGTTCTTTTGCTCACCATTCCACCCCAGTTTAGACCCAGCCATATGCAAATCAGTCTTAACCCTGTGCCTCATGGGAACAGTCCAGACCGAATTGCCAAGCCAGGTCCTCCCTGGACCAGAAACAAGCATCCTGGGACTGGTTTCTTGGTATTACCCTTCATCAGCCAATCTAGCTCGAATCCAGTGGCACAGTGAGCGAGGGACCCACGTCTGGACATACCCATCCCACATATGGGGAAAAGTGCTATGCAAACAAATGATGGATGGAATGCTGAATAAATCATACATTCACTCCCAGTCAAGAGATCTGGGTTGAATCCATTGTTCTTTTGCTCACCATGCCACCCCAGTTTAGAACCAGCCATATGCAAATCAGTCTTGACCCTGTGCCTCATGGGAACAGTCCAGACCGAATTGCCAAGCCCGGCCCAGATCTCTGTACTGGGGTGAATGTATGACATTGTTCTGCATTCTGTCCATCAATTGTTCTTTTTGCAGTTGTCACCCAGAGTGGGATGGGTATGCCCAGACGTGGGTCCCGTGCTCTCCATGCCACTGAAGTCAAGCTATCCTTGTTGATGATGGCTGAAAGCCCGAAACCGATCCTAGGGTGCTTGCTCCCAGCCCACGGAGGACCTGGCCTGGCAGTTCGGGATGGACTGTTGCCATTGGGCGCAGGGTCAAGACTGATTTGCATATGGCTGGGTCCAAACTGGAATGGTATGGTGAACAAAAAAACGATGGATTTACGCCCAGATCTCTGTACTGCCGTGAATGTATGACATTGTTCTGCATTCTATCCAACAATTGTTCTTTTTGCATTTGTCACCCCGAGTGAGACAGGTGTGCCCAGACACGAGTCCCGTGCTCTCCATGCCACTGGAGTCAAGCTAGCTTGCTGATGAGGGCTGAAAGCCCGAAACCGGTCCTAGGATGCTTGTTTGCAGCCCAGGGAGGACCTGGCCTGGCAGTTAGGGCTGGACTGTTTGCATTGGGCGCTGGGTCAAGACTGATTTGCATATGGCTCGGTCCAAACTGTAG
The DNA here is from genome assembly GCF_964263255.1 of Lissotriton vulgaris. NCBI lineage: Eukaryota > Metazoa > Chordata > Amphibia > Caudata > Salamandridae > Lissotriton > Lissotriton vulgaris. Next base: position 555,118,915 of record NC_141694.1, read on the forward strand.
TGGCATGGTGAGCAAAAAAACAATGGATTTAGGCCCAGATCTCTGTACTGGGGTGAATGTATGACATTGTTCTGCATTCTGTCCTTCAATAGTTCTTTTTGCATTTGCCACCCCGAGAGGGAAGGGTATGCCCAGATGTGGGTCCTGTGCTCTCCATGCCACTGGAGTCAAGCTATCCCGGCTGATGAGGGATGAAAGCCTGAAATTGGTCCTAGGATGCTTGTTTCCAGCCCAGGGAGGACCTGGCCTGGCAGTTTGGGATGGATTGTTCCAATTAGGTGCAGGGTCAAGACTGATTTTCATATGGCTGGGTCCAAACTGGAATGGCATGGTGAGCAAAAAAACGATGGATTTACGCCAAGATCTCTGTACTGAGGTGAATGTATGACGTTGTTCTGCATTCTGTCCATCAATTGTTCTTTTTGCTTTAGACTAAGGAAAAACAGCAGCTTTGATCCTCCTTGATCTCTCAGCAACATTTGACACCATATCCCACCACACACTGATCGAAAGACTCCATCATAGTGGCATCCAAGGGGACGCATTTAGACGGATCACCTACTTTTTCACCCGAAGAACCCAGAGGATCCACCTCCCACCTTTCACTTCTGAAACCAAGGAGATCACCTACAGTGTCAGATCCCACGGTCTCAACATAATTTCCTGCGCAGACGACACCCAACCCACCCATCCTCTCACTCACCAACAAACCCACCTCCGCCAGAGCCAACTTCCACAGATGCATGACAAACGTCACCAACTGGATAAAGAACAATTGCCTGCAGCTGCATACAGACAAGACGGAAGAACTGATCTTTGGCAATAGCCGCAAAACATGGAACAACTCCTGGTGTCCATCAGACCTAGGACCCACACCCACTCACTAAAACCCCACCAGAAGCCTCAGAATAATTATTGACAACAATTTCACCATGAAAACACAGATCAAAGTTGTCTCCTCTGTCTTCTTCCTTACTCTCCGCATGCTACATAAGATTTTCAAGTGGCTACCCCTACACACGAGACACACCGTGACACAATTCCTCATCACCAGCCAACTGGACTATGGCAATGCCCTCCATATAGGAATCGCTGCACACTTTCTTCAGAGACTTCAGACATACAGAACGCCGTAGCCAGACTTCTCCATGGCCTTTCCTGATGAACCCACATCACACCCCACCTCAGGAAACTCCACTGGCTCCCAGTACAGAAGAGATGCCAATTCAAACTGCTGACCCTCACACACAAGGCTATACTCAAACAAGGACCCACCTACAATAACTACCACCTGGAATTTCACCAACCATTGAGAAAACTATGCTCCACCTCCCTTTCACTTGCCCATACTCCCCGCATCTACCGAAGCAGAAGTGGAGGAGGCTTCTTCTCCCACATCGCAGCAAAGACCTGGAAAAGTCTCCCTGTGCGCCTCCAACCATCACCTCACTTCTAGAATTCCAAATGGCCCTCAAGACCTGGCTGTTCGAATAAGCCTATGGGGCCTGCAAGCACCTGAATTCCCTATTGGGTGATTAGCCACACTTTATAAATCCTGATTGATTGATTGATTGATTGATGCCATAGAAATAGAGTAGTGCCATTGGAAGACCTAACCTTCTAAAGAAGTTCAATCTCACAAGAAGAATACAAACCAGTAGCTCTGCTGTGGCTACACAGAACAAAAGCTAAAGAACCTTTGGGCATATTATCTAGGAAGTGGCAGTGAGAGGCGTTAGCCTCCTTGGCTTAATGTCTCTCACCGCCACTTCGGAAGATCCAGGCTGCACCAAATTACCAAGGATATGGTGCAGCCTGGTGTTTACCCCTGCGATGGTGCTAAGTCTCACGACTTAACGCCGTTGCAGGCACCCTTGCCCCAGAGTGCAAGGGTGTCTGCGAGCAGGGAGGTTTGTTTATGTACAGGAAGGTGTCCCTTCCTGTGCATAAACAAACCTAAAATGCCATTTTGTAATTTACATGTGTGCTGCTTCATGCAGCTCAAATGTAAGTTACAAAATGGCATTTTAAAAAATGGCTTGTTTATGTACAGGAAGGTACACCTTCCTGTACATAGACAAACCTTTGCATTTTGCTTTTTCTATGTCTGCTGCACAAGGCAGTACACATGGAAAAAGCAAAAACGAGTGGAAATTAAGCATTTCTCCTTGTTTTGCCACCTTAAGCCCAGGACTTTCCTGGTATTAAGTTTGGCGCTGCCACCTATTATCGCCTCTCTTGATAACAGATGGCAGCGTCAAAGTGAATGGGTGTTGCAGTTGAACGCCTACCGCAACACCCACTGCACGCCCCTTTCACACTAACTTTAGCATGAAAGGGGCCCTATTACCAAGGCAGCATTAAGCCACTTAATGTGGCTTTTAGCCACGTTATGTGGTTTAACTCTGCCTTGGTAACAGGGCGCTGACCCTATCGCCATCACAATGTTACAAAAAGTGACGCTATGGTGGCGATAAGGGCTTGGTAATATGCCCCCTTATGTTCTGAAAATAATCTATGACTCTCTCTATCCTGCATTTAGAAATCAGATAATTGTAAGCACAGTTTCTGCAGAAAGAACATGAAGATCTAATAAAGGACTCAGACAATTTTAGATAATTCGGTTATTGTATTAAAGATCTAAAATCAATGCATATGAGTAACATTTTAAGAAACTCTGTCATGAGTCCTACATCTCATAGTATAAAACCACACATTTAGTCACAGTAAATCTATTGCTAAATAAAAGAATCAATAAAGAGGATGGTTCAGGTTAGAGATTCCTACAACACCAACAAAGGGAGGAGGATGGTTGAAAAGAGTTCTCTTAGTATGGGGAAAGGGATCAAGGTAGAGTCCACTAAGGAAAAGTCCATGGGTATTGGCAAGGGAGGTCCAAATCGTCCAAAAGTTAAGTTAATCAGCAAAGGGGATAAAAGAAGACAAGGGGCATGTAAGATAGAACAGCAAGCAGTCTGGATAGGAGGAAAGAGGAAACGAAAGAGCTAAGGAGTAAGACAGCTCGGCTGACCCCGCTCCTCCTTGAGAAGTTACTTTTTATACTCCAAATTGTCCATTTGTGACATCAGTTGTCAACATACAATGGTCTGACTGTCATGTGATCATTTTTCCATTCACCAGGTACAAGATTGATACTCCAACATATTTTCCCATGTTGCTCATGGGAATAGACTGGCCATTCTGTCCTCACAGGTTAGTTGACAACGAGCTTATTTACTTTTTTTCTATTCATGGAATAAGTTAAGAGGTCAAGTTCCCACCAATTAACTCACAATGAAGTTCTGGAAAAGTGTCTAGTTGATTAAAGAATGTTGCATAAACAGAACATATAAGGCAACATTTGAGGAAAAGTAACAAAAGTCCATTACACAAGGCTATGAAATAATGCAGCCTAAGGAAAAGGGCAATTCAATGCATTTTAAAGTCAGCATTTAATATTTAGTAAAATAAACACATATTTAAGTTCAAGCATAACAAAATAAATCAAACAGATCATATATGGAAATAATTGTAACATTGTCGGTGGTTATTATATAAAAATGTTCGACTCTAAACATGGCCTGCTACCAAAATTTCTAGGTACCTACATGCAAACTATTACTAAAAACCCTGAAAAGAAAATCTTTTAAAAAAATCGAAGAACCTAATAATGTTAAGCACTTCTACTGAAAGTTTCAGTCATATAACACATTTCATACATCTTTTTTACTGCTTTTCATTTTGTTCTCAGTTTCAGTGATGTTTTTCTAAACGTGTGTAAAGCGCATATTAGAGTTTCATTGTCATAATCAGCACTTGTGTTGTGTAAAGAATAGGTAGCTTTTACGTTGTAACAATTTGCACACCTTTCAGTCAAAGGGGCGTTACATGGGTGGTGCATGGACATCTCAGGCCAAGCACGAATGTTTTTACACATAAAGCCCTATTTACTAAAATTGTCAGTCAGGGCTTTGTATAAAAAAATGTAACGTCTCCCTGAGGCAGGCGCAAAGTTGCAGAACTATATTTATTCGTCCAAACAGTTCCCACAATGCATGTGTTCTGCACTGTACAGTACACATTTGGGGCCAGATGTATCATTCTTTCATGCAACACGACGTAGCAAGACAAGTTGGTGCACTGTGGTGCCTGATAGGGAGAGGGCAGGAATGAGCAATATTTACCAAGATATGGAGCATTCCAAGTCTCTGCCTGTGTGTGCGCAATTTGCTGCCTAGCACCAATGCACGCACCACTGTGCTATGGTGCAAAGATTCTTGCATTACAGGCAGGATTTGTTTTTGTGCAGGAAAACAATCATCTGAGACTCTTTTTCAGAGTGCAGTACTCTGAGAAAGAGGGAAGAACAAGTTGAAATAGTGATATTTCTCCTTGTTACGCATCAGTAGGGGAGGTGTAGCATTTTCATTCACTCTAAAGTATACCAGTCTTGGTAAATCAGGAATGCACCACAATCCATTGGTGGATGAGTGGGCACACCCACAGATCACCCATTGAACACCCAGCCAGGGCAGAGGAGCACAACACAGCAACTTGCGCTGCCTTGTGTTACTCCAGATTTACCAAACACCACAGGGTCATTCAAGATGGCCTTGCGTTGCTTGGTAAATCTGACTTGCGTTGCCCTTGAGAAACCATGAATGATCCTGGGGCAACACAATGCTGTGGAAAATCTGGACCTCGATGTGCGAAATTAAAAAACATTGTCTATCATAGGATTTTATACTGAAAGGGTATACTTCCATGCTAAACATCACGCATACATGCACACACATTTGCACTGTGATGCAAAGGTGTGTGCATGCACTAGGAAGTCTGTATGGTTGGTCTCTAATGCAGGGGAAGAGAGCAGCACCAAGCCATACTTAGTAATAGGGATCCTGTCTTCCATTTGTATAACACAGTGCAGCAACATTGGCATGGGGGTAATAAATTATTCTGTTCCTGGATGGTGGTGAGGTCAGGGCCACCTCCCACCAAGTTCACATTTCCTAATAGACTCTCCCCGTCAAGGTCATGTTTATTCTCACATTGTCTTGTATTGTTGCGTGCTTATCTAGGTTCCTGATCGATACTGTGACCTTATGCCCCTATTCGGCTATAAATCCATTTATTCCCTATATTGGCATAACCGTTCAAGTGCGATTTTCTGAAAAGTCATCTCTGGCCTCACACGAACAGAGCCACATTCCAGCATGACTCTCTGCTACTTCCTTTGCGACCAATTAGTGCAATGACAGAGCAGCAGTCACTATCTGATATTCCTAGATAACACTCCGAGTTCTTCAACAAGATAAAAACTTAGCAAACCTGGAAATCCCCGCTTGCTATGTTTTGATTAGTAATGGAACTCTAATGAGCAACTGATAACTGTCACTTCCTAGTGACATCTTTAATTGACGTCTTATGTCCAGCAAACTTGCGTCAAACCCGGCACCTGTCAGGTATAAATATTACCAACGTTGCCTTAAGCAAAGAGAGAGATACGAGCTGTGAGTTCGTTGCCTGTTGCTGATGCCAGCTGCCTGCATGACCCTGTGTTGGTAAAAACTAGCACTCTGTCGCTGCAGCCTGCTATCCTGTGGTGGTGAAGCTGCTGATTACCATTATCGCCGCTACAGCGCGAACTATGGTGCAGTACGCTTAAGGAGCTGAACAGCCGTCCTCTGCGAAGACATCCAGCAGATTCCAGCTGCCCGCGGACGCTGTCACCCCTCCTTCCTCGACGCGCTGAAGAGAAGCCGCTGCCTTTCTCGTGCAGAGAAATCCAGTCCCGGCGCTTCCGGTTTACCCTCGCAGGTGACTGGGATATCGAGAGAGACCCCTGAAGGAGATACCAATCCTCCATCATTCTATTCAGAGGTATGGTGTTGACTAAACCCTTAGACGAGAATTCTTGAAACAAACCTTGGCAAAACCAACTTAACTTAAGCTACTTACTTACTCCCCTTCTCACGTGTTAGGCTTAGGTCAGGCACACTGGGGTAGGCTTAGTTAGAAGCACCAGTTGAGTACGTTAGCCAAATGTATATATGACTGTATATATGTTTTATTACTTTTAAACCATTGTATGAAACCATATCAATGCTTTTACAGTTCTATTTCGCAATACTTATCTTACTGTACGTACTTTTTATAATAACAATTATTGCAATTGTGGCAATACATTTCTCTTGTACGAGAAGAAAGACTGTTCAATAAATGTTAACCCTTTATTGACTAACGCCCGTCTCTCTATTCTCTACATCTTGTGAAAGTAAACTGCACTAGACTGACTGAGTGAAATACATGTCTATTGTTTCACACGACCCTAGAGATTGACTCTTGATCTGAGGAGCAAAGTTGTCATGTTGCACGGTTGTTGGAAAACTGAATCCCTTCTTGTCTGTGCCAAGGAAGCTGATCACTTCCTATGCAGAGAAGAAAGTTTCCAGTGACCTCTGAGCTAGTTGGTAACACAACCCAATTAAGTTTAGCATAGTCAGTGGAGGCCTGGAATATCCGCAGTTCCACGTCGATACTACTGTTTATGTTATTCCAATGCGCAGGGCCTAGTGGGAAACTAGGAACTACACTACATGGCGCCCAACCGTTTGGTAAGGCGATAAACTAACGCAAGACTTATAGAGTAACTCAGTCGTGCATATTTCACAGACCCCTTTCTCCCGTAAATACTCCAATAGACGTCTGGAGTGGGTGAAAGGTTAAAATCCGCCCGACCTTAGTAGGAAGAGATTCCTATGTAAAGCTCTGGTTTATTCAACGTTGAAGGATACAGTGTTCCAAAATATTGTGCACCTAATCTTTGTCTCCTTGGAGACCTACTCTGCAAAGCCTGCATTTCTAAAAAATGACAGACAGTGAAGAAGAAAGGGAAGCAGTTAGACTGGCAGCCCAACTAATAGAGGAAGACTCGAGTCTCCTACAGATTGACCCGGATGCTATCGACATCCCGGTCCACTTAAGAAGATCTATAACTTTAAAACTTATAGAGAACGGACTGACACCACAAGGTGGTACAGTAATTTTCGTGATAGAGGCTCACGAGTATCGGCAGACAGAGGTATTCTATTCATGGATAAACTTTCCAGCGGTAAACGCTAGAACAAAAGAGTTTCACTATTACAAAATAGAGGAACCTCCGGGAGAGTACGCTCCTTTCGAGGAGATTGAAATTCCACTTAAATTTCAAGAGCACCTGCTCTGGTTTAATGGCGCCCTAAAACACAATGATCACATAACCAGGCTCGGTCCACTAGGTAGACCAGGAGCCACGTGGCCGGTTCTAGCCAGCTACACACCACATCCTGACATTGCAAAAATGTCAAAGGAAGATCTCTTAGTTAACATAGGAGAATTAACAAAAGCTTATAGAGAGTTAGTAAAATTATTTAAAAATAATTCAAACACTCCTAAAAAGAGCTGGGATGGAAATAAACAATCCACTCCCAAGGAAAAAGTTTTCCAGTCCAGAGGAAGGTCTCCTCGACGGAGGGAGAGAACTCCGACTCGAGAACGCCAGTCTCCCCAACGGGAGCCCTCTGAGAAAAGATATAACCTTAGAAATAGGGATAATATAAAAAAACCTGATAGATATCAAAGTATTGATACACGTCCCTCTCGATCTTCTCCACAGAATTCGGAAAGAAGAGGACGGTCAGACCCAGGAGAGCACACCAAGTCCAAAGACAAGGAACCTGCTCAAAATAAGAAATCTCAATTTCAGAAAAAGAAGGTAGCCAGTATTAGAGTAATCAACCATGCCGAGAATACTGAGGACACAGTTGAAAAACGGGGAGTGGGCATTGACAATGTTGGACAGTGCAGCAGAGATCAGTATAGCGCGCAAGATCTTGATGAGTCGTCTGGAGACAGTGGACACGAATGAATTCATTCAGGTTGAAACTGCCGACGCCAGACTTAGCGAGCCCCATAGAATATACGAAATAACATTGCGTATAGAGGGTGATAAGACTAGGAAAATTAAGGGTCTATTTTGGGATAAGCTCTCAAAAGGCTATGATATTCTGTTAGCTGAAAAAGATTGGCCCCCAGAGTTTGTCAGGGAGTGCCCTCGTGGCGAAGAAGTGATTATGCCTGCCTTCTCGAATCACATACCGATTCATAAAAAATATACATATGCAAGGAAATGGGCAGTAGCCCAGGCACCTGCATTATATAAAAATCATGTAGGATGGGATGAGGATTCACCGCCTCACAAAATCCAATTAAAAAGTGAACCAACTGCCCAACGGCAGTATCCCATAAAGCAAGAAGCTAAAAAACAAGTCAGGGAGATCTTAGATCAACTTGAGTACCAGGGGGTGATTGAAACATGCACCTCTCAAATGAACAATCCTTTGTTTCCTGTCTCCAAGCCAGACAATTCATATCGTCTAGTTTTGGACTACAGACATCTTAATACGTGTTGCAAAACTTTTGCAGTACAAAACTCGCATAGTGCAGCCCTAATGAATAACATAGTTAGGAAAAAATATAAAACGACATTAGACATATCTAATGGTTTCTTTTGTCAAAACATTGCACCGGAAAGCAGATATTTGACCGCTTTCTCTGCATTTGGATCGCAGAAAAAATTCTGTCGACTCCCACAGGGGTTCAAGAACAGCCCAGGACTATTCTCAGCTAGGGTAACAGAGTTACTACAAATCTATGATGATGAAGCATTGTCTTACGTAGATGATATTTATCTCACAGACGACGACTTGGATACTCACTTGAAAAGAGTGAACACCATTATACTTGGGTTCGCAGCAGAGGGTTACAAATTCAACTTTAAAAAGTCCCGAATTGCCCATCTGACAGTACTGTTCTTAGGGTACGAATTATCAAGTGAAGGGAAAAGCCTAGCGGACAACTTCTTAGAGAAGTGCGCTGTACTCCAAGCTCCAAAAACGCTGAAGAATTTACAATCAATACTAGGTTTTCTGAATTTCGGAAGAACTTACATACTAAATTACGCAGAGAGGGTTAAACCTCTCTACGAACTAATTAAACCTGATTTTAAACAAATCAATTGGACTCAAAAACACACAGAAATTTTGAGATCACTGCAAACAGACATGTTAGCAAAAACAAAATTAGATACACGTGACAACACGATCGATCTTGTAATCCGAGTCATCCCAGGAAGATGCGGATTCACGTACCTGACCTCTAATGAGGGAGAAAAGGTACCTATTTCAATTAAATCTCACTTGTACACACAAGCAGAAAAAACATTCAGTCGCACAGAAAGAACTGTGAACGCAGTGCAAATCGCATTAGCAAATGAACGAGAACTAGCACACGGCAAACGGATTAATATCCTTACAGCGGAATCCGCCTTCGAGGCGCTATTCAGCCCAGTAAACCTGCCTACAGTGTCACTGGATCCGAAATGGATACAGTGCATAGATTCTCTAGGAGCGGAAGATGTGAAATACTATTTCGCCCCGCAATTTGAAGAACTGAATGATTTAGAATATGAAGAAGAATATCCTCTGCCAATCGAAATTCTGCCTCTCCCACAATATACCTGTATAATCTATACAGATAGCTTTGTACAGCATTTCAACGTAGAGAGAAAATCCTACGATGCAGCATGTGCGATCATTAAAGGTCGTTGGCTGTGCGGTAAATTCAGACCGAAAGTAACAAAAACCGAATCAGTAAAGTACTGTTCGGCTCAAAGAACTGAAATCAGATCTTTAAAGATGGCGCTCGAAAATGCAGAACGCGAATTCCCCACACTTATAGTGTGCGATTCTCATTTTTGCGTCAACTCTTACAATAACAAACTGCAGAGTTGGATCGAAAACGACTACAAAGATGACACAGGTGCCACAATAAAGCATAAATTGCTCTGGAACGAGGTAGCTCTTTTACACAAAGAACTACAAAAGACTCACGTGATTCACGCACAGAGTATTCAACGTGATGGCGTTCACGTTGCAGGGAATTCATTGGCTAATACAGCCAAAGCGGAAGCAACTAACCCGGCTTCCGTAGCCACAAAAAAGCGTACAGATAAATACATAGACGGGGAAACCATGCTGGCAGTAAAAACGACCGTAAAAGGCGACTGTGCAGCATTACCCGTAAACTATCCACTCAATTATGCATACATAATCAATGCAAACTCCGTTCCTTTTGCTCGAATCCCTGGAGTGGGGGATAGAGTAATTCCAAACAGGAGCAGGAGGGGCTTCCTCTTACTGGAAGCACACATGGGGTTGGGTCTGAGACACCAAACAATCAAAGCCTCTCTGAAAGAATTACAATCAGAGTACTGATGGCCAGGAATGAGTATAGATATTCAATGTTTTGCTCAAAATTGTGAAAACTGCAACCGAGATCGCAGAAATGAACAGGCCAGTGTAGTTTCAGGATCCCTTCTAGACAGCATAAGGCGGTCTATCTGCGCAATCAAAGAAGAGAAGCGCGTCCCAGTGTACACCATTAAGACGAAAAGCACTTAAAAAATGAGGCCTCCAGCGCTCGGCTGACGCTAGAACGGTTATAAAAGATTTGCGAGTCTTTATCGGCACATACGCAATTACCACGTTCCATTCTGACCAGGGTCCTGCTTTCAGCTCTCGAGCCTATAAGGAGGCCATGGCCAGCATGGGAATTGGGTTGCGGTATTCTTGTCCGTCGCACCCCGAAGGGAATAGTGTGGTAGAAAGAAAAAACCGTGACATAAAGCAATCTATAACAGCGAAGGTATTAGGTTCAGGCGCTGGGTGGGTCAAACATTTAATAAGTGTCCAGACTAGACTTAACAACATGCCAAGAAATTCTCTAAAAGGTTTCAGCCCATACGAACTATTGTTCGGAATTAGAATGAACGTTCAGGACCTCGATAGTCAGATGTCAGTGGTACAAGAAGAAAAAACGCAGTTTGATGTAAAAGATCGTTTGGCTGTTTTACAGGAACTGAATGAAACAAGAAAATCATTAAGCAACATAAAGTTAAAGCAACAGCCAAGTACCACTGACGAGGCACCACCCGCAACAGCCCCAGCAAGGCCTGTCTGGATTCCAAAGATTGGGGATCTAGTCAGAGAAAAGATCGCGGTTAAGAAGGAATTTGGGCCTTCTTACAGAAAAGCAGTACCTGTCTTAGCAGTCACCGGAACAAGATCAGTTGTGCTACCGCCCCTTGCTGGTAAAAAGGAGAACAGAGTCGTGTCTATCGATCTGGTAAAACCACAAGCATGTGGCCTATAATCAACAGTAGGCCCAGTGGACTCCCAAGAAACAACAGAATACCCAAACTTGCAACAATCCAAGAGGTTCAAACTGAAAGACTCATCACATTCGATCAGCCTGCAGTGCACAATGAAGGACTATGCAATAATGCCATGGAACTCGTGCCTCTTGAAACACAGATTGAAACAGTTCGTCAAGAAACAACACCAGTCTACACTAATGTGGCATCAGAAAGTGCTACCGAGAGACAGATTGAAAGAACAATCCCATCAATTGACAGAACTGCCTCTGGTTATTTCATCAACTTCGACAACTTCTCTGAAGATTTTAACGACCCCGAAGTGATGCCAGAAACAAAAAAGTCTTTTAAAGAAAAAGCAACGGAACTCTTTCATCAACTGAAGGAAATCTACCTTATTTCCCCTTGGCTAGAGTTCTGGTTCGGTCTAGGTGTATTTTTCCTCCTGCTTTGGCTCATCATGGTACTGTGTTTGGGAAAATTCATTGAAGGAAAATATATTACAATGGACACAGCAAGTCAGAACATCAACCTAGTCCTGAAACCACACAGATCATCCCACGTGAAGAAAAGAGAACTGTCAACAGTAAATGTCACAGCAATTCCAATACCTGGTGGGGTAGTATGGGAGAAAACAGACTATGAGATCTATGGTCCGGTCGAAATCCTGAAGTATCCTCATCAACTAAAGGTTTCCTTAAGTGACTTTGTGACACCTAGTACATTCTCTGATGATTGGGACTTTAACAGTATTAATGACATGATGTCTGATTTAGTAATGTCAGCTAGATTCACAGATCATGATTATTTACAAGGTTCATCTAGTTATGAACAGTTATTCTGTTACACCCACTATGGGGATCATTACTTGCATAAATCTGCACAGCCTAGAAATGTTTTTATGTATAATCAATGGGAACATTGTGCTACACCACCTAAAAGCAGTTCTAAAGCATTTTTTGAGAAATTCAAATACTTCTCAGGGTTTAACACCAGTGATGCAGAAACGTTTTATTATAAACTGTTAGATAAAACAGGAATGAAAACAATGCTAACAAATTCTAAATTGATATATTCAGAAGCATTTTATGACAAAATGATGACATTTGGTTTTGATTATTGGAAAAATAATATTGAAACGAAAACAATTTGGGGTACAAAAGATTGGCAGGTGCAAGGCATAGAAGCACTATTTAGAACCTGCATGATACCAGAACAAATGTTATTTTTAAATGACACAATACACCAAACATCCTGTCTTGGCCTAGCTAAGATCAAAGACCTTAAAACACCGTCTATTCCAAAGCCAATACCTGAAAATGCAACCGCAGATATTGAGTTAGACGTGTCACAAATTTTACATTTCAACAGAACAAATCCTGATTGGAAAAAGTGGTTAATCTGGCCTACAGACACAAATAGCTGCCAAGATAGATTCCTGAATAAAACACAGGGGTTAAAAATGACCAGATTAGACCCTAGATACTCCCAGAGACAACATCCAGGGATTATAACAACATACAGTGTAGGGAAACTCTGCCTTGAATGGCTAACTACATCCACACTAGCTGAAATTAAGCAACACTTGTCTTTGCTAAAAGATGGTGCTGATTTGCGCGATTTCATTCTTGGACCACGCAAACAGCGTCAAAAGCGTTTCATAGCGACCAGTATCTATGCTGCTTACAACGAGGCTTGGAAAGTAAAGCAAATTGAAACTGCTGAAAAAATACGAGAAATTGATCGTATTAATTTGGAGAAATCACTTTCTGTGGTAGACAATGGGTTAATGACTCTGTCTTCCAGAATATATTCTTTGGACAATATTGTATCCTCTGCCTTTGATGTGATAGACAGAGATTTGCTAATGTTACAACATGGCCAATCTCAATTACGCTCTATTATAGAATTAGGCTGGACGCTGCAAAATCTTCGTTCAGGCTATGTGCCTTGGCGTTTAATCAACACAACGTCATTATTTTCCAGTTTTAACCTTACTGATAAACAGATCAGTTTGGCACAGAAAGGAGCAGACTATACAATCCTGAGCATCGAAAAACTCGAGAGATTATCATTGACAATGTCAGAGAGTCCTGTCATTGAATGGATAATACACGGAATTATCACAATTCCGATAACAACTTTCCGATTTAAAAAGTGCCTTGAGTACATACCTGCTGGCCAATATGAACAATTGGGTAAGGGATATGTAAAATCCGAATGGAAATTACCATACACTCATTCTTGCTATAGTGACAGTGACAAAAATGTATTTCTTAGTGGTGACAACTGTAAACACTCACTAAGCGGTATACTTTTGTGTCAGGGTATTAATTTACACGGAGCATGTGATGGAAATTCAAACAACCTTTCATGCCACCAGCTAGTCACACCTGCAACTCAGATAGAGCCCTTCTTTATGCAACTCGCAAACGGGAGTTACATTCTTAGAACGGATCACAGATGTTGTGGCCTGACGCCAGGGAAAAGTTATCTAATACAAGTAACGTCCATGGTCAAATGTTGTATGCAAGCATTGTTCCCGAGCGGGCCTCCAGACATAGTGACTCCCCTCTGGCCTCGTCTGAATCTCTATTCTATACGAATTGATACATTAAGCAAAATGAAATCTGTACTTTTACAGACAACAGTGCCTATAACGTCATCTAAAGAGACGTATGATCTTCTAGTCGCAAGGACGGCTATTGAAGTTCATGACCTTTTATCAACAAATTGCCCCGTGCATTTCGTAGAAATGTTCAGCCAACTCCTTAACATGTCTAGTGCAACAAGCATCCCAGGCATATTTAAGACAGTCTTTACGGGACTGCTAACACCCTTCCAGGCAATTTTGGGAATCTTTCCTAATTTTGTGCACTCCATTTTTGGCGGCATTCCACTATTTTTGGGACTCGTTGCAGGGATTCTATTTTTGACCATCCTGCTACGTTATGGCAAGCCTCGGCTCAGACATAGCTCCCATGGGAATGGAAGAGACAATCCTAGCAATGCGCTACAGGGACAGGATAACTAACGTCCTCGGATTGGCCAGGCTGAGAGATCTAAACATGACCTGGTTCCTTTCATTCAGACCGATATGGCAAAAATTGCATTTTACCTGTGCTACGGTGTATGCTTTGCGGCGATGAATGCGTGTTGGACATCTGTCTTTCACTTCCATCAGCAGTACCAATGGACGTCGATACTTTGCTCAGTCCAATAACGGCTCACGCATTGTGTTGTCCCCAGCGGCTACCAATCCTGATGACGGCATTTGTGGAGACTCCTGTACTACAGCCAAGTGGTATCAGTGGAGCGAGTGACAAAAGCAACATCATCCAGGTACAACGTTCTGTGAGCATTGCTGGTCCCGACTATGATGACAGCAATCATTCTCACACCTGCCAAGTTACAGCGCTATCTAATTTGGTTGAACTATCACCTGAATTTGTAGACCAATTCTTTGAGAGCCTGTCTGATACGATGTTCTCACCCACAGAGAAACAATAACTTTTGAGAAGCTTTCCGACACACAGCGTTCCCATGAACTCTGAATTCGGCCTTCAGTTTTGATCAACAAAAACTGCCAGGAGCTTTGGAAAATCTATTTTCTTTGAATTGGACAATTTTTTTAATATTGACCCTTTTTGGCACGAACAATTCTTTGCTTAACGTAAAAACTATTCTTAGAGAACAGAAGCTTCACACTTCTATTTCTAAACACATCTAGAGACATAACAACATAACACCAGCCTCTAGCACTCATGTTATTACAATGCATTTTTATGTGATGATTTATCTCGCCTTTCTTCTGTCAGAGATACTTCATGTGTAATTCCTTTTGCATAATCGTTCATTGACTTCATATGCAATAATTTTTTGAATGATTAGTATGCTTTGAAAAACGTACAGTACCTAAATTCCATGTATTACAAGTACGCCTATTTCGAATGCATTTATGTATTTTGGGGTGGGCAATGTTACACATGCATCTTATTGCTTAGTTTTAGTAATTTTGATGGACATGAAAACGTGGAGTGGATGTTGCGTGCTTATCTAGGTTCCTGATCAATACTGTGACCTTATGCCCCTATTCGGCTATAAATCCATTTATTCCCTATATTGGCATAACCGTTCAAGTGCGATTTTCTGAAAAGTCATCTCTGGCCTCACACGAACAGAGCCACATTCCAGCATGACTCTCTGCTACTTCCTTTGCGACCAATTAGTGCAATGACAGAGCAGCAGTCACTATCTGATATTCCTAGATAACACTCCGAGTTCTTCAACAAGATAAAAACTTAGCAAACCTGGAAATCCCCGCTTGCTATGTTTTGATTAGTAATGGAACTCTAATGAGCAACTGATAACTGTCACTTCCTAGTGACATCTTTAATTGACGTCTTATGTCCAGCAAACTTGCGTCAAACCCGGCACCTGTCAGGTATAAATATTACCAACGTTGCCTTAAGCAAAGAGAGAGATACGAGCTGTGAGTTCGTTGCCTGTTGCTGATGCCAGCTGCCTGCATGACCCTGTGTTGGTAAAAACTAGCACTCTGTCGCTGCAGCCTGCTATCCTGTGGTGGTGAAGCTGTTGATTACCATTATCGCCGCTACAGCGCGAACTATGGTGCAGTACGCTTAAGGAGCTGAACAGCCGTCCTCTGCGAAGACATCCAGCAGATTCCAGCTGCCCGCGGACGCTGTCACCCCTCCTTCCTCGACGCGCTGAAGAGAAGCCGCTGCCTTTCTCGTGCAGAGAAATCCAGTCCCGGCGCTTCCGGTTTACCCTCGCAGGTGACTGGGATATCGAGAGAGACCCCTGAAGGAGATACCAATCCTCCATCAGTCTATTCAGAGGTATGGTGTTGACTAAACCCTTAGACGAGAATTCTTGAAACAAACCTTGGCAAAACCAACTTAACTTAAGCTACTTACTTACTCCCCTTCTCACGTGTTAGGCTTAGGTCAGGCACACTGGGGTAGGCTTAGTTAGAAGCACCAGTTGAGTACGTTAGCCAAATGTATATATGACTGTATATATGTTTTATTACTTTTAAACCATTGTATGGCTAAGAAACCATATCAATGCTTTTACAGTTCTATTTCGCAATACTTATCTTACTGTACGTACTTTTTATAATAACAATTATTGCAATTGTGGCAATACATTTCTCTTGTACGAGAAGAAAGACTGTTCAATAAATGTTAACCCTTTATTGACTAACGCCCGTCTCTCTATTCTCTACATCTTGTGAAAGTAAACTGCACTAGACTGACTGAGTGAAATACATGTCTATTGTTTCACACGACCCTAGAGATTGACTCTTGATCTGAGGAGCAAAGTTGTCATGTTGCACGGTTGTTGGAAAACTGAATCCCTTCTTGTCTGTGCCAAGGAAGCTGATCACTTCCTATGCAGAGAAGAAAGTTTCCAGTGACCTCTGAGCTAGTTGGTAACACAACCCAATTAAGTTTAGCATAGTCAGTGGAGGCCTGGAATATCCGCAGTTCCACGTCGATACTACTGTTTATGTTATTCCAATGCGCAGGGCCTAGTGGGAAACTAGGAACTGCACTACAGTATAATGTCTCCATCTTCTATTACAAGCATTAGTAGGTTCCACAAAGCCCTAGGGATATATGGAAATGGGGGAGCAATACATGGGTTTCTTTGTCCAGTCTTGCAAAGCCCCTCCTATCTATGACTAACTAGAGAGAAATACTAGTAGTATTTGCACTTCCAGGAATCACATTGTTGAACCTATTTAGGTCCTGATTCTTACTACCACAGGGTTCTGATTGCAAAGCACCCATCTAAACAAAAAATAGGGGCAGCCTTTGCACCAAGTCCATAGTGCTGATGCAACTATAAACATATACACTCATTGTCACCAATTGTCATCTATTAAGCCATGTCATCACGTGGTGTCAGGCCCTTATCCTCAGAAGCGGTAGATGATCAAACCATCAAAGGGCCTCCAACAGTAAACATTTTGAGGCATGGTGCTAACCTTTGTAACTTTCAGTCTGACTCTGGGCCCTGTTGCCAGTCCTAGGCAGTCCCATCCCAGAAAGTTATCTCAGAAAAGAATACATATGAAGTTGCTAAATTGTCAGAAAACTCTCTCCAGGCTCTGAGACTAAGTCATTGTCTCTAATATGTAAATGCAAAAACATAAATTTAACAACCAGGCCAATCACACGCTACCCCATGCATACTTACAACTAGGTCCTCATTTCATTCCTCCTTGCTCCAGATTTCCATCCCACTATTGCACCCTGTTGTGTATTGGCTAACTGGTAGAGGGGGATGAAACCATACTCAAGCAGCAACTTCAAACTCTGTTAGGGACAACCACAAGCAAATCCCAAAATAACCTCTGCTTAGCCCTCTAGTAGCTTGGCAAAAAGCAGTCAGACTTATCGTAGAGGCAATGTGTAAAGGATTTATGCAGCACTTCAAACAATAATAAAGTGAAAACACAACAGAGGAAAAATCCCACACCAGTTTAGAAAAAAGAGTAAACATGTAATACATTATTTGAGACCAAAATAACAAACATCCAATCAGTAGAACTGGAGACATGCTGTTTGAAAGATTTCAGGTAAGTAAAGTGCCTATAAGCACAAAGTGCCACTTGCAGTTATCTGGTCATGCGCGATTTTTAAAAGTCACAAGTTGAGACCGACCACAATCGAGTGCGGGCCTGATACAGGGAACAGGTTAGTCCACTGAAAAAGTTACCTTCAAAGTCCAGCACAAAGAGTTCTGTTTGCAGTAGAAGGGGCCGCGAGGAGCTGTGAGTGTGTTGCAGATGGTCGTTGATGTAGTGAGAAGAGCATGCCAGGAATCAATTACATAATCACTGTAGCAGAAAGCTCGTGTATGGTGTTATGGATTTCCTGCCTCCCCTGCCCTGGCTCCAAGCTGGCTGCATTGACCGATGCATTGGTGAAAAGTCCTATGTGTGAAGGTAGTGCACAGCCTAATCAGATACAAGTTGGGCTGTGCCCAGCCCGGGCCCCCCTCCTGCCAGTTGAAGCCCCATTCAGGCACACCTAATCCCTTTATTGTGTGTTTGTTTGGGAGGAATAAACAAAGTCCAACTGCCAATTACACCAAGTCATGTGATCCAGGAAAAGTCTTCAGGCACCAAATAGATACACCAGGCAAATGCCAACTTTCTAAAAGTGGCATTTTCAAAATTGTAACTTAAAATCCATCTTTATCATTAAAGAGGATTTTTATTTACAATTCCCCAGACACCAAACATGAAAAGTTTACCTGTTCCAAATCGAATACCCAGAATTCATAAAGGATACAGAGATCTCAATACCTATAAATCCCACTCAGCAAGTGAAATTGAGGGTGATTCGGGGTAATCCAAGGAGTGGTTAAACTTGGACATTTGTGAACAGCCATATAGAAGTAAGTTTGTCTGCATTCACAAAATCCTCACATTTCCCTTTCCATCCATGGCTGACATAAGTCCCTTTCCAGGTTTGGATGGAATATTAATCACCTCCAAAGTTGCTGGGAGTGCAGAAAAATATTTTTTTTCATGGAAATAATTTTATTCACATGGAGAACTAAAAAAACACATTTTGCATTTGCAAAGGGCATTCCATTATGCCTGTGCAAAGTTATCTGCCATGGAGAACTCTGTCCAGAGGTAATGATATCCCGATTGAACAAATTGAAAATCATGTGATTTTCCATTGAATTTGCATGGTAAGTTGTACTTGCTGCAGCTTTCCATGTAAATTCTAATTGGAGTGTGTGAATACCACAAAGAATAAACACTGTTTTGCTTAACAGCTCAATTAACATGCTTTTAAAATGTATTCTGACGTTTGGGTGGAGCTGTAACAGAGTGCTTCTAAAGGCTACACTAGCTACATACTGCACCCTTACCACTCTCTTGCTGAATGGGCATGGCTCATTTGTGACATTTAGGGGCAGATTTATGAGTTCTGGCGCATCTCTGCAAATCAGCAGGGATGTGCCAGAACTGATGCGTCACGCAATTCCCTCCTTGCGGCACCACAGATGCGCCGCATTTACAATGAGGTGCACCATGTTGCAAGGAAGGGCATTTTTAATAATACCTATAATAATTCTTCTTCAATAAATAATGAAATGTAGTGTGATGAAAGAAATAAAAAACATAAATCAACAACTTATAACATTCACAAACTTTTGAATGATCATTCTGACTAAATGACAAAGTAATTAAATAGGTGGTGGAATATGATGTACTAACAACCACAACCCACTCCTTCCTTAAACATCTAAATAAAATCTTTCAAATATACAGGTGATTTTCTTTCACGAATTGGTCTTTTAGTCTTATAACCATTAGTTTCCTGAAGTGACAAATCCTGAGGCTATCAAATTTGCCGTACTAAAAGAATCATCATACAATTTCTTATGGATTATGGTATATAATGAACCAGTGTCCACCATAAGTGATAGTGTTTGTCCATTTATATCAAAATTCGCTTTTGGACGAGACAAAATAATGTCATCAGTACCATTAGGGTTGTAGTCTGACGTAATCATCATAATTTCTGCCTCATCATCTACTTCCTCAGAGTCTATCATCGCAATTTATTTACTGAGAGTTGCTTTACACATGCGTGGAAAGTGTCCTTTCTTTCCACAATTTAGACACTCTTTATTTGTTGAGCAACGATGAAGAAACCCGACCAGCGGAGCCGAGTTGGGAACTTAAATCTACCATCGTGTATTAGAATTCTGGGCTCGGAGGCACAAGGAGACTGCCATCACGAGCTCAGAAACAGTCACTAGGCAGCAAGGGGAGATACAGGAAAACAATAAACATAACATTCACATTATCGATTATAGATTGGTCCAGCCTTACTGATTAAGGGCCAGAACCGTTTATTGAGTTGACTTTGAAAAAGTTGCCATTTACTTACTTTAGACATTTGGTGCCTGCTTCCTGTCTCTATCAGTCTGGAGTGGGATACAGCTGGACTTTGTATATTCCCTCTATAACAGCCACATACAAAGGATCTTAGACAGGACTTGATGAGCCTTCCTGGGAGATGGGAGGGAGAAGCTGGGCACAGCATCGCACTTATACCTTTAAGGGCTGAAGCCTGTCCCCACACAAAGGGCTGCATACCCTCCTGTGGTTAGTTTGGAGACAGGGCGGGAAAGGAGAGGCTTTGTGCACCTCAAAAATTTCTTTGAAGGCTCTCCCACATCAAAAACACCACTGGGTATAATGACAATGAATTGTATTAACTGTTTGATTAATTAAAATAATTACAGTAAAAGCAAAAATGCCCTTAAAAAGGATCATACTTGAGCTCAACAGTTCCACCCACCTGCCCCAAGCACCCTCCCCTCCCCGCCCATGCCCTGGCTTAGTGCTCAGTCCTATGCCCTTAGGCACGTTATACCACCCCCAGTCTTATTGGAAATTCTTTTTTGATTAAAAGCACATTATTACAAAATGTTAAAAGTACTCTGACTTGATAGTTCTAATTTAAAAAGTGGCACTCCTTGGTGCCTGTCGGGGACGAACCTTCCTTCTTCAGCGATATTTGGCGTGTCAGTTGCAGGAGCAGGTTTGCAATCCTGCGAGTCCTTTAAGGCAATCATGATCAGGTGTGTGAATTTCCCCAATCCTGCTGAATTTATTGTCTTTGATTTGAAGAAACATAAGGCTGAGGTTTCTCTGCAGGTCTTTGCTCCATTGACAGTACAGATTGGACGAAGGAAGCAATAACGTTCATTATTCAGTTTGGGGCAGCAGCACAGGAGGTGACACCAGGATTCTTTCAGGAAGGAGCATGGCCTACATTCTGTGTTTTCCCACTTACGTGCCCTTGCTGGATTAAAATCAGCGATGCGTAACCTCCCACTGGGCATAAGTACTAGTCTCCTGACACTATGACATCAGTACACCTCTGGACCTGTGACTACTCTGAAAGAAAAAAGAGCAGCTGTGCTGCTGACAGAACTTCCATCTGCTGGACTACTGCATTGCTAGACTTCCGCCTTGCTGTGCTCTTGCCTTGCTGAACTGCCCTGCTACCTGCTGTTATCCTGCCTGGGTGAGAAGGACTGGTCCTACATCACTTGAACACAGGGGGACTCAAGGGCTGGCTGGCTTGCCTCCTGTTCTAAGTCCCAGGGATAGCAAATACTTCAAATACCTGCACCTACATCTGGACTCTACAAGCTGTGAGTCTGTCCTGCCAAGTGGTGCCACCCCAGTCCTGGACCCTTGGAAGTGAGGCCTCAAGTGATTCTACAACCAGAACTCACACATCCTCATCGGAACTGGCACATGTTTGCCTTTGCATGGGTTGATACCAGTGCATCTTTACCTTTGTGTGGATCGGAACCGGGGCATCCTCGTCAAAGCCTGGAACTGAACCGGAACATTGCACTCGTAACCAGTGCCACGTCTTCTGAAACGGTGCATTGCTGCCATTGCGTGGAGAATCTCGATGCATCTCACCCACTGCATGGCTCAAAGCCAACGCATCACTTCGGCTGTACCTCGCATCTTATTTTATGTCAGCGCAAGCCTGGATCAAGATATTTTGGTTCAGGACGCCCTAGTGGGTATCTGTATCTGGCTGGCGCGCCATCACTGTTGGCCAGCATTTTTCACTTTTGTCCCAGTCAAGTTTAACCAGATAACCCACTTACATGCTTATTGCTTCTAGAAGCAATCTTACATTTATTTAAAAAATTCATATCAAGAAATCTCCTTGTTGGATTTTTGTTATTTTGGTCGTGTTTTATTTATGAAATGAAGCTCTATTTTGGTGTGTTGAGTCTTTTTGGGGTGTTTTCCTTGTGTTACTGTTTGAAGTTTTGCCAATTTTTTTTACATGTTTCCTCTTATATTAAGCCTGACTGCTCTGTGCCAACCTACCAGAGGGTGAGCACAGGATAATTTAGTGTGTATTGTGACTTACCTTGAATAGGATTGTGGTTCCTGCGTGGACAGGGTGCATACTTTTACCAACCAAAAACCCAATTTCAACCAATATCTAAGGGCCATCTTATCAAGAATGGCGATAACATTATCGCCGCTTTAGTGGCAGGAAACTGCCGCTAAAGCGGTGATAAAGGGCTTGATAATATGCCCTTGTGAATTCCCATAGAAGCCCAGGTTCACACCAGAACCTGGGCTTCTATGGGAATTCACAAGCCATATTATCAAGGCCCTTATTGCCGCTAAAGCAAATGTGACAATATAAAAACAAAATCTAAACATATCTTTTTTCTTATTCACCTTTCGAACTCCTGCACAGTCATTTTGGGGGTGCTGCAGTAGTCCTAGCACCAATACATTCAGAGCCTATGGTATGCATTCCTCACTGTATCTCCCTTGCAATCTTAAGCTACAGGGAACTGTTTTTCCCCCATACCGTGCAGTATGAGGTACTCCCTCACACGGTTCCATGTTAAAATATCGATTGCAAAAATATAGTTGAAAAAAATATCGATGTAAAAATATTGTTTACAAAAATCTCTAATTCCTATACTTAAACAAGTAAGTACAATAATGTAGACTCAAAAATATTGATGTAAAAAATATAGATGTCAAAAATATTGTCTTTAAAAATAACATACATTGAAATAAATTAATTAAAAAATATTAATATTATTAACAAAATAAATAAAATGTAATATATATTTAAAATAATTATAACAAAAGAACTTAATTTATTAAATATAAACGCAAAAAAGTACATATACATATATTTACTTAAAAACATTTTATTAACTATTATCTTTATTTAATTTATAAACTTTTTTAATTATATAAAAATAAAATAAACGCATACATAAATCATTTCAAATAAAATATTCTATATTTAATTAACACATTAAAGTATTAAAAAAAATAATGCATACATTTAATAACAAAATAAAAACATTAGTAGTTACAAAACGTTGGATAGCGAATGGGTAAAAATTACTATTCCCAATCCAGTGAGTGCAACAGTAGAAAAAGTGCTGGATAGCACAGGGGTAAAAATTACTATTCCCACTCTAATGAGTGCAACAGTAGGGAAAGCGCTGAATAGCGGGGGAGTAAAATGTACTATTCCCACTCCAGTGAGTGCAACAGTAGGGAAAGTGCCGGATAGCTTAAGGGTAAAAAGTACTATTCCCACTCCAGTGAGTGCAACAGTAGGGAAAGTGCTGGATAGCGTAGGGGTAAAAATTACTATTCCCAATCCAATGAGTGCAACAGTAGGGAAAGGGCTTGATAGCGGAGGGGTAAGAACTACTATTCCCACTCCAGTGAGTGCAACAGTAGGGAAAACACTGGATAACGGAGGGGAAAAAATTACTATTCCCACTCCAGTGAGTGCAACAATAGGGAAAGCGCTGGATAGCGTAGGGTTAAAAATACTATTCCCACTCCAATGAGTGCAACGGTAGGGAAAGCGCTGGATAGCGAAGGGGTAACATTTACTATTCCCACTCCAGTGAGTGCAACAGTAGGAAAAGCGCTGGATCTCAAAACAATTTTTTTTAAAAACATCAACATTTTTATTAAATTTAATTTCCAATATTAACATAATAAATATATACATTTAAATATAATATTATTAACAAAGATAATAAAAAATACATTACCCATTATTTGACACTATAAAATTTACAACACACACCTACAAATAATTACACAATTAAATTTAATAATTACTTTTTTTTTTTTTTTAAGTTTTATTGTTTTATTACAGGGAAATACAGCAATACAAATGAACCAGCAGCAAAAGAAAAAGTGTTTTTTTTTTGGATGCTTACAGAACATAAGAAAATCATAAAAAGTCCTGAGGTTGATTAAATCCAATCGGCAATTGGGGCCCAAATTTTCTCCCCCAGAATTCTTCTTTTGATACCTTTTAACTTATATATGGCAGACTCAATATTATACATAAACAATAATTTTTCACGCCAA
Organism: Lissotriton vulgaris; assembly: GCF_964263255.1. Taxonomy (NCBI): domain Eukaryota; kingdom Metazoa; phylum Chordata; class Amphibia; order Caudata; family Salamandridae; genus Lissotriton; species Lissotriton vulgaris. Next base: position 555,143,142 of record NC_141694.1, read on the forward strand.
GTAAAAAAAGAAGGGGGATCTGGATTGATCCACTCCCTAGTAATACATGCTCTAGCCACTGCCATACAAATAAATAAAAAGTAAGTTACAGATCTTGATCTAGAAATAGAAGAGTCCATTCCTAACAACACCATCTCAATGTTTACTGAAATATCACAATTAAGAACAACTGCAAGAAAACTTTCAATTTGTTGGAAGAAACTCCTAAGTTTAGGACATTGAAAAAACATATGCAAATCATTAGCTGCATACAGCCCGCAGCGACTACAGGTCGTTCCAGTGGTAGAGCTCCACTTGACAACCTTGCTGGGGGTATAGTAAAGATCGTGAATGCACATAAAGTGCTGAGATTTCATCATCCCTGTGATTATGCACCATGAAGCACATTTAACTGAAGACAAAACATCAATACCAGGGAGACCTAATTTAGTAGCCCATTTAAGCTGACATTGTTCCATATCGTCTCCACATTCTTGAATCAAACTTGTATAAAGAGGACCTATAGGCGTTTTTTTATAAAGAAGCTCCAATAAAGAAATTTTTGTCATTCTCGCTGAAGTAATAAATGTGTGGCTCTGTAGGTAACTGCGGATCTGAAGGAATTTGAAAAAATCATTTCTTGCCAATGAAAATTTAGTCTGTAGTTCTTGAAAAGATGCAATTTGACCATTGTTAAACAAATCACCTAGATATAATAGTCCTTTCTGTTCCCACCTGTAGACCGTGAGATCACAGAAAATATTCGGCAGAAGCCTGGGAGACGCTAAGGGGGTGTAAGGATTTAGTTTAGATATGGACAAAAGCTTACGTACTTTCTGCCAAGCTCCAAAGGCTGACTTCATCGTCTTATACTTTGTCTTTTTATGGTAGCTCGGCTCTATAACCTTAAGAAAACTGCCTTTCACTTCTTCACCCATAATCAATTCATAAATAGATGGAGTTTGACATTCAGTAATTTCTGCTCTGTCACCAATTATGAGAGGTCTAATAAATTGAAGCGTTGCTGCTAAGTAATAAAAGAAGAAATAAGGACATTCCATCCTCCACACTCTTTACTCAGCACCATTTTTTTTAAAGCTTTCCGATGACGCTTGTAGCCCCATAAGAACCTAGATGTAGTCCTTTCTAAACTTTTGAAACAAGAAGGGGAAAATTCCAGTGGTATGGTACGGTACAAGTATAACACTTTTGGCTGAATCAACATTTTTAAAATGTTGAGTCTACCATGCAGTGATAGGTGTAGATTATCTAGGCGTTGTAGCAAGCTATTAATTTGAGATATCACTGGACTTATATTAAGTTCAGGTATTTTCTCTATGGGCAAAGTTAGTCTGATTCCTAAATATGTGACCTCTGAAACAGTAGGAATGTTTAGAAGTGTATTGTCTCCTGTACATAAAATCTGTGTCTTTTCTATATTTAGTTTGTACCCTGAGAATGCCCCAAATTGTTTAGCGAGTTCGTTAATTGCAGGAACAGCAGTCTGCACAATTGGTGGTTGTTACAACGATGTCATCAGCGTAAGCCAGTGCACGATAATTCATATTCGCTAAGCAAATGGGGCTAATCCTTTGTTCCATGATAAACCGGTTAATTAAGGGGTCGATATAAAGTGCGAAAAGTAAGGGGGAGCAGGGGCATCCTTGACGGGTGCCCCTGGTGATCAAAAAAAAAGGGGAGAGTTGGCCATTGATTCGAATACACGCTTTTGGGGCAGTGTACATAGTTTTTAAAGCTGTTAGAAACCCTGGGCCTAATCCCTTCCTAACTAACACATCCCATAAATAGTTCCAAGCAACCCGGTCGAAAGCTTTTTCAGCGTCTAAAAATATGAGTCCAACCCTAGACCGGGTTGCTTGGGACCAATCCAAAAACGTGATCACTCGTCGGATGTGGTCCGCGGTGTCTCGAGAAGGGATGAAGCCGTGCTGATATTTGGAAACCAATAAAGATATGACATTAGATAAGCGTGATGCAAAGATTTTGGAAAGAATTTTGCTGTCGGCGAAAGGATGACGGTAACAGAGGAGGTTTGCCCTTTTTAAGAAACACAGTTATAATGGAGTTCTGCCAGGACTGAGGGGCTAGGCCTTGTTGAGCTCTTAGAAACAAAACCACCAGTTCTGCTTTTAATACGTTTCGAAAATGTTTAAAGAACTCCAGGGGAATGAGGTCGGGACCTGCCGCCTTTCCGGAGGCCAAGGATAATAACGACCCCTCAATTTCTTCCCAAGTAATGGGCAAATCCAGATTCTCCCTCTCCTGAATAGATAAAGTACCATTCAAGGCCTGATCAATAAATTGATTTATTCGATCTGTGCAATCTCCTTCCGTATCATCTGTGTAAAGTTGAAGATAAAAATCGCAGAACACTTTAAGTATATCTGCAGAGCTGCTAACTGTCATACCTCTAATATCGTTAATTCTATCAATACTAGCAAAAACAGCCTTTTGCCTTGCCCTCTTAGCCAGATGTTTTCCTGAGTTTTCACCCACCTCATATACCTCTGTTCGAAAGGCTGCAAGTTGTTGGGCAAATTTAGTAGCAAATCCCTGATGGGTCTTAACCTTATGAGCCAGTAGCTCCTTAACAATATTGTCTGTAGCTAGCCCCTTCTTGCAAGCCTGCATTAAACGAATCTCTATTAGTCTCAATTTATTCATCTCACATTCCTCATGATTTCGAATCCCCCTCTGTTTTTTTATAGAGTAGCTCAGAGTTTCTCCTCGAACCCCGCACTTAAATGCGTCCCAAACTGTCTCTGACGAGGCAGAACCCTTATTATTAGCAAAAAACTCCGGGATCCAAGTATTCATGTGTTCAACATAAGATACATCAAACAAAAGCTTACGATCGAAAGACCATGGCCGGGGATTAAATGGTAGAATTGACTCAAAACTAAGCATAATGGGGTTGTGGTCTGATACAATTTTAGGTAAAACTCTATATTCCGTCTGGGTCAGCTCCTTGAAAAAGTTCCTTGTCACTAAGAAGTAATCCAGCCTAAAATGCTTTTGATGTGGGGCAGAAAAAAAAGTATATCCATAAGTTCCCACCCTTTTCTCAAAGCCCACATCTATCATACAGTATTCTTGGACAATCCCCTTAACTGCTTTAAATACATTCTTTTTTCTCCCCATATATGCAGTATTTCCACAAATATTGAATGTTTCATCCAAATGGAGGTTAAAATCCCCACATATGATTAACTTGGGTGACCATAAAGCCAGCTCTAAGCTTAATTGATGGAAAGGTGTGGGGTCGTCAACCGTGGAAGCATAGACTGAACAAATAGTAATGAGCGACCCCCCCAGTTTAAATTCAGCAATAACCCATCGTCCCAGCAGGTCTTCTTTGACTCTCTTGACCCCCAGACCAAACCTCTTCAAAATGGCCACCCCCCCTTGTCATTGAACTTTGACGAGAGCATCCCACAACCTCCATTCCCAGGTCCTTGAGCCATCCCCTATTTGACCAGGAGACATGGGTCTCCTGTATACAGATTACATCAGCTCGCATAGCTTTGAACACCTGAGCAGTTATGCCCCTTTTTCTTTTATCATTCAACCCGCAGACGTTAATAGAACAGATCGAAAATTTAGCCATTATCTTGTATTAGTGTAATACCGCAGTTAATCCTACATTTGCAAAGACAAAAAATTCCTACAATTGAACTCAGCCATACATATTTCAAGTATCCCAAAACTAAGCATCCTTCAGCTGTGTTTCCCTGCACCCAACACATCACCCTTTTCCCCCCAGCCCCCCCCCCCCCACAGACCTCCCCTCCCACCCCACCCTCCTCCCAAAACCCCACCCCCAGAAGCTTAAGGGCAAAAGCCCTCATTGATGGAAAGTGAAGATGAACTAAGTGGTTCTGCCTGATCCACCTGGGCCTTTGATAATCTTATACCTTTTCCCTAATACGCTTAAGAGAAAGGAAGAGAAAAGCCCTTTGTTCTATCATCTATGTCATTTCATCTAAAAAATGCTGTGCCTTAATCTCAGACGAAAAGAAGATGGTTTTCCCCTTGTGTACCACCTTGAGCTTTGCAGGGTTTAACAAAAAGACTTGCCCGCCTTTAGACTGGATTGGAGCCATTAGCTGCTTAAGCCTCCAACGTTGTTGCACTGTTGCTGGACAGAAATCTGGCCTTACAAAAAACTCATGCCCCAAACCCTTTCTAGTCTTTGAGGGTCTAGCTTGGTCATATAAAATCTCACGGAGTAAGTAATTTTGCAGACAAATAAGGATAGATCTTGGATTCTTGTTCTCCCCCCCTGATCACGTTTTTGATTAAAGGGAAAACGATGAGCTTTAATGATCTCTTTATCCCAGACCCACCACTGGAGATCTGGAAAGGCATCCGAAAACAAGTCCACAACAAAACGACGAATATCTCTCCCCTCCGAACGTTCTGCAACCCCTAAAATGCGCAAATTATTGCGCCTTGCTCGATTCTCCAAGTCGGTCAGTTTCCAATCAATGTCCTGCCTGGTATTTGCCAAGTCCTTAATTGAATTATTCTGTGTAGACAGTTCATCCTCTACAGCAGAGATACGGGTTTCAGTCTCGTTAACTCTTAAGATGGTTTCGCTACTAGATTTGGCTAAGCGACGTACTACATTCTGCAGTTTTCGCACAGCCCCTTGCGTACAAAGCCCCTCCGCCTTAGTCTCCTCTCTGTGAGCCATGATTAGCCAGTACATGGAAGTTTGCAAATTGTAAATAGACTTAAGAGTAATTTCCTCGTCTCCTTCCAGAAATTCTTGAAGCTCAGGTTGACTTTCTGGAGCTGCTCCAGCTCCTTCCCACTGCAGTTGAGCGACTGCGTCAACATTATCACTCAATGGAGGGTTTTGGGATTCTATAACCTTGCGAACTGTGTTTGGAGTCCCCTCATTCATCAAGTTGTCAGAGCCCAGAAGTTCTTCCTCAGAATTTTGAGTGCCCTCGTCAGCGCCGTCCTTTGAGGATAGGTGATTTTGAATTAATGACATTTAGTTTATTATTATTTATTAATTAATCAACAAAAAATTAATTACTCAGCACCTTTCACACCATTTACACAAATTAACACCAAAACACACACCTAAAACGAATTACACAATTTCAATTAATAATTACTAATTAATTGATGGTAATTCATTTAAAAGTATTTAATAATTAATCAATATTTTTTTTCAATAATTACCACCCTTCACACAATTTACACATATAAACACCACAACACACACCTAAAATTAATTAAGCAATTAACCTAATTATTTATAAATTGACTCATTGAAAATAATTTACAACTAATTATTATACTATTATTAATTAATCAATTAACACATTAATTATTCAATACATTTTATAAAATTAAATTACTTCCCACCCTATTCCCCTATAAAACCACAACCCGCTACGGAACTAAAAACGCAGAATTAAACTTAAAATAAATTAATAACTAGTAAAACTCTAAAACTTATAATAAAATATTAAACAAAATCAATATTTTTGTAAACTATAGTTTTTGGAAACAATATTTATTACAAAGATAGTTATGTAATCAATATTACTTACCTGTCAGTCAATATTCTTGTCAACTATATTTTTGTTCTCGATATTTCTTCTCCACAATATTTTTGCAGGGATATTTCAGGCAACAGGGTGAAACTCTTCCCTAATTTTGTATACCTCGGAGTAACCCTCACACTCTCTCACGTGACAGGGTATTATTCTAAACTCACTCCCACAAGCTCAGCAGCTGGAGATCTACTCTTCCTTCAATTGCACACCAAACCACTTAAGCCTGCCAAGCACAAGTTAGTAACACCATACTCAACAGTTGGTCTTCTCGGTCTTTGAACACAAAAGTCTACCTAATCAGTGCATGAATCCACAGCACACAGTTGGGTATTGTATACCATTTCCCTAATCGGTCATCCAGACTCCACATCTAATACACGAAGCACATCACAAAATGCAAGTTTTTCACAAATACAGGTTACTCAGTATGCAATAACTCAAACCTGCAAAATTCAGACTATACAATCCTCAACTTTGCAGGACTGAATTTATGCATTACAATTTCTAGATGCAGGAAATTTTGCAACATTACAAAGACATTTATTTATTAAATTTATATGGCCCACAGCTACCCGGAGGTTTCCCGGCGCCTACGGACAATGCAAGATAAGAGGCAAGGGCCAACAGGAGGATAGAAGTTTTACTGATTAAAAAGCCAGGTTTTCAACTGTTTACAAAATTTAAAATACTGCTTTTCAAGGCGTAAATGAATAGGAAGGGAGTTCCACAGGGAGGGAGCCAGGAAGGCAAAAGAGCGTCCTCCCATTCTGGCTCGTTTGATTCTCGGCACCTGAAATTTTAGTTGATTCGAAGATCGAAGTAAGCGTGAAGGGCGATAGTGCTGCACCAAGGCACTTAATAGTGGGGAGCAGAGCCCATTTTTATTCTGTACATATAACAGAGGGCTTTAAAGTTGGCGCAATTATCAATTCTCAGCCAGCAAAGTTCCTGAAGTACACCAGAAGTGGTGGTCGTTCTAGGAAGTTGGCAGAGCAGTCTTGCAGCAGAGATTTGAATTACTTGAAGCTTGCGGGGCACTTCCTTGCTGGTGCCCAGATAGAGTATGTTACCGTAGTCCAATCTGGATACTACCAAGGCCTGGATGACAGTTTCCAACAATTAAGTAGGAACCATCTGAAACCATAAAAGACATCTAATTTGTCTATAGATTTTCCTAAGTAAATGTCACAGCAACTTTATTATTCACTCTCACACAGAATAAGAAAAAACTTATCTTAACTTTGTAAAGATTCTTAAAATTTGGGCATTCTATTCTAAAAGATATGTTATGTTATATATGATTTGTAGCGCGCACAATTACTCAGGAGTATCCAGGCGCAAATATCAGAAGTTACGTTCAGCAACCAAAGTAGTCCATGAATCTTAGAGAGACAAGAATATAGGGGCATATTAGCAAGAACCTTGTTAAAAATATTGCTGTTTTAGCGGCAGGAAACTGCAGTTAAAACGGCAATAATGGGCTTGCTAATATGTGTTATAGAATTCCAATAGAAGCCCAGGTTAGATGTGCAGGACAGGGCTTCTATTGGAATTCTATAACGCATATTAGCAAGTCCATTATCTCTATTTTAGCTGCAGTTTCCTGCCGCTAAAACAGCTTTAATTTTAACGAGGTTCTTGCTAATATGCCCCCAAATTTCCTGATTCCTAACTGCATCTCCTAGTAGAATATACTAGTGAGCCTAAACCTCACATCCACTACTGACAGTAAACTTGACACAGGCATGAACAACTTTCTCAATATCCTTTTTTTAGCCACCTGCAAACTGAAAGTATTCCGCTCCAACATCTACCCATGTGTTTGTCGGGAGCCCCTCATCCATGTTCATGACCTTGTTGAAGGATGTTAGACCTGGCATTGTTGGTGTGTTTTTCACCTGTCTTTTTTGCTTCCAGCCTCCTGTTTTTTACTGTGTGCTGCATTTCATTTCTGCTGGTATTATTAGAACTCTGGGCACTTTACCACTGCTGATGTGCAAGGATTCCCTGTATAAATTGTGATTATGATTCATTATCTATGATTGGCATAGTTGATTTACTGGTAAGACCCTAGTAAAGTGCACTGTGTGTGCCCAGGGCCTGAAATTCAAATGCGACTGGTGGGCCTGCAGCACTGATTGTGCCACCCACATGAGTAGTCCTGTAAACATGCCTCAGGCTTGGACACTGCAGTGTCTGTGACTTACCAACCTTCCCTTTTATCACATGTAAGGCACCCCTGAGGTAGGCCCAAGGTAGCACCATGCACAGAGTGCAGTGTATTTAAAAGGTAGGGCATGTTCTGGTGTGTTTTACATTTCCTGATAGTGAATTGCTGCTAATTTAGTTTTTCACCATTGCAAGGATTATCTCTCCCATAGGTTATAATTGGAGCTGCCTTGTAACCTCTTAGAAGCGTGACTCCCAATTGGGAAGCAATATTGTTAGACTCGGGGGTCTCTGGTTGGCACAGGTATGCACTTGTGACAAACAGGGACCCTCTCCTCTAGTCAGGGTAAGAGAACTACTCCTTTAGAAATAACCCTTGCTCATCTTCTAGGTAGTGTGGCGCGAGCAGACAAGGCTAATCTTCAGGGCGATAGTTAGTTAAGCATTCATGATCACATACAGGAAACCCACTGACCCACCACAAACGGACACCAGTCGTAAGGTTGTATCAAAAATACGTAAACTTTATGTAAAAATATATGCAGGATTATCACAAGACCATATAACGTTTAGCAAATGAAGGCCACCAGATTTATATAGGCAATTGTTTGTAAATGTTCTTGGTTAGCAAGGTACGATGACAGGGAAAACAAACGTTGCAGACCCTGGATCCGATGCGAACTCGGGATAGAGTTCCAATGTACCTTGGGATGAGTGTCCGAGGCGTTTCAGGTGCGGCTACTGGTGAGGGCGGACCCTGGACGAGGCCAACGGTTCTCCGGAGGATCTATCCGGCTCGGAGCACCCTTGAGGTGCGAGGGATGTGAGCGGGACGGTGTGGAGGGTTGTGGCGATCCGGGATCTGATGCAGCTCACGGGGCGAGGCGCTGTTTAGGCCTGCGGGGCGTACTACTTCTTAGCACACCAGTTCGTACTTGTGGATCTGTGTGGGGCGTCGGGTTCTCGGGCAGGCGGGCGCAGCACCGGGCCTTCAGTACCGCAGTACGGTAGACCTTCTTGAGGTGCGGCACGGCCTTGGTATGCAGGAGGGCAAAGCGAGACAGTCAGGTACGTTACGACGTACGGACCGTCCGAGGCTATCAGATGCGCTCCGTGCAGATTCCGGACAGAGAAGGTGGGAGGCGCACAGCGTGCTCCATAGCAGGCGAGGTGACAGGAGAGCGGGCGGCCCGGCACTGAAGCAGGGAGAGCGACTCAAGCTTGAGCGGGGCTCTCGGCGGCGGGGCGACCAGGCTCCGAGCTGTCACGACCTTGGAGGGCGAAGGCACCCGAGTCACAACTCTGGCGGGGGAATAAGAACTAAAGGCCCAACAGCAGACGGGCACAGGCAGAATAGAACCCAATGGTCCTGGGGTCCTGGGGTTCCGTTCAGGGGGCAAGCTCGTGATCAAGCCCTTAGAGATAGTTTCAGGCACAAGTCTTCAAAGTCCTTTCTGGTCTTTTCCTCTCCGTTCTCAGCAAGACACCACTGCAGGATTCCTTCTCCTCAGCTTCTCCCAGTCCTTCTAGTCGGGCAGAGGTTCGTCGTGGTCAAAACTGGATCTGATTTCTTAGGAGCCGGGCTCCTACCTTTATACTCGATTTCTTTTGTCTTGGCAGGCCAGGGGGGCTGAGCCTGGTTCACCCCGGTTTTGGAGTACTCTGTTTACAGGACGCTGCCGTCTTCTTTCAGGGTGCAGGGCAGAGACATCAGACGCTCCGCAGGAGGTGGAGCCAGCATTGTGGTGGTGGAGCACAACCCTATTCAGAGTCAAGGACTGCTCCACCCACTCATCCTGGAGTAAGCACTCTATTCACAACCTGGTCACCCCGACTGTCCCCGGGAATTCCCCAGCCCTGTCACTCACACAGACTCAGACAGCAGATACACATCCTGGCAGAGGCGGGCTGAAATAGTCAGGCGAGCAAATGCTAACTTTCTAAAAGTTTACAAAAAACAATTTGATGGACAGAATGTAGATCAATGTCTTACATTCACCCCAGTACAAGGATCTGGGCCTAAATCCATCGTTTTTTGCACTCCACACCACCCTGGGTCAGATAATGGCTTTATGCAAATCAGCTCTGACCCTGTGCCCCATGGGAACAGTCCAGTCCGAACTACAACAGCCATATCTTTCCCAGACCGGAATCAAGCATCCGAGGACCGGACCGGTTTCGAGGTAACACCTCTCATCAGCCCGGCTAGCTTGACTCCAGTGGTGTGGAGGCTCTGGGACCCACGTCTGAGCTACCCCAGTACACTCAGGGAGAAAATTTACAAAAAACAATTTGATGGACAGAATGTAGATCAATGTCTTACATTCACCCCAGTACAAGGATCTGGGCCTAAATCCATCGTTTTTTGCACTCCACACCACCCTGGGTCAGATAATGGCTTTATGCAAATCAGCTCTGACCCTGTGCCCCATGGGAACAGTCCAGTCCGAACTACAACAGCCATATCTTTCCCAGACCGGAATCAAGCATCCGAGGACCGGACCGGTTTCGAGGTAACACCTCTCATCAGCCCGGCTAGCTTGACTCCAGTGGTGTGGAGGCTCTGGGACCCACGTCTGAGCTACCCCAGTACACTCAGGGAGAAAATTTACAAAAAACAATTTGATGGACAGAATGTAGATCAATGTCTTACATTCACCCCAGTACAAGGATCTGGGCCTAAATCCATTGTTTTTTGCACTCCACACCACCCTGGGTCAGATAATGGCTTTATGCAAATCAGCTCTGACCCTGTGCCCCATGGGAACAGTCCAGTCCGAACTACAACAGCCATATCTTTCCCAGACCGGAATCAAGCATCCGAGGACCGGACCGGTTTCAAGGTAACACCTCTCATCAGCCCGGCTAGCTTGACTCCAGTGGTGTGGAGGCTCTGGGACCCACGTCTGAGCTACCCCAGTACACTCAGGGAGAAAATTTACAAAAAACAATTTGATGGACAGAATGTAGATCAATGTCTTACATTCACCCCAGTACAAGGATCTGGGCCTAAATCCATCGTTTTTTGCACTCCACACCACCCTGGGTCAGATAATGGATTTATGCAAATCAGCTCTGACCCTGTGCCCCATGGGAACAGTCCAGTCTGAACTACAACAGCCATATCTTTCCCAGACCGGAATCAAGCATCCGAGGACCGGACCGGTTTCGAGGTAACACCTCTCATCAGCCCGGCTAGCTTGACTCCAGTGGTGTGGAGGCTCTGGGACCCACGTCTGAGCTACCCCAGTACACTCAGGGAGAAAATTTACAAAAAACAATTTGATGGACAGAATGTAGATCAATGTCTTACATTCACCCCAGTACAAGGATCTGGGCCTAAATCCATCGTTTTTTGCACTCCACACCACCCTGGGTCAGATAATGGCTTTATGCAAATCAGCTCTGACCCTGTGCCCCATGGGAACAGTCCAGTCCGAACTACAACAGCCATATCTTTCCCAGACCGGAATCAAGCATCCGAGGACCGGACCGGTTTCGAGGTAACACCTCTCATCAGCCCGGCTAGCTTGACTCCAGTGGTATGGAGGCTCTGGGACCCACGTCTGAGCTACCCCAGTACACTCAGGGAGAAAATTTACAAAAAACAATTTGATGGACAGAATGTAGATCAATGTCTTACATTCACCCCAGTACAAGGATCTGGGCCTAAATCCATCATTTTTTGCACTCCACACCACCCTGGGTCAGATAATGGCTTTATGCAAATCAGCTCTGACCCTGTGCCCCATGGGAACAGTCCAGTCCGAACTACAACAGCCATATCTTTCCCAGACCGGAATCAAGCATCCGAGGACCGGACCGGTTTCGAGGTAACACCTCTCATCAGCCCGGCTAGCTTGACTCCAGTGGTGTGGAGGCTCTGGGACCCACGTCTGAGCTACCCCAGTACACTCAGGGAGAAAATTTACAAAAAACAATTTGATGGACAGAATGTAGATCAATGTCTTACATTCACCCCAGTACAAGGATCTGGGCCTAAATCCATCGTTTTTTGCACTCCACACCACCCTGGGTCAGATAATGGCTTTATGCAAATCAGCTCTGATCCTGTGCCCCATGGGAACAGTCCAGTCCGAACTACAACAGCCATATCTTTCCCAGACCGGAATCAAGCATCCGAGGACCGGACCGGTTTCGAGGTAACACCTCTCATCAGCCCGGCTACCTTGACTCCAGTGGTGTGGAGGCTCTGGGACCCACGTCTGAGCTACCCCAGTACACTCAGGGAGAAAATTTACAAAAAACAATTTGATGGACAACTTTCTAAAAGTAGCAGTTGCAAACACAGTATATTAAAATAAACCTTCCTAAAGGAAGTATTTAGTTATTCTGAGTTCAGGCATACCAAACTTGACATGCCGCCGTGTTCTCTGAGCCGGTTGGGACTATAGGGTGTAATAGTTCCAGCCGCTCACCTTGGCCTAAGAAAACAGGCAGCCCTTCAATAGTGAAGAACGAAAAAGGCGGTAATTTACTACTAGGACACGTCACACACATCAGGCTTGTCCTACCTTACGCTTACAATGCACCCTGCCCGGCCTACCATAGGGGTGACTGATATGATGGTTAGGGAAGGTTTAGGGACTGGCAAGTGTGGGCACTTGCATAGTCAGCGCGACAGTACCAAACCGTATGCAGGGTCTGCAATGGCGGACCAGAGACATCGTGTACTAGGCCGCTTCGGTGGGTGGCGCAACCAGGGCTGTAGGCCCACTAGCGGCATTTGTATCTACAAGCCCCGGCACCCCTCGTGCACATTACTGGGGACTAACAGTAAACCAAATAAGCCAGTCATGGAAATCAATTACGGATACACTTTACATAGGGAGCACTTGCACTGCGGCACGGATTGGCCGTGGCGCAGTGCCCTGAGCATCGAACACCAGCAAAACATCTGAGGCACATCAGCAAAAAGTGAAAGGGAGACTCACGCCAAGGTGCCAGGTCTAACAAATATAGATTTGGAGTTTGGGCCCCTATACTCACAATTTAAAGATGCATCTTTTAGTGAAGTTGGTTTTTAAATTTCATGTTTGAAAATGCCTCTTTTAGAAAGTGGGAATGTTGTTGCTTTACCATTCCGTGCCTCTGCCTGCCTGTGGAATCCACATCTGGTTTAGACAGACTGCTGGGCTGTTTGTGCATTCACTCTAGAGAGTCACACAAAGGAAGCTGGGGTGTGCCTTGCATATCCTGATGGCTAGAGTGGAGGGAGGAGCTGTCACTGACACATGAATAAGACTGTGCCTGTCCTCACATAAAGCTGTCTCCAACCCCCCTATGGTGTGTCTAAAGCTAGGTCAAGTAAAGGTGCTACAAAGACTTTCCTTTTAAGTTTGCCAACTCCAAAGGCCGAAACTTGTATAAGTACTGGAGCTATGACACCATATCTTGAGAAGACTTCGGGACTCAGAGGACATTCTGTCAAGAAGAAGAACTGGAGAAGTTGTTAGGAGGGACTACCACTTTGCTCTGTGCTTTTCTGTGTTGGCCTGCTGCTTGTTGCTTCTGTCTTGGGCAGTGAAAGGACTGCAGACTTCCTCTGCAGCCCCTGAATGCAGCGCCTGTCATGCGGCAGAAAGGTCTCTGCAGCCTGAGTCCTGAACACCATGTCTCCGATGTCGGAGGCACCCGCTCTAACTCCAACCCAGGCCATGTTGTGCGCCTGAAGAAATCGATGCATCACCTGATATGTGACAGGAAAATTAACACGGCTCCTGTTTCACCACCGCCACATTGACCCAGTGTGTCCGGATATTTGACGAATCACACCTGTGCGCCAAGTTCTTCATCGACGTGGCCTAGCAGTAAGGAACCGAGGGTGCGTGTCTGGAGATCCAAGCATCACCCCCCCCCCCTCCCAGGAAGGAATCGATGCATCACCTCCCCTAACAGTAAGGATTTAACTCATCACCTCCCCTGTGCTGCAGTAAGGAATCAACACATCATCTCCCCTGGCAGTGAGGAATCAATGCATTGCTGTGCTTTTCCAGTGCCTCATCTCCTCTGCGCCTGTTTTCGTCTTTGTTTTTAATGCATCCTAGGTAGTTTGTGATAAAAGTGACGTAGCCATCGTTTCCTATGGATTGAAATATTTTAAACTTTTCAAAAGTGATATCTTTGCTTGTGTATGTTTGATTATTATCATTTTGGTCTTCTTTTATTCAGATAAAGGTTGTATATGTTTCTAAACTGGTGTTGTGTTCATTTGTAGAATTTTCACTGTGTTATTGTGTCTGTTTTGTATGAATGCTTTACACATTGCCTCTGAGAAAATCCTGTCTGCTCATGCCAAACTACCAAGGGGGAATCTAACAAAGGACTATGATTCTTAGGGGCCCATTAGGATGGCGGGTGGATCGCCCCCGACAGGCTGGCGGTAGCCACCGACGGCCTGGCGAGGGCGATCCGCCCGCCATCCTTTCTGCAATGACAGCCCACCAGATTAACATGGCTGGGGGGTCCGCAGCAGATGGAAAGACTGTACGCCTCTTTTCCACCCCGGTCGCAATATGGTGGCGGTGTCTATAAGACACCGCCAGCCATATCAGGATGGGCTTTGTCAGATGCCTTTCCGTGGATTACACCCTCAAACCAATATCATAAATATAAACACATAGGACAGCGAGCCTGTATTACCTTGAAGAAGGGTCCAAATCCACTCAGGATATCTTTTAATAAGGACGTGGGAACCTCCCCTGCCAATAGTGTCATGCTTTATCACTGGTTTCCCCCCTTATTCGGAAGAGACATTATAATGGGATCTGATGGAGCAAGGTGAAGAACAAGATTTTGTTCAAACTTGTGAAGTTAAATCTCCCATAACAAGTAATTGAATTAAGAAGCATGTGGTGAAATTACTAATCAACTTAGTTTAAGAATACATTCATCAATACACGCGGGATAAACTAATGTGCTTTATGTTGCATACGCAAAGAAAAAATAATAAACTAACCTTGTCTATTGTCTTTGTCAGTATTAAATGTGGCAGTTAAATTAATGGCATGTGCTTATTTTGTGTGTTTATGTTAGGTTTTTTTGTGATGAAGAGCTTATGGAGTTTGGGCTGTTTGAAAAGGAAAAGTAATTATAATGCTGCTTGACTGTGCTTTTGCTAGGTAACATAATTAACAGGATTAATTAGTAAAGGGGGCGGGTAACAGAATGGGTCTCAATTCTTTAATTAATTGATGTCTTGTGTTTGTTTAATAATAGTTTCCAAAGTGAGGCCTAAAGGTGGTTCAGAAAATATGGCTGACAGAGCTGCAGACGCAAAAGCTTGTCCAGAGTGAAGAATTTGCACATGCGTAGCAGTGAAGATTTTTACTGCAATGTCATCGTGACTTGAAAAGCAGTTCTTTGGTTGTGTGTGAACGTGCTCATGGAAGAAAGGCTCAAGGACAGGAATTTAAAGTGTCTGCCAAGGCTAGGAATTAAATGTTCGAAACTCGAGGAAAAAGTAACTTTCTTGAGGAAGCTAAAGGATGTGGAAATGAAAGACAATAGGGCTTATTGGAAGCCTGGACTTGGTCAAGAGTCGGAGATGACCTACTACATTTTATCATGGACTGACACAGGACAGCCAACGAAAAGCTCGGATTTGCTTAAAAGAATGTAAAATGTAGAAAGTTTAGCTAGAGATAAAGGTATAAAGTCTGACACTATGAGCAAGGAAAAGACTCTTACTTTCCGATTCCTGAATGACGTGACATGCTGATGGACCTTTGGCGCATATAAGGACAGCAGACTTTTAAATGATTTTTCCTTTTCAGGTGAAGTGAGAAATAGTCAGGGCAATAGATTTAGGGAATGGGAACTGTTATTCTGCTAATACTTCGTTTTTCTGAGCTTGTTTTGAAAATGTCATTTTTTATTGACATTAAAATGTCAGTTTTAAATTAATTTAATGCTGCCTTCTTAATTGCTCATAAAATAAAGATTCTAAAACGTAAATGCTTTTTCTTTATGAATAATAAAGTTAATAAAATTAGATTTGAAAAGACAAGCTGGTCTTGTTTATTCATGGTCTAGTTACCATCAGGTGATTCAATCGCCTTAGTGGTCTGATTAATAGATAATAATGTTTAAAACCATGGTGAAAATAAATAAACTGCAGTTGTATATAATAGTGTATATAATATGTGGATAGTTTAATTAATCATACCACCTGATTCAGTTGCTCAAAATGGTCTCATTGGTTTTATGGGCCTTTATATGTGTTTCATGTTTAATGGTCAGTATTGAGGTAATAGGTAGCGTTTATGAGACAGTTTTTCAATCAGATCGCGGGATCAGATCCAATACCAAAGTTCTTGCTGAATGCTGTTTCAATTACTGAGTAGGAAGAGTTGTCAGCAATACGAGTTAGAACCAGTGTTTGTAATTCAGCCTATCCATCATTTATTCAGGTGGACCCTGCAAGTTTTAAAAGGAATGTAGGAAGATTTAATATACCACTTCATCAACTGGGCAGCATGTGCTCGCCTCTGCGAGGATACAAGGGCAAGTGTGTGGACTTAAAGATCCCCTAAATTTAGCCTGCACATCTATGGTTAAATCCGTATGTATATAGGGTAGGGCAAATATTTTTTTTTAAATACTCGCAGTTGGATATTTTCACTGCACATTATACCCTATCAATTTAGGATCTTCTAATTTTTGTGTGTATGATTTTTCTGTGCTCTATTGATCTGCAAAAAGTGTGTTTAGAATTTGATGCATTGTTTATAACGTTCAGTCAGGAGTTGTATTTGTGCAAAGGTAGCATATTCGACTTTTATCTCTTTTTGTTTTGTCATCAACTCATTGGGGCTTTTCCAAGCAAGTTCATTTGCTTTCGGTGATCTTTTGACAAGTTACCTATTGTTTTGTCTACAGTCGCAGACACATTGTACTTGAGCAATGGGTTGTTGAACTCATTGGCATGATTTTTCACTTGTATAAACAAAGAGATTCTATCAACGTGTAATGGTTTTTATTTTTATTTTGATTTCGATGTATTTCAGTGGGAAAGCTCTCTCTTATACAGTGGAAAGATGAGAGCATTTATGTGCTTTTTAAAATACCCCTCACACACTAAAAAAATCCAATAGTGTCATGCTTCATCATGGGGGTCTTCCCGTCCCTCTACGGGGCGGGGCGTGCTACGACCTACAGACTACGCAGGAGCACTAGATATTAGTGACAAAGGCTATGTGATGGTGCAAAAGTGTCAGTGAAGTGTAGGGACCTAACTAGTGAAAGTGAAAAAAATGAAACATTCAAAATTCCCTGGCTAGTAGAAAAAAATAATGTATTCACTTCTCTGGCTGGGAATATTAAGAAGGGGATTTTGTGGTAGAGAGATTGGCTAGCTACCTGGTCAACATGTTTCGTAGGCAGTCCCCTACTGCCTACTCATCAGGACCTTCTAATGGTCCCTACTGGAAAATGCTCGGTTATAAATTGGTAAGCCTATTGTCCTACAAACTGGCAGCAAAAATAGGCTGCTAGTTTGGACTATGGGGCATGAGCTGGCCCCATTGAAAACTTAATAGTTTCTCAATCTTTGTCAAAAATATTGACCTATTGCGGTCTTCGTTAAACACAAGTTTCATGCCCCATGAGTCGGCAGACGAAGGGTTTTTCTTTTGGTGGTATATACCGCCCGAGTTCAATGCCTCATTCCTACCCTTGTGCCGCTCCGCTCCGTGGACCCAGTCGAGATAGCTTGTCCAAGCCTGAAATGTGCAAACCTCTGTTTCAAGTCATTTGTGTTAGTGTATGAGCCTTTCACAAGAAGAAGGATGAATTTCTGTGTATTTGGATTTGCACCCTGTTGTGCCACATCGACACTTATATTGTGAGCAGACTGGAGAATTAAATTCAGAACATTGTTCCTGTGATGAATTGTAGCCCCTCTTACAGCCTCATTTGTTTGTTTTTTTTTTTTTTAAATTTTTTTTATTAGCAAGTTTTTCCCATATTTTACATTACAAACAGGGCACGACAATAGCATTTACTTTACAAATATCTAATCATATTGACAAAAAAAAGAAAAGAGAGAAGAAATAAGAAAAATAAAAGAAAATAGGCAAAGAATACAATGTTTTGTACATTCAATAGATAACGAAAATTAGTAGCATTTTTTATCCTATTCCTTCTAACAAAGATGTCTAACTCCGTTCTTCAATCCAGACTCTCCTCTTTCCATCGCATAAGAGGTCCCCAGATCTGGTTACCAGTTTTCCTACGCCTTTTCCCCTTTCTTGCGTAGATTTCTATCTCCAAGTTATAAATTGAAAGCAATTTTGCCAGCCATTGGTGGTATGATGGAGCTTTAGGATCCAACCATGCCGATGCAATAGTAAGTCTTAATACTGCCATAGCCATAAACAAAAAATATTCCCATATCTCGCCAACTCTGCAGCTACTCTGTTGTTGATCCTCCCCTTCTTCTTTTACCCCCAAGAGTATAATTGAAGCTGTAATAGTCAGATCTATTCCTAGGTTTTGAAAAAAACCCTCAATACTTTTTATCAATGGTTGTAAATGAGGGCATGTTGCAAAAATATGTAGTAGATCTGCATCGGAATCCCCACACCTGAAACAATTAATTCCCGTTATGCCACCCCACTGAGCAATTTTTGCAGGTGTATGATATAAATGAAATAATGTTTTATAGTGCTGTGCCTGTAAGGGCGCTGAGCATAACAGTGTGCATCCCATTTCTAAGGAAGTATCAAAAGTTTCCTCACTAATGTTCAAGCTAAGTTTCCACCTGCTTGACCATTTCTCTATGTCGTCCTCTCTTGAAGCCAATAATTCTGCATAAAATCTCTTGATGGTACAATCCTCCCCTGCCTGTATCACTTCCATAATTTCATTTTTATTAAATCCTAGCAGGCCGCCCTTCTTATCATGTAAAAAACTCCTAATTTGTAGATATTTGAAAAATTGCCTTCTATCCAATGCAAATTTAGTTTGTAATTCCGAAAACTGGTAAACTCCCTGTTGTCCCATGATATCACCAACCTTTCTAAGTCCTTTTCGTTCCCATTCTCTCAATATACTCCCCGAAGTAATTTCCTCAGATAGATTCGGATTTCCTTTCAATCTTGTGTAGGCATTGTATCGACCTAACCCAAATTCTTTTGTAAAAGCTTTCCATACTGTATATGCAGCAGTGAGTGTCTTGAATCGTGTTCTCTTGTAGTAACTGGGTTCAGTGAACCTCAACAAAGCATTTTCCACTTCTGGTCCTAATAACAAACCATATATTGCCAGTGAACCTAACTCATTCCCTACTTCATATTCTCCCCCACCCACCAAACCCAGCATATTCTGAAAAACTGCTGCCCAATAATAAAATTTTAAATCTGGCAATGCCCATCCTCCCCTTTCCCTTGGCAAAACCATGAACCTGAGAGCTCTCCTGGTTTTCCCCTTTGACCATATAAACCTATTAATCATATTTTCTATTCTCTTAAAGAGGTTGTTCTCAAAAAGTAAAGGGATAGCTCTGAAAAAATACAAAAATTTTGGCAACACCAACATTTTTATCACATTAGTCCGCCCCAGGATTGTTAAGTGCAAATTGTCTATCCTATCTAAGTCCTTTCGTACCTTATTTATTAAAGGATTTATATTTGTTTCTACTAAGGTATCTAACTCAGCCGATATGGTCACCCCCAAATATACTCCAGACTTAATTACTCGCCCATCTGTACATGGGGTGTGGCAGTTCTTAATAATCTGCGTCTTAGTAGTGTTGAGTTTATAACCTGAAATTCTTCCAAATTTCATGGCTTCCGCTTCTACTTGGGGTATAGCCTCCGTTGGGTCTGGTGTAATAACTGCAACATCATCGGCATATGCCAATATTTTACAATGGCCCATCCGAGTAGGTAAGGGTTTTATTAAGAGACTTGCTTCTATTTTTCGGATTAAAGGATCCATATACATTGCGAATAGCAATGGGGAGCAAGGACAGCCCTGTCTTGTGCCTCTCCTTATCGCAAATTGTGTGGTAACCCCCGCGTTCACCCTAACCGAAGCCGCTGGGTTTACATATAGCGCTTGTACTGCCTTAAGAAAGCCCTTTTTAACTCCTACCCTTTCCAGTGTAAACCACAGATAGCCCCAGGAGACCCGATCGAATGCTTTTTCTGCATCTAGTAACATAATTGCTATCGGGTCCCCTGAGACTGCTGCGGCATCAAGCAATGTAATCACTTTGCGCGTGTGGTGGGTGGTACCTCTCCCGGGTATGAAACCATGCTGATTTTTGCTCACCACCCTATCTATTATCCTGGCATATCTTGTCGCTAATGCTTTAGAAAAATTTTTTGTGTCCGTGTTCATTAACGTAATGGGCCTGTATGAGCCAGGTTCTTCTGGCGGTTTCCCTTTTTTTAAAATTATAACTATCTCGGCACCACCCCAGGTCTTAGGTATTGAGTCCCCGGTTTGTGCTTTTAGCATTGTCAAAAGCATATCTATTTTTAAAACCTCCCAAAACACTTTGTAGAACTCTATTGGAATCGTGTCCGGGCCAGCTGCCTTTCCAGATGGTAAGTTTGCTACAGCATTTCTTATTTCTTCCTCCACAAAGGACTCATCTAACCCATCTGCTTCCTCATCCGTAAATCTAGCCATAGGAATGTCATGTAAATAGTCCCTGATTTTCCCAAGATCAGTCCTTATCGGCTCCTCATATAGTTCCTCATAAAAAGATCTAAAGACTTCCCTAATTTTTCCCGTCTCTGTATGTATCGTGCCAGAGGGGTCCTTAATCTCCCTCACCCTACCTAATGCTTCTTGCTGTCTTGTGCGAACTGCTAAAGTTCTTCCTACTGTTTCGCTAAGCTCATGACATTTTTCCCTTTTGCTAGTATAGAGTTTTGCAGCTTTTCTAGCAATCTCTCCTTCGGCTTCACTTTTCACTTTTAACAGTTTCAGATATGCATTTTCTACAGGGGTTCCACTCAGAATACATTCCTCTAAACCCTCCTCAGCCTTCAGCACTAACTCAGCTATTTCCGCATTCTTCCTCTGCTCCTGCTTTCTCCTATATAAGCTAAAGCTTAAAGTCTCTCCCCGTACCCCCGACTTAAATGCGTCCCAGACTACCCCCACAGAAGTGCTACCCCTATTATTCTCAAAGAATTCTTTTATCCATGCCTTCATATGCTCCACATATTTTTCTTCCGATAGCAATGCTCTTTCAAAAGTCCATTGAGTTGTCTGCTTGGTGATTTTTAGCTTTCTCACCGTAAGAATTAGCGGGTTATGATCACTTAAAATTCGGGGAAGCCTATCCATCCTGGATTCTGTTAAAATTTCATTTGAAGCAAAAAAATAATCCAATCTCACACATATTTTGTGTGGGGCAGAGTAATATGTATAGCCCTTATTGCCTATCATTTTTTTCCCCCATACATCATATAAAGCATTATTTTTTGCTAATTCTTGAAGAGCACGACACATCCGCTTTTTCCTGCCACAGTAACTACCTAATGAGTCTAAACCCAAACCATCAGCCCCATTGATATTCAAATCCCCAGCCATTATAATTCTTGGAGCCCAAGTAGCCAATTCCACATCCAAATACTGGAAAATTTCCGGGTCATCCTCAGTCGATCCATATACACTTATTAACGTTGTCCACTCCCCATCAATCCTACATTCCACCATTGCCCATCTCCCCCATTGATCTTGTGCCTTTTTCCTCACACAAATATTTTCTATCTCTGGTTAATATAGCCACACCCCTTCTTTTAACATTTTGGTGTGAAGCCACCAAAACCTGAAAACCCAATTGCTTTAAAAGAAACTCTTGTGAACTCAAAACATGTGTTTCCTGAATAAAAATAAAGTCTACATTCATTTGCCTCAATAATAGTGATACCTTGAGTCTTTTTTGGGCTTCGTTTAGCCCACATACATTCCATGTTACGTATTTCGTACCCATAAATAATTCTCTATGGTTCTGTTATTTACCCAGTTACACTTATATTCATACTCAAACTTTATCACTCTATATCTTTTTATTCTTATGCTTCTACTTCTTTGCAACATGGTTTCACTCATCTTATATCTTTCTATGTCTGTATCTACTTTTTCTCTTGCCCCTGCATTTGCTTTCGCTAACAACTTTGTAAATCTTTTTTGTCTTTTCTGCCTTTTTTGCCTTGTCGTGCCCTGTTCCTCCCCACCCTCCCCCACCCCTGGACTGCACCCCTCCCCCCCACCCTCCCTACTGGCAAAGAGGTCAATAATGACCTCTGTTTGACAGCCGATACCCCCCAGAGGACCTCTCCGCTCCCACCCTCCCGAGGTGTCATTTTAAACAATCTATATCCTTAATATCATTTCTTGTACTGCTCCACCCTTATATTCTTCTTACATTTTATTGTTTCTTGTTCTGTGTAACCAACTCTGTTTGTCTAATAGCTAATGCTCTCTCATTTTGTGCCTTTCCCTCTCTTTGTGCTTTCGTTTCTTTTAAGTAATTCAGGTATTCTTGTGCCACTACCTCTGAGAAAAAAACTCTAAACTGGCCGTTGTGACCAACTTTAAGACGGCATGGGAACATTAGGTACACTTCACAACCCATATTCTGAAAGGGCGTTATTAACTGCCTCATTCGCCACCTTCTCTCCACAGTCGTGTGGCAAAAGTCCGGACGGGTGAAGAATGTTATACCCTTATATGAACGCTTAGCCGTAGGCTTTGCTTTTTTGATTATTTCCTCTCTTAGTAAGAAATTCCCAATATATACTAAGATAGCCCTTGCTTTCTGATTTGTAGCTTTCTTCTGCGTTAAGGGGAACCTATGTGCACGCTGCACCTCTTTGTCCCAATCCCACATATCAAGTTCTGGAAATGCTCCCTTCAGCAACTCAACAACAAACCCCCTTATGTCCGAACCTTCCTTCTCTTCGTCAACGCCCAAAATTCTTATATTATTCCGTCTCTGCCTGTTCTCAAAGTCTTCCAGTTTCCACAGGACATCAGATGACGTTTTTTCTTGATCATCTTTGAACTCCTGTAGCTTTACCACTTCCTCCTCCACTTTACCTGTCCTCTCCTCAACCTCCGCCAGCCGCTCAGCCATTTCTGTATACAATTTATCCACCTTACGTAGAGACCCTTGTATCTTTTTATTCGCCTGCTCCGCTCTTTGACTCTCCTGGCGAGCCTCTCCCTGGATCTGCTTTAGAGTCGAGAACAGAAGCTCAAAATTTGCCGCATTATTATTTTCCTGTATCTGTGGGCATGTGTGTGTCTGGGGGTGTGATCTGTTTGGTTGATCAATACCTCCAACTGCGCCTTCAGGATGCATCTGTGAGGTTGGTGCATGATCCCAGTCCAGTTTTTTCGCCACCCCGGATTGTATTGCGCTTCCTCTTTTCTTCGTTCTTCTAGAAGTCCTTCCCTTAGCACCCTTTTTTCTACTCAGCTTAGACCCCAGGTTTCGTTTTAATATAGTATTGTGCTCTTGAATTGGCTCAGACTCTAATTCTGATGTATCTATCTGTGAGGTCTCTGAATCTGATGCACTTTCCGCAGTTATATCTGTCTTATCAGAGGATAGATTAGGAGTCAACTCATCTGGCCCCTGAGATTCAAGCTCCTCCCTATCATCATCGTTACCAGTAAAGAAACAATCATCACTAGGTGAGCCGGTCGGTACTGGGAGAGA
Source organism: Lissotriton vulgaris (assembly GCF_964263255.1). Classification (NCBI taxonomy): domain Eukaryota; kingdom Metazoa; phylum Chordata; class Amphibia; order Caudata; family Salamandridae; genus Lissotriton; species Lissotriton vulgaris. Next base: position 555,166,596 of record NC_141694.1, read on the forward strand.
TACATCTTTTCCCTCCATATATTGATCATCTACCCTCCTGATAATCCCTTGGGGGCTATCCTGCAACCCCTCCACATACATAATGGTGGCATTGTCCTTGCTAGCCCCCTCATCTTTCCTATGTGTAGGGGTGTTTGAAGCGATTTCATTTGTAGCAGCGACATCGCTCATGACGATAGTCATAGGTTCAGACAAAGTTGTTACTCCATTATTGCTATCCAGCTGTAACGGGGTCTCTTTTGGGTCAAGAATACCTTTATTAGTGCCAGACACGCCCTCTTGCTCCTTACCTACCAACTCTGCCACTGCAGTCAACAGAGGTACAGGCTCCATTGCCCCTCGAGTAGTCGGCTTACTCAGTTCCCTCACACCGGTTGTTTTCTCAAAGATAGCCATCGGGTGTTCTGCCTCTGAGGGTGCGCCAGCATCTGCCAAACCTGCCTGGATTTTATTCCTATTTCCTTCCTCCACCATCACCAAAGCTGACGATGTTATTATCAGCAAATTCTGATTCTGATTCTGCTCCACATTTACTGCCAGGCCGGTTTCTTTAAGATTTCCCGCATTCTCGGCATTCTCAGCGCGACCCGGTAGCCCAGCGCAATCCAGTACCTCGATTAGGTTGTCTCGCACTTCCGCCTGTCCTTCCGCCTGACCTTGACCGGCCATCCAATCAGGAGACTCCATTCTCCCTCCTCCAATAGGATTATCAGCAGGCTCCATCGAGGGCTGTAATTGGCCAGAATCCGCTACAAACCTCGCTCCGGGGATTTGTTCTGTAACCTCCGTCAGAACACTACAATCGCCGCTCCTGACACTCGAACCAGGTATGCCGGGGGCGTCCTCAGCTCTAAGCCCCGGAAATGTTTGGAACAATGTCTGTTGGCGGAGGGATGTTTCTTTTGCTTTGGCTAAGCCTGCTTCTAGATTCCTGCCGGCGCCCTTTTTTAGCGCCTCTTTTTTTTTCCTCTTCTCCGTGGCCTTGTCTTTGTCTTGTTTCCTTCTCTCTGCCACAGAGATTCTCGGCTCTTCACGATCTTTTAGGGCCTCCCTTCTTAGCTGTGCCCTACGTCTTGTCCTTACTTTAAGGGTCACCGAAGGGTTCTCGGTCTCACTAATTAGAGACTCCTCTTCCTCTGACATATCCTTGGCGGCTCGTGTCAGGTTTAAGGCCATATATTTCTTTCTTTCATGCCAAGTCTTCCACGCTCGCTGTATAGCCCCTTCTATTGGTACCCCTATTAACAGCCGCAAGTTCCAATATTCTTTCTCGAGGTACTCCAGAGCTTGTGATGCAGACCACTTAAACCCCCTGGCCCAAGCCCAAGCCGGGAAGGTCATAAACATGCTCCGATATCACTTTTCAGTTTTCTTCTCCCATCAATATGGCCGATGTGGCTACTCCTTTTTTCCTTCTCTTTGCTCTTCATTAATCAGGGTTTTGCAGTTTCTAGCAATAAATCCAATCTCCAACTCATTCTGAAAAATCCGTAATCACCTCAGGAGAGTGGACAGGAGCTGCTGCCTCCTACGGTCCGTCGGCGGCCATCTTGCCTCGGGGAAGTCTTTGATTTCTATGTTAATCAGACAATTGCTCTTCCAACTTTCCTCCAGAAATCGCCTCATTTGTTTGTAAGAATGTCTAAGAAATGTTTTTTCCCCTCAGGATCTGTAGAAATTAGAATGGGTTACTTGAACTCATACATGTATTGGTATTTTAACAACAGCAGGCGCCACTAGAATGTAAAAGCAATGTGAATAATCTGAGCGCTACACTGAAAGTGAAGGGAAGCTTCAAAAAATGTATTTTAAATAACTTGGCCATCACTTCATTCACATCATTAACCAAGACTGGATGGGAATAAAAATGAAAAGTTTCTATCCTAAAAGTGATGGTTTCAAACATCTGCACTGGCATATTTTGGACATTTATTTTAATGTATCTCTACTAAGGCCAAGAAGCATTTCAATCACCGACCTTGCACTGCTACACATAATTATAAAGCAATTACTGTTCTTCGTGCAACTATCATTCAGCGTCACTCTAATTATAAAACTGTCATTGCAAGAACATATGCTTCATCTGTCATACTGGCTTTGTGTGTGCCATACCCTTACTGCCAAAAAAGACACTGTCTTTGGAAAATATATTCTGTTGCTTCACAGTTAAAAACTACTGCTGAGGTGGAAAACAGCATAATCCTAATGAATTTGGTAAGGCAATTTACACAGTAAGAATGGAAGGTAAATACTGTTCCGTTTACAGAGTACTTCATTACATTACAGATATAGATAGATTAAAAACAAACATTATTTTGTTTTCCCATCCATATTTCAAAAGGACGAATGCTCGCACACTAATTCTTACCAGTAGCAGGCAGTTTCTGAGTGCCGCGACAGATGACTTGTACCAGACTGTATTTAAAAAAGCATAACTAGAGAGACAGCAACAGATTAGTAGCTTTGGATGTGAGAAGAAAGAAAGCGATTTTTTGTTCGAATAAAAGTAGAAATTATTTTAGAAAATAAGAAAAATAACATTGTAATATCTATCCTTTTTTTAGTTCAAAAGAATTTTATTTGATAGTAATAAAAAGAGAAAATCAGGCGTCAAAACAGAATACAATGGAATACAAATTTAAAGACTCTTAAGCAATAAAAAAAAAGAAATCTGGGTACAAATTGAAAAATGAAGAAGAGATATAGGAAAAATACATGAATATAAAATATGGCAATCATAAAAACATTGAGAAAATTTGAGAAAATAATACATTGAAGGAGAAATGGAATGTATCGGGCGATTAAGGGGGTTTGGGAACTTCTTGTTGTGGAGGTAGAGGATGAAACAAACGTTTACTGCAAGAGTCCAAATAAAGTGTAACTGGAGTCCATAAGTCCATGCGTTTGACAGCCAAACATGCCGGGAAAACATGAGTGGTATCGAGCCTGTGGTTATGACATACATTAAACCACCATGCTTTGAAAGAAATTTTGGAGAAATCCTTCCAGTTAACTGTTAATTGTTGGAAAGCAGCAGCAAGTAAAAGGTCAACAATTTGGGGTTTCAAGTCAACATCATCCCAGCAAGGGGAAAGGCTACCCATAAAAATATGTGTGTGGGAGAAAGGGATAGAAGTGTGGAAAATCACATTAATTTGAGCCCAAACCTGCAACCAAAAGCTACGAACGTGAGTACATAAAAATAACATGTGGAGTAAATCAGCTTGTGGAGATGAGCAGGACCAGCATGTGTGAGGAGTATTAGGAAAGCGTTTGTGCAGGTCAGAGGGTGTGAAGAGGAGTCTGTTATAAATAAAAAATAAAGTCTGAGTGAGTGTTGCTGCCCTTGAAGATTTGCGGAGTTTGGTCCAGATTTTGTCCCAGAAGGGAACTGACCAAGAGACAGTCAAATCATGCTCCCAGGACTCCTCGACTCTGGATTTAGGTCTTGGAGTATCACTGGCGTGAAGGTATTTATAAATAGCAGTAGCTCTTGGTGCAGTGCGTAAGAAGAAGTGGAGTGAGGAGGTGAGAGTGGACGGGGGAGAAGAAGGGTTGGGTTGAGTGAGGAGACCGTATTTCAGTAAAACCGTGTTTTTAAGGGATTGATATTGACGTGCAGAGGAGGCGGGTAAGTCATAAAGGATGCGAAGTTCATGAAAAGATAAGAAAGAGGAGTTAGAAAAAAGTTGGGAAATCCATTGCAGACCTCGAGTATGCCAAGATTTCCAGAAAAAGGGTCTGTCCCGAATGAGTAAGGAAGTGTTATGCCATATGGGGGAGGATAGGAAATCGGCAATAGTGGTAGGGGGTGAATGAGAGGAAGAGAGGAGTATTTTTGTGGTAAACTTATGAATCGGAGTAGAAACAGATGCGGGTTTGCGAGAGAAGGAAAGGTATTCGGAAAAAGAGAAGGGAGATAGAAGAAGGCGTTCGAGTTTGGCCCATAATGGACATGGGGTATCAGGATCTTGGAGCCAAAAAGAGGCTTGTCTTAATTGGAACGCCTTGTGATAGGCTGGGAAATCAGGGAAGTTAACCCCACCCTCTGATTTAGGGCGAATCAAGCGCGCCAAGGACATTCGTGGTTTCTTTTTGTTCCAGAGAAAGGAGACTAGAATGGAGTTAATCTGTTTGAAAAATTTGGATGGGATGGGGACCGGAATATTAGAGAGCGTGTATAAGACAATGGGAGATAGCATCATTTTTATAGTGTCTAGGCGGCCCCACCAGGAGAGGTAAAGAGGATGCCATTTGGACGTGAGATCTGTCAATTTTTGAATACATTTGGACATACACAGGGAAACGGTATCCGGGATGGTGGGGGCAACATGCATTCCAAGGTACTTGATATGGGAAGGTTTCCATGTGAAGTTGGAGGCGGCAAAATCTGGTTTAAATGTAAATTTGGTTAAAGGAAGGATCTCACATTTGTCATTATTAAGTCTATAACCAGAGATTTGGGAGTAAGAATGGACTTCGGTAAGAAAAGCAGGAATGGAGAGAGAGGGGTTGGAGACAAATAACAGAATGTCATCCGCATAAGCAGCTAATTTGATGTGGGAATCTGATAATTGGTAACCATGGATGGAGGGGTTTTGACGAAGCTTGGAGAGGAAGGGTTCTAAAGCCAAGTTAAAAAGAAAGGGGGATAGGGGACATCCTTGACGAACGCCTCTTTTTAAATCAAAAAATGAAGAGATTTGACCGTTGGCGCAAACCGCTGCGCGTGGGTTAGAATAAAGCAGTGAAATTAAAGATGTGAAAAGAGGACCAAAACCGAACCATTGGAGGGTATGAAACAAGTAAGTCCACTCAACCCTATCAAACGCTTTTTCAGCGTCCAAAGCAATGGCCGCAAGAGGGTGAGGTAAAGGGCGGGATTTAGAGAGAATGTTAAATAGGAGTCTGGTGTTGTCAGTGATAAATCGGCCTTTTACAAAGCCGGACTGTTCTTCACCCAATAAGTCTGGGAGGAGAAGGTCGAGTCGTACTGCAAGAGATTTTGCGAAAATTTTGTAATCAATATTGACCAGAGAAATCGGCCTGTAATTTTTGCACTATTGAGGATCCTTCCCCTCCTTGGGTATGAGGCAGATATGGGCGTCTGAGAAGGAGCCCGAGGAAGAACCCAAGGAGAGGAAAGTGCCGATAAGAGAGTGGAGTCTGGGTATAAGAAGCTTTGAAAAGTGGAGAAAGAATTCTACTGTGAAGCCGTCAGGCCCAGGGGCTTTGTCTTTTTGGAGTGTTTGAAGTGCTTTGAGTAATTCTTGTTGGGATATATCGTGTTCTAATTGAGAAAGGTCAAGTGCAAAATGTGATGGTTTTTGTATAGTGGAAAAAAAAGTGTCCAGTGAGTGGGAAGATGGGTGAGTTTCAGAAGAATATAAGGTCTCATAGAAAGTGGAGAATGTAGTGAGAATGTCTGCGTCTGTGTGTTTAAGGTTCAAGTCAGTATCGTAGATAGATTCAATGTTTAGTTTGTTGTGTTTCACCTTCAGATAATTAGCCAAGATCTTGCCAGCCTTGTTTTTGCCCCCATAAAACTTGGCACTAGACTTTAATAAATATAATGATGCATCATCTGTAGATTTTTTGTTAAATTTCATCTTAGCATTGATAAGGGCGGTTAGAGTTTGCTGTGAGCGGGAGGTAAAATAAGAATGCTCCAATTTCTTAATATCTAGAAGGATGGTTCTAGTAGCTGCTCGAGCAGCTCTACGTTTTTTAGCAACAAAGCCAATGATAAAGTCCCTCGCTGCCGCTTTAAAAGCATCCCAAATAGTATGTTTGGGAACAGGAGAGTTATCGTTTAGGGCAAAGAATTCATGGGAGAAGGAGGTGAAGGCGGTAGTAAATTTGGGGTCCAGGAGAAGAGAATTGTTGAAACGCCAGCGTTTAGGGCCTGCTGATTTGGGCAAAAGGTCCAATTGAACTAATGTAGGGGCATGGTCAGAAAGTAAGATTGGACCTATTTCTGCGTGAGAGAGAGTCTGGGCAATATTGTGGGTAACAAAAATGTAATCGATTCAAGATTGGGAATGATGACATGGGGAGTAGAAGGTAAATTCTTGGAGACTTGGGTTACAAAGACGCCAAGCATCAGTGAGTTTATGTTGGGAAATGGTTTGGGAGAAGAATTTGTGAGGTTTGTTAGGAATGAAATGTGCTTTGGAGTTTCTGTCTAAAAAGGGATCTAAGGGCTGATTGCAGTCTCCCGCTAAAATGAAATTATCATCAATGAATCTGGTGACGTGCTGGGAAAATGAATGCCAAAAGGTGGGATCGCCAGTGGTAGGGGCATAAACATTTAGAAGAGAAATTGGAACATTCTTAATGGAGAGTTTAACATAAGTCCATCGGCCTTCAGTATCTGACTCTTGAGCAATCATAGAGGGAGAGAGAGCTTTGTGACATAAAATAGCAACTCCATTGCGTTTGCCATCCCCAGGGGAAAAATAAACATCACCCACCCAGCTTCTTTTCAACTTAACAGATTCTTCAGCAGACAAATGGGTTTCTTGCAAAAAAGCAATGTCCACATTTAAACGCGAAAGATGAGACAAAATTCGTTGTCGTTTGATAGGTGAGTTGATACCCTTAACATTCCAGGTGATTATTTTAAGAGACATTTCATATCAAAGAAGAGGGAAAAAAAAGAAGAAAAGCAGAAGAAGATAAGAAAATTCGAAAGGGACCCAGAAGAGTAAGAAAAGCATAAAAAGCCAAGAAGAATAAGGGAGTCAATGAAAATCAGCGTAGTATAATAAAGAGTAAAAGGATGAGGAAGGAAGAAAAAGAGTGAAGGAAAGGAATGTAGAAGCGAGTTGTGTAGTGAAAAGGATAAGGTAGTCCAAGAAGTAGTTAGAATGATAGGTGGAAGACAGTAATAGTAGAGTATTCGAAAACCAAGAGAGAGAGACACCTGTAAAACATAAAAAATCGAGGAACATAGAAGTGAAAAAGATACAAGGAGGGAGGCGAGGAACCGGGATGATAGGGAAAACATACTTACGGAGGGTAGAGATGGGGAGGGTTGATCACCAGGGGAGGGGTACGCGAGAAGATGAATGAGGGGGGAGCACCAGGCAGAGGAGGCAAGCGTCCAGTGCAAACGAACCAACAGGTCGGGGGAATGACGCCATAGATATCGTAAAACCTGCAAGGAAAAGGGAGAAAAACAATAATGAATGAGACAAAGGAGAGAAGGTGAGAACACAACAATAAAGAGTGACAAAAAGGCACGTAAGTATACGGCAATGAACAATGCTAACTAACGAACAAGGATAGAGGAAAGCAATGTGAGAGGAAGAGCAAGAGAACAAGAGAACAGGAGCTGCCGAAAAACATGGCAGAGACAAACAAAAATACATTCAACAAAGCACGACAAGCATGCAGAATGAATGAAATTTCAATGCTTCATCACGCCGAAATCATGGCGGAAAGGCTGACGAGGAGCTGGAGAAGTCCATATCAGAGGCTTGAGTTGCATTCAAAAAGCTCCGTAGGCGAACAGGATCTTCATATGTCGTAGTTTTGTTGTTGTAGGTCACTCTGAATAGGCAAGGATGGAAAAGACCGTATCTGGCTCCAATGGCACGAAGTTCTGGTCGCATGTCCAAAAAGGCCTTGCGGCGAGTAGCTGTGGCTTTTGCGTAATCCTGCGCAAAGAAAAGATTGGAACCAGACCATTGTAAGCGAGGTGAGGCACGAGCTGCTGAAATAACTTTGAGGAGGTCAGTATATTCTAAGAAGTACATGATGACACCTCTTGGTCGTGAAGAGGGAGAAGAAGTAGAAGGAAGGCGACCCAACCGGTGTGCACGCTGGATGTTAAGCGTGGTATCCTCAGGTAGATGGAGAAGCTTGGGTAGAAACGATTTGAAGAAGGCGATGGGATCAGTCCCCTCAGAATTTTCCGCCAGGCCGTAAAGGCGGAGATTGTTGCGCCTGTTACGATTCTCCAACTCCTCAACCTGCTTTTGAAGAGACGAAACTTGAGATTGCATGTGTGTTACTTTGGAGGATGACTCTTGTAAAGCGGTCAAGGAATGTTCTACTGTGGTTACTCTGGCATCCATCTGAGACCAATTGTCAGTTAGAACCTGCAATTTAGAATTAGTTTCCTCCATGAAGGGTCTGAGGGCTCGAATTTCTTCCAATAACAGCTCCATGGAAACAGCCGATGTGGACCCCGTTGGCGATGGAGGATCCTTTTTTAGGCGTTTTGACGTGACCTTCCCCGGAGGTTGGATGGGCCGCTCCGTGTTGGATTGCGACATTTGAGTGATAAACCCCTGGGAGGCCTCGAGGTGCGCCAACGCAGAAAAGACTTTAGAGTTTTTAATGAAGACACGTCGTGGAGGCTTGGAGGTGCGAGAGAGTGCCTTTTTTTCCATAAAGATGAAGAACAATATTATCCAGTACGAGACCAGAGGCAATGAAGAGTATGCGTTGAAGCTTCTAAGTGAAAAACTGCGCAGGATGCAGGCATGCCCTGAGGTGAGGAGAGTAGGTGAAGCAGCGACCAATTCTTTAATTGAAGGAGTTAAGACAATGATGTCGAGAGCTGAGAGCCACCATGGTGAGGAGATATAAAGAAATGGCACTTTGTAGAGCAAAGGAAGTCCGTCAAGGAGAAAACATCATGAGTGCAAGTGGAGCAATTGAAGGAAAGCGAGTAAAAACCTTGCTCAAAGCTGCCCCAAATAGTAAATACTGTTAGAAGTGCGAGCAGGAGAAAAAGCAGCGCACATTGGCATAAAATTAACGTTGTCTGAATGCACCTGCAGGGTATCTGAGGAGATAGAAGTCCATTCACTCAAAATGGCCGCCCAGGAGACACAGAGGCGAGTTAAACTCACTAAAATTCGTTAATAGGCAGCATATGGCATACGTTTGTAGTGAGGAAGTGCAGGAGCAGGAAATACCTCATTTGGAAGATATAGCGTTGTGCAGGGCTCCGTGGCAGAGTCGCAATGTTTTGGAGCGTGAGCGCCGCAGTCCGCGCTGAGAGGAAAAAAAAACAAAATGGCGGGCGCGACTTTCACTCAGCCGCGTCCGCCGCAAAAACACCAAAAACGGGCATTCCGGCGCTCGAAAGGGACCCTAAATGGAAGCTCTTCGTCCGCTTCAGTTTCCGATCATGGGAAATCCGCCTTGCAAGTGCAGGTACGGTGTTGAAGGTGGCGAAAATCCCAAGCGACCGGGAGCGCTCACATCTGCGCTTCCGACCGCGCCGGGCGCCAAGCCACGCCCCCCCTGTAATATCTATCCTTAAACTTTCATGTCTTTCCAATTTATAAACATTTTTCTGCTCGTCATTAATGTGCCCGTCATTACAGTGTTCAATCAATCAAAACAAGAATTTGATTGACTGACCAATATATTGGCAGGCAGACTAATGACGAGCAGAAAAATGTCTAAAAGTTTGAAAGGCATGAAAGTTTGAGGATAGTCAGAGAAAAGGATTTTTTCTGTCACTAAAATGTTTGTTGCATTTGAAAACTGGGTGACACATCATTTTGTTTTGTTTTTGTTTTCTTTTACATTATACATTTGAGGACTATATGAATTCAACCTTGAATACAAGACTAGTGAAACTCAACTATATCATAAACAAGCACAAGCATTGGCAAAGCCAATAAGTCTCTCCTATGCAAGAGCTATTAGTATTTTCCTTGCCAACGTCTTTAGCCATGTTGTAGAGCTTTAGCATGGCTGGAGGTTATTAAAAAGAACGGGCTATGATGCGTCCAGCACTGGCCGTGTCATAGTGTCTTTTTTCATTTATGATGGGTGGAGGAGGGCAACACGGACAATGGGACGGAGGGTGGGAAGGAATAGGCAACATTGACAATGAGAGGAAGTGTGGAAGGGAAAGGGCAATGGGACAAAAAGAAATGCTATGATACAGCCTGTGCTGGCCCAATCATAGCTATTCTTTTCTTATGGCGGGTAGGTGGTGTGAGTTAATCGGACATTCGGAGGATGGGGGTTGGGGGGAAGAAGCAAAAGGGACAGGGGTGTGGAGGACAAAGCAACATGGACAAAAGGGGAATTAGAGGGGGAAAGAAGCAACACGGACAACAGGCCTAGGGTCGGTAGAGGAAGTAGCAACATGGACAATAGGGGATGAGGAGGGGAAGAAGCAACACAAACAAGGGGGTGGAAGGGGAAAGCGATAATATAGGCACGGTGGTGAAAGGAAAAATCAAAAAGGACAAGCACGAAAGGAGAATAAAAAAAAAAATAACAGTACCTCAATCACAGCGGGAGGACAGCAATCAAGCTGAGGCAATCAGTACTTGGTCCATTCTCCAACTGAAATAAGAAAAAGTGAATCTAGCACAAGCTGGCCAATTAAAAGTGCAAATAAGAATGACAATCAAGCCAATGAATGGTAAGTAACGGTCAGAGTGCAGGCCCCTTGTTGTATACATCTCTCACAAGCACTGTTGCAGGTGAGACCTAAAAACGAACTGATGATAGAAATTGTCCATTCATTTAGGCTATCTATTGGCATTGTTTCTACCATATAATAGCAATACTTAAAGGAATATTGAACGTGCTACCATCAACCACTGTTTACCTCTTCTTGGTAGCAGCACTGTGCATTTACCACCGCTATCCAGTGGCATTGCTAGATATTTGGCCTGCGGAGGCCGTATGTGAGAGCGGAGGAGGTGCTGATGATTCCTGCTGCCGCCCTGCAATGGCCCACGTGAAAGCGGGGGGGGGGGCGAGGGTATGGGGAATTGGTCATATCGCTGCCCCAAAAACGTGCGCTGCCAGGGGCAGACTGCCCCCCTTTCTACACCACTGACGTTATACTTCATGCAGTAGATGGTTGTGAATTGCTTTTCTTCTATTTATTTATAATTATGCTTTGTAGAAGCTGGGCTGACATGGGACTGCTACTTGGAAGTATGGTGCAGGTTGTTTTAGATCTTTGTCACAGACATTTAAATAAATATTAAAAGGCCCATTCCAGGAGGATATGGTACTCTGCAGCATGGGTTGATGGGTCTAGGTGTCCTCGAGTAGTTGTCAGGCCATTGTGTTGATTTCCTTCAGCACAACGAGTAGTATGTTTACTTCAGATGCCAGTTCAGTCCTCTATCCAAGAGGAATTTATGTCTGCAATACTGCAACTAAATCGTTACAGCCACGCAGAGACATAACTGAAAAGTGTGGTCACCTGTACTTTTTCTGTTTTTGATACCACAAGGCCTAGTACTCTAGGATAACCTACCACCATATCTGAAGATTTCTGAGCTTATGCATTTAAGCATGAGGAAAATCTTTTCTTTTCTATTGCCACTTTGAACTTCTACACTATACCCTAATGGGCCACTTATTGAGACCCATCCTCTTAATTTGTTTGCTTATACTGACAAATGTATTTTAAAAATGTACCTGCACCTTGGACACAAATGTGCCACTTTACGAGACCGTTATAACGACGCGCTATAAGATAAACTAGATAACAATGTAGTGTATATTGTGCCAGCAGTCCCAAGCACCCATCCACTGGCAGACATTATCTTTAGGGAACTGAAGAACAGAGTTTAATTTGAATCTGTAGTTTCTGTTGCTTGGCACCAGCACTTAATTGTCAGCTGCAGCACTTAAGGCAGTCTTCCACAGAGTGGGACTGCCAGTTGAATTTAGAGATGAGTACAACATGTGTTTAATAATTCAATCCACAATAAAATGACTAATACCCAAACCACTTTTAGAGCTTTGGGGGCCTGGAAGCGTCACACTTTTAAGAGTGTGATGATTTGTTGTGTGTCGGGGCTGTCATTGGTAGTACTGGCAGGGGCAACAGATGGTGCAAGCTGCAGTAGCCTCCTGTTGAGGGCCCTGGAACGTATGTTTTTTTTACAAATTAAGCACTGCAGAAGAGTCGGGTGGCGTCTTGTTGACGCAGTGGAGCAAAAGCTCCCTGAAGTAACCAAAAAAAACCTGATTGGAGCTACACAGTCCCCAAATAGATAAGTACTCTCTAGAAGCCGCTTAAAGTGAATGGAGCACATTCCTGTGCCTGGAAGTGGCATTATTCTCAGTGAGCCTGTAACAAAATAACTTGTGAAGTATTTCACCTTGCCATTGTTTATTTCAGGGGCGGCTCCTCCGATAAGGCGGAGGAGCGCCACCCCACTGCTCTCAGAAGAGGTGAAAGGAAAAATAGAATGATAATATTGTTATCATTTTATTTTTCTTAGGTACAGGGCTGGGTTAGAAGGAGTCTTGGCTGGTATCACAGAGAGGAGGAATGGTTTGTGCACACTAAGTGCGCATGACTGCTTGGACTGGCCAAACAGTCATGAACGCTTAGCTTGTTCTCCACAAGCTGCAATGCACAGCCTGGATGGAGAACATGCACAGGCTTCCAATCCCCGTCTGAGCGCCAAACCACGTCTCTCAGACCAATCACAACACTGCATTGCAGCATTGTGATTGGCTTAGGGGAGCCTGTGTGCTACCTGCTTCCGGGTCTAGGCAACAATGAAGGAGAGACAGCGGCTGTGAGTCAAGTGGTTTTATATTTTATATTTTGTCTCCCCCACCTGCCATCTGTTCCCTGTTAGCCGCCACTGGTTTATTTAAAGAAATTGTATAGTTTTGTGCACCCGTTTCTTCCTCTTTGCTGGTGCTCATGAGGTGCAAATAAGGCCAATTAAGTCTTCCTGTCAGCTGTCTGTTTTATATTATGTGCAATGTAAAGCTTCTGGGGCCATGCTTTTGTGGTCAGCAATTGCTTTTTTCTGGTCATGCATGAATTGTCAATATATAGAAACCAGGTAGTGGAAATTCATTATTCAGGAATTGACCCGAAATCTGTGTTTTCTGTGCAGAGGTGTGTTTTTACTGTTATCCAAAGCAGTCTCCTGTAAAGAGGAGGTGACAAATTCCCTTGCTGGTTCTTCCTTTAACTAGTTCGCTGAAAGTGAATCATGGCTCTGTTTTGATAAATCTGCTATCTGTTGTGAGGAAACGAGGCAGGCAAGCACGAGAGGCGGCAAGTGAGCGATCTTGACATCTTGGTGTTAACATTGTGAAGTACAATTCGCTGTGCAGCCTCCCAAATCAACACGGACACAGTTGACAGGGGAAAAAGAAAAAAGATAAATACTACCTCAATCACAGCGTGATCAGCAGAAGGCCAGCAATCAAACTGAAGCAACGGTACTTGGTCCATGCTCCAGCCTAAAGAAGAGGACTTGAAGCTGGCATGTGTATTGTCTTGTAAATAAAGGAGCACTGGCATTCTTTTTGTTTCCACTGTACACTGTAGGCCTGTGGGACAAGCCTTGGAGCGAGGAGTTCTGATTTACATTCAGCGGAATAAAGATGTGTAAAATTATTCTCCGTGTGGGGCATGGTTTTTGGTGAGTACCTGGGATGGAAGGACACTACAACTGCTGACAAGATAGGAGATACAAAGCCCATGTACTGAAAGCACTCTTCCAGAGAGTTTGCCCTGGTCGAGCAAACTGCTTGTGAATGCCACGTGTGCCGCAGTCAAAGTGCAGATTTGACTCTGGCACTGGTGGAGTCTCAGCACAACACAAGCCTGTATAAAAATAGATAAAGAAAGTAGGATTGAAAATCTATGTGTCAGTGACCAGGAACTGAATGAAATGGCCGAAAATAAAAGGTACTGCGCCATTATACAAATTAATGCCATATGCTAAATGGAGTAAGACGGGCATGTGCATGGGAACTGGTCAAATGTGAGAAAAAGTCCATGGTGAAGAAAAATCGACATGAAAAAGCCCCACAAGCATTCAAACAGGTACAAGATGTCAGACAACACAGAAAAAGAGAGCCTGATGCCCCTTTTGAGGCAGAACCTTACACCATCACTAACACCAAACAACAAATAGTGGCATCTTGGGAAGTGCCTTAAATTCTTCATTCCTCCTATTTTTGAAATGTGGGCCATCACGCACCAAACATTGATGTCAGTCAGTCAAAATAACTTTATTCGGTTCATACGGACCATAAAAGTTTAACATACATAGAACTGTAAATTAATTTCATATCCAATTTATATAAAAATATAACTAAAATCACTAAAAGCCCAGAGCCAAAATATTTGATTCAATTTACGATTTTCTTAAAAAACTAAATATCTAGCTACCCGCTTGCTCACAGTTCTACACTACAGGCTTTAGTTCCTCCTGCCACATTCCATCATATCAATACTTAAATAAAAATGTTAAACTAATTAAAACACCAAATGTATCTATAACTGTTCATAACGTTTTCTTATTGTCAATGCAATTCTGATATAATTAGATACAGCGGTGCAAATAGAAACGGTAGACAAGGAGTGTAAGAAATGAAAGCCCACCTGATAAGTACAAGGGCGGATTTCTGTCAAGATTGGGTTTAGGAATCATAGTAACCGACAAGGTTACACACCCATCCATCAATAGACAACTTGACTAACAGCCATCTTCCACTATTGTCCTCGTTGAAGTTAAGAATCTGCACCTTTGCAGCTTTTTTACAAATTAAGAGAATTCCTCTTATATTAGCGTTGTGGTCAGTACTGATGAATTTGTCAATCCACTTCTGTTTTTTCAGTATCTCGCTGGCCTCGCTTTTTAGAAGATGTGATTCTTGGATGACAATGATCTGCGCTGGGGAATCTCGTAGATATTGTAAGATACGTTCTCTTCTCCCTCGAACGCGCAGACCATTGACGTTCCAAGATAAAAACTGAATTGAGGTCATTTGACGCGTCCCTCCCTAGCGTTTGACTCTCTATTGTCGTCATTAAAGTTATTGCCTGTTTGAGCTTTGTTTATCTTGCTTATGGCAATTGAGTTGTTTATTAAAGAGCCTAGTCTTCGAGGACCTGACTTCTGAGGATTATTTTGGATTTTTGTGCCCCCCCCCACCAGCTTCCAGCTCCCCCCCCCCCTTGGAGAACCCTCCCATACCTTCTCCGACCAGATGTCAGGCCGGCTTTGCGCCGACTGCGCCTTCTCCTCCCTCACCACGGAGTGCTCATCCTGCAAAAACTAAAGAAGAATTTACCTGTATATTTTCCTGTACAGGGCCTTATACCTGATGCTTCATTATTTTCTCCTTTAGTTGTGTTTATGTAATAAAAAAATAAAAATAAAAAAAGAAAAAATGTTTCCCTTTATGTGATTATTTATTTGTTATTTAATTACTTATTTACCTTTTTATGCTTTTTTTTAATTTTATTCTTTTGTATTTTTTCTTTTTTTCCATTTTTAATTTGGTAGAAGAGATGCCCATATCTGTGCCTTCTCAACCTTCCTTCCTAAACAGACTTCCTGTAGCCCCTATAAGCCTATGTATTGCCCCTTTATAATACAACTGGTGCTAGTGCAATACAATGCAGTAGAGAAAAGGGGCTTACTGGTTCTGGTCACAGTTTACCCTGAGAGTGGTTACGAATAGTTTCCAAAAGTTCTTCCGCCTCGAAGGAGGATCTAACATTATGCGTCTTGTAATCGACTTTGCCTTGTTCAGTTATAGCCTTCAAAACTCTATATCCAGTATTAAGTATCTGCCCTCCCACTTATCTGACCACTCGGCACTCTCTTTTACATTAAAACTCCCAGGTCATGTCAAACATCCCTCTTGGTCTTTTGATCGCACCATTCTACTAGAATCGGAGGAAGTGAAATACTTAAGGATAGAAACGAGCTCATTCCTTGAAACAAACCTAGGTTCAGCCTCTCTTGTTACAGTCTGGGAAGCTTTAAAAGCCTACCTGAGAGGGTGTATCACAAATAGAGCCTCGTATCTGAGGAAAGTCTATCTGTCGAAAATTCAAACTCTCGAAATGGAATTAGAGAAAATCGAGCAGAGACTGGTGGCATCATCCGGGACAATACAAGATCAAAATAATCTCTCTGATCTGAGAAATCGGCTGGACAATATATTACAAGAGAGAGTAACTAAGAGGTGGGAGGCTAGCAAAATTTCAAATTTTGAATTCGGGGAAACAGCGGGCAAGATTTTGGCATGGAGGGTTAAAGCAGATCAGGCCAAAAGTCATATCAGAGGGATAAAGGCTGAAGGCGAAAATGATCTTAGAACATCAAACCAAGAAATTAGTATCGCCTTTAAGGAATTCTTTGAGGAAATATACAGGGAAGATACCCCTGATAACCAACAGTTAAGAGAAATATGGTTAAACCAGATTACTTTACCTTCCCTGTCACCCATACAACGTGATGGGATTGAGATGGATATCTCTGAAATAGAAGTAAGGAGGGTCATTCTGTCACTTAAACATGGTAAAGCTGCAGGCCCCGATGGACTTCCTGGGGAATTATACCGTGTTTTGGTTGACGAAATTGCCCCTACTTTAACAGTCCTCTTCAACGATATCTTGAGGGAGGGCTTTGAGCCTCCTCGATCATGGAGTGAGACTACCATAGTATTGATTCCCAAATCCGGCAAAGACCCAACCCTATGTGGATCATATCGCCCAATATCTCTATTGAACAGTGATTATAAGATCTTCACGTCCATATTAGCATCTAGAGTGGGCTCAGTAGTGGGGGAAATAATTCACCAGGACCAGAAGGGATTTATTAAAGGCCGCCAGCTTTCTGATCTAACGTACGACCTCGTAGGGGCAATTGACATTGCCTCAGCCTTCTCCCTCCCATTGGCAACACTCACCCTAGACGCAGCTAAAGCCTTCGATAGGGTAAATTGGGCCTACCTCAATGACGTGTTGAAGAAATTCAACTTCGGGGAGAGATTTTGTCGTACTATCAAACTTATGTACAACTTACCATCAGCCCGGCTCTTAATAAATGGCACACTGTCTGAGGCATTGGGGATTTCGAGAGGCACTAGGCAGGGTTGCCCGCTTTCCCCCCTCCTCTTCAATCTGTACATCGAACCGTTTGCAGAAGTCTTAAGACGAGATGTACTCATTCCACCTTTTAGGTTTGGAGAGTGGGAAAAGCGGGTAGCTCTTTATGCAGACGATATCATAATCTTTACTTCAGACCCAGAGATAACATTCCCAGAGGTAATAAGGAGAGCCAAAGAGTTTGGTTGTATCTCAGGCTATGAGATTAACCCAAGTAAAACCGATATCATGGCTTGGAACATTCCTGACTTACAGTTAACCGTAATCAACTCGATGAGATATCTGGGTATTCGGATAGTCCATGACATCGACAAAATCGCTCAAGTTAATCTCGCGAGAGTCTCTAATGAAAGCAAGAAACTTTTAAAATCCTGGTCTAGTCTTCCACTGACTGTCCTCGGCAGAATAAGTCTGATGAAGATGTCCATTCTCCCTAAATTCACTTTTATTTTTAGCACTATCCCTCTCGCTTTTGATAATGTGGCCTTAGAGAAATGCCAAAGAGAGCTTAATTCTTTTGTGTGGTGTTACAAATCGGCAAGAGTGGCATGGAAGAAACTGAGAAGGAGGAGGGAAAAGGGGGGATTGTCTCTGCCTGATTTGCAGTATTATGCGTGGGCTTTCCAATTGTCTCACTCAAGAATGCTCTTAAAAGTCCCAACTAATACATCTATAGGTCTCATGTTTAATGCGATGCTGACCGGAGCCGGTTTACCAACTAATGGCTATATGTTCAAATACGGCGATCAGAAATATTTCAAAAAAGTTAAATTAAAAATTCTTATGTCCCAAGCGAAGACCTGGTTTCATATAAGGAGGAAACTAGGATTGCAATATTACTCTAACTTTGCACCCATTTGGGAATCTCCGGGTTTGCCGCTTTGTCTGGAAGACAGGCTGGCAACTCCGCTGAGAGAAGGAGGAATAGCAACATGGGGAGATCTGTTGGTAGGCGAATCATTGAGGCCTTGGGAGGAGTTAAGGGACCAACTGGGCTCAGAGTTTTCGAGGTTTAAATTTTTACAAATAAACAGTTGGTTTAAAACAATGAACAGGTCAGGGGTAACATTTGGGAAGTGCAGCTCCACTGAAGAGAAATTGGTAGGAAGACCAGGAGGGGGTAAAGAAGTCTCGCAGTGGTACTGGAGTCTGTTAGAAGAGATAGATGGAGAATTTATCCTCCCGGAACAGCTATGGGGCATAGAATGTGGGGCCCAGAGTATTGAAATCTGGCAGAAATCCTGCACCCTGCTATATAAATGTGTTAAACCGGCATGGCTTAGGCGCAACCATTTTTTTACGATACATCGAGCCTATTTTACCCCCTTAAAATTGTCTAAATTCGTTCCAGGGAAAAAATGCAATAAATGCAATTACATCGCAGCTTCAGACATTCACATGTTTATAGACTGCCCCAACCTATTGCAGTTCTGGAATGAGGTTAAAGCGACCCTGGATTCGATTCTTAACATCTCGATTTCTCTAACACTCCCCCTGGTTATTTTCAGATGGGACAACAGTATAAAGGGCCATGCAAGGACATTTCTGTTTTACGCAATACTACTTGCAAGAAGAGAGATATGCAAGGTTTGGATAGAAAAAACACCACCAACACATGCAAACTGGTTAACATCTTTGTATACAACCTCTAAGACTGACATGTTGAGATCAGGTGGCTCACGTAACCGGGCGTTTTGGAACTATTTGGTTCAGTGGAAGCAATAGCCGGGGTTTTTTTTTTTTTTTTTTTTTTTTTTTTTTCCCCGGTCCAATGATTATGCCTTAGTAACTCCAAGAACTAGGCCCCCTTCGGTTGGCTCCAAGGCTAGTTCAACTGGTGTAACACCAAGGTTGGAGTCACACCCCGTCCTCTCTTCAGGCCATCTCTGCCGAGGGCAACCAATCGCATTATCAGGGGCAGCAGGAGGCCTGCACTCTGAGTAATAAATGCTTGGCAATTGGAGGCTGAATAAGAGGAGGATCAGGCAAATGAGGATAAAAAAAAAAGAAAAAAAAAAAAAAAAAAGATTGGGTTTAGGAATCGCGCCCTTGCCTCTTTATAGAGTGTGCAAAACAACTTAAAGTGCACCCATGCCCTGTGCAGATAAATTGTCACATGGACTGGCAGACAGGCAACAAGTTTATCACTCCAGCCTGTTTGAGAAAAGCCGCTAGAAAGTGCAATATGCAAGGACAAAATCTAGTCATAAGGACACAAATCTGTGCTTTAATAGTAAAAGATAAATAAAATTGCTGTTGTGTGCGGGACAGAACTGAGTGACATTGCTTTCTCAGGTGCCAGCAACAATTATTTGCTTTGGCATAATATGCTTCTTTTATAATCATTTTCATATTTGTATGAATGCTAGCAGGGTCGTCGTAATAGTGCCCGAGAACAATCGTATTGAATTTTTCTTTAACAAAATGAAGCCATGGTATTGCCAGGGCATCATCAAGGTCCGTACAGTCCCAGATGATTTCTCTTGAGAACGTTAAGTCCTCAGTTGTCCAGATTTTAGACCAAAGAACCAATGGGGTGATATTAATACGGTTCTCTATATAATCGAGCCCATCTTAGAATGACAGAAGTCTGTGGGGGCGCTTTTTGGGGTCATCAACAGTCTTTTTATAAATGTATTTTCTGAAATTTTCAACTGAGTGCTTTTATGATGTCCCTACACTCCTGCCCCAGCAACAGATAGTCATTTTGATTTATATAAGTTGATCTATTCCGTAACTGGCTTATGACCTAAGTTACAGGCAAAGCGGAATAGACCTCCACTACCCGGCTAGTAAGCTGTGACATAGTTGAAACAAGGGTGTCCCAATTCAATATATTATTAAAAACATTCCTCAAACATATACAATTACACACCTTGTCAATGGTCTTACCCTTTAAAGTAAATGTTCTTGTTTTAGTTTGATTAGGGCCGAACACCATGATATAAGACTTACTAAAATTAACGTTTAAGTCCAGTGCCGACATAAACTCAGTAAAAGCATTCAATGATCTTTGAAGACTATCGGCTGTTAAAGCCATTAAAACAGTATTATCCGCATATGACAGCAAAGGGACCGGGTTGCCTCCTATTCTAGGAAAGTCAAGTGCCTTCTCTGTTAAAAACCCCTCAAGGCCATTTGTGTATAATAAAAAAAGGAAAGGGGCCAGGATGCACCCCTATTGAACACATTCTGTGGAGACAATTGTTTTACTCTTCTTCCCCCTGGGGCCATATCATATGGCAACACTGGTGGATGCATGCAACCTACACAGGAGGGAGATAAGTGGTTTTCAATATCAATTTTCTCCCCCTGAGTATCGAAGGCGCTGGATAAGTCTATGAAGGCCAGGTGGATTGACCCCTTCCTGGCCTTCATGTACTTCCCCATAATCAAGGACAAATTAAGACACTGTTCATCCGTCCCCATCTCTTTCCTAAAACCATATTGCGTTTGGGACATAATCCCATAATTACCTGCCCAAGTCTCGAGATACGCAAGAATAACCCTCCCTAACACCTTTACAGTGGCATCAATTAAGGAAATAGGCCTGTAGCAGGTGGGGTCGTTCTTATTTCCCTTTTTATATACCAGTACCACTATGGCCTCCTTCCAGGATGTTGGGATGGGGCCAGTTATCGCTGCCCTGAAGACGCTTCTCATCAGGGGTGCCCAAACCTGGGGATTGCTTTTAAAGAGGTCTAAAGGTAACCCATCTGGGCCTGGGGTTTTCAGGCAGATGCTCTTTGCCAGGGCGTCCTCAACCTCAATCACTCAGTTGGTGCGCCAAGATTGGATCTATTGGCGCCTCTTCTCTTAACTACTGGGGAGAAATAACATTTGGATTAAATATGTTTGAGAAAAGAGATTCCCAAACTTTCCCCAGTATCATTGAGTCCATTCCCCTGGAATCCGTCGAGAATAGGTGGCGATTAATGACCTCGCAAATTCTCATGGTGTCTTTAAGCGCTCTAGCTCCCTCGAGGTCTTCCCAGGTTAACCTCCTCAGTTCGTCTTTCCTTTGATTAATGGTATTTTTTATAAACCTGTCTCGCATTTTTTATTTGGATTTTATCAAAAGGAATTGCGTGCAGTGCTAAACCATCTTATCTCCTGGCTTTCCCTTCTCTGTACTGATCTAGTTAAACATTTGGATACATCCATGCAAATCAAATGAAAACCCTGTACGACCTTATCTGGGGGAGAATCAGGTTGTGATTATTTCTGAACAGAGCGTAGATTTGCCTCAACAATTTTCTCCTCAAATTGGCTTGGATTTATTTTACCCCATTTCATTCTCACCCCTTGGTTGATACTGTACTTAATGGGTTGGCCATCACCTTTCCCCACTTGGGCTATTACATATAGGAAGGCAGTGAGGGGGTTATGGTCACTTGCATTATTCGGCTCCACCTCATAACTACCAACAAAGGATGCATACTTTCTTGATATAACCATATGACACTTTCCCTACCTCCTCCAACGTAGGTGGGGCACTGTGTTATGGGGCTACTAACCAGGGTATCAATCTGGCACAGATAGTTTACAACAATGATGGCATTTAAAGCCTAGCCCTGTGGTGTGTGTATAAAATGCGACAGCGGTTGGCCCTCTGTGTCCAGCACCATTTGAACTATGCAAACATCACCCACTAACCATCGTTGTCATTGTAGGGACTGAATCCCAATGGATGGTTGATGACTCTGTGTCTGCTGAAATAACTGAAGCATAAATTCCTCCTTAACTGTGCCGCTCACTGACACTGTGACATAAGCGTTGGACAGATGAGTTGAAGGCAGGCTTAGAATGTAGAGTTCTGACTTACAAGCAGTGGAATAAAGATGTGTAAAATTACTCTATGTGCAGGTGGCCTGGTAATTGGTGAATACCTGGGCTGGTAGGATGCTACAGCATGCACTGACAATTAGAAGGCAGTAAATAGGAAGGACACTAAAGCAAAAGAATGGTGAGCAATGGGTGGGCTGCAAGCCCCTTGTTGCAGTCAGGCGAGACCTAACAAAAGAAAGTTATCTGCAGTGATATTACATTGTTCTTCTGTGAAGCAGCATAGTTTGGTATCGGCCTACATACAGATTTAGATATTTGTTTCAAAGTCCTATTGTGAACCACACATTACAATTCCCCTTATTAATAGTTAGGAAGAGTTCCATGCAGACTTCTTAGAGGTTGGAATTACCATTACCAACCGATATCTTCACATGGAATTCTACCTATTACAAGTTAGATACCTTAATATGAGGAATAACTGTTCGGACAATTAAATACTGTGCAACATTCTGCATGATACGTTCTGCTTTGAGGGGTTTAAAGCTACTAAATGGAAGCAGTGGCTTCTCTACAGGGCAGAGCGAAGGGAGGGGGTTAGGATGGTATGGTAGGGAAAGAGAAGAATAATTTTGGCAGGCAGAGGGTCAAAGAAAAAGCTTGTCAGGAGACAGTGGATGAGGCTTGCCTGCTGTTACCACCAAAGTCTAGTGAATTTACATGCCGGAATTTTCAGCTGGTAAAATTAGTCGAATGTTCCTGCACCCAGGAAAATGTGGTGTGGGAACACCGAGTCATTGATGCTCAGGCCTCGCAGTATCCTACCTGGGGATCCCGCTATGCCTGGTATCTACTTGATTCATAGTAAGACCCATAGAGTGAGCTACAGATCACCCACTCTTCATTTATGCATGTCTTTACTTTCTATCGCACTTCCCATCTCCTGATTTAAATGGATTTTCTTCCTTTTCATGTGCTTGCCCACCCCAGAAGCATTCAATCTCACCATGTTTTGATTTTATAGCACGTATCATTCCACTGCTGACATCAGCTCTTGGATTGTAGTGCATCTGAAGGATACTTTCTCTCCCTTTCCATCTGTTCATGCTCTCCCTACCTGCCCCTGTCCTGCCTCTTTATTACAAACTGCTCAAGAAAAGTGTGTCCTCAGCTACCTCTTCTGCTACCAAGCAAATAAATGTAAAGGCTTGCATAGAGTATACTTTCATGCTGTTAGTTGCCATATATTTTAAAGTCAAAACTTTCCTCCACTTTCTTGATTTTTTTCCCTTTCCTGATTAGTGCTTGGGGAGAGTATGCGATGTCCTGGAAAGCAGAGCATGATTTCACGCTGCAAGGGTGTCTTTAGTTCTTCCATCATTAAATGATTTCAGACCATTAATTACAACTCAACAAGCAGCATGAAAAAAGTTCGGCGGGCAACAAAAATGGTTAGATACTCCAAACCTGCTGGGATAAAAAAAAATATAGGGGCATACTATCAAGGAATGGCTTTAAAATGATCGCCGATTTAGCAGCAGGAAATTGTTGCTAAAATGGTGATAATGGGCTTAATAATATGCCGAAGAGAATTCCAATAGAAGCCCATGTTAACACCAGAACATGGGCTTCTATTGGAATTCTCTTCGGCATATTATCAAACCCATTATCGCCGTTTTAGCGGCAGTTTCCTGCCGCTAAATCGGCGATAATTTTAAAGCCATTCCTTGATAATATGCCCCTTAGTTTCCCTTTCCTCCTCCATTCATTGCAGCAAGTGCTGGGGCTAGCCAGAATGGAGGTAGAGACTCAGGGGCATATTACCAAGCAATAGCGATAATTATCGCTATTGCTTGGTTAGAGACAAAAATTTACCGTTGAGCTGCGGCGATTTTTATCGCAGATAAACCTTGGTATTACCAAGGTTTATCGCAAATGCGATAAAAAATGGCCGCATGCATGAATATCGCTGAAAAGTCAGCGATATTCATGCATTACCGAGCTAATGCTCTTAGCCATGTTATTCACCTCCTATTGGATAACATGGCTAAGAACTGCTCAGGGCAGGTGTTAGCTTTTGGAGATATTCGCGCTTAGCGCGAATATCTCCAAAAGTTGGTAATAGGAGATAGCGATGTTAGCGACTGTTTCCAGTCGCTAACATCTTGGCACGCCCACTTTGCATGTCATTAGTGATAAATATCACTGACATGCAAAGTGGGGCCCAAGATGGTCGCTATCTCCTACTAGCTGTCGCTAACTGGTGTTAGAGACAGCTAGGTAATAGGGAGATCATTTGATCTCCGCTTTCTTGGCTTTTAAAGCCAAAAAAGCGGAGATAAACCCCCTTGATAATATGCCCCATACTTTCTGTCAAGAATCTTACTGATATTGCAGAAAGGCCTGATTCAATGTATTTTCCATCTTGCCCCTTTAAACCCTATGGGGCATATTATCAAGGGATTTATCTCCGCTTTTTTGGCTTTAAAAGCCAAGAAAGCGGAGATAAAATTATTTCCCTATCAGCAACAGGGTGCTAACACGCAAATTCGCATGTTAGCACCCTTTTTCTGTACGCTTCCCCTTGCATCTCTAATGAGATGCAAAGGGGGCGTTCCAGAGAAAAATAATAGGAGAAATGTTGTTAAGCGACATTTCTCCTATTATCAAGGATTTCGCTAACCCTGTTAGTGATAAAAAAAGCAGCGCTAACCGCGGTTAGCACTGCTTTTTTTACACCTGGTATTTTCCTGACATAGCCATGATATCCTATGGAAGGTGGATATCATGGCTAAGTTTGTGAGCCCCTATCATCAAGCTAACGGCAAACTTTGAGAGATTATCGTTGGTTTTCCAGCGATAATCTCTCAATTGGCAGTTAGCGTGAGGATTTTTATCACTTCTGAGATAAACCTTGCTAATAGAAAGTTATCTCTGCGATAATTTCCGGCGATGCTTAGCGTTTAAAAATTCGTTGCTAAGCATCGTTAGCGTTAAATATCGCTTAACGTTGGTAATATGCTCCTATGTTTCCGTTTCAGAAAGATGAGGGTTTTTTAGGGGGATGGGGATAGGTAGAGCTGAAGAGTGATACAAGTTCTCTTTGTTAACTTCTGAGACTTGCATGCTTCTTCAGGTAATCTAGTGCAATATAAGGGAAAATATTGCCAATCTCTTACTCTCCACTACCAATCCTTGGTTTTAAAGACCATTCTGACATATCTAAAATATTTCTTTGTTATCGAGCGATCTCTTTGCTTGATTTCCTGCTTTTCCTTAGAATAGTGTCACCTACAAAATAGAGGTATCCATAATCAACATAATGTAATAATTATGATATTAACCATTTTTACCATTCATTCATCTCACAATGAGCTCAGAGAGCAGCAAAAGAAAAACGGAAATTCCTAGACTTTCAAGGTATAATAATTTCTAATTAATATTAACCAAGGTTGTAAGCTCCTAGCAGAGGAAAGGGAAAGGTAACTTCACCAAAGAAATGTTAATTTCACATTTGTTCAGGTTCAAAATATACATAGATGATAAACACAGAAAGTTTGCTTGGTAATTGATACAGTTTAAATACGACCCACCATCACATAAACACTTTACATGCCATGTCCCGCTAATTTAGGTCCTCCGGTAGGAATGCGGGAGGGTCTGCAGCTCCGCGACACATGCGGAAAGCGGAACACCCAACTTCCGTTCCTTGGGAGTTAGCAGTCTAGCTACACTCCGGATGCTCCTGCGGCGTCCAGCGCTTCCGAGGGAAACTGCATTTGAACCGCGGTTTCCACCCAATCTGCGCTTTAGATTCCGTGTTCTCCTGCAGCCTGCTACTCCAGTCCAGGTATCTCTTGCCGCACCGAGCTCTCTGCCATTGCTTGGTCATTCCTTGCTTGTCTTCCGCACTGGAGCGCTGCTTGCCAACCGCGCTGGAGCGCTGCTTGTCTTCCGCGCCGGAGCGCTGCCTGCCATCCTGACTTTCCCCGCACTGAAGCGCTGACTCGTGCCTTCCTGACTTCACCCGCGCTGAGCGCTATTTCATTCCTTGGGTTCACCGCGCAGGAGCGCTGCTTTCCTTCCTGGCCTTCCCCGGCTGGAGAGCTGACTCATGCCTTCCTGCCTTCACCCGCACTGAGCGCTAATTCATTCCTTGGGTTCACCGCGCTGGTGCGCTGCTTGCCTTCCTGACTTCCCCCGCGCTGGAGCGCTGACTCATTCTTTGGTTGCACCGCGCTGAGGCGCTACTTTTTTTTCTTTTGTTATACCGTGCTGGAGCGCTATTTACTTTCTGGGGTGCCTCGCTGGAACCCTGTTCTTTTATTATTATCTTACCCGTGCTGAAGCGCTATTCTTCTTTCTTTTGTTACACCACGTTGGAGTACTTGTTGCCTGTTTCCTACAAGCTCCAAACCAGGGTGCCAGATTGGTTTCTTACTAGGAGCACTACTCACACGGTCAGGCCTGGACTGGCTGTTGCGGGCACCGGGCAATCCCCCGGTGCGCCGCAAGAGTGGGGGCCGGTTTTGTGCCCTGGGGGCCGTTTTTGTTACAGGGCCGTTTTTGAAGCATATTTGCAAAATTGGCCCTGTAACAAAATCGGCCGAAAACCGGCCGGCCGAAGAGCTCACTGTTAGAGGCAGCAGACCCGGAAGCAGAGCACGGCCCGGGACCAGGGTTCAATCCCCGACGTGGCCGGGTTGTGAACCAGGGTCAGCGGACTCGATAATTCTCGCCTCAGTGCCCACTCGATAATTCTCGCCTCGGTGCCTACACGATAATTCTCGCCTCGGTGCCTACTCTAACCAAGGATCACACTCGGCAACTCTGGGCATTAGCTTGCCTCATCTCCACAACGGCCCCCCACAAATGCCGGGGATGCCTGGTTTCACCTTGGAGATACCCAGGAGGGAACATCTCATAGGGAAAGCCAGGACGGGTTCCCCAGCGGTCTATAGCGCCAGGACGCCTCCGGGTAGCAGTGCGGTTTACAAGACACACACATTTACATTTACATTTACATTCCCCAGGGGGCCGGCCGAGCACTTTGCCTGGGCCGGTTTTGGTTCTCAGTCTGGCCCTGCTCACGGTGACTCAACCGACTAGAATTCCTAGCTTCATGGGGCCTTCCTGAACAGGTAAAATTCGTTTTTGCATGTGCAATAGCAAGAGGAGCAGGGGGTGTGATGGTGTGTTTGTGTGCTCACTAAAAGGCTGTTCTTTCTCTTCTCAGTTCCCGGTGCTTATGGAAGTCCCCAGTCAGAGGGAGGTTCCTTAACCGGGCTACTAGAACACCACAGCGTTAACTTGGCTTCCTTCCCAGTGCCCATTGCCATCCTAGTCTGTTCATAGCGAGCTGGGGTAAGGTGGGTCCGGTGGTGGTGGCTCATGTCGTCTCTGCAAGATTACTTCACAAGTCAAAGGTAAGACTTGTGGGGAACGTGACATTACATTTCAAAGGAAATAGGGCACAGAGTACAGCCAGCTCAGGGCCTGTTCATAATGTGCACTTTTCAGGACAATTTGCAGTACTACAAAACTTACTGCAACATGCTAGCCACAAACATGGGTGGCCGAGTTGGTGGAGTGCCACTCCGTGGAATTCCACAGAGTTGCCTAAAAACTCAGTGGAATTCCACTCCTCCCTACATGTAGCCAGCAGACATGGAGGGTTTGTGACTCGCAGACTGCCACCTGCTTTACCTGGAGGACTGCGCATGCACACGTGCGAGCATGCACGGTCCTCGCAAGTCGTACAGCGTAGGCATTTTGCTTTTGTACCGAGGAGACCAGGACAGGAGGATGGCAGCCCGGGCATGGCGGAGAAGGCCAGACCCATGTAAGACTTGGTTCTCATCACCCTTAACTCTCTCTATGGGGTGGGCGGCAGGGGCAAACTCCGCCAAGCCACGGAATTGGAGTTTTTGCCCAAACTCCGCATTCCTAGCAGAGTGCAGAGTTGGCAAAACTCCGCAAACTCCGCTGACGAAGCGGAGTTTGCCACCCAGCCTTAGTCATAAACTGCATGCACATTTTACACATCAGCCTCTCCTATCTTTTTATATGTGGAGTTCTCTACTCCGACGGTGGAGTTTCTAGACCTGCAACTAAGGCTTTAGTAGTAAATGAGGGAGGGACTGGAGGGAGTGGATGGAAAAAGGAGCATACATACCACTGAAGGGGAGGGGATAGGAAGGAGTTATGGGTGGTGTAAGGAAAGTCAAAGAGGTGTTTAGAGTGGAACATCACATACCCACACAAGTTTAAGCCCACTGATATTAGTATAGGTGACTGTTCCTAAGAAATAGGTGGCTCGTTGGACTGTGGCAGGAGTGAGGGAAATTTCCATATGTGTGTTTGTCTGTATTGTGTTTTTACATGCAGTTATATAAGCGTCTTCTTAAGAGTCACTCACTTGAAAACTCGGATTTGTTGGCACAAAGTACACAAAAGATCTTCGTATTGTGCTCCCAGCATCCTATGGTTTTTTTTAGCATTGCATTCCCAGCATGCTATGATTTTTATGCTGATATACCTACACCACTAAGACCTTACTATGAATTATAAGGAAGGGTGTACTTCTTAATATACCTCAATATACCTGTGACATGTTTTCCTTGTTTTTGGTTGGAGCAGGGAAACCCAAGTAGGTTTTCATTGTAGATACTTTTGACCTACTTCCCTATTAGTCTTTAAAGAATCAACTCACATTCCCAGATCTATGTATCCCGCTTTTACTAAGGGTAGGGACACCTGATTTGTTTTTTTGCCCTGAAGAAATGCCACAGATCCCCTCTGGACCTCAAAGGCATGAAACATGGCGACCTTCTAGAACACCCATCAAGAGATTGTCAGTCTTCATAACTACAGCTGGCAGTCAACACATGTTTAATCCCACCAAGGGGACCCTTGATTAAAATAAACTTCAGTACTCCTTAGGTAGTTTTAGGTCACTTCATTACTTCATTTCACCACTTCACCCTCCCCACACACCCGCACTCATTATCACAGCTATTTACAAATGATCTCTGCCAAAAAGCCCTCTCCTAGGGCTCGTGAGGAATTGCAGCGCAGCCTCAGGAGGATCGATGCCTGATGACACCCAAATTGGTATGTGAGGGCACTACCTTCCAATAAGGAAGGTTCCCTCAGTCCTGCCACAGTCTAACCAGCCACCTTTCTTAGGAACAGTCACCCTCCTTGTACATTAATATTAAATTAATATTTTTGAAATGTGGGCCATCACGCACCAAACATTGATGTCAGTCAGTCAAAATAACTTTATTCGGTTCATACGGACCATAAAAGTTTAACATACATAAAACTGTAAATTAATTTCATATCCAATTTATAGAAAAATATAAATAAAATCACTAAAAGCCCAGAGCCAAAATATTTGATTCAATTTACGATTTCCTTAAAAAACTAAATATCTAGCTCCCGCTTGCTCACAGTTCTACACTACAGGTTTTAGTTCCTCCTACCACATTCCATCACATAAATACTTAAATAAAAATGTTAAACCAATTAAAACACCAAATTTATCTATAACTGTTCATAACGTTTTCTTATTGTCAATGCAATTCTGATATAATTAGATACAGTGGTGCAAATAGAAATGGTAGACAAGGAGTGTAAGAAATGAAAGCCCTCCTGATAAGTACAAGGGCGGATTTCTGTCAAGATTGGGTTTAGGAATCGCGCCCTTGCCTCTTTATAGAGTGTGCAAAACAACATAAAGTGCACCCATGCCCTGTGCAGATAAATTGTCACATGGACAGGCAGACAGGCAACAAGTTTATCACTCCAGCCTGTTTGGGAAAAGCCGCTAGAAAGTGCAATATGCAAGGACAAAATCCAGTCATAAGGACACAAATCTGTGCTTTAATAGTAAACGATAAATACAAGTGCTGTTGTGTGCAGGAGAGAACTGAGTGACATTGCATTCTCAGGTGCCAGCGACACGTATTTGCCTTGGCATAATATGCTTCTTTTATAATCATTTTTATATTTGTATGAATGCTAGGGTCGTCGTAATAGTGCCCGAGAACAATCGCATTGAATTTTTCTTTAACAAAATGAAGCCATGGTATTGCCAGGGCATCATCAAGGTCCGTACAGTCCCAGATGATTTCTCTTGAGAACGTTAAGTCCTCAGTTGTCCAGATTTTAGACCAAAGAACCAATGGGGTGATATTAATACGGTCCTCCATATAATAGAGCCCATCTTAGAATGACAGAAGTCTGTGGGGGCGCTTTTTGGGGTCATCAACAGTCTTTTTATAAATGTATTTTCTGAAATGTTCAACTGAGTGCTTTCATGATGTCCCCACACTCCTGCCCCAGCAACAGATAGTCATTTTGATTTATATAAGTTGATCAATTCCGTAACTGGCTTATGACCTAAGTTACAGGCAAAGCGGAATAGACCTCCACTACCCGGCTAGTAAGCTGTGACATAGTTGAAACAAGGGTGTCCCAATTCAATTTATTATTAAAAACATTCCTCAAACATATACAATTACACACCTTGTCAATGGTCTTACCCTTTAAAGTAAATGTTCTTGTTTTAGTTTGATTAGGGCCAAACACCAGGATATAAGACTTACTAAAATTAACGTTTAAGTCCAGTGCAGACATAAACTCAGTAAAAGCATTCAATGATCTTTGAAGACTATCGGCTGTTAAAGCCATTAAAACAGTATTGTCCGCATATGACAGCAAAGGGACCGGGTTTCCTCCTATTCTAGGAAAGTCAAGTGCCTTCTCTGTAAAAAACCCCTCAAGGCCATTTGTGTATAATAAAAAAAGGAAAGGGGCCAGGATGCACCCCTATTGAACACATTCTGTGGAGACAATTGTTTTACTCTTCTTCCCCCTGGGGCCATATCATATGGCAACACTGGTGGATGCTTGCAACCTACACAGGAGGGAGATAAGTGGTTTTCAATATCAATTTTCTCCCCCTGAGTATCGAAGGCGCTGGATAAGTCCATGAAGGCCAGGTGGATTGACCCCTTCCTGGCCTTCATGTTCTTCCCCAACATCAAGGACAAATTAAGACACTGTTCATCCGTCCCCATCCCTTTTCTAAAACCATATTGCATTTGGGACATAGTCCCATAATTACCTGCCAAGTCTCGAGATACGCAAGAATAACCCTCCCTAAAACCTTTACGGTGGCATCAATTAAGGAAATAGGCCTGTAGCAGGCGGGGTCGTTCTTATTTCCCTTTTTATATACCAGTACCACTATTGCCTCCTTCCAGGATGTTGGGATGGGGCCAGTTATCGCTGCCCTGAAGACGCTTCTCAACAGGGGTGCCCAAACCTGGGGATTGCTTTTAAAGAGGTCTAAAGGTACCCCATCTGGGCCTGGGGTTTTCAGGCAGATGCTCTTTGCCAGGGCGTCCTCAACCTCAATCACTCAGTTGGTGCGCCAAGATTGGATCTATTGACGCCTCTTCTCTTAACTACTGAGGTGAAATAACATTTGGGTTAAATATGTTTGAGAAAAGAGATTCCCAAACTTTCCCCAGTATCGTTGAGTCCATTCCCCTGGAATCCGTCGAGAATAGGTGGCGATTAATGACCTCGCAAATTCTCATGGTGTCTTTAAGCGCTCTAGCTCCCTCGAGGTCTTCCCAGGTTAACCTCCTCAGTTCGTCTTTCCTTTGATTAATGGTATTTTTATAAACCTGTCTCGTATTTTTTTGTTTTGGATTTTATCACAAGGAATTGCATGCAGTGCTAAACCATCTTATCTCCTGGCTTTCCCTTCTCTGTACTGATCTAGTTAAACATTTGGATACCTACATGCAAATCAATTGAAAACCCTGTACGACCTTATCTGGGGGAGAATCAGGTTGTAATTATTTCTGAACAGAGCTTAGATTTGCCTCAACAATGTTCTCCTCAAATTGGCTTGGATTTATTTTACCCCATTTCATTCTCACCCCTTGGTTGATACTGTACTGAATGGGTTGGCCATCACCTTTCCCCACTTGGGCTATTACACATAGGAAGGCAGTGAGGGGGTTATGGTCACTTGCATTATTCGGCTCCACCTCATAACTACCAACAAAGGATGCATACTTTCTTGATATGAACATATGACACTTTCCCTACCTCCTCCAACGTAGGTGGGGCACTGTGTTAAGGGGCTACTAACCAGGGTATCAATCTGGCACAGATAGTTTACAACAATGATGGCATTTAAAGCCTCGCCCTGTGGTGTGTGTATAAAATGCGACAGCGGTTGGCCCTCTGTGTCCAGCACCATTTGAACTATGCAAACATCACCCACTAACCATCGATGTCATTGTAGGGACTGAATCCCAGTGGATGGTTGATGTCGCTGTGTCTGCTGAAATAACTGAAGCATAAATTCCACATTAACTGTGCCACTCACTGACACTTTGACTGCAAGTTCCCAATTCCTAGTGAGCTGATCAGAACATGTGAGTCAGGCACCACACCACTTAGTTGAAGAATTGGAATTGCCTGTATTTCTATGATTATCGGAATAGGTATTCATGTATTTATTTTGTGTATTTATTTACTTATTTATATATTTTGAAAAAGTTGTAACATTCAGTTGAATAAAGCAGGAGATGTAGCGTTATGTAAACAAAAGAACGCTGGAACTCTTTTGGTTCCCACTGTACATTGTAGGCTTGTGACATAAGCGTTGGACAGATGAGTTGAAGGCAGGCTTAGAATGTAGAGTTCTGACTTACAAGCAGTGGAATAAAGATGTGTAAAATTACTCTGTGTGCGTGTGGCCTGGTAATTGGTGAATACCTGGGCTGGTAGGATGCTACAGCATGCACTGACAATTAGAAGGCAGTAAATAGGAAGGACAATAAAGCAAAAGAATGGTGAGCAATGGGTGGGCTGCAAGCCCCTTGTTGCAGTCAGGCGAGACCTAACAAAAGAAAGATATCTGCAGTGATATTACATTGTTCTTCTGTGAAGCAGCATAGTTTGGTATCGGCCTACTTACAGATTTAGATATTTGTTTCAAAGTCCTATTGTGAACCACACATTACAATTACCCTTATTACAAGTTAGGAAGAGTTCCATGCAGACTTCTTAGAGGTTGGAATTACCATTACCAACCGATATCTTCACAGGGAATTCTACCTATTACAAGTTAGATACCTTAATATGAGGAATAACTGTTCGGACAATTAAATACTGTGCAACATTCTGCATGATACGTTCTGTTTTGAGGGGTTTAAAGCTACTAAATGGAAGCAGTGGCTTCTCTACAGGGCAGAACGAAGGGAGGGGGTTAGGATGGTATGGTAGGGAAAGAGAAGAATAATTTTGGCAGGCAGGGGGTCAAAGAAAATGCTTGGCAGGAGACAGTGGATGAGGCTTGCCTGCTGTTACCACCAAAGTCTAGTGATTTTACATGCCGGAATTTTCAGCAGGTAAAATTAGTCGAATGTTCCTGCACCCAGGAAAATGTGGTGTGGGAACACCCAGTCATTGATGCTCAGGCCTCGCATTATCCTACCTGAGGATCCCGCTACACCTGGTATCTACTGATTCATAGTAAGACCCTTGGAGTGAGCTACAGATCACCCACTCTTCATTAATGCATGTCTTTACTTTCTATCGCACTTCCCATCTCCTGATTTAAATGGCTTTTCTTCCTATTCATGTGC
Source organism: Lissotriton vulgaris (assembly GCF_964263255.1). Taxonomy (NCBI): domain Eukaryota; kingdom Metazoa; phylum Chordata; class Amphibia; order Caudata; family Salamandridae; genus Lissotriton; species Lissotriton vulgaris. The sequence continues at coordinate 555,199,944 of NC_141694.1, forward strand.
TTGCCCACCCCAGAAGCATTCAATCTCACCATGTTGTGATTTGATAGCACGTACCATTCCACTGCTGACATCAGCTCTTGGATTGTAGTGCATCTGAAGGATACTTTCTCTTCCTTTCCATGTGTTCATGCTCTCCCTACCTGCCCCTGTCCTGCCTCTTTATTACAAACTGCTCAAGAAAAGTGTGTCCTCAGCTACCTCTTCTGCTACCAAGCAAATAAATGTAAAGGCTTGCATAGAGTATACTTTCATGCTGTTAGTTGCCATATATTTTAAAGTCAAAACTTTTCTCCACTTTCTTGATTTTTTTCCCTTTCCTGATTAGTGCTTGGGGAGAGTATGCGATGTCCTGGAAAGCAGCGCATGATTTCACGCTGCAAGGGTGTCTTTAGTTCTTCCATCATTAAATGATTTCAGACCATTAATTTCATTACAAGACAGGAGGCTACATTATGCATTAATCCTTTTAATGCAGCTCACACAGCCGCTTACATCACAAAGACTAGCATAAGAACAAAGTGACATCATAGTATCCATAAAAGGCGTGTGCCAGGGAAGATCAGCCTCTTTTAAATGCGGCTCACAACAGATAAGTAACTCCTCTTCAATCCTTACTACTGTTTATGCCAGTTTACCTTTGTATTCTCATATGGTACTGTTGTGTATTTACGATATCTTTGTTATCTCTCGCGCTTATATTCTCGCGCATGTATTACCTTTCAATTGTACCTCGTGCATGTATTATCTTTTAAATGTATGTGTCTCGCTACACGGCACGATATGTTATCGTGCCGTTCCACACTGTTCAGTTATTGTTGGGGCAGTTGCTGTTGACTGTCCGGAGCCTTCAGATGTGTTGCTGGGAGTGCTTCCTTATCCACGATTAAACTTCTTCAATTATCATCTAATTTCGTGATTATTGACTCAACAATTTGGCGACGAGGGACGGAGCATTTTGGAAGCATTTCCTGGCTTTAATCAAAATAAAACTCGTTTTTCTACGAGCATCGGAAATTTATGTTCACGACTTCAAATACTGATGATATTTTCAAGACCTACAAAGTGAAGCCTGGAGTTTCTTTACTCACCTTTTCTTCGATATTCGACGCGTCTCTTCCTCAGCTCTCTGCTTTGCGCTGTGTGCGCGAACATCGTCATCGTTTTTCACATGTGATTACCGTGCTGACGTACGAATAATTTTGGGCAGAGGTGATTGGTTGATTTCATTTGGGACGCTACTCCTCCGTTGTTACTAAGGAAAGAAAAGAGGTGACTTCATTTTCTTCTGGTTTGAACACCAATTACGAGGTGAAAAGGGAAAAGTGAACTACACGTTCAAGGATTGAGTGACTGTTTGTTTCTTCTACGATCATTGGTCATCTCCTTGTTCTGTTCCTGATAAGTACTTTTTCTCTTCATCGACTGAACTTATCAAGAGTTTGTGAATATTTATGACACATCGTTTTTATTTATTTATTTACCTGAGTGTAATTTAGTAATTTCATTCACTATTTTCTTGTTTAATTATCCTTACTTTCAGACCATCATTATTATCACTAGGTGTGATTTTAGTTCCACATTTTCCTCATTATGTGTGCACAAGGTTACACTCTTTCTCCACCTCAAACCTATTGGTCAGCAGGTAGTTCTCCGTGTATGCCTTGGATTGAATGGAAAGCTTATTTTTTAAACTATATTGAAACTTTAGATGCCAACGGAAAGATGAAAGCTTCAGAAAAGAAAGGTATTTTCTTACATTGTTTAGGACCTGAAGGTTTAAAATCTTTTAATCAATTGCCCATATCACAAGCTAGTGGTGATATGAATGTTTTTGATAAGGCTGTATATGACTTTGATAAATATTGTTCTCCTAAGGTATGTATAGGAATCTCCAGATATAAGTTTTTTCAGAGGAAACAATTAAGTGAAGAATCTGTAGACAATTTTGTGTCTTCTCTTAAAACTCTGGCTTTAGATTGTAAATTTGGAAATTTACAAGAGGATCTTATTAGAGATCAAGTGGTTATGCACTCAAGTAACGAAACCATACAGGAAAGATTATGGATCAATGGTGATGAAAATGTAGATTTTGTTATAGCCACTGTAAGAAAGGCAGAACTTTCCTGTAGGAGTGCGCAACAAGTCAAAGGCAAAGAAGTCTCAGTTAGTAAAGATATTGGGGCAGATTTATGAGGCCCTTGCGCCACGTTTACGCCGCTGTTGCGTCACGCAAGGCGGCGTAAACGTGGCGCATCCCTACGAACGATTTACAACGTGACGCATCTAGGTAGATGCGTCACGTTGTAAAGCCCTGCGCCGCTTGTGGGCGTTCCGGCGCAGGGTGGGCGTTCCGGGGCAGGTGCGCCTCGCAAAAGTGGCTGAGTGAAATCTATGAGATTTCACTCAGTCGGTTTTAAGCCAATGCTGCGTCAAAAGCCTGCGCCTGCTTGAAGCAGGCGTAGGTCTTGACGCAGCATTGTTAAAATCGGGCACTACCGAGCCTTGCTGGAGCTGCGTCGCGCTTGCGACGCAACTCCAGCAATGCGCCACATTTCCGGCACAGATGCGTCACGCATCTGTGCCGTTTTTGCACCATGGTGCGCCGCATTATAAATGCGGCGCACCATGGCTGGCGGAGCTGTGGCGCACTGTGGCGCATGTTAACTGGCGCATCCCTGGGGATGCGCCAGTTAACATAAATCTGCCCCATTGTTTCCAAGATAAATCTTAAATATGATAATAAGAATAAGGATTTTTCTAAAAAAAAATACCTTTACTCCCAAAGGGAATTCTGAGGAGTTCAAAGGTAACTTAAAGTGTTTCAGATGCAACAGCAAATCACATTTGGCCAATAACAAAACCTGTCCTGGTTTGAAACAGAAATGTTCAAATTGTGGTTTAATGGGGCATTTTACTTCTGCATGCAGAAGGAGTAAAATTAATCAAAAAGTGAAATGTATTGAGCAAAGTGACAACAGTGAAGATGAAACTTTTTCAAATTACTCTAACAACTGTTCTTTCGTGTTAAATGTAAAAGAGTCTGTCATTCTGAACGTTAATGATACTGTGATTAAGAAAAAACCATTATGTGATATGGTTATTGGAGGTGTAAAAATCAATATGTATGCTGATTCTGGTTCACCTTATTCTATTGTATGTGAATCTGTCTGGAAAAAAATATTTGTGGACAGATTAGGTAGGCATTTAGAGAAAAGTGACATTAATCCTGAAGGGTACTCTGGAGGATGGATAGACATTTTAGGATTTAGAACATTAGTCTTCAGATTCAAAAACAGAAAGTGTATTGCAAAGTTATATGTTTCTAAAAAAGGCCCTTCAGTGCTTAGCTGGTTTGATCAGGGTAAACTTGATATTATTTTGAATCCTAATAGTCCTAATCGTGTAATGTTAGTTGATGAACAAAATGGAATTTCTACTTTGATGTTGAATAAGTTTCCAAATGTTTTTTCAAAAAGCATTGGGAGGTTAACCAATTTTAAACATGAAATTCGCTTGAAGGAAAATGCCTGTCCTAAAGTACACAAAGCTCGTAATATTCGTTTTGCTGTTCAAGAGGAAGTGAAGAATGAATTAGATGCTTTAGTTGAAGGCGGCATAATAGAAAGAATTGAATCATCTGAATGGGTGTCTCCAATAGTGGTTGCCAGACGAGCCAATAGCAAGGTCAGACTCTGTATTGACCTCCGCCAACATTGTTGTGGATCAATTTCCCCTTCCCCGCATTTCTGAAATGTTATCGGCTGTTGGTGGTTCAAAATTTTTCTCAACCATAGACTTGTCTGCTGCCTACCACCAGATAGAGCTTAATGAGAAGAGTAAGGACCTCACTGCATTTATCACCCCATTTGGGTGCTTTAGATTTAACAGGATGCCTTTTGGTTTGGCGTCGGCAGCGGCCATTTTTCAGAGGGTAACGCAAGTAATCCTAAAGGATTGCAAAAATGCCATCTGTTTCCAAGATGACATTTTGGTTTTTAATGACGACAGGGATAAGCACATTGCTGCTCTAGAAGAGGTTTTAGGTGCACTCAATATACATGGTCTTACCATTAAGTATGAGAAATGTAAATTTGGTGTTCATTCTGTTAATTATTTAGGCCATGAACTATGTGAAGAAGGTATCAAACCAAAATCTACTCTTTTAGAAGCCATTAAGTCTGCGCCTCATCCTCAGTCTAAGGATGATGTAAGATCCTTTTTAGGACTAGTTGCCAGATATGTACCTGATTTTTCTTGTAGGACATTTAATATCAGACAATTAATTAAGAATAGGGTTACTTTTGAGTGGACAGAAGAGTGTGAGAAAGAATTTTGTGATGTGAAGAGTGCTATTTGTTCTGCTAATGCACTTTCTTGTTTTGATCCTTCTTTACAAAATATTATTACCACTGATGCTAGCTCAAAAGGGCTTGGGGCTGTTTTTACTCAGAGAACTGAGGAGGGTAAAGAAGTCATTATTGCACATGCCTCCAGAGCTCTTACTCCTTCTGAGGAGAAGTATTCCACAATAGAAAGGGAGACGTTAGCGTGCATTTGGGCTTCGGAACACTTCAGAGTGTTTGTTTGGGGTAAGGAGTGTATATTGAGGAGTGATCATAAACCCTTAGTACGTCTTCTCACTACTGAAGGGATGTTGAGAGCTTCAGCCCGCATTGCACGCATGTCCATGTGCTTACAGGATTTTATTTATGACATACAATATGTACCTGGAAGGGAAAATGTTTCCGCTGATTTTCTGTCAAGGATGCCTTTACCCATTCAGGAAGATTTGTATAATGAGTGGGATGATTTTCAGATTGCTATGATTCATGATGAGGGTCCTATTTCTATTGATCAGACTTTATAGAGGGAGAAATTTGAGGATGATGAGATTTTGAAGAATGTTGCAAGTTACATCACTGGTGTTTGGCCTGATAAGAAGTACATTAGTTCAGAGCTGAAGAGTTTCTGGGAAGTAAGATCAGAACTTTCATATTGTGATAGTGTCATTAAAAGAGGTGAACGTATTATTCCACCGGTGGGTGTGAGAAAGATCATAGTTTTACAGAGTCATGAAGGTCATAGTGGCATGGTCAGGACTAAACAACAAGTTAAACATTTGTTTTGGTGGCCAGGCATGGATGTGTTTATTGAACGTTTAGTTAGGAATTATGTTACTTGTGCAAACTCTGATAAGTCCTTGATTACTCTTAAACCCAATATGGGTGTGCACATCATTCCTGACAATCCATGGGAAACTATTGCTATGGACATTATGGGTCCCATTGGGTGTGATTCTAAGTACATCATTGCGGCTATTGACATTTTTTCTAAATGGCCTATTATCAAGATTGTTCATAAGATAGATACTGACTCTGTTTTGTGATTTTTGGATAAGGTTTTCATTGAAAAGGGGCTACCAGGGAGACTCATAACTGTTAATGGAGTTCAATTCAATTCCAACAAAGCAAAGGATTACTTTACAAGGCTTGGCATAGTGCATTCCACCACTTCTCTCTATAATCCAAGTGGGACTGGAGTGATAGAGAGGTTCAATAGAGTTTTGAAAAGTGCTATACAGTCTGTTGGTAGTGAAGACAAAAAATGGGAAGTGGAAATTTTTAAGAAGGTGTGGATGTACAGAACAACTATGAATTCCATGACTGGATATTCTCCTTTCGAAATCATGAGGGGAAGATTTCCCAGAACCAAAGTGAATTCGTCATGGTTAGTTAAGTCAACTTTTTCCAGTGTAGATTTGGGAAAGGTTAAAGAGAATCTTGCTCGTACCCATAGTACCAATAAGAAGTATTTTGATGAGAAGTTTGGTTCTAGAACTGATCCGAAAGTAGTAGTTGGTATGATGGTTAAAGTCAAAAAACCTTGGAAGGTCAGGAAAGGTGAAAGTTTGTTCATGGGTCCTTTTGAAGTTACTGAGACTCTAAAAAACTCAGTGAGATTATCAGACAATAAAGTTTGGAATCTCAGTAGGATTGCTATTCTCAAGGCTGATAAGGATCTTTAATGTAAGGGATCTACTTTGAACCATTCTGATTATTCGTATTTGGATGAGGATTTGAGTGGAGGTGTAATTTGTAATGATATTGGTGCAACACCCAGTTGTTCCAGTGGGGAAAATAATATCACTCAGAATGTGGATGTACAATCTCAATCTCAATCTCAATCAACCTATAGCAATAATGTTTTTTTGCCAAAAAGAACTACAAGAAAACCAAAATGGTTGTCAGACTTTGTTGCTTATGTGAAAGAAAAATTTGAAGTTTAGTATGTTTTTTTTTCTTATTATTGTTTTTTTTGTTGTTTCATTTTATAAGGGAGGAAGGTGTGTTGTGTATTTACGATATCTTTGTTATCTCTCGCGCATGTATTACCTTTCAATTGTACCTCGTGCATGTATTATCTTTTAAATGTATGTGTCTCGCTACACGGCACGATATGTTATCGTACCGTTCCACACTGTTCAGTTATTGTTGGGGCAGTTGCTGTTGACTGTCCGGAGCCTTCAGATGTGTTGCTAGGAGTGCTTCCTTATCCACGATTAAACTTCTTCAATTCTCATCTAATTTCGTGATTATTGACTCAACAGGTACCTATATTTTGATATAATGTACTTATTCTTATACTGCTTTATTGTTGAACATGCTTAATTGTTATCAAATACTATGGCACCTTTCAACCTGAATTTGTGGCGTGACTCGCTCCCCAACCCTCCCTCGATCGCTGTGACTCCCTGCGATCCCCTCCCCCACCCTTCCTCTACTTCCAATTTATGGTTGTCGATCCTTTATTAACTGCGCGTCTCTCCTCGATTACCTGCGCATCGCGCACCCCTTTCTGACCTTTCTGCACGTCGCGCACACCCCCCCTTCTGAGGTTCCCTGTTCCCAGCGGTATCGTTACCAGCGGTATATCGCCTCACGTCTGGCCAAGCCCGCGAAGCCGGACATCTCTCCCTCATCTCAATTCGAGGAATGGCCCTTGGCAACAGCAACGCAACGCTGTGTATACGCCAGGGTCCATTCCTCGATCTCAATTCCTTACAGCTCGAGCGCATCGGTTGCCGTTTCAAGGCTTTACCGACTGCGTTCCTGCCAAACAGCTGTTCCTCGAGTCTAGGTCGCGACTAGGTCTCAAATCAATATATAGTTTACCTCAAATCTTAGTTTAGCTAATATTACCACGACTTTAATTTAGCTTAAGTTCTTAACATAAAAAATAAATAAAAAAATAAAAAAAGGGAGAGGTGATTTATTACCTAACTCCACTCATATCCATAATCAAACTACCATATCCTTATTATTTTATTTACCTGCCATGTCTGATTTAGAATCAGATGATGCTATGGCAAGCTCCCCCAATCATAACAGTGATAATTTTAAATCCTTCCTTCAAAAGGAAATGAGGACCTGTATGCTAAATACATTCCGTGAGCTTATGTCTAATAAAAGGTCCCTCTTACCTGATGAAAACACTTCCGATCTAGAAGCTGAACACTCTAAGGCTACCAAAAAAACCAAACACTGCCTAAGCACTGATGGAGGTTGCGCTACCTCAATTGAGATGGGAGGTCCAAGCACCTCAAAAGACATGGGAGGTCCAAGCACCTCAAAAGGCATGGGAGGCCCAAGCGCCCCAAAAGGTAAGGTTGTTCCTAGCGGCACGAATTTGACGAGCGCCATCAGCAACGCAACTATTCTCAGTGCTCCTGTCAATTCCAGCTCAGAGGAAGATGAATTCTTCCTGGATCCTGACGACGAATTCGTCTTGGACCTTGACGAGCAAGACACTGATGACTGGGACCTTAACGCTCTCTCAGAGGCGCATTCCTCCCCCTCGTCAAAGGACGCAATCCTTGACCCTCTTGGTGGGGAAATGTTCTCCCCAGAAAACATCTCCCACCCTAACAGCAAAAAGTGGTACCCCCACGATCACGTAGCTAAATTTGTCACCAAATGGCTGAGAAACTCTCTTCAAAGATAATCGCGCAACACCATGAGGTCTGAGTGCCCCCGTCCATTCATAGAGGGTAAAGTCTGTCAAACTCCCAACTTAGACCCCGACTTAATTAAGTTCCTGTTTAAACTAGGCAAGGATCCAAGAAAAGGTCTTGAAAGAGCCCTTAAAGCCTGTCAAGATCGTCTTCTTGACCTTCTAGGCCCCCTTACCAGGATCCTCAACCTTGCTGAGGAATCACATATTTCCAACACACCCCTGGACATTAACCTAATTAAAGGTTGGAGTCAGAGAGCCATTGTACTCCTTGGTAATGCTAACTCCTCCCTCAATATTGAAAGGAGGAAATCCGTCCTCATCAGAATCAACCCGAAACTCGGGGACCTTGCTGAAAAGGAGCCATCCTCTAAGCCTAATGGCCTCCTCTTCGGACAAGATATGATCAAAACTCTCGGCAAATATGTGGCAACTTTTACAGGTTTAGACAAAGCCCAAAACAATATGAAACGTGTTTTTGGTCAGGCCGGTGGAAGAGGCCGTTCTTCCGGCCGAGGGAATTTCCGGCCTTTCACCTACGGAAGAGGAAGAGGTTCATCGGTAGAGGTAGAGGCTTCTACCCCTCCAACACCAGACAGTACTTCCCACAAAGAGGGAGAGGTTCACGCGGAAGAGGCTTCCCCGCTCGTGGTGCTTTCAACAACACCACCTCAAGTAAGTGCACTTCTTTCTTCTTCCCCTCCAAAGGTCGGCGGCAGACTCAAACATTTCATTCATGTCTGGGAATCCTTGACTCAAGACCCGTGGGTTCTAGAAACAGTTCAGGGCTTCAAAATAGACTTCACAGAGATTCCTTTCCAATTTACCACTCCCAATCCTCTGATTCTCTCTTCAGAACATCCAGAAATCGTCAAATAAGAGGTTTCCTCTATGTTAAAGAAGGGCTCAATAATCGAGGTTCCTTGGTCTCAAAAGAATTTTGTAAGCACCCTTTTCCTAGTCAAAAAGAAAGACAAGGGTTGGCGCCCAGTAATAAACCTTCGAGAGGTAAACAAGTACCTCGTCTACCGTCATTTCAAGATGGAAGGCATCCATCTGCTCAGGGACCTTCTACTCCAAGGAGATTGGCTAGTCAAATTGGACTTAAAAGACGCCTATTTTACCATTCCCATGGCAATAGAACATCAGTCCTTTCTCCAATTCATTTGGGACAATCGCCTTTTTCAATTTCAGGCCCTCCCTTTCGGTCTTTCATCCGCCCCTTGGTGTTTCCCCAAAATCATGAGAACGATAGTCTCTATCCTAAGAGCCAGGGGTATTCGTCTCATCATCTATCTAGACGACATACTGATAATGTCCCAATCTCACTCTCAGATTCTAGAAGATCTACAAACCTCCATGAACCTCATAGAAATCCTTGGGTTCATTATAAACAGGGAAAAATCAATCCTTTTACCCTCCAAATCTCTGGAGTTTCTTGGCTTCACTGTGGACACACCCAGGTGCCTTCTCTTACTCCCCAAAAAGAAGATTGCCAAAATTCGGAAAGAGATCAGATTTGTCCTCAAACATCACTCTTTATCCCTCAGAGAGCTGGCCAGACTCCTTGGTCTCCTTTCTTCCTCGATCCAAGCTATCTTCCCTGGCCCCCTGAACTACCGTGCTCTTCAGAGAGTAAAAGCCAAAGCTCTCAGATCCGGACTTTGGTACGGAGACCAAGTCTCTCTGGACGAAGAAGCCAGACTGGAACTTTCTTGGTGGCTGGACAATTTGGATGCCTGGAATGGAAGAGCTATCTTTGGTTCAACTCCAGAATTCGTTCTAGAGTCAGACGCCAGCCTTCATGGTTGGGGTGCCGGTCTCCTCGACCAGGACACTGGTGGTGTATGGACCCCTTCGGAATCTTCCCACCATATAAATTTCTTAGAAATGACGGCCGGGCTCTATGCATTGATGAGCTTCAGACAGTCTCTTCAGGGCAGATCCGTTCTCCTGAAGATGGACAACGTTTCAGCAGTCTCGTATATCAACCGGCTCGGCGGTACGAAATCTGCCGACCTATCGGATCTGGCCAGGAAACTTTGGATGTTCTGTTTGGAACACAAGATTTCCCTGAGGGCAGAGTACCTCCCCGGAAAATCCAACCTCTCTGCAGATTGGAACTCGAGGTTCCTAGTAGACTGCAGCGATTGGAAACTCAATCCGACCATTTTCAATTCCCTGGTCCACTATTGGGGTCCTTTCGATGTGGACCTTTTTGCAAGCCGTTTGTCTTCCCAGCTTCCACAGTATTTCAGCTGGATGCCAGACCCGGGTGCTCTCGCTGTCAACGCTTTCCTCCAACCTTGGGCTCCTCTCCGACCCTACGCCTTTCCCCCCTTTGGTATGATCCAAAGGGTTCTACAGAAAGTGAGACAGGAACAGTGCTCCCTGGTCCTGATAACCCCTTTCTGGCCGTCTCAGGCTTGGTTCCCCACAGCTTTGGAACTTTCTTGCGACATTCCCCTCCTAATCCCGGCTTCTCAAGGACTCCTCCTAAACGCAAACGAAGAAGTTCACCACCTGGTTCTTTCAGGGAACCTGAACCTTCTTGCTTGGAAAGTGTCAGGCAATCTAATAAATTGTCTGGACTTTCGTCATCTGCTCTTACACTCCTCTGAGAATCTTGGGCACCTGGAACACACTACAGATATAATAACATCTGGAAAAAATGGTCTAGTGGTGCTTGGAAAGGGACTTGGATTCCGTGGAAGCTCCTATCGTTAATATAGTCAATTTCCTAGTGGAACTTTTCGACAGTGGTCTCTCTTATAGATCCATTAACTGTTATAGGTCTGCCATTTCCGCAGGTCACTCTATTGTCAATGGTAAGACGGTAGCTAAGAACGTTATTATTTGTATAGTCATTAAAAGTATCAGACTTAAAAGGCCCCCGAGGCCTAAATATCAATCTGTTTGGGATGTTAAACTATTGCTTGACCTTTTTTGCTCCTGGCCTGATAACTCCCTTCGTAACAGAAAATGTCTTTCAATTAAACTTGCCTCTCTTCTTTGTTTAATCTCTTGTAGCAGAGTTTCAGATGTTAAAGCTCTGGACATTTCTAATAGATGTTATGACATGTTTGGTGTTAAATTTGAAATTTTTAGGAGAACTAAAACCATGTCTGATTTTATCTTCTATCCACGTTTTGATTTTTGCAAAAAACTCTGTGTGGTTGATTGTATGAAGGAATACGACTCCAGGATGTCTATTTTTTGACCCCCTGATGCAAATCAACTTCTTGTTTCCTATGTCAAACCCTTTAAACCCATCTCATCCTGCTCTATCGCAAGGTGGGTTAAATTGGCTATGAACTTCGCTGGTATTGACCTTTCAAAATTTCAAGCTCACTCACTAAGAAGCGCAATGGCCAGCAAGTCATACTGGTCGGGTGGTAAGTTGGATGCTATCCTTAAGGCTGCTGATTGGTCTAATGCCTCTACCTTTGCCCATCATTATTGTAAACCAATTGAACATGTTTCTGACGTTGTGATTCAAGGCTACCAACATGCATAATGTAGCCTCCTGTCTTGTAATGAAATTGCGATTCTCCTATTAACATGACCAGAGAATCTGGATTTCATTAAAGACACGGAGGCTAACATTATCCCTCCCGTCCCTCCCTGGAGGGATATTGAGGATTGATTTGGTTTACAATGTTTTCAATGTTTCATGCCTTTTAACCTTATGTTATGCTTTTCTTATTGCTTCTTCTGAAGGTTACTTTGTGCCTTTCTTGATTTCCTTTATTTTCTTTCAGACAATTCGAATTGATGAATCTCCAAGGATTTTCCAGGTTTTGACAATACTTCCTTCAAGTTTTAAGATGTATTCTTCGTTTGGCCTGTCGTTCAAGGCATTTAAAAGAGGCTGATCTTCCCTGGCATACGCCTTTTATGGATGTCGTAATTTGACGGTGATTGGGTTAGCGTTAAGCTTTGCTACACGAATTTCCCCTTAACTTGACTATGGTGTTCAGAAGCCATTTTGAATACACTGGCGGCCATTTTATATGAATGCGTTGCCTTGTGGTCAGCATACCCTTTTGTCCTTTCTCTGTACCACTGACCACTCGAATTTGCCCAGCAACAGGCTATTTTTAGTATTGGTCAAGCTCGCACATGCGCAGTCAAACCCTCTGTACGAGTGGACAGTCATCACTTAGGAATGTCCCTCCAAACTGACCAGTGGTGTTGTAACTCCTCCCATGAGTTGGCTGTGTTCCAAAAATGACCATATATGTACCTAAACTCTGTAAATGTGTTCCGCCTACACTTTTTATTACTGTAAAACTGTATAAAAGAGGCCTCGCACCGATGTTCGGTGTGATACTTCTTGCATTGCCGAAGGATGCTGTAGGAATGTACCACCACCCCATGGGGTCTTAACAAACTTGTCTCTTGCATTTTCCAGTTTCCGTGCCAACGTCTGTTATATGGTGTAGTGGGTTTTGCGGAATATGTAATGTAATGTAATGTAATGTAATGTAATGTAAAAAGGATTTATAGAGCGCAACATACACCGGACGGTTTCTTGGCGCTGTTCACTAAATCAGGAAGAGACAGAGAAGGGAGGGCAAGGGAGCTTATGTGTAAGCACAGCGGAAGAGGTGAGTTTTTAGGAGAGACCTGAAGTGAAAGTAGGAGGAGGAAAGTCTAAGTTCCGGAGGGAGAGAGTTCCAGAGTGAAGGGGCCAGAAAAGAGAATCTGAGGCCTCCGTGCTTTTTGCGCCTAAACCTGGGCGTCTGAAGGAGAGCATGGTGAGAAGATCGGAGGGGTCTGGAAGGGACGTACGGGTGCAAAAGCGACGAGATGAAGGAGGGGCCGATGCCGGCCAGGGATTTGTGGATCAAGCAGCCTAGTTTGAATTGACAACGCTCTGATACCGGAAGCCAGTGAAGGGCTTTAAGGAGAGGACGGACGTGGTGATGTTTAGGTTGGTGGTAGATGAGGCGTACTGCCTGATTCTGTATCAGCTGAAGTCTTTTGATTTGATATTGCGGGATACCTGCGTATAGGGCGTTGGCATAGTCAACCCGAGAGATGACTAATGCCAGCAACGTCAGGGTGAGGGCTTCGGTGGTCAGAAAATGGGCGATTTTACGAATCTTTCTGAGCTGGTGGAAGCAGGAAGACACTGTAGCACTGACCTGATGTTGCATAGAAAGATCATGAGAGATGTAGACCCCCAAGCTTTTTACCTTGTCAGCAGGGCAGGGGGAGGGACCAAGGGCAGGGGGCCAAAAGGTGGAGTTCCAGGGGTTGGATGGGCCTCCGACAAGAACAAGCTCCGTCTTGTCGGGATTGAGTTTGAGATGGTGAGTGCCCATCCAATTGCTGATGTGACAGAGGGTAGACTGAAAATCCTGAGCCGCATCCTGCGAGGAGTCAAGATTGAAGATGAGCTGAATGTCATCTGCATAGTTAAATGCAGTGACATTCCTTCCCCGGAGGGAGCGGATCAGGGGGGTAAGGTACAAATTAAAAAGAAGTGGGGACAAAGACGAACCCTGTGGCACACCGCAGGTGAGTTTCATCCTGTCAGCTGAAAAATGGGAGAGTCGGACAGATTGGTGGCGGTTCGTCAGGAATGAACGGACCCAATCAAGGGCCGTCCCTCCGATACCAGCCTCTTAGACACGGTCGACCAAGATGGTATGGTCGACCGTGTCAAAGGCCGCCGACAGATCCAGAAGAATCAGGGCTTGGTGGGTGTTAGAATCGGCGCCTCTACGAAGTTCCTCCATTACAGAGAGGATGACCGCCTCTGTCGAATGGGCGGGTCTGAACCCGGCCTGCTGGGGGTCCAAGAAGTTGGATTCCTCGATAAAAGAGCTGAGGATACTAGTTACATACGTCTTGAGTATGTAGGCCTGGAGAACCCAATACCACATGGATACTATGATGTCACTTTGTTCTTATTCTAGTCTTTGTGATGTAAGCGGCTGTGTGAGCTGCATTAAAAGGATTAATGCATAATGTTAGCCTCCGTGTCTTTAATGAAATCGAGATTCTCTGGTCATGTTAATAGGAGAATCGCAATTGCAACTCAACAAGCAGCATGAAAAAAGTTCGGCGGGCAACAAAAATGGTTAGTTACTCCAAACCTGCTGGGAGAAAAAAACATATAGGGGCATACTATCAAGGAATGGCTTTAAAATGATCGCCGATTTAGCAGCAGGAAATTGTCGCTAAAATGGTGATAATGGGCTTAATAATATGCCAACGAGAATTCCAATAGAAGCCCATGTTAACACCAGAACATGGGCTTCTATTGGAATTCTCTTCGGCATATTATCAAACCCATTATCGCCGTTTTAGCTGCAGTTGCCTGCCGCTAAATTGCCAATAATTTTAAAGCCATTCCTTGATAATATGCCCCTTAGTTTCCCTTTCCTCCTCCATTCATTGCAGCAAGTGCTGGGGCTAGCCAGAATGGAGGTAGAGACTCACTTTCTGTCAAGAATCTTACTGATATTGCAGAAAGGCCTGATTCAATGTATTTTCCAGCTTGCCCCTTTAAACCCTATGTTTCCATTTCAGAAAGATTAGGGTTTTTTAGGGGGATGGGGATAGGTAAAGAAAAGACAGAGCTGAAGAGTGATACAAGTTCTCTTTGCTAACTTCTGAGACTTGCATGCTTCTTCAGGTAATCTAGAGCAATACAAGGGAAAATATTGCCAATCTCTTACTCTCCACTACCAATCCTTGGTTTTAAAGACCATTCTGACATATCTAAAATATTTCTTTGTTATCAAGCGATCTCTTCGCTTGATTTCCTGCTTTTCCTTAGAATAGTGTCACCTACAAAATAGAGGTATCCATAATGAACATAATATAATAATTATGATATTAACCTTTTTTTACCATTCATTTATCTCACAATGAGCTCAGAGAGCAGCAAGAGAAAAACGGAAATTCCTAGACTTTCAAGGAATAATGATTTCCAATTAATATTAACCAAGGTTGCAAGCTCCCAGCAGAGAAAAGGGAAAGGTAACTTCACCAAAGAAATGTTAATTTCACATTTGTTCATGTTAAAAATATACATAGATGATAAACACAGAAAGTTTGCTTGGTAGTTGATACAGTTTAAATACGACCCACCATCACATAAACACTTTACATGCCATGTCCCGCTAGTTTAGGTCCTCCGGTAGGAATGCGGGAAGGTCTGCAGCTCCGCGACACATGCGGAAAGCGGAACACCCGACTTCCATTCCTTGGGAGTTAGCAGTCTAGCTACACTCCAGATGCTCCTGCGGCGTCCATCGCTTCCGAGGGAAACTGCATTTGAACCGCGGTTTCCGCCCAATCTGCGCTTTAGATTCCGTGTTCTCCTGCAGCCTGCTACTCCAGTCCAGGTATCTCTTGCCGCACCGAGCACTCTGCCATTGCCTGGTCATTCCTTGCTTGTCTTCCGCGCTGGAGTGCTGCTTGCCACCCGCGCTGGAGCGCTGCTTGTCTTCCGCGCTGGAGCGCTGCTTGCCTTCCTGACTTTCCCCGCACTGAAGCGCTGACTCGTGCCTTCCTGACTTCACCCGCGCTGAGCGCTATTTCATTCCTTGGGTTCACCGCGATGGAGCGCTGCTTACCTTCCTGACCATCCCCGCGCTCGAGAGCTGACTCATGCCTTCCTGCCTTCACCCACGTTGAGCGCTATTTCATTACTTGGGTTCACCGCGCTGGAGCGCTGCTTGCCTTCCTGACTTCCCCCGCGCTGGAGCGCTGACTCATTCTTTGGTTGCACCGCGCTGAAGCGCTATTTTTTTTTCTTTTGTTATACCGTGCTGGAGCGCTATTTACTTTCTGGGGTGCCTCGCTGGAACTCTGTTCTTTTATTATTATCTTACCCGCGCTGGAGCGCTATTCTTTTTTCTTTTGTTACACCACGTTGAAGTACTTGTTGCCTGTTTCCTACAAGCTCCAAACCAGGGTTCCAGATTGGTTTCTTACTAGGAGCACTACTCACGGTCAGGCCTGGACTGGCCGTTGCGGGCACCAGACAATCCCCGGTGGGCCGCAAGAGTGGGTGCCGGTTTTGTGCCCTGGGGGCCGTTTTTGTTACAGGGCCGTTTTTGAAGCATAGCTGCAAAATTGGCCCTGTAACAAAATCGTCCAAAAACCGGCCTGCCAAAGAGCTCGGTCGCTTCCCCAGGGGGCCGGCTGAGCACTTTGCCAGGGCCGGTTTTGGTTCTCAGTCCGGCCCTGCTCACAGTGACTCAACCGACTAGAATTCCTAGCTTCATGGGGCCTTCCTGAACAGGTAAAATCCGTTTTTGCATGTGCAATAGCAAGAAGAGCAGGGGGTGTGATGGTGTGTTTGTGTGCTCACTAAAACGCTGTTCTTTCTCTTCTCAGTTCCCGGTGCTTACGGATAGTCCCCAGACAGAGGGAGGTTCCTTAACCGGGCTACTAGAACACCACAGCGTTAACTTGGCTTCCTTCCCAGTGCCCATTGCCATCCTAGCCTGTTCATAGCCAGCTGGGGTAAGGTGGGTCCGGTGGTGGTGGCTCATGTCGTCTCTGCAAGATTACTTCACAAGTCAAAGGTAAGACTTGTGGGGAACGTGACATTACATTTCAGAGGAAATAGGGCACAGAGTACAGCCAGCTCAGGGCCTGTTCATAATGTGCACTTTTCAGGACAATTTGTAGTACTACAAAACTTACTGCAACATGCTAGCCACAAACATGGGTGGCGGAGTTGGTGGTGTGCCACTACGCGGAATTCCAAGGAGTTGCCTAAAAACTCAGTGGAATTCCACTCCTCCCTACATGTAGCCAGCAGACCTAGAGGGTTTGTGACTCGCAGACTGCCATCTGCTTTACCTGGAGGACTGCGGATGCGCACGTGCGAGCATGCGCGGTCCTCGCAAGTCGCACAGCGTAGGCATTTTGCTTTTGTACCGAGGAGACCAGGACAGGAGGATGGCAGCCCGGACATGGCGGAGAAGGCCAGACCCAGGTAGGACTTGGTTCTCGTCACCCTTAACTCTCTCTATGGGGTGGGCGGCAGGGGCAAACTCCGCCAAGCCACGGAATTGGAGTTTTTGCCCAAACTCTGCATTCCTAGCAGAGTGCAGAGTTGGCAAAACTCTGCAAACTCCGCTGACGAAGCGGAGTTTGCCTCCCAGACTTAGTCATAAACTGCATGCTCATTTTACACTTCAGCCTCTCCTATCTTTTTGTATGTGGAGTTCTCTACTCCGACGGTGGAGTTTCTAGACCCGCAACTAAGGTTTTAGTAGTAATTGAGGGAGGGACTGGAGGGAGTGGATGGAAAAAGGAGCATACATACCACTGAAGGGGAGGGGATAGGAAGGAGTAATGAGTGGTGTAAGGAAAGTCAAAGAGGTGTTTAGAGTGGAACATCACATACCCACACAAGTTTAAGCCCACTGATATTAGTATAGGTGACTGTTCCTAAGAAATAGGTGGCTCGTTGGACTGTGGCAGGAGTGAGGGAAATTTCCATATGTGTGTTTGTCTGTATTGTGTTTTTACATGCAGTTATATAAGCGTCTACTTAAGAGTCACTCACTTAAAAACTCGGATTTGTTGGCACAAAGTACACAAAAGATCTTCGTATTGTGCTCCCCGCATCCTATGTTTTTTTTAGCATTGCATTCCCAGCATGCTATGATTTTTATGCTGATATACCTACACCACTAAGACCTTACTATGAATTATAAGAAAGGGTGTACTTCTTAATATACCTTAATATACCTGTGACATGTTTTCCTTGTTTTTGGTTGGAGCAGGGAAACCCACTCATTGTAGATACTTTTGACATACTTCCCTATTAGTCTTTAAAGAATCAACTGACATTCCCAGATCTATGCATCCCGCTTTGACTAAGGGTAGGGACACCTGATTTGTTTTTTTGCCCTGAAGAAATGCCACAGATCCCCTCTGGACCTCAAAGGCATGAAACATGGCGACATTCTAGAACACCCATCAAGAGATTGTCAGTCTTCATAACTACAGCTGGCAGTCAACACATTTTTAATCCCACAAAGGGGACCCTTGATTAAAATAAACTTCAGTACTCCTTAGGTAGTTTTAGGTCACTTCATTACTTCATTTCACCACTTCACCCTCCCCACACACCTGCACTCATTATCACAGCTATTTACAAATGATCTCTGCCAAAAAGCCCTCTCCTGGGGCTCGTGAGGAATTGCAGCACAGCCTCAGGAGGATCGATGCCTGATGACACCCACATTGGTATGTGAGGGCACTACCTTCCAATAAGGAAGGTTCCCTCCTTCCTGCCACAGTCCAACCAGCCACTTTTCTTAGGAACAGTCACCCTCCTTGTATATTAATATTCCTCCTTGGGAGCAAGGGTACTAGACCTTTTAATAGCTCCCTGTCCCCATTCTTTTGTGTTAGCAATAAGCCAATTGATATTCACAAAACTGCACTTCTAAAGTTACTATTGCTCAAAAAACAGTAGTAAAGCAGGCATGACACATGACCAAACACTGGTACTGAAACACCCTTCCATAGAAATAATGGAGTCAGGGACTTTAAAAAAACACACATAGCAAATAATGCTAAATTAAATGTATTTAGAATAATAATGTAAACATTACTGTCTTAGATGAATGCATATTTTTTAGTAAAATAATGTTTATTATAATTCCATAAACTTAATAGAATCTAAAATAAAATGTATGCAAAAAGAATTAGTATATTTTTTCATTGAAATTTAAACATCACTGCAAAAATTATTAATGCATCATTTCATTTTTTTTTTGTTTAACAACGTATTTCATTTAAATGTGACTTCATGAAAAGTGAAGAAATGAATCCTGGAGATATATACATAAATGATTTCAACACTTGCATCACATCTGATTACAACATTAACAACAATTAATCACCTGCAGCCAATCAGCATTCAAATTTAACGCGCTCAGCAAAACTCTTTTTCTGCCTTAACTATGACTTAAATGTATTTATGGGTTTGGTCCTTGATTTCAGGAGGAAGAATAGAGAAAGTTTTAAGGCAAGGAATACAAATCTTTGGGAAGTAAAAAGAAGCTGTTATTTCCAAATACCACTTCCCACCTGATGTGATCCTGAACATGGTTGCTGAGCAGGAGCTGAATCCACCTGCAGCCACTTCCAGGCTATCCTGACCTATGTCAATGTACTAGATGCAATTTTAGATTATAGGGATTTTTTAAAGGACCTTCTCAGCATGACTAATATACTGAACGTTCCCTGGTTCAAGTTTGTATCAGTCTGGTTTCTAAAGCTGGGCCTAACAAAACTGTGGGAAAATCCGGGAAACATCATGTAAATGTAATGTAAATGTATTTGAGCTTATATAGCGCACAGCTACCCACAAAGGGTTTCCCGGCGCTTGCTTAGGGAACCCATCCTGGTATTCCCCTGTGAGATAACCCCGGCAGGGTATCCACAAGGTGAAAGCCAGGCATCCCGCCGCGAGGGGCCGTTGTGGAGATTAAGCAAGCTATTGCCCAGAGTCGCAGAGTGTGAACCCGTGAGTCGAGAAGGCACCGGAGCGAGAATTATCGAGTCCGTGACATTTTTGAGCCCAAGACCCGCCGAGGCGGGGAATTGAACCCTGGTCCAGGGCCGATCTCAGCTTCCGGGTCTGCCGCCTCTAACCCCTGAGCCACACTTCTCCACTTCTCCATCATAAGGCAGAGGTTGGAGCCTTTTAGACTCGCTTTTGGGCATTTGTTCTTGAACAATACATCTTGAATAAGAACAATGGACACTTACCAAACAGGTTCTTTGAGTTCAAGAACAACCTGCAATTTGAATAGTTTTTAGATGTTATTGCACCTCCACTTGCTAAAAATCTGTACGTCCACTTCAGATTGGAATTTACAAATTAAATCTCATATAAATACATGGAGCTTAGGACAGGCTACACGTACGTGTCCAGTTTGAAGTATGGATCATGAATTGGAGAACAATATTTAGTTTTTCTGTCCGGTATATCTTGGTACGCGTAAGTCGATACGTCCGGTGTGTCTGAACCAGTGGACTACCCACTATTTAGTACAATATAGGGTCTTAAAAACATGTTGCGTTGGCCGAAAGCGGGCCCGGCGACGTGGTGACAGGCCTAGTGTTGATCAATGCGCACACACAAGGACACACGCTTAGCTACGGTGGTGGTCTCAAGACTAACCATGCCCAGGCTCCCGGGCTCTCTATTGGCTTGCCTACGCTGGACTGCCGTACGCCAGTCCAGCCAATTATGCGTACGCATAGAGGAGGGGAAACAAAAATGACACAACAGCAGTCACCCCTGCTGGGTCAGGTGGCATCGCCTCGCCCGGCAGTCTAAAACATTACAATCCTCATATACCAGGTAACAAAAATGCAAAACAAAATGAACACAAAAAACATTAGCCCGAGTGGGCGTTTACAGTCTGCATGATAGAGTCCTGGTCAACACAGTACTACATACGGAACAGTCTTACTTGGTCGCTGGGTGCAAGAGCTCTTCTGCAGCGTGTTGACGGCAGTAATTGTTCACAGCAAACTGGTGCTTTTGCCAGGTCAGGTTACTCGGGCACAAAATCTCTGTACCTTTGTGATGGCTTGGGGCGGGGTCTCAGTTCATATCGACTCTGGTTGCTTCGCAGCAATGGTGTCGGTGATAACATCGGTGGAATGCTGCCTGTGCTTGACTCGGCGTTCTCCAGTCTGTCTGCTGGACTTTTGGGACGTAGACCAGGACTGACAGCCGTGGGCTGCACCAGGTTGGATTCTCCTGCTGTGGCATTCGGCTGTTCCTCGTTTGCGGAGGGAGGAGGTAGCAAGGTCTAGTATACCAGCGGTGTGTGGCTTGAGCAAGATGGCCTCATAATACTGCGGCTCCGCCGACCACCGGCATAATCCTATAACAATCCTGTTCTCCTGATGCCATCGCCCAACTGCCCTGCAGTGTCAGCATCCTGACACTAGGGGAATGCTCGCTGATGAAATTGCGGCGATAACGAACGGTAAAAGAGCGGCGATCAGCGGCTCACCCGGACGACACGTTAGAAACAATATGGCGGCCCCATACCCAGATTCTGGTGAATCGGAGGTCTTGAGTTGCTCTGCGGCCTAACCTGCTGCAGCGCTGCTGACTTCTGCTTCTACAGTCCTCAGTCCAGCTTGGTGCCCAGGCAAATGCAGCCGGAGTGACATCGCTGTGCCACATCGCCTGCAATAGTTTTCAATGACGGCATCGGAGGATCCTGCGCAGCGGCTCTGAGGCAACGAGGTGAGCTGCGCACTCTGTGCTTGCCCGAGGCCACACAGTGGCCATCAAGAGGGTGGGCCCCTAGTCGCGGAGGGCTGCCCCCGCCCACCTTGTGGCCAGCCACTCCTCACCCGAGCAGGCATCGCCCGGTAGGAGGTAGGCGTGTCATTGACGCACGTCCGGGGCGGCTGGGAGGAGCCTCCAGGGGTACATTACTCCCTTGCTCCAGTGGGGAGGCCTCTTTGCCGCTCCGGACCTCGTCGCGCTGATACTTCGGGACACTCTTTTCCCGCCATTCCTCGAACCCAGAGTGTCTGATTGAGGGGGGCTCTTGGGGAGCTTTAATGTGTTCCTTTTTCGTTGCAGGCGGAGTTACTGGGCGATCCGGAAGAAGAGAGCTGCAAACACTGTACTTCAGCGGTGGGGGCTGGCTGGCGGACCCGCCATGAGAACGATCACGGGATGACCCATTGAGGGCCATGCGGGCGGAATGCTGTGGCACCTCCACGAGTGCATCGTATGGGGACATGCAACTGCACAGCCGGAGTGGAATACTAAGACAGCTTCGCAGCACTGGGCAGGGCTATTCATCACCACCCGACCACCCAGGGACACCGACCGTTGCTACTTCGAGCACAGGCAATGTACACAGATGCACATATGTAACAGTTTTTGAAGACGTAATAAGGTTGATTGTACCAGCACTAGTACTGTGGCTATAGGTGAGACGCGGACCCTACTTTTGACAGTGGTGAGTGGCCTATTGCAAAGCATCTGTACCCTTACGCCCCTCAGAAACAGTGCTAGGATCACATGCCATACTGAACTGCCTTAAATAGAGGAGGCGGTACAGGGGTGCACGCTACAAGGACAAGGTGATTCCTGGCGCTTACCACTTGGCCAAAAACACGCACACATACCGCGGGTGGAACTGCATTGCTGTGTGTCTGCATAAGTGGGAATTTCAGGCGACGCGAGGCGCCTTGCGTTAAAATCTGACAGCCCTCTGGCACACATTGCGTTGCCTGCTTGCTCTATAACAATTAAAACACTTTGGTATTGGGATATTACCTACACGCTGCTGTCGCGCCTTGGGAAAACCAGATAAGCATCAACCGAGGCTCGCATTTGAGCTGCGCAAATCGGGGAAGCCCCAGCATGCTACGGACTCAGAACTGGAAGGTGCCACTCCAGCCTCAACCACATTGGAGAAATCCCTGGCGGCTATTCACATGAGTCTACAGTCAATCAACGATAATATGGCAGCATTAAATGGTCGAATTAGTAGCATATCTATCAAACTGGATAATCAAGGCCTGCTCATTGGGGAAGCGGGGCAACGCATCTTGAACACGAAAGATGGGCTCCACAAAATTGAGATGAAAACATCAAATATGGAACAACTATTGGGGGTCATCCAAGCGAAGAATAAGGACTTCGAGGCGCGCTCGAGGCACAATAATATACGCATTTTGGGACTTCTTGAATCGACCAATGTGGGGTGCCTGGAGACGTATGTCGAAAACCTGCTCAGGGAGCTCTGTGGAGAAGACACTCTGTACAGTATGTTTATTGTGGCGAGAGCCCACCGATCATTAATAACACGACTACCTCCGGGGGCACCACCTATGCCAATTATTGCTTGCCTACTCAATTATAGAGACAGAGACACTATACTCCGTGTATCCAGGCAAAAAGGAAATGTTAATTATCAAGGTAATACCCTTTCCTTCTACCCGGACTTCACAGCGACAGTGCAAGCTACACGTAAAAAATTTCAAGCAGCCAAGAAAGTTCTCTTCGCAGAAAAGATTCCTTATGCTATGCTATACCCAGCGCGGCTCCATATCGGAACCAAGGGTAAAGCTAAAGTCTTCGTTCATCCCAAACGGGCCCTGGACTATGCGAAAACGCTGCGACGCATGAAAACACCATCTCCCACCACCTCGGATGTTGATGAATAATTGGGAATCGAAAGGTCACTACACTCCGATGCTATGAGCTGCCGTGGGGACTACGCGGCAATCTACCCCCGATGTCGCACCAATAGCCTTCACCATTCTGCGGCTCCTAACACCGGACAGGTCTTTCATGCTTTGGGCCATATGCTTGCGCTGCTGAGGCTTTTCAATGGTTTTGTATCCTTTACTGTTATTAACATTCTGGTTCGCACAGACTGGTACTTACATAAGACTTTGAACAGCTATACATGCATCTTTATTGTGTTTGGCTACAACAGTGGCTCAGATGTTATACTTAGACAATCGGTGGTCACTTCCCTTATCCAGTGGGAGGTTGGTTGTGTTGCAATGCCCCTTATGAATGGGTATGCCCCACTTTCTTGTACTAGGGTTGTTGTTGTTTGCAATAAGGGTCTTGGGGGATATAGGGCATGGCTTTGGCAATGTTAGGGTGCTGAAGTGGGAGGGGGTGGTGGGGTTTTATAATGTTGTTTTTCTTTTTGTACGATGTGCTCACATGCCTACGCACGAGGAAGAGGTGTTTACTAGGGATTGCGTGGAAATACTCTGTATGTTTTATTCTGCGTTTTTTTCTGCACACACCATCGGATAGCTAAAAGTTATTGTGCCAACCATGACAGTGGGATCTTAAAGTATATTTGGGACAATTTCTGTAATGAGTATACGGCTAAATGTTGATGTATTATATAATTTCCATAATGATCAAACAGGCCTGGGTCGCCAATCATCGCTAGCTATACCTATTTTCTTAAATACTGCACGATAAGTACTCTTGCCTGACGTGGAATGCAAGGGGACTTAATATCCCTAAAAAAATACGCCAAGTACTCGCTTATCTAGACAGACACGGAACTCAGGTAGCCCTTTTGCAGGAAACGCATTTAACCAAATCATCAGAAACCAGAATTGCAACCAGATGGGCTGGGTATAGACCGGCATCATCATATTCTGCTTATGCCAGAGGGGTCCTGAAATTGTTTAAACGAGGTCTGCGATTTACAGCCCTAAAGGAATACATTGATTATGAGGGAAGGTACGCAATGGTCCATGGGAAATTGGGACAAATATGATCACTGTCATTAACATTTATGGCCCTGTAGTGGATGACCCACTCGTATTTCTCCGAATGCTAACAGGGCTCCGGACATGGCCAGAGGCAGCCATAATGTGGGGGGGTGATTTTAATACACATTTGGACCCCACCAAAGATAGATTAAACCCACGAGATGCACGCACAGTGAAGGTCACTCAATGTATACGTGATGCTATGTTGGAATTCGGTCTAGTAGATGCCTGGCGATTATGCAATGCACAGGTGAGGGTGGGGACACATATCATGCCTGCTTATAACACATGGTTCAGATTGGAGTACTGGCTATTAAATTAAGAGTGTAACAACTGGGTAACTGATATAATTCTGCTTCCACGCGCACTATCAGACCATAACCCAGTAAAGTTAAGTATTAGCATCCCCACTTCTCTACACCGTCCATTCACATGGCGCTTCAGGGCTGAGGCATTGTTGGACCCTATTTATAGCGACACCATAAGACAAACGATAGAGATTTTTTTTAAATAAATATGGTAACTGTAGACAGAGCTGCCACACTGTGGGAGGCCTTCAAGGTCACTGTGAGGGGAGTATGCATAAGCACTATGACTGGTATATTGAAAGATATACAAGGCCAACTTTCTAAAATTGAACACATGCTAGCGAACCTAGAACACGATTACACAGCGAACCCTGAGACTGTTACACTAGCCTGCATTCAAGAACAGTAACAGGAATATAACGAAATGGCGGAAACAGAAACTCGTTATTTATCACGTCGCCGCATGGCGCAAGCATACAGTGAAGGTGGCCGACCTGGTCGTAACTTAGCCACCAGACTTCAATTCCAAACTGAACATTGTCACATCATGAAAATAATATATACACAGGGAGAAGAACACTACACACCTCATGAGATAGTGGACCAATTTAAATCTTGCTATTCTACACTGTATGCGTCCCGTGGGAGCGCAGATGAGGCGGCGCTTGATAATTATCTCTCTGATATCGCTTGTGCCTGGTTAGCGGATAGCCATCATGAATATCTCAGACAACCAATTGGTGAAGATGATATTAAAACAGCAATCCGATCTTTACCGAATAAAAAGTCCCCTTGTCCAGACTGACTCACAGCTGAGTTCTACAAGGAGTACGCTGACCTTTTAGCGCCATGTCTGTAACAGGTATATGCAGAGGCCCATGATACAAGTATTCTCCCCCCGTCATTGAGACAAGATTTAATTATCACCTTATTAAAAAAAGATAAAGCATCATCCCAGTGTGACTCCTTGTCGCTCATTAACCTAGATGCCAAAATATTAGCTAAAATACTGGCCACTCTGCTTCAACCTCTTATGCCCTGCCTAGTGCTTCCTGATAAATCTGGTTTTATACCAGAACACCCTACATGGCACAATTTAAGAACGCTTTTTGCCATGTTTCATGTTCTCACACCAGATATGCCTGCTGCTGCGGTAATGTTGGATGCAGCAAAAGCATTCAACTCCATCGAATGGTGCTACATGTTTTCTATCCTGAAATAAATGGGAATTCCGCCATTATTCACACGTGGGATACAGCTGCTATATACAGAACCATCGGCGAGGGTTCGAGTGGAGAGCCTCACCTCTGAACCTGTTTGCTATTAATAGAGGCACTTGACAAGGCTGCCCCTGATCCCCACTACTCTTCGCTCTCATGCTTGAGCCGCTAGCTTGTGTAATCCGGCAGCGGCACAGGGAGTCTGCGCTCAACTTCAATCACAGACCTGTTGGCATATCATTATATGCAGACAACATGGTGCTTTTGTTTGTGAGCCCCATAAACATCTATCCCCACTTTTACAAGAATATATCCGATTCGGTTTATTCTCTGGACTTTTAATAAACTGGAATAAATTGGTGGTTATACCCCTGATGACACTTACTATGGCCCCACCATTGGAATTCCCACTGATTTGGTCTGCAGACCCTGTGAAGTATCTGGGAGTATGGGTGGATTGCGACACAGATATTGTAATCAAGGAAAATTATGGTACAGCATACACAAAAGTAGAGTCGCAAGTTGATATATGGTCCTCCCTGCCCCTCTCCCTGGCGGACCGCATTGCCATTATAAAAATGATCTTACTACCACGATTTCTCTACCTCTTCAATAACATCCAGATTACACTGCCTAAACAACTCTTCCACAATATCTGCACTCAACTACTTAGGCGGATTTGGAATGGCAAACAGGTTAGGGTGCGCTGGAACAGACTTACTCTGGATTATGCACATGGGGGTTTCTGCGCACCAGATTTATATGTATACTACCTATGTTTACAGGCACAATATGCCAACTAGTGGTACAACCAGCACAACTTCACGCCCCACGTGGCGGTGGAAGATGGAGAGGCCCACCCAATCCCGCTGGCGGGAATAATCACACATAAACGCAGAGGTACACCACGTGCGGAAATCTATTGGTAAATTAACAGCAAAACTCCTGCTATACGCCTCAGCACTGCCACTCGCACGCTTCCCGATCCGTAACTCAAGAAAATGGGGCAATCCGATCACTTCAGATGGTGAGTATACGATGCATGCAGGACATCTATGAAGCGGGACAATTTCTCATAACAGAAGACCTTCAATACATTACCAATCAATCGTTGTTGTTTCAGTTCACCATTCATCAATTGAAACAGGTGCTTAAAGATCACTACCGTTCATTTCCAATAGAGCCGCCTATATCACAATCCCTACAGCTTCTATTGGTAGCACCTTCTAAGCGTAAGCTGGTTACTAAATTATATAGAACGGTGCGTTCTGAGATTGTGGGGGTAGAAGATGGTAGTCTAGCTAGATGGAATAATTGACTAGATCCTTCACTTACCCTAGCTGATTGGGAACGCATATGTACTTTAACTGGTAAACTGACCTCAAATTCCAATCTAAGAATTATCCATTTCAAGTACATTCAGTAGGTATAGCATACACCTTTAAAATTGCACAAAATTGGACTTAGCGACACCAGTGACTGTAAAAGATGTGGCCAGCCTGATGCGGACTTCTGGCACTTAGCATGACATTGCAGGAATGTCTCTAAATTTTGGAGGGAAGTTGTACAATGTCTGCAGAATATGACCAATTTACAATTGCAATGTACACCTGCTATGTGTCTGCTGAGTTACGTACCTCATATTAAGTGAGTGGTGGGGAAATTCTTATGAATTGCATTACTTATAGCAAAGCGCCGAATAGCGTTGACGTGGGAGAGTACCCTGACCCCACGCCTTACTCACTGGTTAAAAGACATGGTATACTGCAAAGAATCCCTGGAGCTGTATGCGGGAGACTTACCTTCAACCTCTAAACCAAAAGACATATGGGAGCCGCTGTGACAATATTTATTGAGGACGAATCAACAAGACTCTGGACCTCCTTCCTAAGTGTCATTTGTGTATACTATGTAATCCCTAGGATATGTCATGAACACTAGACCCTCTGGCATTTGTATATGTGAAGCAACATCAATCACATCTTGTTGACTGTGTTGAAGGTTGTGGTTGTTGATATATCGCCCACACAGTGGATTGTTTCTTTTCTCTGCTTAAACTCAATAAACAGAATTTTTTTAAAAAGGTGCAGTCTCCTACCGGTACACTCTCTGGGAAGCCTTCCACGCTGTCAGTGGGAACCGTCTTGAATTGTGACACGTTGCATGTCACAGTCTCCTGGCCTTGTAGAGCTGTCACCTGGGTGTCTCTGATGTTCACTACCACCCATGGAGCAAACTCAAATGGTAGCCGGAATTTCCCGCCTGGATGGCGATCCTGTACCAGTACACGGTCTCCCACTTGGAGCGAGGGTTCTTGGGCGCGTCTTCTCTGGGAAGCTTTGTCATTTGTGCATGCTCTTCTTGAGTCAGATAGGTTTGGTGGGTTTGGAGCCTCTTCCCACGTTGGGTGATGAGGAATATTATCCACCATGGTTTGACCTAGGCACAACTTACTTGGAGCGATGCCAGTGGTGCAGCGTGGGGTGAGCCGATACTCCCTGAGGAATTAATAGAGGGCTTGTTCCAGGTTGCGGTTTTCGGCGAGGGCGATCTGTAAGGTCTTGAAGAGGGTCTTCATCAGGCGTTCCACCTCGCCGTTTGCTTGGGGCCATCTCGGGGTTATTCGGCTGTGTTTTATGTTGTGGGACACCAGGTAGTTACTCAGTTCGGCGCTGATGAATGGGGGCCCATTGTCGGTTAAAATTTATTTGAACAGTCCATGTGTTGCCATGATCTTCTCTAGTTTGGGGATCGCTGCGGCGGCGGACGTCGTGGGAATGATCTCCACTTTTGGGTACCTGGAGAAGTCGTCCACCACTACCAGCATGTGTAGGCCACCTGGAAGGCTGCCAAAGTCTTGACTCACCCTTCCCCACGGGGGTGCCGGGAGCTGCTTCCATGATGATTGGTGCCGGCCGGTCTGGCAGGCTAGTTGCCATGCAGACGGGTCACTGCCTTACCACCGCTTCCACTTTACTTTGTAGTCGACTTTCGATTTGACAATTTCTTGGTGCACCCTGTGCGCAAGGAGGACTGCTTTGTGGGTCAGGAATTCCGGTAGGATGAGGCGGGGGCCTCTCAACAGACAGTTCATGGCGAACCGCGTCGAGGGCCTTCAGCACTGATTGGGTGGTCTCTGTGCGGCGTGGTGTTGGGTGCTGCAGGGGGCTCCAGTTACCCGATGCAACCGCTTTCATAGCCAGCTTGGGTATCCTCATGTCCATGCGGATGCGCACTGCGCGGGTTGCTTTGGCATTTTGGCTATGACGATGGGTGATACCCATGGCATTGGTCTGCTCACCCGTTCAATGATGCCTGCTTTCTCCAGGAGCCAAAGCGGGCCTCCACTTTTGGCCATAGATGAAAGACTATTCTCCTGTGCTGGAGGGCGATTGGGGCTACTGACTTGTTGATGTGTAATTTGATGGCCGGTCCTTGTAAGCATCCAATTCCTTCGAACAGTGGTGAGAAGTCATGGAGCAGATGATTGAGGCCTTGGGCATGCAAGTCGAATGTGAAGCGGATCAAATTGAGGTCTTGGGCCGTCCTGCAGTTGAGGAGGAATCCTGACCCTTCACATGACACATAGACTTTCGGGGGCTGCCCGGTGCCGTCGTGCGAGAGTTCTGCTTGGAAGACACCACACATCTTGAACGGGTAATGGTTGCCAAAAGCGTACACTTGACCGCTGGTGTTGTGTAGCCTCAGGGGATTTGGCAGGCCACGGTAGACATGTTCAGCCATGAGGTTGATGGTGGCCCCAGTGTCGATAAGCACAGCTACGGCGTGGTCTTGCACTGTTTTGTTGCAGATAGATGCGGACTGACAGGTGGCTGTGAGCGTGTTCAGCATGTGTACCACGTGGATGGTGGCAGCATAGTTCTCATCCATGTCGCTGTGGGTGGCATCACCCGGGTGTGGTTCAACCGCACGTACCTGCTTCTGTGAGCTTTTGGGCCGGCGCCTTTGTGATGAGCAGCAGACGGCGGAAAAATGATTGAGTTTTCTGCATGCGCTGTAGGCAAACTCCAGTGTGCGGGTATGGGCCGCTGCACCGTCCACATGGGCGACCTTGAGGGCGGTGCTTGGTTGGAGGAGTGCGTTTTCACTGGTTCTTCTTTGACTGTCGTTGACGAAGTAGGGTTCATGTGGGCAGCTCATGCCTTGGATAGTTCTTTGGTGCGCCCCCATTGTCAGGATGTCTTTTATGGGCATGTTGTGCTCCTGCAGGATGCGCTCGTAAAGCATGGAGGAGGCGCAACCCTGAATGAACTATGCCCGGACTTTGTCTGTCCTCGTCTAGGAGGGTACATGTGCTTGCCAGTTCTTTTAGGCGCCCACAGAATACGTCAACTGATTTGTCTGGTTGCTAGCAAGTTTGGCGAAGGAGAACCACTCGTAGTCAGGGTTAGCGTAAGGCTTGAAGTGCGCTGTGTTGGCATCGTGCATAGAGACGTCGTTTCTTGGGGGCCCGACCTTGTGCACAGTTTTGGAGATTTTGTGTATGTCCGCACCTCCCAGATGAAGGAGCATAGGCCGTCTCCACGGCGCCGGGATGTCAGCCGCGTCGAAGTAGGTTTCGAGGCGCTCCACCCACGCTTTCCAGTGCTCAGCTTGGGATGGGGAGGGCCAGTGACAGTGAAAGGTTCCAGCTGCAGTATTGAGGTCATACTGAGGCAGTACTGAGGGGGTAAGGGGTGCCCCTATGGGGTGGGTATCCGCAGCTGGAGGTCCTGTGGGCCTGCAGAGTTGGCAGACTCCAAGAAATGCCTGAGCGTTTGTGTGGGGAACAAGTGAGCCGGCAGGTGGGACAGCAAGAGTCCCCCGTGGGCCCAGAGTGCGGCAGAGAGCGTGAGGCCTGGAATGCTGCTGGGGCCTCAGTTGTGGCTGAGTTGCTGTAGGCAGCGTTGGGCCTTATAGGCTGTTGGGTATTGCTGCTGGGGCCTGAGTCTTGGCCGTGGTGCTGCAGGCAGCGTTGGGCATTATAGGCTGTTGGGCATTGTCCGTGTGGTGGCCGCGTGGAGGCCTCAGGAGGGAAGCGCTGACGCTGCATGCAGTGCTTGCACGGTCCAGCGGGGGCATAGCAGTTGGATGCCAGCAGAGTGCGGGCCGAGGACAGGCCACACGTATGCCGCACAGGACTAGCAGCAGGGGCAGCACTCATCGCTGTGTCTGTTGTGGCCGCAGTTGGTGTCTGCAGCGTGCGGGCGGAAGGCGGCACTCACCACCGTGCCTGTGGTGGCAGCCGTTGGTGGGTGCAGCGAGCGGGCGACAGGCGACCAGGACGGTGCGGCTCGCACTAGGCCCAGTGGCAGCCGCGTGGCTGGACAGGTACCGCTGTAGGTGATCAAAGAGTCGCTGCAGGTGAGGGTGTCTGTAGGTGGGCGCAGGACGTAGCCACCTCATCACCAGTGTAGTGTTGGCCGAGAGGGGGCCCGCCACATGGTGACAGGCCCGGTGTTGGTGCAGGTGCACACATATGGACACATGCTTAGTTACGGTGGTGGTCACAGGACTAACCACGCCCGGGCTCCTGGGCTCTTTATTGGCTTGCCTATGCTGGAATGGCATACGCCAGTCCAGCCCAGTATGCTTACGCATAGAGGGGTGTGAAAACAAAAACAACATAACAGCAGTCATCCCTGCTGGGTCAGGTGGAATGGCCTTGCCCGGCCATCCACAACATTACAAAACAGATACTTTGGGTCATATAGTATTTGCTGTGAGATGATTTCTGCGAAAGGTTTGGTACTAGCGGAACAAGCTCATGCCTCAGCCAGTGTGGTCCCCGTAGGGATAGCGTGTAGGCAGTCCCTGTTGTGTGCTGCACGCCATTTCCCACCCTGATGCTGCCACTCCAGATGAGCAACACAGCAAAATCTCTGGTGCCCTCCTCCTTAAAAAAGGGGGCCCTAGGGATGAAGGGGGGGAGATGAAGTTCAGGGAGGTGGCACTGGAGTTGTTTATTGCAAAAAATGGTGGCTTTATTAAACAGTTGGATGCTTTTTTACACAAAGTAGTAACATTTCTATGTGTTGAGTGGTGAGAATGGCTGGATTTTAAAGGTGTTCTCCTGCAATATAAATGGATTAGGCAATAGACAAAAGTATGTGGCTGCAGTTTGTTGGTTCAAATTGCATAAACCAAGCATAATTTTTCGGCAAGAAACCAACTTCAAATCAAATTCTCCTAAGCTGTGTATTCCCTCTGGGTTTTCCCATGCTTTATTTTCATCAGTGGGGTTTTCATGTAGGGGTAAGCTATTTTTTCTCCTCCAGATCCTTCAATTGGGTAATTGAGAGCACTTGGAGAGATACCCAGGGACGATGCCTTTGGGTGGTTACGTGTTTAGATTCCAATTTTATTAATTATCATGGCCCAATAGAGGATGAAATGAGCCTCTTCAACAAATATATTAAGCAATGGTGGACCCAAGATGGTTAATTATCTTGAGCGGCTTTTTTAATCTGTTCAGAACCACCGGCTTGATGCCTCGTGTAGGAATAAGAAACAACTAAAGCATAAATCTGCTTCTACGGTGGTTAAACTCAAGGAAGATTATGGCTTGGTAGATCCATGGCGCACTAGGAATCCTGATGCTAGACTTGTTACATGATACTATATGCATCTCTGATTGATTTTTTCTTAGTTTCATCACAGTTCAATAATTTTTATTCACAAATTATAGGAAATTGCTCTTTGGACCACTCAGTGGTTTCCCTTCAACTGGAAACTAGGTCAGTTAATATTAGAAGGATGAGATGGTGTTTTGACAGGTTCTTATTAGTGCTCGATAATTGGAAAATCGATGCACATATTTTTTTATTGAGGAATTTTTTAGACTAAACACGAATTCAGCCACATTATTTGATAAGCATTTAAGGCATACTTTCACAGCCAGATCATTGCAATTACATCAAACTCTATGAAGATTCAATGCACCTTGATTGAGGGAATGCACGTTATTATAGGGTGGGAGATTAAGGACTGTTTACATGTATCCTCTTTTTTCTAGTAAAAAAAAAAGTTATTTTAAATATTCCTTCTTGAATGAGAAAATTGTGAATGCAAAGATTCGATTTCAGCAAGCTTAGGAGGACAGCGAGCAGGTGGGCTGTGCCTTAGCTTGGTCACAAATCTAGGGTCAATCGTACTTCAGATTTGCTAGATCCAGATACCAATAATATTACTGCTAGCAGCGAAGATATCCAGAAAATATTTATTCCTCCCTTTATCTGGCACCATCTGAGGTAGCAGAGGATGTTCTTGCAAATTATCTCAATACAGTTACATTTCCTCAGCTATCAAAAGCACAGTAGGAGAGCCTATTAAATCCAATTTCAGAAAAGGAACTTAGAATGTATTTGGCCAATCCCAAGGGAACAGAACTGGGTGGCATTCCCATTGAGGTTTACAAAGAATTTGCTAGTGTTTTCCTAGACAGAGTGATGAAACTTTTTAATAAGATAATTGCAGGTGAACCCATCTCACCATCATTTACTCAATGCACTGTATTAAGCTTTTTAAAAAAAGATAAATCACCTCTCAATCCTAATCTGTATAGTTATAACACTTTGGTAACCATGTCAGAACACAGCATTAGGCACTCTGCACTGCGTATGGGAAAAGTAAAACACTTAGATGGTACTCAAAGGAAAAAAGGGTTGGTTACCAACAACCCTAATATGACTCTCAAAATAAAGGAAAGGAGGTACAAACGATGTCAATGGGCTAATCCGAGCACTCAAATTGTAAGAAAGAGTCAATGTTCAATCCAACAGTAGATGATATCAAGTCCACTTTAACCCGTTTACCGCGGCGGCAATTCCGCCGCTGTGCGGACGTTACATTGCGCGGACGGGGCCCGTCGGCCAAGGACGTGCGCAGCTCTACTGAGATAGTGTTTGAGACAGCCGTTGGACGACGAACGCACAGAAGTGGTTAATCCATATTCGGGTCAAAGGAGGTGTAGTCCAATAATCTTCAAATAGGAAACCAGCTGGTTTTCACATAGCGTATGAGAATTCCGACCACTAATTTGTATAGCCTATTTTTTAATGACATTTAATGAAGATCATAACCAACCACCTGGCTCTTGTTGCCCAGAAATTAATTAATGGGGATCAAAACGGCTTTCTTCCCAACTGGTCTATGGTAGTTAATACTAACTATTTGATCCAGGCTATAGATTATTTTTGGTCAATAATAAGGGGTCCCTTTCAGACCTTGCCTGGTGACCTGTGGACCTTTCCTGTGGATCTCCTGCTAAGACAAGTGGATAGAGACGCCTGTTCCACGCATTTTGCGCGTCTTGTTGCCCTGGTGAGACTCGTGGTCCCAGGGTGCACTGTACTACCTTGCTGCCGGTCCAGTGCTAATTGAGCTCAGCTGCTGCTGCTTAAAGCGCTGCCTTCCCCCACGCAGCGCGGGCCCTTTCAAACCTTGCCTGGCGACCTGTGGACCTTTCCTGTGGATCTTCTGCTGTGACGAGTGGCTAGAGACACCTGTTCCACGCAACACGGGACACACACGGGCAGCTCCGGGAGAAGCCCGGGACAAGGGCGGGCCGTCTACGGCCGTCCGAGGCAGAAGGAGGCTGGGCTGGGCCACCTCTCGAACTACCAAGGAACTGTAAGCATATTTCTCATTGGGACAGAATTGCTCAAAGTTGGTATTTAACTATTTAATTGTTTGTGAATATAACAGCGTGTACTGGAAGAAAGAATGACAACACATCCAGGAAAAGGGAGAAAGGCGGGGTGGGTGGGAGCATTACGGTAACATTGGATAATTTTATAACAAGAGCCACTAATGTCCTAGAGCATGAAATCGCACTAACGGAGAGGCGTCTCTCACTAGAACTATTGTATCTTAGGCGATCGTCAATGGGGAGAATAGCGACAGCAGTTACCTCAGAGCAACTAAGCAAAAATGCTGGCGATAACATCATGAGAGACTGCAATAGTTGTCAGCTATTAGAAAAGACAAACTCACCATTGCTAAATACCTGTAGTTCAGTTGAGGTGATGAATGATTCTTGTGAGCTAGGCTCTGCTAATACATCCATTGACCACATTCCCTGACCAGATCAAAATCTAAAAGTATTTCCAATCCCCATAACATAAATGTAAAGCTGATGCGTGCTACGGGAACAAATGCAAATAGGAAACAGGGTGGGAAATCACAGAAGGCAAAGAGCGAGAAATTGATTAATAAACAAAAAATAATCAAAATTACTGCAACTCAGACCTCAATTGTACTAGAATATATACCTTCAATGACTCATAATCTTAATCTCTCATCAAAAACTGTGTCATTGATATTGGCAGAATCTTGTATGCCCCCTCCTTATTTTGTAGAGGATTTTATGGGCAAGATGGAGCATTGCTTAAATCATTAATGTTGCCCCTCCTTGAGAGAATAAAAATGATTGGCGACAGTCTATCAACACTTGAACTAGCAACTTTAGCTAATAACGAGATAGTGAGAAAATACGCTGAATCCACTACTATACTAGCTTTAAGGAAGCCAACTTTGGATTCAGAAAAAACTATTGCCCCATTGCCCAATCCAACTGCGTTTAATCCATCCATGCAGCCAATGAATGAAATCAGGCAGGACACTATGGGGCATATTACCAAGCAATAGCGGTAATTATCGCTATTGCTTGGTTAGAGACAAAAATTTACCGCTGAGCTGCGGCGATTTTTATCGCAAATAAACCTTGGTGTTACCAAGGTTTATCGCAAATGCGATAAAAATCGGCCGCAATGCATGAATATCGCTGAAAAGTCAGCGATATTCTTGCATTACCGAGCTAATGCTCTTAGCCATGTTATCCACCTCCCATTGGATAACATGGCTAAGAACTGCTCAGGCCAGGTGTTAGCTTTTGAAGATATTTGCGCTTAGCGCGAATATCTCCAAAAGTTGATAATAGGAGATAGCGATGTTAGCGACTGTTTCCAATCGCTAACATCTTGGCACGCCCACTTTGCATGTCATTAGTGATAAATATCACTGACATGCAAAGTGGGGCCCAAGATGGTCGCTATCCCCTACTAGCTAGGTAATAGGGAGATAATTTTATCTCCGCTTTCTTGGCTTTTAAAGCCAAAAAAGCGGAGATAAACCCCCTTGATAATATGCCCCTATATCTATAGAAAACAAGATATTAAGCACACAAGTAGGGGAGACACAAGGGTATGGGCACCGGGGATCAGCAAAGACATCGTGTGATATTGGGCAACCCAGAAGAGTTGAAGGCTCAGTTATGGGAATTCAAGACACAAAAAAAGCAGGAATATATTCCCACGCATTGATCTACCGCCAGAATCTTTCCCATGCACTGTTGTTATGACGCCGGGTCCCCGAGCTGGTTGAGGGCAAATTAGAAAACTTTTCTGAACTGAAGAACAAAGTAACCTTCTGGCTGAATAAGTTTAGACCTGTCCCGACCTTCATGCATGGTGAAATCTTGCATGTTCGTAGAATAAGTTGGGTGGGTCACAAACCAAAGGTCCAACAAGGGGATTGTGTCATTGTTAACTTCAGGGACAGACGGGTGGTTAGCTACATCTGTGGATGGAGTCAGCAAACTGTAGGGAGTGGGATACAAACTGTAGATCTAAAGTATTTCTATTCTCCCTCTCCATTTGTCCCAGTAAGTTCCTATCCCCTGGGGATGCAGGGAGGAGGTAGTAGGGAAGTACATAACAATTACTTGAATATTCCCACCTTTAATCGCTTTGACATTTTATATGGCCATGAGGGATTAGAGGGAGTTGACTGAGGGTGTCTGGGGAATTCTAGCTCGATTAATTTAGAACCTAAATTTTAGGTTATGAGACCAGAGACTGACATTTGCTTAGAAATACCAGTTATCGCTAGGGCGGGGGTTGCCGACGCCGATAGGTTGGCCAAACCGGAGGTCAGTGGTATAGTTAGGAACACCCCAAGTGAGAAGCCTATCGATGTTAGCTGCAACCCGAGTAGTATTAGGCAGTTCCACAGTATCATAAAAAAATGGGAGTTGGTAAATTATGTTTTGCAATATTGCAGGTATACAATCTAAGCTGTCTGACCAAAATTGGAATTTAGTCAATGATTTTGACATTGTTAGCGTTCAAGAAACTAAAGAGGCATACCATTTATGTGGTTTCAAAACTTTATTTTCCCCAGCTATAGGTTCAGCTTCTGGCAGAGCAAAAGGGGGGCTATGCACTTATGTATGCAACCATTTTATATGTGTTAAAATAGAGTTTTCTGTGAATAATACTTATTATCATATGGTCAAGATACATATTAACAAAGTGCAGTGTCTGCTTATTGTAAATTTTTATAATAATGTTGCGGTGGGGGTTATGAATGATGTGTTAAAAGGATTATGTGCTGATTTTAAATGCATGATAGGAGGGAATATTAAGGAGGTCTACGCTGTATGGGGAGGAGATTTCAATTGCTCATTATGCAAAAGAGGGGAACAAGGGGTATGCGGTACGTTGTTGAATAGAGAGATAAGCCGTACCCATTTCGATCATTCTGTATGTGGTGATCTTTTGAATGAAATAATGTTTTTATGTGATATGGGCTTTGCAAACAAAGCTTGCCAACCCGAAGTCCCTTTTTGTACCACATTTAATGGAAGAGGAGTATTCTCAACAATTGATGTTATCCTAACCTCTGCTAGCTATAGCAATCAACAGCATTAAGAGATCATTTCCCTCTAAGCATTGAAATCTCAAATTCCGATTATGAACATGATAAAGACAGCTCAACCAGAGAGGTTGTAGATGACATTGCGCTGAAGCGTCGAAATGGATATGCTTTGAAATGAACCAAAGTGGTCCCGGAAGATTTCCTTCAGAATCTAATCAGGAACTGTGAATCCAGCTTTGAAGTATGTCTTGATGATAACTCCTCTAACTCAGCACTTATTAAACACTTTCTAAATATAATTTCTTACATCAAAACTACACTATGGGTGGTTAAGAAAAACCCGAAAGATAATGTAGATAGCTGGTTCGACGCGGCCTGTACCAAGGCTTATACCAACCTTAAACATGCCTTAAATGACCCAGTACGGGACCAGCATTTAGTTAAAGAATGTTGAAGGGTATATAAAAACTCGCGGAAACAGAGACAAGATACCTTGAAACGGGAGGCATGGGAATCCTTGTGTGAGGCGTCCCAGAGCAGAGATACTACTGCTTTTTGGAAAGCAGTTAACACACCCTTTTTTGAAGATAAAGTTAAAGCCAGAATTGAGATAGCCATTACTGATACAGAATGGCTAGAGCATTTTGCAAACTTATACAGCGTGGCGACGCCCCGGGATCAGATTTCATCAGTAAATGTAGACGACGGGGCGACTCCAAATGGTAATAAAATAGATCTATGTATTACCCTGAAGGAAGTCATCTGTGGTATAAAAGCTAGCCTTGGAGGGAAGGCTCCTGGTCCTGACGGGGTGCCAGTTGATCTGTATAAGCATAATATGGCCCTATGGGAACCAATCCTCATGAAACTTTTTAATGCATCTTGTTCGAGAGGATTGTTGCCCTCTTGGTTTGAGTCCATTATCATACCTATATTTAAAAAGGGAGATAGGGCTAGTTGTTCTTGCTATCGCCATATATCATTGTTAGACTCTACCATCAAGATTTTTGGGCGCGTAATTTTAAATAGATTATTACTTTGGGCGGAAGAACACTCAATAATAAGTGATCTTCAATACGGTTTTAGGAAATGTCTTGGCACAATTGAACAGGGACTTAACTTGCACATTTTTTTAGAAAAATATACAACAGTAAGGAGAAATTGTATCTTTTTAACGTTTGTCTATCTAACGTCGGCTTTAGATTGTGTCACCCATAGCAAGCTATGGCTTATTTTAGAGAATTTGGGTGTGGAGAAGAATATAATTACATTTCTTAGAGAACTATGTATGGGAGCACGGGCTTAAAAGTTAGATTTGGTAGGAATGGTGAATACACTACGGCTATTGACATTGCAAGAGGAGTACGACAAGGATGCGTACTCGCTCCCTTCCTATTCACAAACTACATTAATGATTTTGAAAAAACACTACTTGGGGAGTGCAGGGACATGCCCCTGATAGCTAAAACATCTGTCCAGGCACTATTATATACGGATGACTCTGTCTTGTTGGCCCGAACACCATTGGCAATGCAAAGTATAATTACATCCTTTTCAAATTTCATGACCAATCTAGATTTGAAGGTTAATTGCACGAAAACGTTTTGCATGAATTGTGGTTCAGGGGCACACAATAAGAAGAAAACTATGTATATTAATTCTAAACCCCTGGAATTCACTTCAACCTTCCCCTACTTAGGTATATTGTTTGACCAGACGGGACTATGTAACACAACAATAAAGTCACAGAGGTTGTTGTTCTGTAAATCCGTAATGGCCCTTACAAATTTTGGCAGAAAAATGGGCAAAAAAATGATTGGGGAACTTTTAATTGTATATAGAGCAACTTGCATTGCATTGCAACATATGGTGCAGGAATATGGGGGTACGCGAATGTCAAAACACTACAGACGGTAGAAAATGTTTTTTGGAGACATTTCTTAACAGTTCCAGATAGTGTGTCTACATATATTTGTCACTCGGAACTGGGCCAACCTTATATAGAGGATGTTATCAAAGTCCAACCTGTTTTATTGTGGCACAGGGTTTGGATGACGGAGGAGTGTGCTTTTAACCAACTAATACTGAGAGATGCGATGAATCTAGATAAAGCCAGAAAAATAAGGTGGTTGGCATATGTAAAGAGGTTTCTTAATGATATAGGCCGCCGAGATTATTTTGATGACCCACTACTTCTGTCTCATGTCTACAGGAGAGAATTAAAAAAACTTTGTATGGAATACCTGGATGATCAAAGATGTTGTATTGAAATGAGGAAAAGTACAGTGGTTGCGCACCAACTTATAACGATAACTAATGACATTCAGCCCTATGTTAAATTGCATATGAAAGAATTTGAAAAGTTTTTACTGATTCGTTTTAGATTAAACATTTTATTTAGATTTTTTTAGTTTCCCTAAAATGTACAATTGGACAAAGGAACTCAGTAAATGTACTTGTGATGAACTGTCTAATCAATCGGATATGCACATTTGTCTATTTTGTAAATACTATGTAGTGCAGAGGAAATGATGGATTGTGCCTTTATTGAAGACAATGGGTTTTAATCAATGTCGCCCAGCCTTTTTAGCTATTCAGAAACTAGATAATATTTTAACTATTACTTCTGTCTCTACTTTTTTTTAAAAGGTTTTTAGGCTACGTAAATCAATTCAAGCCCCGCCGTAATTATTTATTGTTTTTATCATGTACAATGGTAAAGAAGTTTGTGTATATATAATTGTCTGTAGCTTTTAACAAATGTACTTTTATGGTTGTTATTTTCATTCAATAACCGAATAAAGATAAATTGATTGATTGATTGGTCAATTACATAGATGCTGCCATAATTATGGTTGGCGCAGAAAAAGCTTTTGACCTAGTTAGTTGGCCAGCTTTATTCAAGATTCTGAGGAGGTTGGGTTTTCCTGCCCAATTTGCAACCTGTGTTAAGAATTGCTATTCAGGAGCAATAGCTATGATCAGTATCGACTCAAGCAATGTAGCGCAATGCTAAATTTCACGTAGAATGCATCAAGAATGTCCTCTTTCATTGGTATTATTTGCTTTCTTTATTGAACCATTGGCTATTGTTTTATGAAAAGATGATTTTATCTCACCTCCAGTTTCTGGTATGTCCGAAATAAAACTCTTTGCTGACAACATTATTCTACATCTGGATGCAGATCGAGCTAATATTCAAAGAACAATAGATAGGTTTAGCAAGTTTACATTAATCGAGGGCTGCAAGATCAAGCACAAAAAATCTGACATTTTGCTGTTTAATGCTTCCGCTGAGGATCTTCCTATGGTATTCAGAGAACAGTGGGCGCCCACTCGTACTATTAGATATCTCAGTGTTTTCGTTATCTCCAACACTCTTGATCTGTATGAGATAGATTATAACACAGTGCTTAGAAAAGTCAAGAGAAAGCTGGAAGATTGGAGGTTTTCGCCCTTATCCATATAGGTAGAGTTGCCCTAATTAAAATGTCGATTTAGCCTCTTTTTTATTTTCTAAAATACCTGTTTGACTTAGTGAGAAATTCTTTAAGGAAGTGGACAGTCTAATTAGGAGATTTATATGGCAACAGAAGTGACCATGTATTGATTTGTGTGGCTATCCAATTAGACAAGGATCAGGTCGGGTTGACTTTACCCAATTTTCATCAATATTATCAGACAGCCTTTGTCAATTATCATGCACGTCTATATGCTGATCCATTCTCACCTGATACATTCTTTTTAAGTATGATGGGGCAGGAGCTATGGTTGCAGCTCTCGTTTTTTCTGATATTATGGAAATGCACAAAGAAAACAAGGTACAAAATACTAAAAGCAACAATTCTGCATGAAAATAAATTAGGGTTAAAATATGAGATTTTTGATGTTCATAGCTTTTTTCTTTACAGGATTGTGATAGTCTCGGCTGGTGGATCCCTCAATCCACAACTGCATTTTGGAATATGTTGGGGTTTGATACTATAGTATCAATGGTAGATAGACAATCTGGAAGCAGTTAGGTCAGTTAATATGTGAGAACCCATCCCTATGGTTTAGTTTTACATCAATGTACAGCTGCTTGAAGCCCCTCAATCCCAAGTATGATCTATTTACCTGCAAACCTTTAAAAACTATTTTATAAGCATAACATGATCAAAGTTGGAAGTTGGCACAAAATGTTGAATTCAGAACTTCAACATTGCTATATCTCAAAGCATCTCTAAAAAGTTGTATGTTACTGGATGTGCTATTTCTCAAAATCAGAGAGCAGACTTTCCCGCATTTGGACATAAACTGTTTAGAATAGTGAATCATAAACAAATCAAGTTGTTTGCTAGATAGGATCTATATTATACCCCCCAATGGTTAAACAAATATTGTCTTAATGTTCCAAATAATGGCTTTACATGCAGCACAATGGTGCAGGGAGAGTTGCCACATATTGTTTTTACATGTCCTGTCCTTTATTTGATTTGGCATCAGATATTTACTTTTTTATCTCTAATATTATATAAAAGGGTGAAGACAGGCCTATTAGTAGAACTTTTTGGGATATTGATTGTGAATGAAGCTTTCACGCGGTTAGAGCAGAAGTTCATTTTTCAATTGCTAGATCATTCATTTTACAGTGATGGAATTCTCCTAGATGCCCATCTTTTATTCAATGGCATACCAAAATGAGGGGAATACTCAGTGCTTAATTTATAATTGCCAGGGCCCTCATCTGGAAGTCACTGCAGCCTACACCACCAATTGCCCCTGCCAGAGCTGCCAATGACAGTACCAAACCAGCTACTAACCATCACACTCCTACAAGTGCGACAATGCAGACAATTCCAGGCACCCAAAGCTATAAGATTATCGTGGGTAGCAGGTAATAGTAATTTTAAATGTATATTGATTTATTAAAGAACTGTTGTTGTGCACACTCTAAATCAGACAAACAGCCCACTATGTGGCAGACTGTCATAAGTGCTGGTGCTGCCAATTAAGTGCCGGTCCCGAGCATGGGAAAACCACTGGCTCAAATTAAGTACTGAGAATACGACAGATAGAGTATATGTATGCCAAGAGAATTAAGTAAAGTGACAAATTCGAGCAGTTGTGGGGTTATTTCCCATTTTGTATAAAGGGGATAACAATATATAAAAAAAAGCTAGAAATATGTATTTGTTGGTACTGAGATATTTTCATTGGTAGTTGTTCGGTAGTGGTTTGAGCTATCTTTGTGTATTGCTCTTGTGCACTTTTTAATACTTTTTGCACTTTGCATACTGCACAATTTCTGAATGTTTCATGCACTTTGTTGATTGCATTTGGATAACATGCTGAAAATTATCACTGCTTATTTGAGCAGGTTGAAACTGTGCCCTTACCATTTCTGCTGCTTCATTTGCACTTGTTCATTTGTACTTTAGTGATTACATTCTGACTATGTGGTCACATTTTCCCTGCTTATTTGAGCAGGATGAAATTGTGCCCTCACCATCTTTGTGCCTTTATTGCACTTGCTCACTTGCACTTTAGCTATGTATGACTAGCGGATTACTTTTTTTTTTTTTAGGAACCAAGGGGCTCATTCGGATGACGGGCGTACTTAGTCCGCCCGCCATCCTATCGGTTATTGGGACCTCCCGCCATAAGGGCGGGGGTCCAGTGGGGGGGTATTAGGATGTGCCGGCCACTGTGGCGGGCGCATCCTGCATTTTTAGCATTGTGGCGGGCGGTGCTCTCAGCAGGTCATGCACTACCAGGTCATGCAAAACGTATAAGTACATCACCCACCTTTCACTTACATGACAACCTGCCCTTATGGTTACTTAGGGCCTACCTAGGGATGACATATATAATAAAAAGAGAATCTGAGCCTTTGCAAGTAGTTGTAAATGCCAAGTCGAACTGGTAGTAAACTGCACCCACAGGCACTGCTGTGAAAATACTGAGACAGGTTGGAAAGACTACTTCTGTGAATGGCATAATCAGTGCTGCAGCCCGCTAGTTGCATTTCAAGTACAGGCCCTGGGTATATGGTATACCACTTTACAAGGGACTTGCCAATACAACAAATATGCCAATCAGATATACACCAATTTCATCAGGTTTAAAATGGAGAAGCACATGAACTTTAGCACTGGTAAGCAGTGGTAAAGTGCTCAGAGTCCTAAGGCTAACAAAAAGACTCAGCGAAAATGGGAGGCAAAAGGCAAAAGGTTGGGGGAAAGATCACTCTAAGGATGACAGGTCTAACAATAACCACATAAAGAACTGATTCATCGACTAGCTGCACACCATTTTATGGCTACTGGACCTTTCCAGGCAGTTCTCTGAACATTGTTGGCATCTCACAGGCACGCCAGTCCCGGGCAAGTCCTGAGATGCATCAACAGAAGAGTGCATCAATTTATCACTATGCTCCACTCACTAGTGGAAAGGCAAAGTGTGGCAAAGGAATTTAGGGGCATATTATCAAGCCTGGGCGATAAAATTATCGCCGCTTCATCGGCAGGAAACTGCCGATAAAGTGGCGATAATGGGCTTGATAATATGCTCTATGGAATCCTAATCGAAGCTCATGTTAGATTTCCTTCACATCTAACATGAGCTTCTATTGGAATTCCATAGAGCATATTATCAAGCCCATTATCGCCACTTTATCTGCAGTTTCCTGCCGATAAAGCGGCAATAATTTTATCGACCAGGCTTGATAATATCCTGCATAATGTCTTTGCCCACTTTCCTCATGCTCTAGGTGGCGTTGACTGCATTCACATAGCTTGTCGGGCACCTTACCACACAGCACTGATCCCACTAGCACTTCATCAGTGTGCATGCTGTCTGCAAAGCTAGTAGCTGCTTCACAGATGTGTAGGCTGCCTTGCTGGAAGCACACATGTCAGCTTAATTTTCCACCAGTGACCTCTTGCATGTTGTTTAGTTGCTGGGGATTTCAGTGACATGTTGTTTCTTGGTAAGTAGCAACATCTCATAGTGGGCTTGCCATTTTATCTGCGTGTGCCATTTGAACACTAATCAAGATTGACAACAACACACATGACCCTGGCAAGCAATGCATGTAGGTAGGCATGCATAATGTACGTCTACTAGGATAGATGGCCCTTGCTAAACACTCTCTTGTTTTTTTACATGTGATTTGTTTTTTCACCTTATCTCATCAGCAATTGTACAGGAACAACCGAATTAGAGAGGCTGTTGTTGACAGTTCCCTTGTTTAAATGCATCCTTTCACCAAAACTTGATGCGAGGGTACATGTCATGCTAAAATATAGTGCAGAATGACTTATTTGCTTTTTTGTGCTATTTTGCGTAAGCTTGCTGTAATTTCACGTAATTACGCAAAAGCAAGATATGCGAATTTTGCATGCTCCCTAATATGCAATTGAGCCATTATTGAACACACTTTAGGATTCCTAAAGTTGTTGGTGTACTCCCCAGAAGCTGTGGGAAAGATTGTTGTAGCCTGTTGTGTGTTGCATAACATCGCCA
The DNA here is from genome assembly GCF_964263255.1 of Lissotriton vulgaris. Taxonomy (NCBI): domain Eukaryota; kingdom Metazoa; phylum Chordata; class Amphibia; order Caudata; family Salamandridae; genus Lissotriton; species Lissotriton vulgaris. Next base: position 555,244,936 of record NC_141694.1, read on the forward strand.
TATATCAGTATTTACATATAGATTTTGACCCTGATAAACACCCAAATCCAGGTCCATGGGATGGGGTACAGAGCAGAGATCAGGGTCTGCAGCAGAAGGACCAGCAATTAAAATCATTTTTTTTTGAGCTGCTAATTCGGATATTGCTGGTTGGACAGTCTCTTGTCATTGAAGAAATGTTGGACAACTAATATATTGTTCATAAATTACATTCTGAGACAACTATATTTAATTTGCATAATATAGGCATCTAACATGCTCTGCTTAAGGAAAAACATAGGGGCATATTACCAACAACTAGCAATAATTTTTGTCTCTAACTTGTTTAGAGACAAAAATTATCGCCGCACATCAGCGATTTGTATCGCAGATAAACCTTGCTATTAGCAAGGTTTATCGCAAATGCGATAAAAAACGGCCGCAATGCATGAATATCGCTGAAAAGTCAGCGATATTCATGCATTATCGAGCAAATGCTCTTAGCCATGTTATCCACCTCCCATTGGATAACATGGCTAAGAACTGCTCAGGGCAGGTGTTAGCTTTTGGAGATATTCGCGCTTAGCGCGAATATCTCCAAAAGTTGGTAATAGGAGATAGCGATGTTTATGACTGTTTCCAGTCGCTAACATCTTGGCACGCCCACTTTGCATGTCATTAGTGATAAATATCACTGACATGCAAAGCGGGGCCCAAGATGGTCGCTATCTCCTTTTAGCTGTCACTAACTGGTGTTAGCGACAGCTTGGTAATAGAGAGATAATTTTATCTCCGCTTTCTTGGCTTTTAAAGCCAAAAAAGCGGAGATAAACCCCCTTGATAATATGCCCCATAGTTCACAGATCTAGGTCACCAATATTGTTACACTAATGAACACCAACACACAAGGTGTGCTGTTAGCGCTGGGAGGATCTGAGTCACTGGGCCCATATTAAAGTCCAGAATATTATGGGTTTGTCCTTCCAGCCACATATAGAGCAACATCACATGGCACCAGAGGGTCCTGAAAGGTAACTGGCTGACCATCCATGCTCAGCTGGAAGAGTATGAGCAGCAGAGAGACAGTAAGTAGAGGTATATTTACATTTGTCACATAGGTGTATGAGAGTTTTGACAGTACTGTGCTGTCAAGTGTTCGCCCTGAGCTTTCGCCTAACCTTTCTTATTCACTTTAACATGTTTTGTGGTTGTCTGAAAGTTTGGGTAGATCACATTTAAAAAGTTGTATGGTTATTGTTTGTTTTCTTTGTCCACTGTACTAATCGTTTTCTGTCATTTTGGAAAGGCTGGCCTTGTGTACATTTACCTTACTTCCTAAACAACATGATTTTGCAATGTTTTGATATATCATTTCACACAGTTTTTGAATATTGTGGTGAAATTTGTTGCATAAAATATTTATAATTTCAATGTCTTTTACAATGCTTTATAGGCTGCTGGTAAAAATGTTTCCTTGAAGGCAAACAATATGTGTAATCTGTTGTTCACCGTAATTTATATTAGGTGAAAAATTAGGTTTCTCCTAACAAACATGAAGCCTAACATTAGACATACTTTGAATGTATTCTGTCAGCATTATTGCGCATTACCAAGTTATTAAGAATTGTCATTCATATCTTATTCATATGCAAGCACTGGATAGTGAGTAGTTTGGTTAAAGTGTAGACATTATCAGCTACAATTATAGAAATATATATTATTTTATTAATTACGTTACATAGTTTGAATTTGCTTTATAATTTCCTTTCAGTGGACCGGGCTGGCCAACTGACATCCAAACAGGACGAGGCAGGCACATCACGTTAAAGGAGGAAGCAAACACCAGCAAGGATAATGCACCTGCCCAGTGAATGACATGATCTTCCATCAAGAAACTCTGGGTGGAGGCTGATCAGTCCCCTGGGGTGCAGTGGAATTGGGCACCACAAGCCACAGGGAGGAAGATGTAGGTTCTCTTCCTGGCCTTGAACAATAACATCAAGAAGTGGTGTCGCTAGAGCAGGCCACAACACCATCTGGGTCTACCCCCAATCTCTCCTGAAGTTCTGAGGCTCCCCTTCCATCAGGGTCTCCAGCTTCACCACCTGCCTACCTGGAAGAACGGGGAACATCCTTTACCACGAAACTTTTACAACGCGGTACCATTACCACGCAGGTTTTACAACGAAAGTCATTACAACGACTTTCGCTGGAGGGCGCTCTAGGATAGGGAATAGTTTAATTTACTATCCAACACCTTCCCTACTATCCACGGGGACTGGAGTTGGAATAGTAAATTAAACTATTCACTATCCAGCGCCCCCCAACGTAAAACCTGCGTCGTAACGGTACGCGTTGTAAAAGCACATGTTGTACCGTCATACATCCGGAAGAACAAGTGTTAATGGCCAATTCTGCCCCTTCTACCCCATGCCCCTCTTGTGCTAACCAATCCCTACCAACTGAGTCTATTTCAGTAGCTGACGGCATGGAAGTGATTATGTCAATTATAGTGGCACAGACAGTGACCTTTTATAGTAGAGGTCCAGAAGCACTGAAAGTCTCTGGTCAGCTACAAACTTTAACTGGCACCATTACCTCAATAACTGCAGGTATGTTGCATCTTCTTCAACAACCTGCTCCACCTCCTGTAATACTGTCTCCCAGTTTGCCCTGCTTCTCTCTGTGGGCTTTCTTCCCATGGGGTGTATGATCCTGCATCAGCCAGCCAATTGATGTCCATGTCAGAGGAGTATCTGAACATTACAGTAAAAACTGAGAGTGAGGATGGCCACTGAATTTGCCCCTAAACAAGGCCCTGATTTGGATCCATCATCTGTCTTGGGGGTCTGACTTCATTTTATAATCTAACAGTGGACTCTTGATTTCGTACTATTTTGGGACTTTGGACATTTATTTTTGCCTCTTTGTTTAAGACTGGTTCCCTTGGCTTTTGAACAATACCCTCCAAATTTGCATTTACCTTCAGCAGTTAGTTCATTTAATTATGTTTTGGCCCCTCCCTAAAGAAAGTCGTTTTTTGTTGAAGCCATACAAATTTGTATGTTTGAAAAATCATTCAAACTTCATAAAAAATGTAAAATCCCCAAATAATCTTATTCTTGATCTAATAAACATACATTATGACACATTCTGTGTTCTTCCAAGGAAATGTCTAGTTCTTGGTAAAATGCTTTGTAAATGCCTGTTTAATATTGGAATGGATAATCTTTGAAAATGTACAAAGGAGAAAATATACACGCTAGACTGGAGATGCACCTTGATGGAAGGATTGTGTAGGAGATTGTATACAGTAACATGTGATGTTAGGGCAGTGTGGAGGTGATTGTTGCATACTCAGACGTAGGCTTCGTGGCAGCTGGGCTAATGGCTAGGGACAAGCAATACTCAGAAGGAGATTAGGAGGAACTCTGCTACCTGGCTGTGAAGTGTCCTTCTTTAGGATATTTGTTGTGATGGCAAACGTTCTCTGCTCTTCGTCCTGGTCCTCCTCCTTGACCAGTTCCTGCTTGTCTTTCTCGTCCTCTTTTTCTTCTTTAGCAGTGCTGGCCACACATATTGTTGTTTGAAGGAAGATCTGATCCTCTCGTGGGATTTCCAGTCATCCTCTGCTTATTGAGGGTTGAGCATCATCGTCTAGCTCAATTTCCCAGTAGCTGGAAGAATCTGATAGCAACAGATGAAGTGCATCAGATTTCACAGTGTTGATGCTTTTTCACAAGACATTACTTTAATACAATTGTACCTGCTAATCAAAAATAAAGGTATTGACATGTTAGCCAAAGTCAACTTATGGTATGAAGGGTTGCTCCATGGAGGAAGGAGATTATTAAATCTTTACGATGTGAACTCAACACCTACAGCCACAGAGATGTGTGGTTTGGAGAAACCCCATGATGTCAACTGCTGAACCTGGGTCCTTGTAGCTGTATTTGACAAATAAGCTTTAGATCCAGCAGCTATACAGCAAACATGTAGATTCAATTGAAATAATCAATCATAATAATTATTCATGAACACAAAAGCATAAATATAGTTTCTAATAAGAGAACAAAGAGTTAGTGAATGCCTAAACCATGAGATGTAAAACTAAAGACCATAGGTTTGCAGATGTACCTGACAGACAGATGATAGAGGGTATAATTGCTGCTGGCAGGATGCCCTCTGATGCTGTAGTTTATGGTTCCTTCAAGGTATACACAGGGGCTGTTTTATTACAGAAATTGACAGAAGAGAAACATACATAGTGGTATAAGTCATTGGAGGTCAAACAAGCAGATGATATAATGCTAGCATGAACAAGCCCTAAATTAAATTATATTCCTACCTTTGCATTGTCAAAAATCCGCAAAAAAAATAAAAAGCAATACAAATACATGAAACACTAGTCTGGCATATTCCGCATGTTGACAAGAGAGATGTGCTATTAAAGACATGCAGCTACTCCGTCAGGAATAAAGATAAGATATAAGTGCCTTTTGAAAAAGAGCTGAGCCTATCAATGTCCACCGTCCATCTACTGTGTGGTCCCAGGCCTGGTGTGAGAGCACATCTATGAACAGAAGTCAATCTTGTCACAGATGGGAATGGCACAACAAGACAGGGTGTAATAAATTAGGAGAACATTAGCAAATATTAGTTTACCAGTATATGTACCAAGGTTAGTTTTTGCTCCACTTAAAAGACATAGCTACACATATAGTACAATTTTGTGTAGGTGTAGACAAAACAGGCACATCTTGTTATCTTGTGTGTTGTCCTGTTCCAATTCGACAGACATCTTTCCCAGCTGAATTTGGAGGGAGTATGAGATGTGTGGGATTATTTCTTACCTAGCACCACATTAGTGTTGTTTGGAAGAGACAGTCCATATTGCAGGTAGACAGGACATTCTTCGTGAGGTGAGTGAGATGGAGATGGGCTCCAGTTGGTCCTGTAGGAAGAGCTGTAGCAATCTGGGGAACTTCTCCTTTACATTCACCCTCTCTTCTTGATATTTTCTCCTTATGTTTTCCACCGTCCGGACCTCCACCCCAATACGTTTACTGCTTTAGGGACTCCTGCTATAAAGGTCTCTTGCGGGCTTCAATGAGGGAGAATGGAGGCAGTCAATGTAGTTGTTTTTATTTTTTTGCCAGAAAGGAAAACTTCCACCGCTGTTTCCTCTTAAGTGAACATTTTCTTCGTCCTCATTGGAGGCAGCATTCTTGTTAGAGTAAGGGTCCTAAAGTGAGCTATACTCAGGAGTAAGAGGCAAAAACTGAACAGAAAGGAAACAGATCCTAGGTTGTGGGCAGTATGAATGTGTTTGTCAGTGAGCTTATGTCAAGTGCTCATGGTTTGTTTCGGGTGTACATAATTTTCATATTCATTGAGATGTTTAAGCCTTCTATTCACTACCACGTGGCTTTTCCAAGTCTGTATTCCACCCTGTTGGATTTGGCCCACTCTGCAGATTCACACCCAAACCTTTTGCCTTTACTCTCTACTTTTCGCTAGAATTTGTTTTTGCTGGCTCTAGAGCTCTCTGCAATTTACCACTGCTAAGCAGTGCTAAAGTGCTTGTGGTCTCTCCTTTAAAGATGGTAAAATTGGCTTACACCCAATTGGCACATAACATTTAATTATAAGTCCCTAAAGTGATACTACCTGTACCCAGGTAAATTAAATGCTACTAGTGGGCATGCAGCACTGATTATCCAACACACTTACATAGCCTTTTAAACATGCCTCAGGCCTGTCGTTGCAGCCGATGTGTGCAATTTTAACCTGTCATTTCGATGTGGCAAAATAAACCTTTTGCCAAGCTAAAAGAACACCATACAGCCCTGAGTAACAAGGTGGGCGTTAGCATACCCCCAGGGAGTAAAAATCTGCTCTGCAACATTAGGGGCCTCATTTATGAGGCCGTGCGTTACTTTTACGCCGTCGGTGCGTCACTTTTTGTGACTCACCAGTGGCGTAAAAAATGCGCCTTGTGGGCCATATTTACAAAGTGACGCATCTAGGTAGATACGTCACTTTCTAAACCCCTGCGCCACATTATACCTGCGCCAGGTATAATGTATGCAAGGGGGGCGTATTGACGCAAGGAAGGGTCGTAGAAGTGATGCAGTGAAATCTATGAGATTAACTATACACCATACATATATACACTATAAATACAACTAATTAAATCATTATGCACATTGTCATTTCCATTCCTTTTTAAAGCGAAGATGGGTAAGTCTTCGAGGGGTTTCAGGTCTTTCACCGTGTTCCAGTTCTTCCGAACAATTTTCTGAATGTCGCTTGTGGCCCCAGAGAATGTAGTGACACATACCAGCGGTGTATCTTCATTTCTTTCTTTTGGGGTTAGGAGAGACTCACGTGGAGTGAACCAGGCTCTTTTCATGGCTCTTTTTAGTAGCTTTTTTGGGTACTTCCTTTCCTCCAACTTTCTTGACAGTTCTTTTGCATTGATAAAATAATCTTCTTTCTTAGAGCAATTTCTCCTGAGTCTGAAGAACTGGCTTAAGGGTAGATTTTCCCTGAGGTTGCGTTGATGAAAGCTTGTGAAATGTAGGAATGTATTCCTATCTGTCTCCTTTGTATACAAGGATGTGTGGATTTGGCCATCTTCATGTCTTACCATTAGATCCAAAAAGTTTATTTCTCTTTTGTTAAAAGAAAGTGTAAATTTGATGTTGGGATTCCTATTGTTCAGCCAAGTCGCGAATTCGTGTAGTTGTTCTTCACTCCCTCTCCAAAGCATGAAAACATCATCTATATAACGACGCCATATTTTAATATGGCCGTCGTAAGGATTGTTATTATAAATCCACTTTTCTTCATATAATGCCATATACATAATGGCCATCTCCGGCGCGAAAGGACAACCCATCGCGGTTCCCATTATTTGCAGGTACTGTACATTATTGAAGGTGAAAAAGTTGTACTTTAGACATATTTCTGCTAATTTGAGCAAGAAGTCGGATGGAACATTGTGTGGTCTTTCTCTTTTTTCTAAAAAGAATTCTAGGGCCTCCAGGCCTTCTTCTTGGGGGATATTAGAGTAAAGACTGACTATATCCATAATTACCAGTATTTCGTTCTTCTCATCAAAAGGTTGTTGTTCCAGAAAGTTGATTGCTTGCATCGTATCTTTGATGTAACTTAATGTAGAGCTCACCAAGGGTTTTAAAAACGTGTCCACGTATTTAGCTGGGCGCTCTAATATTGAGTTCACTCCCGAAATGATGGGGCGTCCTGGCGGATTTCTTGAGTCTTTATGAATTTTGGGGAGGACATACAGAATCGGTGTTCTTGGTGTTTGGTTAATGAGATAGTCCCCCTCTTTTTTGGATAGCCATCCTTCTTGTTCTCCAAGATCTTTTAGCTTGATCAACTTTTCTTTTATGTTCTTGTTCCAATCTTCTTCTGTTTGACGGTAATATCTTTCATCTGCTAGTTGTCTTTGCACCTCTGTTTCGTACATGTCACGTGGTAAGATCACAATACCACCGCCTTTGTCGGCCGGCTTTATTATAAGATTTTTGTTTTCCTTCAATTGTTCTAGGGCCTGTTTTTCTTCCTTTCGTAGATTCCATTTGGTGAAGTACTTCTTTTTATTGTCGAGATTATCAATGTCTCTCAATACATTTCTTTCAAATGTCAGGAGCTCTATGGGCATCGTACTTGTTTGAGGAAAAAATGCGGAAGCATTCTTTAAACCAGAGTAGTTGCGGGAAATCATGGACTCCTGGTCCTGAAAGTATATTTTGAGGCGCATTTTACGGAACAGTTGGATTATCTCCAATTTGGACTGGCATAGATCTGGTTTGACCGTAGGGACAAAAGATAAACCCTTATTTAGTACATTGATCTCGTGGGGTGATAGAGTGTGGTTAGACAGATTAAATATTGCTCCTTCACTGCTGGTTACCATCTGTAGGTGTTCCGTCTGGTCGTGATTTCTCCTTGGAATTGGTTGGACGGTCGATTGAACAATCTGTTGCCCCGTGGACGACCCCTGGCTCTGCCTGTACCTCTGTCTAAAAAAGGTGCCGGTTGGTAGAATTGGCGCTGTTGGTCGTTTCTGTTGTTGGTAGGTAGTTCCGTGTCACTTGAATTCTCCGACAGTGACGAAGTGTCTGAGAAAGTTACAAACTGTCTTCGGCTTCTCTCACCGTATGTCCTTAGTACCCCTGTGTTTTGTGGTTGTTTGTAAAAGTCTTTTTCTAGGTATGGGTACGTTTTCTTTTCTGAGTAGTTGAGGATATCTCTTTGTAACTTTTGTCTTTTTATGTCTTCGGTGGTTTTCTGGAAGATTTGATTTTCTTTCTCTAATTTTGCAAGTAGTGCTTGAGCGTTTTCTACTGCTTGACTGTTTAGGAAGGCTTCTTCCAGTTCTTTAATCAATTCTTGTTCTTTCAAGCCAAACCTTTCAGCTGTTTTAATGGAGTGGAACATCCAGTCTCTGGAGCACTTTGTGCCAATATGGCTGAAACCTTGTAGATATTCTGGGTCTTCAATGAAGATCACAGGAACATTTTTGACCTGAAGGCCTACTGGCGTTGTTCCTGCCCTCAGATGTTCCAGTAGTACTTCTCCGTGTAGTGATGTTCGGATTTGTTTTTTCTTCAGGTGAGTTATTTTTTCTAATTCGGTTGTTTTGGCTGGAGTTAATTGCTGTATTTCCTGGGTTCAATGTCGACGGTCTTCTAAGTAAGGCTTCAATGTCTTCTTCTCTAATACTTAGTGTTTTTGGTTCACACATTTGGACACAGGTTTTTATTTCGGGGTTATCCAATGGATGTAATTGTTTGGGTACGTGATCATAAGGAGGCGATTGTATTAAACTTTTTTGATATTCTGAACAAAGTGGTACCAATATAGAAAGTTTTTACAATGAAAGGATTAATCTCCCAATGTTAAGAGAAATAAATCTCTTGCTTTGTCTGAAGTTAATTCAGGTACCCTTCTCGTAGACAGTTGTCTACACGAAGTTTTGGCACATAGTAAGGGGATTGATTCAGTTTAGGACCTCAGAGGCTAGAATCTATAACACTAGTTCAACTACAACAATACCTCTGACACCATAGATAACACTTTTTCTTTATGCCACAATAGTCCCTTTCATTGACTCTGGGCTGTTACACATTTGGGGGCATATTATCAAGGGAGTTTATCTCTGCTTTTTTGGCTTTAAAAGCCAAGAAAGCGGAGGTAAAATTATCTCCCTATTACCTAGCTGTCGCTAACACCAGTTAGCGACAGCTAGTAAGAGATAGCGACCATCTTGGGCCCCACTTTGCATGTCAGTGATATTTATCACTAATGACATGCAAAGTGGGCGTGCCATGATGTTAGTGACTAAAAACAGTCGCTAACATCGCTATCTCCTATTACCAACTTTTGGAGATATTCGCGCTAAGCGCGAATATCTCCAAAAGCTAACACCTGCCCTGAGCAGTTCTTAGCCATGTTATCCAATGGTAGGTGGATAACATGGCTAAGAGCATTAGCTCGGTAATGCATGAATATCTCTGACTTTTCAGCGATATTCATGCATTGCGGCGATTTTTATCGCATTTGCGATAAACCTTGGTAATACCAAGGTTTATTTGCGGTAAAAATCGCCGCACCTCAGCGGTAAATTTTTGTCTCTAACCAAGCAATAGCGATAATTATCGCTATTGCTGGGTAATATGCCCCTCGATTTTTTCATTCTTTATATTTCTTTTTATATATTGGTATCCACATTCATTTCAATGAACTTTTTCATCGACTCTCCTTTTTACAAATCATATATTACTGTAATGGACAAAATACATTTAACATCTAAATTCACAATACATATATACACTATAAATACAACTAATTAAATCGTTATGCACATTGTCATTTGTTGATTAAATCGTCATTCATTGATCAAATCAAAGGAGCATTAATATCATCCGCTCAGTCCTACTTGTGCTATCAAAGTTCACTAACTGGGGTCTTTGCCCTCTTTGGCCCTCAGTTAAGTCTATATTTCGAGTCCTAAATAGTGTAGGAGAATGTTACTATATACAGCTAAAGCCCTACAGTACACACACATACTGAAAACGTATTACACATTTCAGGTGTACCATGATGTCCCACAGCCAAAGTACACAGCCCTGAGGAAGACCGTACACGGAAATCTTCTTTTGTCCTAAACAACAGACGGTCGAAACGCGTTGGCAATGATTACTGGATTGGAGACCGTTATGCCCTTAGATTACCCTTTATGAGAACTATCGGACAACAGAATTAAATTTCCAGCAGAGCATAACTGTATATAGTAACATTCTCCTACACTATTTAGGACTTGAAATATAGACTTAACTGAGGGCCAAAGAGGGCAAGGACCTTGCATTAATATGGCCGCTGCTACACAGGATTTCTTGCTGCACATGCGTCTGTCACACTCAAGTGACATGACGTACTTTCTGCTTTGGAGGGAATCTTTTGCTTCTGTGCACTAGAACTAAGATGGCTGCCTGTGTCCTAAAGCATGCATGAAGCTTGCACTGCTGCTTGTGCTAAGCTGTTCGTTCTGCCTAATTTCTAAAGCAATAGTTAAAATAAAGTAGTGGTAATAGAGTAGAGATAAGTGGTATACAGTACATTCAGTCATTCTTTGTTCTAAAACTGTTTCTTTTCTCTTTCTCATATGTATCGAACTTTGGGCCTGACATATATTTTTGAACTCCATCTTTGGAGGAACTGCGACTGTGCAGAAAATCTCAAGTCCATGAAGCACTGACCTTTAAAACTCGGCCAACTCCTGACTTGCTAGAAGATGTTCATGGGAACGCCAACTCCTGACCCCTGTGAAGGAAGCTGAACTAAAATATGGACTACATTGTAATCATTATTGATACATTCACTGCTGGGTGGAATAAAAGTGCATGGGAAAATAAAATTGATGGGCGGGAACGCATACATTATTATTCATACTAAAAGTTTCATTTTGGTATGGTGTGATGACCTCTCCTCATCCTTTTGTCCAATAAAAATTGGGGATCCTTACACCTGCAACATTGGAGGGTGGTACACTGACCTGGAAAATTGTATAACTAAGGTAGGCTTAGCTAGTGAATTGTCCGACTTGTCCGAATAGCTGACCTGTCACTGACCCGATTTAGAAAAGAGGGTGGTGATGAACAGAGTGTCTGAATTAAGCAGACCACTCTTACCCACTCCAAAGATCAGGGCTTGATCCATCACCGTTTTTTAGCTCACTGCACCATCCCAGCTCAGAACCTGGCTACATGCAAATTAGTCTGTTCCTGTCCCAGTGTATGATGGGAACAGGGCAAACCAAACTACCAAGCCAATTCTTATACTGGGAAGGAAACAAGCTTCCGGGGACCGGTTTCTGGCATTTCAGCCGTCATCGGCCCGGCTTGCTTGAATCCTGATGGTGCAATGAGCAAGGGACTCACATCTGAGTATACCCTTCCACGCTTATGGTGGACAAAATGATTCAGAAAAGGGGGTGGTGATGAACAGAGTGTCTGAATTAAGCAGACCACTCTTACCCAGTCCAAAGATCAGGGCTTGATCCATCACCGTTTTTTAGCTCACTGCACCATCCCAGCTCAGAACCTGGCTACATGCAAATTAGTCTGTTCCTGTCCCAGTGCATGATGGGAACAGGGCAAACCAAACTACCAAGCCAATTCTTATACTGGGAAGGAAACAAGCTCCCGGGGACCGGTTTCTGGCATTTCAGCCGTCGTCGGCCCGGCTTGCTTGAATCGTGATGGTGCAATGAGCAAGGGACTCACATCTGAGTATACCCTTCCACGCTTATGGTGGACAAAATGATTCAGAAAAGGGGGTGGTGATGAACAGAGTGTCTGAATTAAGCAGACCACTCTTACCCAGTCCAAAGATCAGGGCTTGATCCATCACCGTTTTTTAGCTCACTGCACCATCCCAGCTCAGATCCTGGCTACATGCAAATTAGTCTGTTCCTGTCCCAGTGCATGATGGGAACAGGGCAAACCAAACTACCAAGCCAATTCTTTTACTAGGAAGGAAACAAGCTTCCGGGGACCGGTTTCTGGCAGTTCAGCCGTCGTCGGCCCGGCTTGCTTGAATCGTGATGGTGCAATGAGCAAGGGACTCACATCTGAGTATACCCTTCCACGCTTATGGTGGACAAAATGATTCAGAAAAGGGGGTGGTGATGAACAGAGTGTCTGAATTAAGCAGACCACTCTTACCCAGTCCGAAGATCAGGGCTTGATCCATCACCGTTTTTTAGCTCACTGCACCATCCCAGCTCAGAACCTGGCTACATGCAAATTAGTCTGTTCCTGTCCCAGTGCATGATGGGAACAGGGCAAACCAAACTACCAAGCCAATTCTTATACTGGGAAGGAAACAAGCTTCCGGGGACGGGTTTCTGGCATTTCAGCCGTCGTCGGCCCGGCTTGTTTGAATCGTGATGGTGCAATGAGCAAGGGACTCACATCTGAGTATACCCTTCCACGCTTATGGTGGACAAAATGATTCAGAAAAGGGGGTGGTGATGAACAAGGTGTCTGAATTAAGCAGACCACTCTTACCCAGTCCAAAGATCAGGGCTTGATCATCACCGTTTTTTAGCTCACTGCACCATCCCAGTTCAGAACCTAGCTATATGCAAATTAGTCTGTTTCTGTCCCAGTGCATGATGGGAACAGGGCAAACCAAACTACCAAGCCAATTCTTATACTGGGAAGGAAACAAGCTTCCGGGGACCGGTTTCTGGCATTTCAGCCGTCGTCGGCCCGGCTTGCTTGAATCCTGATGGTGCAATGAGCAAGGGACTCACATCTGAGTATACCCTTCCATGCTTATGGTGGACAAAATGATTCAGAAAAGGGGTTGGTGATGAACAGAGTGTCTGAATTAAGCAGACCACTCTTACCCAGTCCAAAGATCAGGGCTTGATCCATCACCGTTTTTTAGCTCACTGCACCATCCCAGCTCAGAACCTGGCTACATGCAAATTAGTCTGTTCCTGTCCCAGTGCATGATGGGAACAGGGCAAACCAAACTACCAAGCCAATTCTTATACTGGGAAGGAAACAAGCTTTCGGGGACCGGTTTCTGGCATTTCAGCCGTCGTCGGCCCGGCTTGCTTGAATCCTGATGGTGCAATGAGCAAGGGACTCACATCTGAGTATACCCTTCCACGCTTATGGTGGACAAAATGATTCAGAAAAGGGGGTGGTGATGAACAGAGTGTCTGAATTAAGCAGACCACTCTTACCCAGTCCAAAGATCAGGGCTTGATCCATCACCGTTTTTTAGCTCACTGCACCATCCCAGCTCAGAACCTGGCTACATGCAAATTAGTCTGTTCCTGTCCCAGTGCATGATGGGAACAGGGCAAACCAAACTACCAAGCCAATTCTTATACTGGGAAGGAAACAAGCTTCCGGGGACCGGTTTCTGGCATTTCAGCCGTCGTCGCCCCGGCTTGCTTGAATCCTGATAGTGCAATGAGCAAGGAACTCACATCTGAGTATACCCTTCCACGCTTAAAGGGCAAAATGATTCAGAAAAGGGGGTGGTGATGAACAGAGTGTCTGAATTAAGCAGACCACTCTTACCCAGTCCAAAGATCAGGGCTTGATCCATCACCGTTTTTTAGCTCACTGCACCATCCCAGCTCAGAACCTGGCTACATGCAAATTAGTCTGTTCCTGTCCCAGTGTATGATGGGAACAGGGCAAACCAAACTACCAAGCCAATTCTTATACTGGGAAGGAAACAAGCTTCCGGGGACCGAGTTCTGGCATTTCAGCCATCGTCGGCCCGGCTTGCTTGAATCCTGATGGTGCAATGAGCAAGGGACTCACATCTGAGTATACCCTTCCACGCTTATGGTGGACAAATGATTCAGAAAAGGGGGTGGTGATGAACAGAGTGTCTGAATTAAGCAGACCACTTTTACCCAGTCCAAAGATCAGGGCTTGATCCATCACCGTTTTTTAGCTCACTGCACCATCCCAGCTCAGAACCTGGCTACATGAAAATTAGTCTGTTCCTGTCCCACTGCATGATGGGAACAGGGCAAACCAAACTACCAAGCCAATTCTTATACTGGGAAGGAAACAAGCTACCGGGGACCGGTTTCTGGCATTTCAGCCGTCGTCGGCCCGGCTTGCTTGAATCCTGATGGTGCAATGAGCAAGGGACTCACATCTGAGTATACCCTTCCACGCTTAGGGTGGACAAAATATTTAACAACAAGGGGTGGTGATGGACAGAGTTTCTGAATTAAGCAGAATACTCTCACCCAGTCAAGAGATCAGGGCTAGATCCAACACCATTTTTTAGCTCACTGCACCATCCCAGTTCAGAACCTGGCTATATGCAAATTAGTCTGTTCCTGTCCCAGTGCATGTTGGGAACAGGGCAAACCAAACTACCAAGCCAATTCTTATACTGGGAAGGAAACAAGCTTCCGGGGACCGGTTTCTGGCATTTCAGCCATCGTCGGCCCGGCTTGCTTGAATCCTGATGGTGCAATGAGCAAGGGACTCACATCTGAGTATACCCTTCCACGCTTATGGTGGACAAAATGATTCAGAAAAGGGATTGGTGATGAACAGAGTGTCTGAATTAAGCAGACCACTCTTACCCAGTCCAAAGATCAGGGCTTGATCCATCACAGTTTTTTAGCTCACTGCACCATCCCAGCTCAGAACCTGGCTACATGCAAATTAGTCTGTTCCTGTCCCAGTGCATGATGGGAACAGGGCAAACCAAACTACCAAGCCAATTCTAATACTGGGAAGGAAACAAGCTTCCGGGGACCGGTTTCTGGCATTTCAGCCGTCGTCGGCCCGGCTTGCTTGAATCCTGATGGTGCAATGAGCAAGGGACTCACATCTGAGTACACCCTTCCACGCTTATGGTGGACAAAATGATTCAGAAAAGGGGGTGGTGATGAACAGAGTGTCTGAATTAAGCAGACCACTCTTACCCAGTCCAAAGATCAGGGCTTGATCCATCACCGTTTTTTAGCTCACTGCACCATCCCAGCTCAGAACCTGGCTACATGCAAATTAGTCTGTTCCTGTCCCAGTGCATGATGGGAACAGGGCAAACCAAACTACCAAGCCAATTCTTATACTAGGAAGGAAACAAGCTTCCGGGGACCGGTTTCTGGCATTTCAGCCGTCGTCGGCCCGGCTTGCTTGAATCGTGATGGTGCAATGAGCGAGGGACTCACATCTGAGTATACCCTTCCACGCTTATGGTGGACAAAATGATTCAGAAAAGGGGGTGGTGATGAACAGAGTGTCTGAATTAAGCAGACCACTATTACCCAGTCCAAAGATCAGGGCTTGATCCATCACCGTTTTTTAGCTCACTGCACCATCCCAGTTCAGAACCTGGCTATATGCAAATTAGTCTGTTCCTGTCCCAGTGCATGATGGGAACAGGGCAAACCAAACTACCAAGCCAATTCTTATACTGGGAAGGAAACAAGCTTCCGGGGACCGGTTTCTGGCATTTTAGCCGTCGTCGGCCCGGCTTGCTTGAATCCTGATGGTGCAATGAGCAAGGGACTCACATCTGAGTATACCCTTCCACGCTTATGGTGGACAAATGATTCAGAAAAGGGGGTGGTGATGAACAGAGTGTCTGAATTAAGCAGACCACTTTTACCCAGTCCAAAGATCAGGGCTTGATCCATCACCGTTTTTTAGCTCACTGCACCATCCCAGCTCAGAACCTGGCTACATGAAAATTAGTCTGTTCCTGTCCCAGTGCATGATGGGAACAGGGCAAACCAAACTACCAAGCCAATTCTTATACTGGGAAGGAAACAAGCTACCGGGGACCGGTTTCTGGCATTTCAGCCGTCGTCGGCCCGGCTTGCTTGAATCCTGATGGTGCAATGAGCAAGGGACTCACATCTGAGTATACCCTTCCACGCTTAGGGTGGACAAAATATTTAACAACAAGGGGTGGTGATGGACAGAGTTTCTGAATTAAGCAGAATACTCTCACCCAGTCAAGAGATCAGGGCTAGATCCAACACCGTTTTTTAGCTCACTGCACCATCCCAGTTCAGAACCTGGCTATATGCAAATTAGTCTGTTCCTGTCCCAGTGCATGTTGGGAACAGGGCAAACCAAACTACCAAGCCAATTCTTATACTGGGAAGGAAACAAGCTTCCGGGGACCGGTTTCTGGCATTTCAGCCGTCGTCGGCCCGGCTTGCTTGAATCCTGATGGTGCAATGAGCAAGGGACTCACATCTGAGTATACCCTTCCACGCTTATGGTGGACAAAATGATTCAGAAAAGGGATTGGTGATGAACAGAGTGTCTGAATTAAGCAGACCACTCTTACCCAGTCCAAAGATCAGGGCTTGATCCATCACCGTTTTTTAGCTCACTGCACCATCCCAGCTCAGAACCTGGCTACATGCAAATTAGTCTGTTCCTGTCCCAGTGCATGATGGGAACAGGGCAAACCAAACTACCAAGCCAATTCTTATACTGGGAAGGAAACAAGCTTCCGGGGACCGGTTTCTGGCATTTCAGCCGTCGTCGGCCCGGCTTGCTTGAATCCTGATGGTGCAATGAGCAAGGGACTCACATCTGAGTATACCCTTCCACGCTTATGGTGGACAAAATGATTCAGAAAAGGGGGTGCAGATGAACAGAGTGTCTGAATTAAACAGACCACTCTTACCCAGTCCAAAGATCAGGGCTTGATCCATCACCGTTTTTTAGCTCACTGCACCATCCCAGCTCAGAACCTGGCTACATGCAAATTAGTCTGTTCCTGTCCCAGTGCATGATGGGAACAGGGCAAACCAAACTACCAAGCCAATTCTTATACTAGGAAGGAAACAAGCTTCCGGGGACCGGTTTCTGGCATTTCAGCCGTCGTCGGCCCGGCTTGCTTGAATCGTGATGGTGCAATGAGCAAGGGACTCACATCTGAGTATACCCTTCCACGCTTATGGTTGACAAAATGATTCAGAAAAGGGGGTGGTGATGAACAGAGTGTCTGAATTAAGCAGACCACTCTTACCCAGTCCAAAGATCAGGGCTTGATCCATCACCGTTTTTTAGCTCACTGCACCATCCCAGCTCAGAACCTGGCTACATGCGAATTAGTCTGTTCCTGTCCCAGTGCATGATGGGAACAGGGCAAACCAAACTACCAAGCCAATTCTTATACTGGGAAGGAAACAAGCTTCCGGGGACCGGTTTCTGGCATTTCAGCCGTCGTCGGTCCGGCTTGCTTGAATCCTGATGGTGCAATGAGCAAGGGACTCACATCTGAGTATACCCTTCCACGCTTATGGTGGACAAAATGATTCAGAAAAGGGGGTGGTGATGAACAGAGTGTCTGAATTAAACAGACCACTCTTACCCAGTCCAAAGATCAGGGCTTGATCCATCACTGTTTTTTAGCTCACTGCACCATCCCAGCTCAGAACCTGGCTACATGCAAATTAGTCTGTTCCTGTCCCAGTGCATGATGGGAACAGGGCAAACCAAACTACCAAGCCAATTCTTATACTAGGAAGGAAACAAGCTTCCGGGGACCGGTTTCTGGCATTTCAGCCGTCGTCTGCCCGGCTTGCTTGAATCGTGATGGTGCAATGAGCAAGGGACTCACATCTGAGTATACCCTTCCACGCTTATGGTTGACAAAATGATTCAGAAAAGGGGGTGGTGATGAACAGAGTGTCTGAATTAAGCAGACCACTCTTACCCAGTCCAAAGATCAGGGCTTGATCCATCACCGTGTTTTAGCTCACTGCACCATCCCAGCTCAGAACCTGGCTACATGCAAATTAGTCTGTTCCTGTCCCAGTGCATGATGGGAACAGGGCAAACCAAACTACCAAGCCAATTCTTATGCTGGGAAGGAAACAAGCTTCCGGGGACGGGTTTCTGGCATTTCAGCCGTCGTCGGCCCGGCTTGCTTGAATCCTGATGGTGCAATGAGCAAGGGACTCACATCTGAGTATACCCTTCCACGCTTATGGTGGACAAATGATTCAGAAAAGGGGGTGGTGATGAACAGAGTGTCTGAATTAAGCAGACCACTTTTACCCAGTCCAAAGATCAGGGCTTGATCCATCACCGTTTTTTAGCTCACTGCACCATCCCAGCTCAGAACCTGGCTACATGAAAATTAGTCTGTTCCTGTCCCACTGCATGATGGGAACAGGGCAAACCAAACTACCAAGCCAATTCTTATACTGGGAAGGAAACAAGCTACCGGGGACCGGTTTCTGGCATTTCAGCCGTCGTCGGCCCGGCTTGCTTGAATCCTGATGGTGCAATGAGCAAGGGACTCACATCTGAGTATACCCTTCCACGCTTAGGGTGGACAAAATATTTAACAACAAGGGGTGGTGATGGACAGAGTTTCTGAATTAAGCAGAATACTCTCACCCAGTCAAGAGATCAGGGCTAGATCCAACACCATTTTTTAGCTCACTGCACCATCCCAGTTCAGAACCTGGCTATATGCAAATTAGTCTGTTCCTGTCCCAGTGCATGTTGGGAACAGGGCAAACCAAACTACCAAGCCAATTCTTATACTGGGAAGGAAACAAGCTTCCGGGGACCGGTTTCTGGCATTTCAGCCATCGTCGGCCCGGCTTGCTTGAATCCTGATGGTGCAATGAGCAAGGGACTCACATCTGAGTATACCCTTCCACGCTTATGGTGGACAAAATGATTCAGAAAAGGGATTGGTGATGAACAGAGTGTCTGAATTAAGCAGACCACTCTTACCCAGTCCAAAGATCAGGGCTTGATCCATCACAGTTTTTTAGCTCACTGCACCATCCCAGCTCAGAACCTGGCTACATGCAAATTAGTCTGTTCCTGTCCCAGTGCATGATGGGAACAGGGCAAACCAAACTACCAAGCCAATTCTTATACTGGGAAGGAAACAAGCTTCCGGGGACCGGTTTCTGGCATTTCAGCCGTCGTCGGCCCGGCTTGCTTGAATCCTGATGGTGCAATGAGCAAGGGACTCACATCTGAGTATACCCTTCCACGCTTATGGTGGACAAAATGATTCAGAAAAGGGGGTGGTGATGAACAGAGTGTCTGAATTAAGCAGACCACTCTTACCCAGTCCAAAGATCAGGGCTTGATCCATCACCGTTTTTTAGCTCACTGCACCATCCCAGCTCAGAACCTGGCTACATGCAAATTAGTCTGTTCCTGTCCCAGTGCATGATGGGAACAGGGCAAACCAAACTACCAAGCCAATTCTTATACTAGGAAGGAAACAAGCTTCCGGGGACCGGTTTCTGGCATTTCAGCCGTCGTCGGCCCGGCTTGCTTGAATCGTGATGGTGCAATGAGCGAGGGACTCACATCTGAGTATACCCTTCCACGCTTATGGTGGACAAAATGATTCAGAAAAGGGGGTGGTGATGAACAGAGTGTCTGAATTAAGCAGACCACTATTACCCAGTCCAAAGATCAGGGCTTGATCCATCACCGTTTTTTAGCTCACTGCACCATCCCAGTTCAGAACCTGGCTATATGCAAATTAGTCTGTTCCTGTCCCAGTGCATGATGGGAACAGGGCAAACCAAACTACCAAGCCAATTCTTATACTGGGAAGGAAACAAGCTTCCGGGGACCGGTTTCTGGCATTTTAGCCGTCGTCGGCCCGGCTTGCTTGAATCCTGATGGTGCAATGAGCAAGGGACTCACATCTGAGTATACCCTTCCACGCTTATGGTGGACAAATGATTCAGAAAAGGGGGTGGTGATGAACAGAGTGTCTGAATTAAGCAGACCACTTTTACCCAGTCCAAAGATCAGGGCTTGATCCATCACCGTTTTTTAGCTCACTGCACCATCCCAGCTCAGAACCTGGCTACATGAAAATTAGTCTGTTCCTGTCCCAGTGCATGATGGGAACAGGGCAAACCAAACTACCAAGCCAATTCTTATACTGGGAAGGAAACAAGCTACCGGGGACCGGTTTCTGGCATTTCAGCCGTCGTCGGCCCGGCTTGCTTGAATCCTGATGGTGCAATGAGCAAGGGACTCACATCTGAGTATACCCTTCCACGCTTAGGGTGGACAAAATATTTAACAACAAGGGGTGGTGATGGACAGAGTTTCTGAATTAAGCAGAATACTCTCACCCAGTCAAGAGATCAGGGCTAGATCCAACACCGTTTTTTAGCTCACTGCACCATCCCAGTTCAGAACCTGGCTATATGCAAATTAGTCTGTTCCTGTCCCAGTGCATGTTGGGAACAGGGCAAACCAAACTACCAAGCCAATTCTTATACTGGGAAGGAAACAAGCTTCCGGGGACCGGTTTCTGGCATTTCAGCCGTCGTCGGCCCGGCTTGCTTGAATCCTGATGGTGCAATGAGCAAGGGACTCACATCTGAGTATACCCTTCCACGCTTATGGTGGACAAAATGATTCAGAAAAGGGATTGGTGATGAACAGAGTGTCTGAATTAAGCAGACCACTCTTACCCAGTCCAAAGATCAGGGCTTGATCCATCACCGTTTTTTAGCTCACTGCACCATCCCAGCTCAGAACCTGGCTACATGCAAATTAGTCTGTTCCTGTCCCAGTGCATGATGGGAACAGGGCAAACCAAACTACCAAGCCAATTCTTATACTGGGAAGGAAACAAGCTTCCGGGGACCGGTTTCTGGCATTTCAGCCGTCGTCGGCCCGGCTTGCTTGAATCCTGATGGTGCAATGAGCAAGGGACTCACATCTGAGTATACCCTTCCACGCTTATGGTGGACAAAATGATTCAGAAAAGGGGGTGCAGATGAACAGAGTGTCTGAATTAAACAGACCACTCTTACCCAGTCCAAAGATCAGGGCTTGATCCATCACCGTTTTTTAGCTCACTGCACCATCCCAGCTCAGAACCTGGCTACATGCAAATTAGTCTGTTCCTGTCCCAGTGCATGATGGGAACAGGGCAAACCAAACTACCAAGCCAATTCTTATACTAGGAAGGAAACAAGCTTCCGGGGACCGGTTTCTGGCATTTCAGCCGTCGTCGGCCCGGCTTGCTTGAATCGTGATGGTGCAATGAGCAAGGGACTCACATCTGAGTATACCCTTCCACGCTTATGGTTGACAAAATGATTCAGAAAAGGGGGTGGTGATGAACAGAGTGTCTGAATTAAGCAGACCACTCTTACCCAGTCCAAAGATCAGGGCTTGATCCATCACCGTTTTTTAGCTCACTGCACCATCCCAGCTCAGAACCTGGCTACATGCGAATTAGTCTGTTCCTGTCCCAGTGCATGATGGGAACAGGGCAAACCAAACTACCAAGCCAATTCTTATACTGGGAAGGAAACAAGCTTCCGGGGACCGGTTTCTGGCATTTCAGCCGTCGTCGGTCCGGCTTGCTTGAATCCTGATGGTGCAATGAGCAAGGGACTCACATCTGAGTATACCCTTCCACGCTTATGGTGGACAAAATGATTCAGAAAAGGGGGTGGTGATGAACAGAGTGTCTGAATTAAACAGACCACTCTTACCCAGTCCAAAGATCAGGGCTTGATCCATCACTGTTTTTTAGCTCACTGCACCATCCCAGCTCAGAACCTGGCTACATGCAAATTAGTCTGTTCCTGTCCCAGTGCATGATGGGAACAGGGCAAACCAAACTACCAAGCCAATTCTTATACTAGGAAGGAAACAAGCTTCCGGGGACCGGTTTCTGGCATTTCAGCCGTCGTCTGCCCGGCTTGCTTGAATCGTGATGGTGCAATGAGCAAGGGACTCACATCTGAGTATACCCTTCCACGCTTATGGTTGACAAAATGATTCAGAAAAGGGGGTGGTGATGAACAGAGTGTCTGAATTAAGCAGACCACTCTTACCCAGTCCAAAGATCAGGGCTTGATCCATCACCGTGTTTTAGCTCACTGCACCATCCCAGCTCAGAACCTGGCTACATGCAAATTAGTCTGTTCCTGTCCCAGTGCATGATGGGAACAGGGCAAACCAAACTACCAAGCCAATTCTTATGCTGGGAAGGAAACAAGCTTCCGGGGACGGGTTTCTGGCATTTCAGCCGTCGTCGGCCCGGCTTGCTTGAATCCTGATGGTGCAATGAGCAAGGGACTCACATCTGAGTATACCCTTCCACGCTTATGGTGGACAAAATGATTCAGAAAAGGGGGTGGTGATGAACAAGGTGTCTGAATTAAGCAGACCACTCTTACCCAGTCCAAAGATCAGGGCTTGATCCATCACCGTTTTTTAGCTCACTGCACCATCCCAGTTCAGAACCTGGCTATATGCAAATTAGTCTGTTCCGGTCCCAGACTAGTGCATGATGGGAACAGGGCAAACCAAACTACCAAGCCAATTCTTATACTGGGAAGGAAACAAGCTTCCTGGGACCGGTCTCTGGCATTTCAGCCGTCGTCGGCCCGGCTTGCTTGAATCCTGATGGTGCAATGAGCAAGGGACTCACATCTGAGTATACCCTTCCACGCTTATGGTGGACAAAATGATTCAGAAAAGGGGTTTGGTGATGAACAGAGTGTCTGAATTAAGCAGACCACTCTTACCCAGTCCAAAGATCAGGGCTTGATCCATCACCGTTTTTTAGCTCACTGCACCATCCCAGCTCAGAACCTGGCTACATGCAAATTAGTCTGTTCCTGTCCCAGTGCATGATGGGAATAGGGCAAACCAAACTACCAAGCCAATTCTTATACTGGGAAGGAAACAAGCTTCCGGGGACCGGTTTCTGGCATCACAGCCGTCGTCGGCCCGGCTTGCTTGAATCCTGATGGTGCAATGAGCAAGGGACTCACATCTGAGTATACCCTTCCACGCTTATGGTGGACAAAATGATTCAGAAAAGGGGGTGGTGATGAACAGAGTGTCTGAATTAAGCAGATCACTCTTACCCAGTCCAAAGATCAGGGCTTGATCCATCACAGTTTTTTAGCTCACTGCACCATCCCAGCTCAGAACCTGGCTACATGCAAATTAGTCTGTTCCTGTCCCAGTGCATGATGGGAACAGGGCAAACCAAACTACCAAGCCAATTCTTATACTGGGAAGGAAACAAGCTTCCGGGGACCGGTTTCTGGCATTTCAGCCGTCGTCGGCCCGGCTTGCTTGAATCCTGATGGTGCAATGAGCAAGGAACTCACATCTGAGTATACCCTTCCACGCTTAATGGGCAAAATGATTCAGAAAAGGGGGTGGTGCTGAACAGAGTGTCTGAATTAAGCAGACCACTCTTACCCAGTCCAAAGATCAGGGCTTGATCCATCACCGTTTTTTAGCTCACTGCACCATCCCAGCTCAGAATCTGGCTACATGCAAATTAGTCTGTTCCTGTCCCAGTGCATGATGGGAACAGGGCAAACCAAACTACCAAGCCAATTCTTATACTGGGAAGGAAACAAGCTTCCGGGGACCGGTTTCTGGCATTTCAGCCGTCGTCGGCCCGGCTAGCTTGAATCCTGATGGTGCAATGAGCAAGGGACTCACATCTGAGCATACCCTTCCACGCTTATGGTGGACAAATGATTCAGAAAAGGGGGTGGTGATGAACAGAGTGTCTGAATTAAGCAGACCACTCTTACCCAGTCCAAAGATCAGGGCTTGATCCATCACCGTTTTTTAGCTCACTGCACCATCCCAGCTCAGAACCTGGCTACATGAAAATTAGTCTGTTCCTGTCCCAGTGCATGATGGGAACAGGGCAAACCAAACTACCAAGCCAATTCTTATACTGGGAAGGAAACAAGCTACCGGGAACCGGTTTCTGGCATTTCAGCCGTTGTCGGCCCGGCTTGCTTGAATCCTGATGGTGCAATGAGCAAGGGACTCACATCTGAGTATACCCTTCCACGCTTAGGGTGGACAATATATTTAACAAGGGGTGGTGATGGACAGAGTTTCTGAATTAAGCAGAATACTCTCACCCAGTCAAGAGATCAGGGCTAGATCCAACACCGTTTTTTAGCTCACTGCACCATCCCAGTTCAGAACCTGGCTATATGCAAATTAGTCTGTTCCTGTCCCAGTGCATGATGGGAACAGGGCAAACCAAACTACCAAGCCAATTCTTATACTGGGAAGGAAACAAGCTTCCGGGGGCCGGTTTCTGGCATTTCAGCCGTCGTCGGCCCGGCTTGCTTGAATCCTGATGGTGCAATGAGCAAGGGACTCACATCTGAGTATACCCTTCCACGCTTATGGTGGACAAAATGATTCAGAAAAGGGGGTGGTGATGAACAGAGTGTCTGAATTAAGCAGACCACTCTTACCCAGTCCAAAGATCAGGGCTTGATCCATCACCGTTTTTTAGCTCACTGCACCATCCCAGCTCAGAACCTGGCTACATGCAAATTAGTCTGTTCCTGTCCCAGTGCATGATGGGAACAGGGCAAACCAAACTACCAAGCCAATTCTTATACTGGGAAGGAAACAAGCTTCCGGGGACCGGTTTCTGGCATTTCAGCCGTCGTCGGCCCGGCTTGCTTGAATCCTGATGGTGCAATGAGCAAGGGACTCACATCTGAGTATACCCTTCCACTGACCCAACGTATTCAATTGGTGATCGGGAGCAGAGGTGCTGGCGGAGCCCTCTGTCAGAAGGTTCGAAACCCAGATCGGGGTTTGAGAGCTGAAGTGCTGGCGAAGCACTTTGTCGGAGAAATCGATAACTCTTACCAGGTTCTGGCTGTTAGCTGCAGAGAGGGAGTAAGGAAGGCATTGCAACTTTAACTGTGGGTGCTGGTCTTAGCCCTTGGTGGTCCTGTCCTGATCCAATTTGGCTTTACCTGTCCTGATTCTGATCTGCACCTGCTTGCCCTTATGGTGCCTGCACTTTCGGGGTTCTGTCCTTTAAACTGACCCGTTGCCAGGGTTAGTTCTTCACACCATTCTAGGTAATTATTCAATGTGGGTATGTCATTGTATTGTCATTGTATTGTTTCCTTCTCTCTCCCCCCCTAATGTCAAATGCGTAAAGACTGTTTTATAAAAAATTTGCATATTTTCATTCTAATCGTTATTTTCCTAATTGAGAATTTTCTATTGTTCAATGCTTGGATTATGACATTTTAAAGATTTTAGATAAAGAGTTTAAACCTTTCCCGAGTTGTAGTTATTTTATGAGTGCAAATGTTCTTATTCTACCTATTATTCTAACACCTTTGATCCCTTGAGACTTTAGGTACCGATGACGAACATTGGTAAGACAATGGTATAGGTCCTAAATGGAATTTATAAATCACTGATTAGAGTAAGTGCACAGGTTACCTGATTAAATCTCATCATATGTTGTTTATGAGCCCAGGTGAGTATGTTAATCTGGGTCGTGTGACCTGCACGCTCTATCACATGCATGGTCGGTGGGCGTTGATGCTGTTCCCAGTGTGGTCGTCCACCAGGAGTCAACCCAGGCTGAGGGGGTGGGTCTGAGGATGAGTACCTCTGTCTTGTCCGAGTTCAGCTTCAGACGGCTGTTCCTCATACAGTCAGCGGCGGCCTTCCTTCCCTCGTGGAGGTTGGTTTTGGCGGTGTGCGGGTCCTTGGTGAGGGAGAGGATGAGCTGGGTGTCGTCAGCGTAGGAGATGATATTGAGGTTGTCGTGATGGGCCACTTGTGCGAGGGGGGCCATGTAGATGTTGAACAGTGTCGGGTTGAGGGATGAGGGATGAGCCCTGGGGGACGCCGCAGATGATGTTGGTGGCCTCGGATCGGAAGGGCGGGAGGCGGACGCTCTGGGTTCTGCCGGAGAGGAAGGACATGGTCTAGTCAAGGGCCTTCTCTTGGATTCCGGCTTCTAGGAGGCGTGTCTTAAGAGTGGGATGGCAGACCGTGTCGAAGGCAGCTGACAGGTCCAGGAGGATGAGGGCTGATGTCTCGCCATTGTCTAATCGGCGGCTGATGTCGTCTGTGGCGGTGATGAGGGCTGTCTCGGTGCTTTGGTTTCATCTGAACCCGGACTGGGATGGGTCCAAGATGTTGTTGTCTTCCAGGTGGCGGGCCAGTTGCATGTTGACTATTTTCTTGATGACCTTCACCGGGAACGGGAGCAGGGAGATGGGCCGGAAATTCTTGAGGTCCTTGGGGTCCGCCTTGGACTTCTTGAGGAGGGCGTTGATTTCGGCGTGTTTCCAGCTTTCCGGGAATGTCGCTGTTTCGAAGGAGATGTTTATGACCTTCCGTAGTTGGGGTGCGATGGCAGTGTCTGCTTTGTTGAATACGTGGTGTGGGCACGGGTCTGACGGAGATCCTGAGTGGATTGAGGTCATGACCTTCCATGTGTCGTCGGTGACATTGGTCCAGGAGGTCAGGCGGTTGGCGCTGGTGATGTTCACAGGGGAGGTGGGGTCTAGCGTAGTCGGGGCGGTCATGGTGTTGAAGCTGTCATGGATGTCAGCGATCTTGCAGTGGAAGAAGATGGACAGTGAGTTGCACAGTTCTTGTGAGGGCGGTATGTTGTTAGCGTTGGCGCTGGGGTAGAAGAGTTCCTTTACGATGCTGAAAACCTCTTTGCTGTTGTGTGCGTTGTTATCCAGACGGTCTTTGAAGGAGGATCTCTTGGCTAATCTGATGAGGTGGTGAAGTCTGCGGGTGGGTCCTTGTGGGCTGCGTGGTTGTCCAGAGTGCGTTCGTGGAGCCATATCTTCTCCAGTTTCCGGCATGCGCGTTTGGAGGTCTGCAGCTCGTCGGTGAACCAGGTGGCTATCTTGCTGGCATGGTTGTTGGCTGGTTTCTTGAGTGGGGCGAGAGTGTTGGTGCAGTCGTCGATCCACTGTCTGAGGTTGCGGGCTGCGGTGTCTGAGTTGGTGGGGTCGGTGGGTGGGCTTTGGGCGAGGGTGGTGATCAGTGGGTCTTCGGTGACTTTGCTCCTGCAGCTGCGAGGTAGCTGTTGGGTGCGGTGGTGGGTGGTTGGTTTATTGAAGGTGAAATGGATGCAACGGTGGTAGGTCCAGTGGAGTTCGTGGTGTGGTTGAAAATGACGTGGGTGCCTGTGGAGAAGACGGGGTCCAGCATGTGGCCAGCGGCGTGGGTGGGTGCAGTGATGAGTTGTCTGAGGCCGAGGTTGGCGAGGTTGTCGATCAGGATAGAGGAGTTGGCGTCGTTTTTGTTCTCAAGGTGGAAATTCAGGTCCCCGAGGAGGATGTAGTCCGTGGAGGCGAGTGAGCGGGTACTGGCGAGGTCGGCGATGGAGTCGCTGAATTGAGCTGTAGATGAGTGTTCCTCTGAGAGTAGTGTTGGGTTCGGTGTGGATCCAGAAGTGCAGGTGTTCGCTAGTGTTGAGGGTGTCATCTGCGTGGGTGGCGATCATCAGGGTGGACTTGTGGACGATGGCTATTCCTCCTCCGATTCCATTGCCGCTTTCCCTTCGAGTGATCCTGTAGCTGTACGGGATGGCTATGGCGATGTCGGGCACCGATGAGTCATTCCACCAGGTCTCGGTCAGGAAGGCCACGTCTGGGGGGGAGGTGTCAAGCAGATCCCAGAGCTCGACGGCATGTATGCTTACTCTAGCATTACAAACACAGAGCCGGATTTCCTAAGTTTTTTACCCAACGTAGTGTATTAAGGCAACTTGCTGAGATGCGCTGAGTGGCAAAAAGAGCAGAAATGTGCCATATCTACTTAGATAAGGCACACTTCTGCTCTCTCATAGAGCTGGCCAAAATCAGACAGCCTAGCTCAAATGTTTGGTGCAAGGGTGCCTGCGTTACAAGGAGAATAGTTGTTGTCCTGGGAGAAATACCTTCCTGCACAAAAACTATCTTGAGAGGCATTTTCCTCCTTTTATGTGTTCTGCAGATTGCAGCACACATAAAAAGAGGAAATAACAAGGAGGAAAACATATGTTTTTCCTCGTTATGCCATCCTCTGGGAGGCGTAGTGGTTTCACGGCTCCCAGAATGAGATGTAAATCAATGCAGCGTAAGCTGCTGCATTGTGTTACATTGTTTTACAAAGCCACGCAAGGCTGGCTCAAATTGCCCCTTGCGAGGGTTTGCAAATCTGTACTAGCATTTTGCGTCATGGACGTGCCACAAAAGTGGTGTAACCATGACGCAAAATGTTAGTAAGGCTGGCCCACAATTTTTAAAGAAAAATACTCATAAATCATGGCTCCAAAACAACCCACATTATTTGATTCCGAACCGCAACTGTCCCATATTAATGTTTGCCAGAATATTACTTACGAAACTATCGTCTGACAGGAACACTGTGTTTTAATATGGTTTAAAAAATATCCTATTGGATGCAGATTTTCTACTATTAGCTTCAATGGGGCGATATTTATGTTAATGATATTCAGGACACAAGGTTTCTGTTTACAATATTTTGGTTCTGATATTCTGGTACCCTACCAACCCACATAGGATGCAGAGTGGTAAATGCACTAATGGTTGTTCATTACATAAAGGAAACAATTAACTTGTTCATGATTTTGCTCACATTATAACAGATCAAAATGAGAAAACGGGGACCCAAAATAGATGATATCCTCACAGAGAACAATGATGAGTCAATACAATGAATAAGGAAAATTGAGATATTAACACATTTTATGTGGAATGGACTAATGGGCATATTATACAATTCGCACCATTGTGTTTGGTCCAGCCGGCAATGTGTACTTTACATTCTAGTCTCTGACTCAACAGAGAGGCTTTCTGCCCTCAAGTAATCATAGCCTGTTCCGTGCCTCTCGAGCCATTGATGGTGGGATGTGAAGACAGAGCTTGCTGTTTGTTTTGACAAGTATGTGTGTCTGTGTCAGTCTACTCTAACACGTTATTGTTTTACACAATCTCTCTTTATGTTGTAGAAGCAATACTGGCTAATGAGAAGCCTTGCCGAAGATAATTATACGTCTTCTTGCAATTCTGAATGAGTAGCTTGGTCTCCAAGAAGTCTCATAATGATTCCTGCCCGACTCACCTGACTTGCGTAAGTTCTTGTCTCCTATAGATTCTGTGGCATTCCTAGATATTGTCACCAACTAGAATCTTGGAACCTCATTCCATGCTGCTGTGGCAGCTGGTGAACTTTGACAGTGGTGAGGTATAAACCCAAACCATGAATTTGGTTGAAAGATCGGGGAGATCGATCACAAATGATTCATGAGTAGTTCAGAAGGTCTCTCCCTGTACCAATAATTTTAAACAAGCAATGGTAAATGCATTACGTTTTGCCCATGTAATTAATAATAGGCAATTTTTTGTTGCAAGTTGTAACTTTGCTGAGTAGTTGTTCAATATAAGTTACAGAAAGACTGTTAAAGTGTTATGATTTGTTTCTGTACAGAAAGGCAATATATTGTGGTGCGACTAGTGCTGCTACTATTAGTATAGTGCAGGTAAATTATAGCCACATTTTGAAAATAAAATGAAAGAGGGAACTAGAATTAATTAATGTAATAGTAATATTATGTGTTTAGAGGAGTTCCGGAGGTTTTCAGCCCAGTGCCACTGCACCTGCTGCACCATTCATGCCCCTAGTGCCTGCAAGATAACTGCATTCGTGGCTGGCTGTTTAGTAGTAAATATAGCAATATTTGTGTTTTTACAGGAGTTATGACAATTTTTGGACCCGGTGCCACTGCACCTGTTGCACCAGTCAAATCATGACCCTATTGCTGGTAAGGTCCCTGCACTTGTGACTGCCTGTTAGTAGTAAAATACTGCAATATTTGGTGTGTAGAGGGGTTCTTGAGGCTTGGGCCCCAGATTCACTGCAACTGCTGCACCATTCAGCAATTCTGTCTGCCTGTATAATAGTAAAATTTAGCAATATTAGTTACTTAAAGGAGTTCTGACAACATTTGGGCCCGATGCCACTGCACCTGCTGCATCATTCAAATCATTCATGACCCTGTTGTATGCAAGGTAACTGCACATGTGACTGCCAGTTTAGTAGTAAAATATAGCAATATTTGGTGTTTAGTGGGGTGCCTAGAGCTTTTGGTCCTGATGCTACTGCACCTGCAGCACTATTCAAATCATGACCCTATGGCCTGCAAGATAAATGCATTTCTGACAGTCTTGTTTAGTAGCAACATTTAGCAATAATGTAGGTTTAGTGAGGTCCCAGGAGGTTTTGGGCCCACAGCAATTGCACCTGCTGCACAATTCAAATCAAGTCCCTTTTAACTGCAAGGTAACTACAATTGTTATTGCCTGTTTAGTAGTCAAATATAGCAACATTATGTTTTTAGAGTAGTCTGCCATCTTCTTGCCCCCTTCCTCAAGAACTGGAAAAAAGCAAAGGTTAGGCCCCCCTGAAAGAGCCATGCGCCGACGTAGCCGAACTGAAGAGCTACGGCCCATCTTCCTGCTTCCTTTCACAGCAAAGATCCTCTAGGAAGTGATCAACCGGCAATTCACCCACCACCTCGAACACCACCACCTCCAGGACTCCTCCCAATCTGGACTTCGAGACAAGCACAGCACCAAGACACCTGGATAGAGGCAAAATAGCAGCCCTCATCCTCCTGGATCCCAGCAGCTCTTGACATTGTCTCACATCACACCCTCATAAACGGACAACCCCACATCAATATCTAGGGACATGCTCCTAAATGAATTGTATTGTTCCTCTCTGGAAGAACCCAAAGGATCCCTCTTCCACCTCTCTCACCAGAGCTCAAGAACATCATCTGTGGAGTTCCCCAAGAGTTGTACCTCAGCCCTACCCTTTTCAACACCTACATAACCCCCATGGCACACACCGTTGGATCACACGATCTCAACATCATCTCCTATGCAGCTGACATTCAGCACATCATCTTGCTAACATAAGGGCCCACCCCCACTAGGGCCAATTTCCACACTTGCATGCTGAATGTCTCCAAATGGATATAAAGACAACTGTATCAAACTCAACTCGGACAAGACGGAAGTCATCATTTTCGGAAACAACACCTTGCCCTGAAACAATCCTTGGTGGCCTGTAGAACTGAGCCCACCCCCAACGGACCATGGCTGCAATCTAAGCATCCTCCTGGACAGCAATCACTCAATGAAAAAGTAGGTCATACACCTCTTTCCACAAGATCTGCAGACTCTGCAAGATCTTCAGGTGGCTCCCAGTCAGCACTTATCCACACACAAGAAAGGAAGAAGAATAAAAAGTTTCCTAGCCTTCGTAAAGGAAAGTTTCAATTCTATTAAGGACTAAGAGGCAAGGATTTGGCATTTCTTTCTTCTTTATTTTCAATAGCAGCCATTTTAAAGTCATAAACATTTCAAACAGGACTTCATTTCCCAAGAACCACAGGAAAACCATGAAGTACAACAACAAACAGGATCCACCAATCAGGAGCTATCAGTCCCATGAACTGCTCTTGTCCCTTGTCGGAATCCCTTTTTCTTCCTGCGACCAAGCCGAAAGTGGAAGATCTTTATTCTGGCTTTGCGGACTCCAATCCTAAAAGTAGAAAGACTCGTTACCTCTGGAGATTTAAATAACTTACAAGCATCAAGACCTTTACTAGCAGTCATTACAGAAAACAATCTGGAAATCAGTTACTTACATCAGACGTCGATCCAATAACCTGGCTGGGTCATGATTCATCTCAGGGTGGGCTAATCCTTGCCTCTGAGTCCTTAATAGAATTGAAACTTTCCATTACGAAGACTAGGAAATTATTAATTCTATGTCATATTGGCAATGAGTAGGCAATGATTAGGCAAGTTCAAAGCTTGTAGACAACTAGAGCCGCAATGGAGGAGACTGTTTTAAAATAAAAACCTTTTGAAGGTTGAATATGACGACCAGTCTGCTGCATTCAGAATGTCCTTCAAGTGAGCTCCCAAAACGATAGCCTTTGAAGCCATTGCACCTCGTGTTTAGTGAGCACCAAATACCTTGGTGTTGATGCCTGCCTCCGACATTAGCCATCAAACCCATCTGGCTTTGGTCGAGGACAACACTGCTCTAAAAGGTTTCCTCAAAGCAATTAACAACTGTTGTTCCTAGTGAGTACACAGTTCTTCCATCATTGGTTCATAAGCTTTAATACATCGCACTACACACAACTTGGGCACCTCTGGGAAGGCCGGGTAGGAGATCACCCGAGACTGGCACTTAGTTCAGTGTGAAACATGGAAAGTGACCCTATTAGACCTGGCATCCTTGACGTGGTTTCCCCCTATCTTTTTGCCTCTACCTCCCGTATTTTTGATGCTGTGCTGAATTTAGTTTTTTCTGGTTTAGATGCTTTGGGCACTTTGCCACTGCTGTTCATTGTCAAAGTGCTAGTGCTCCCTGTGTAAAGTGTTATTGTGATTGGTTATCCATGATTGGCATATTTGTGTCACCAAAAAGTCCCTAGTAAAGTGCACTGAGTGTGCCAGGGCTGGTGATAACAAATGATACTAGTGGGCCTGCAGCACTAATTGTGCCACCCACATGAGTAGCCCTAAAATGGTGTCTCAGGCCTGCCACCGCAGTGCCTGTGTGCAGTCTGTGAACTGCCATGTCCTCCTGGTCAGTGTCCCCACTGACCAGGCCTAACCCTTCCCTTTCTGTACACATTGGTCACCCCAATGGAAGGCCCAAGGTACCCCCTTGGGCAGGGTGCAGTGTATGTGGATGGTAGAGCATGTACTCGTGCAGGTAACATGCTCTGGTAGTGAATTACAGCTATTTTCGTTTTTCCCTATTGTAAATGATGGCTGCCGTGGCTACCTGCATATCTTAGGTACAAACAAGTTCCTAATCAACTTGTGATCCTGGGCACAAGTAAGTGCTGAGTAGCCAGCAAGAATTCTTATGAAACAGTTTTTTCAGTTCTCCATTAGGAAGGTATGATTTATTGATAATCAAAAATTCATGACGAAGTCCATAATGTTACTTCACATCAAGCGTCAATCATATGCTTCATAATCTGATGTTTCCAATGTTTAAAACATTTCACTGGCCTCCCAATGCATTTCGGCGCGCACCGGCGCCTTTATCAAGGGATCTGTGGGTTGAAACAGTGTAGATAAGTACTACATCGTTAACGTCCACCAAAGATCATTGTTAAACTGTGGTTACTAACAAGTTGAAAACATAAAGCTCTTAATATACAAAAACGTTAAGCTGCATATCTAGCATTCACATGGTTCGAGTGATTGAACATATGTAAAGAGGAACAAAAATTACCCACTCATGAGGCTACTCTATTAAGTGCTGATAGTAGTTAAGGGAAAATAACGCGGTAAGTGGGATGATAAGATTACCTAACTAGCTTGCCGTTTGAACAGCGTTACGCGTGTATCACTAAAATGGGACCCTTAACATACTTATGTAGGGAACGCTGCGGTATTGTGGATAGAGGTGAGGCAACCGCTACTAAAAATGCGGATCAACAGTTAGAACCGAGTCCCCTTTAACAAGCAAATATATAACGCTCTTCCCGCTCTGTGCGCTTACCAGTAAAGTAGAGTGCCGGTCTCAATGAAATCTGCTACGCTCCGTTCAAACTCGTATGGAGTGGCGGAAGGGTGTTAAGAGGAAATGGGTGGGTGAAGTCTAAGCTTACGCTATGCGCTGGGAATTGTGGGATTCGTATGCTAAGATATAGCTGAACTGCAAAATGAAAATACAACTAACCAACAATATCAATGCAGGAATGTAAAAGGCACAATTCTGTAATATTTACAAGTAACATAGAAATTCCACTCTTTCATTGAGGCCCCCCGGTTTCAAAGTCTTAAGGCAATAAATCCAGTGGTTTTCTCTCTTGAGAAGTTGTGTTTTATTATTAACACCTTCATGTTTATCCACAACTTCAAGAATACGTGCTTTTAGTTCAGTAATCTCATGGTTAGCTTCCAAGAAATGTGTGGCCACAGTAGACTTGAGCATTTTTGTCCTGATATTGCTCTTGTGTTCA
This sequence comes from Lissotriton vulgaris, assembly GCF_964263255.1. Taxonomy (NCBI): domain Eukaryota; kingdom Metazoa; phylum Chordata; class Amphibia; order Caudata; family Salamandridae; genus Lissotriton; species Lissotriton vulgaris. The sequence goes on from NC_141694.1 coordinate 555,278,842, forward strand.
TTGAGCCGAATTTTTAATTTGCGCTCCGTATGACCAACATAATGTAAATTGCATGGACATCTCAATACATATATAACGTTCATTGTGTCACATGTGCCGTTTACTTTTAAGTTGATGGTGTCTTTGAATTCAGGGGGGGATAACTTACTGCCTTTCGTGATGTTACCACAGTTATTACAGTTCATACAAGGCAATGTTCCTTTGAATATGGCAAACGAACTGATCTTCGATCTAGATTTCAAAAGTTGTCCAATGTTCTTAGATCTAGTGTGTGCAAACAATGGTTCTTGCTCAAATGCTCCCTTAAAGTCTGGTTCTGCACGTAGTATAGACCAATGTTTTTTGATGATGTTTTTAAAGGATTGGCTTAACGTGGAAAATTTACTAACACATGTAATCCGTTGCTCTTTGTTCACTGGTTTGTTGGTTAATAAGGTCTCTCTTGACACTTTATTAATCCTTTGGGTTGCTTCAGCCAAGATAGATGTAGGGTATCCTCTCTTTTGGAATCGTGTGGACATTTCATTCATTTGTATCTCCGCTTTCTCCGGTTCCGAGACTACTCGTTTCACCCTCATGAATTGGGAATATGGTAGATGTCTCTTTAGGGCTGGTGGGTGAAAGCTATCATAACTGAGTAAGTTATTACGGTCAGTATTCTTTCTATATAGGGTCGTGTTGAAGGTGGAATCTCCTCTGATGACGTTTACATCCAGAAAATTGATGTTTTTCTAAGTGAACTGTATGCGTTCATCTATCAAATTGAGTTTGGCTATTTCTGAGGATAAGATCTCTCTGGCACCTTCCCAAACTATAAAAATGTCGTCGATAAATCGGACATAAAGTTTGATGTGCTGCATCCAGATATCTTGATTAAGAATGTTCATATCCTCATAATCCCTCATGAAGATATTAGCGTAAGTGGGGGCTGCCAAATTTCCCATGGATGTACCAATTTTTGGGATATACCATTCTTCTCCGTACTTAAAATAGCTATGCATCAAAGTAAACTGAAGAAGTTCCATCAAAAAAACTTTCATGGTGTCATCATAATCACTGGAAAGTAAAGCTTTTTCTACTGCCTCTATGCCTGATTGGTGAGGTATTGACGTATATAAGGCTTTGACGTCGATGGTAGCCATTACTATACATTGTTCTTTGGTGATGTTAATACTTGCCAATTTTTTCAAAAAGTCTGTGATATCTTTGATGTATGACTGAGCTCCCACTGCAAAGGGTTGAAGATATTTATCAAGAAACTTTCCAATTGGTTCATGAATGCTTTTAGTAGTGGACACGATGGGTCTACATGGTGGTTGATGTAGGTTTTTATGGACTTTGGGTGTCATGTAGAATGACGGGTTACGTGGGTCCATCTGTGTCAGGTATTTTTTAGTTTTATCTGTGATGGTGCCATTGTCTGTAGCTTTTTTCAAAATGTGTGAGAGGGTGTCTTGAATTTCTTTAGTGGGATTGTATGATATTTTCATGTAAAGATTAGTATCTCCCAAATGCTCGATAACTTGTGACTCATAATATGACTGATCCATTATGACTAAAGCTCCACCCTTGTCGGCTTTCTGTCAAATCACTGATTCATCAAGGCTGATGTTTCTGATGATATTAAGTTTGTTGAATGATATATTGGTGTGTTTCTTGTTGTGAGGCTGAGTTGATTGGATTTCTTGTTTACAAAGAATTTCAAATAGGTCTATGGTCTTGTTTACAAAGAATTTCAAATAGGTCTATGGTCTTGTAAGTCACAAGACCATAGACCTATTTGAAATTCTTTGTAAACAAGAAATCCAATCAACTCAGCCTCACAACAAGAAACACACCAATATATCATTCAACGAACTTAATATCATCAGAAACATCAGCCTTGATGAATCAGTGATTTGTCAGAAAGCCGACAAGGGTGGAGCTTTAGTCATAATGGATCGGTCATATTATGAGTCACAAGTTATCGAGCATTTGGGAGATACTAATCTTTACATGAAAATATCATACAATCCCACTAAAGAAATTCAAGACACCCTCTCACACATTTTGAAAAAAGCTACAGACAATGGCACCATCACAGATAAAACTAAAAAATACCTGACACAGATGGACCCACGTAGCCCGTCATTCTACATGACACCCAAAGTCCATAAAAACCTACATCAACCACCATGTAGACCCATCGTGTCCACTACTAAAAGCATTCATGAGCCAATTGGAAAGTTTCTTGATAAATATCTTCAACCCTTTGCAGTGGGAGCTCAGTCATACATCAAAGATACCACAGACTTTTTGAAAAAATTGGCAAGTATTAACATCACCAAAGAACAATGTATAGTAATGGCTACCATCGACGTCAAAGCCTTATATACGTCAATACCTCACCAATCAGGCATAGAGGCAGTAGAAAAAGCTTTACTTTCCAGTGATTATGATGACACCATGAAAGTTTTTTTGATGGAACTTCTTCAGTTTACTTTGATGCATAGCTATTTTAAGTACGGAGAAGAATGGTATATCCAAAAAATTGGTACATCCATGGGAAATTCGGCAGCCCCCACTTACGCTAATATCTTCATGAGGGATTATGAGGATATGAACATTCTTAATCAAGATATCTGGATGCAGCACATCAAACTTTATGTCCGATTTATCGACGACATTTTTATAGTTTGGGAAGGTGCCAGAGAGATCTTATCCTCAGAAATAGCCAAACTCAATTTGATAGATGAACGCATACAGTTCACTTGGGACATACAAGAGAAAAACATCAATTTTCTGGATGTAAACGTCATCAGAGGAGATTCCACCTTCAACACGACCCTATATAGAAAGAATACTGACCGTAATAACTTACTCAGTTATGATAGCTTTCACCCACCAGCCCTAAAGAGACATCTACCATATTCCCAATTCATGAGGGTGAAACGAGTAGTCTCGGAACCGGAGAAAGCGGAGATACAAATGAATGAAATGTCCACACGATTCCAAAAGAGAGGATACCCCACATCTATCTTGGCTGAAGCAACCCAAAGGATTAATAAAGTGTCAAGAGAGACCTTATTAACCAACAAACCAGTGAACAAAGAGCAACGGATTACATGTGTTAGTAAATTTTCCACGTTAAGCCAATCCTTTAAAAACATCATCAAAAAACATTGGTCTATACTACGTGCAGAACCAGACTTTAAGGGAGCATTTGAGCAAGAACCATTGTTTGCATACACTAGATCTAAGAACATTGGACAACTTTTGAAATCTAGATCAAAGATCAGTTCGTTTGCCATATTCAAAGGAACATTGCCTTGTATGAACTGTAATAACTGTGGTAACATCACGAAAGGCAGTAAGTTATCCCCCCCTGAATTCAAAGACACCATCAACTTAAAAGTAAACGGCACATGTGACACAATGAACGTTATATATGTATTGAGCTGTCCATGCAATTTACATTATGTTGGTCATACGGAGCGCAAATTAAAAATTCGGCTCAATGAACACAAGAGCAATATCAGGACAAAAATGCTCAAGTCTACTGTGGCCACACATTTCTTGGAAGCTAACCATGAGATTACTGAACTAAAAGCACGTATTCTTGAAGTTGTGGATAAACATGAAGGTGTTAATAATAAAACACAACTTCTCAAGAGAGAAAACCACTGGATTTATCGCCTTAAGACTTTGAAACCGGGGGGCCTCAATGAAAGAGTGGAATTTCTATGTTACTTGTAAATATTACAGAATTGTGCCTTTTACATTCCTGCATTGATATTGTTGGTTAGTTGTATTTTCATTTTGCAGTTCAGCTATATCTTAGCATACGAATCCCACAATTCCCAGCGCATAGCGTAAGCTTAGACTCCACCCACCCATTTCCTCCTAACACCCTTCCGCCACTCCGTACGAGTTTGAACGGAGCGTAGCAGATTTCATTGAGACCGGCACTCTACTTTACTAGTAAGCGCACAGAGCGGGAAGCGCGTTATATATTTGCTTGTTAAAGGGGACTCGGTTCTAACTGTTGATCCGCATTTTTAGTAGCGGTTGCCTCACCTCTATCCACAATACCGCAGCGTTCCCTACATAAGTATGTTAAGGGTCCCATTTTAGTGATACACGCGTAACGCTGTTCAAACGGCAAGCTAGTTAGGTAATCTTATCATCCCACTTACCGCGTTATTTTCCCTTAACTACTATCAGCACTTAATAGAGTAGCCTCATGAGTGGGTAATTTTTGTTCCTCTTTACATATGTTCAATCACTCGAACCATGTGAATGCTAGATATGCAGCTTAACGTTTTTGTATATTAAGAGCTTTATGTTTTCAACTTGTTAGTAACCACAGTTTAACAATGATCTTTGGTGGACGTTCATGATGTAGTACTTATCTACACTGTTTCAACCCACAGATCCCTTGATAAAGGCGCCGGTGCGCGCCGAAATGCATTGGGAGGCCATGGGAGGCCAGTGAAATGTTTTAAACATTGGAAACATCAGATTATGAAGCATATGATTGACGCTTGATGTGAAGTAACATTATGGACTTTGTCATGAATTTTTGATTATCAATAAATCATACCTTCCTAATGGAGAACTGAAAAAACTGTTTCATAAGAATTCTTGCTGGCTACTCAGCACTTACTTGTGCCCAGGATCACAAGTTGATTAGGAACGTGTTTGTACCTGGTATTAACATTCGTCACCCCAGAGTAGGGGGTGTCCCTGGAGCACAGTCAATCTACTATTAACTTCGATATAAACACGCAGTGCTCAAATCACTTAAATTTTACCTGCATATCTTCCCATAGGAGAAAGATGGAACATAAAAGTCTGGTATCCCTGAACTCAGAATTTAATAACACATCTTTTAGGAAAGGTTGTTTTAAATCCTGTGTTTGAGAACAGCACTTTTAGAAAGTTGCTGTTCTCAAACACAGCATTTAAAGGGACAAGAGCAGTTCATGGGACTTATGGCTCCTGATTGGTGGATCCTGTTTGTTGTGGTACTTCATGGTTTCCCTGTGGTTCTGTCATGTCCTTTAGGCTAATCCTGTCATGTATACCCCTTTTTTTCATACATTGTCCCATCCACTTTACAATGACGGTTCTAAAACAGGTGACCTTTTACCTAGTAGCTGGCTCCTGTCTCTTCGACACCAGACTCTTAGTATTCCATCTTAATCCTTGTACCTGACATACATAAACATGCCCTCAGACAACACATAATTATTGTGTATAAGGGTCACAACTTTTTTCATCCTTGACCAACAGCTAGCTGTGCATGATCGCATTTGTTTGGAAAAACATTTATGATTGTTTTCAAAACAGGTGTGACTGTATTCAAAACATATTGATCCTAGAAGAAACCCTGGAGTGACCAATCTAGTATATAAGACCCTTATTCCCCCTGCAAATTTGAGGAGAATTCCTTCCAATCTGACACGGGGTCCTGCATGCAGAATCTTCGTCACACAGCAGTTTGACATCCCTTGCGGGGTGTCATCCTCGAAGCAGAGACAGGGTCCTTCTTTTTCCACCATCAGGTGAGGGAGATGGCTCTTCCCTAGGGGATTCTTGGCTACATACACATATACAGGCTACACCTAAATATCTAGGCTAGGTACATTTAGGAATAACATTGGGGCACGCTTTTTAGGAATATGCAAATGCTTCTGTTTTTATCTGAACTGCTTATGCTCATCTTGTTAGCCCTATTGGTAGAAATGTATCTACTGTTTAATATATTAGTACTTGTGATATCTTTCGTATGCTTCTGTCTCTTGATTGTCGCAACAAATCTGACGCTGGACCAATAAATACTTTTTAAAAACGTCCTAATCACCATCCTGTGTATTTTTTCTGAGAATAAGTAAGCATGAGTGACTGAGCGAAAAGTACTCTACTATTTTCCACAATCCCTGAGGAATCAGGGTTGTCATGTTCAGTGGTTGCCAGAAACTACCTACAACACTGTAATATACAGAGGGGTGGTAGTGACACTTTAAAGCTAGCTGGTCTAACGGCTGGCACATCCTTTGGGGGAGTCCGGAATCAGTTTGGACACCAAGCCCTCAGTTTAGGTCATCCAAAACGCGCAGGTCCTGGGGATTCCTAGGAACTACACAACATGGCGCCGCCAACGTTGGTTTGGTTCTTATATTAATAGTGAAAATCTGAGTAGTTCAGTCGTGCTTTCCCAAAAAGCCGTACTCACACTTTTCAGAGATGTCTGAAGTGGGAAGGGAGATCCCCCTCAGCTGAGCAGATATACTCTGTGTATTGGCTGAAGGTTTAAACAAGCTTGTAAGAATAAAACGTTACCCACATTGCACAAAAACCTAGTTTTTAACTTTTTCTATTCTCTTTTAAAAATGACTGACACTGCGAGTATTTGAGGGGAAGACAAATTTGTAAACGCTCTCAACATTACAGAGAACTGCAGACATTTAGTAACTATAAAATTGTTAGAACTCAGCGTTCCAGCAACAGGTTGTGTGTTACCTTTGTGATTGAGGCACATAAGGTGTACGGATCAGAGGTATTCTATTCTTGGGCTCAGTTCCCACCTGCAGATCCACAGACTAAATCAGTAATAGGGACAATACCATCAAAACGGGAGCAAATTCCGTTCTGGATCGCACAAAACATAGCACAGCTGGAAGCAGTATTTCCCCATATGGGTCCGCAAGAAAAACATAGAATGCTAACCATTTGCTTGCCAATGGGGATGGTTCCCTCGATCGAGGAACATTTGGAGAACAATCATTGCTGCCAGTTACATCAGAATACACTGTACCCCTTCCATAGCCATCATTCCAGAAGTATTGAAACAGATACAGATTGAGTATGGGGCAGGACCTGCCCTGGACTTGGGGACGAAACAGATGGGTCATTTTGCCCAAGTCTCTGCAATCATGCTAAGCAACATAAAGGGGGAGGCAGCAGCATTGGCCATAAACAGCTGCTTGAGGGAAATAGCATCTATAAATAAGGAGCAAGAATTACCAAACATTATCGAAGAAACCTATGCTGGATTAGGTAGAGATAATTTGGGAGTCAAAGCAGGGAAGCCACAAATGGCAGGTAGTCCCGACAAGGACAACTCAAAGCAAGCACCTGCTTCTTCTAAAAAGAAATGGGATTACAAACAATCCAAAAATAACAATACAGAAAAAAATTGTGATCAAGGGATGGGTCTCCCCAACGGGAGTTCTCTGAAAAGAGGTATAACCTTAGGAATCATGATAACATTAGGAAACCTGTTAGGTATCAGGACACTGATACACGTTCCTTTCATTCCTTTAAGGGTTCATCATAAAACTCGGAGAGGGACGGGCGATCAGAACAAAAGACTAAAGATCGACCAAAGACATTTGAGAAACACATTGTACTTCAGATTATATTATCAAACAGGAAGAACAGCCTAAAATGAAACCTCAATTCAAAAAGAAGAAAGTAGCTGGCTTAAAAGTTAGACATGCACAGACAGTGCAGCAGAAGTAACAATAGAACCTGAAGGATTTTCTGATGACAGCAGTATTGAATGAAAATATCACGGTGGAAACACCTTATACAAGAGTTATTGTCCTACATAGACTGTACAAAATTACACTACAAATAGAGGGAGATATCTAAAGAAAAGTTAAGGGTTTCTTTTTTGGAGAAATTAACATATGCATATGACATCCTGTTAGCAGAAAAAGATTGGCCGCCTGAGTTTGTCATGGATTTATTGAAAATGTCCTAATTGCCATCCTGTGTATTTTCTCAGAATAAGAAAGCACGAGTGACTGAGCGAAAAGTACTGTACAGTTTACCACGATCCCTGAGGAATCAGGGTTGTCATGTTCAGTGGTCGCCAGAAACTACCTACACCACTGTGAGATAGAGAGGGGTGGTAGTGGCACTGTAGAGCTAGATGGTCTGAATTCAGTTTAGGTCATTTAAAAAGCACAGGTCCTGGGGATTCCTATGAACTACACAACAGTGTTTGGGAAATGAATTCCTGTTTGAAATGTTTATGACTTTCAAATGACTGCTATTGAAAATAAAGAATAAAGAACTGCCTATTCTGTTGTTTATATCATCCCCTTACTTAGTAGTAGTGCGACTCTCATCCGGAACAATCTGAAAGAAAATATCTGCTGATAAAAGAATTCTTTTGTTAAGGAGCTACTACCACGTCCTTACTTCTTATTCTAAACAAGATCTCATTTGATTAAAAACACTCTCCTTGTGCCTTGAGCCATAGTGATGTTTCCCCTCATAGTGTATATGCACTTTCTTATTGCACATCTTTTACCTTATGATACTTTCTCAACACATACTGTTATGTTTCACATAGGTACCTTAATATAGGCTTGGGTAATATCATAACATTTCACCTACATTACCTCCCCTACACTACACAGTAATAATCCTTTTAGGATTGAACCTTTACCTAGTTCTAGTCCTGGGCGCAGAAGGAGGGTTTCCCTGAACATTATCTTTCTATGACTTCATCTTTAGACTGACACAGTATGAATGAATTTTCATAGGGGTTCCTGGAAACCAGGCAGGGGCTATATCCACCTGTATAATATATACGTACAAGGTTCATCCCATACATCATCCTCAAACCCAACAATGGCTAATACAATAAACAAGGGACAAAGGACCCCTAGATATTTTTCTGTATAACACACTGACCAGAGAAGCTGAGGTTCCTGCATGCAGACGCACCAGCTGACAGTGGTCTAAACATCCCTTGCGGGGTGTCCATCTTAAGACCAGGACGGGGTCCCACACACTCTTGCTTCAGGTAATGGTGTTAGACTAAACCTAGAGAGATTCTTGGCTTCACACCTACTCACATGCTAGGTACACTAAGGTACATCTAGATAGGCATTGTAGGAGTACACACGCTTTCTTTTTTGTATTCATGTATTTATATTTGTAAAGCGCTCTGTAGCCCTACGGGCATCCTGTCGCTAAGACACAGTAAACTACAGTAAGCTGAGGGAAGCATGCACTGCAGGAGGACATTGCCGACTATTAAACTCTGGGAAAGAGCCAGGTCTTTACTTTCTTGCAGAACAACAGCAGATCCTGTATTTGCCGCAGCTCCGGGGGAAGGCTATTCCATAAGCGATCAGCAACATCGCCAAAAGCTCGTCCCCCCGTTGTAGATCGTTTAATCCTAGGAACAATTGCCAAATTGGCTGCTGATGAACGCAGACTGCGTGTCGGTACATACCATCCAAACCTAGCCTGGAGGGGTTTGGGTCCAAGTGCGTGAAGCGCTCTAAAGGCAATGCACAAGGACTTGAACAGTATCCTCTGTCTCACTGGAAGCCAGTGCAGATCAGCCAAGGCTTGCGAAGTAGAAGACCTGCGCATTCTTATCAGGACCAGTTTAGCTGCTGCTGCCTGGATACTCCGGAGCCGCGAGATCAAATAACACGGAGACTCCAGTAGTAAAGCATTACAGTAATCCAGGCGGCTAAGAATAACACTCCTGACCACTAAGCCTCTGACCTGAGGCGGCAATAGTGGTAGTACCTTACGTAACCCTCTGATAAGCACATAGCAATGTCTGACTACTTTATTTACATGTGATTCCAAGTTAAGCTTCTCATTGAAGCTAACCCCCAGGTTACGAACCGTGCTGACAGGAACGGGAGGTATATCAGTAGGAATGGGCCATAAGTCAGAGGGCAAGAGTGATGGCACTCTGTCCACCCCGCAGTGCAAAATCTCTGTCTTGTCACTGTTGAATTGCAGAGTGTTATTTCTCAGCCAGGATGCCATTTCGTTCATGCACTTATGGAAAGTTTCTTGGGAGTCTGCATGAGCGCCATCCAAGGACACAATCAGTTGAGTGTCGTCAGCATAGTTAACTACACTTATATTATTTGCTTTTATAACATCCAGTAGTGGCCGCATGTAAACATTAAATAAAATGGGTCTGATTGAGGACCCCTGAGGGACCCATGCTTACTGACACAGAAATCTGTTTGGAAGGGAGGCAAAGCGACAGCCTGCCGTCTGCCTCTCAGATAAGACTGAAACCACAGCAGAGCCACATGTGTCACTCCTGCCTCCTCCAATCTTGCCAGTAAGACAGCGTGGTTCACAGTATCGAATGGGGCGGACAGGTCCAGCAGAATCAAAGTCGCCGATTGCCCCCTGTCCGCACGCATTCGAAGATTGTCCAACACCATGACCAACGCTGTCTCGGTCCCATGCCCTGGTTGAAGGCCAAATTTCATGCATTTTATATCCATGTATGTGTTCATGACTATTCCAAAATGGTGGAACTGTACTATCCTTTTATATTCATTGTACTGCTGATCATATACCTCTGCTACTGTCTAACGGTTGTCACAGCACATATATTATACACTAGAAGAACAACTGTGCAATAAATACTTATTGTGAACATGCCTGACTGTTTCTTCTGTGTAACTCTCTGTGAGAAACTAAGGGAGCACAAGTAACTGAGCGAAAGGTAGTACATTGTTTCAACTATCCTGAGGGATCAGGGTTGTCATAGTCTAAGGTTGCTAGAAACTATTCTCTCCCCAATAAGCGGAGATTCTAGTGGCACTGTGAGCAGGCTAACATACGTGATGGGGGAGCTCAGAGTTAGTCTGCCACCAATCCTACAGTTTATGTTCTCCAAATGCGCAGGTCCTGCATAGGTACTATAGGAACTTCTCGACAATACTCCTCTAACCCAAGTTTCACCTCTTTCTCTCCAAAACCAGGGTAGGGATGGGAATGTCTCCCATTTGTCACACTCTTTATGAGATACAATTAATTAATTCTGAAAAGTTCTTCACAACTATATATCCCTTAATTTCATTGGGATGTGGTATTGTTCCTGTGTTGCAGATGGTTCTTGCTGGCCTCTTTCTATCTTTACAAATATGTGAGGCAACACTTTCCTTCCCCTCTATGAATTGGGTGGTATTTCTTGCTCTCGTCACCTCTTATCTGAAAGAACTGGCTGGGATGGAATATTCGATTCCCATAGGTTCACTCACCCTTCGCATTTGTAAGACATTTCTATTGCATCTCACTCCTATCATCAGTGTGTAAACCATCTGCAAGTCCTGTCAGAAGTAAAGACATGTGGTAGTAACTCTTTAAAAAAAGAATTCTGTTATTAAAAATGATTTTCCTTCGGATTGTTTCGGAGGAGAGTCGCACTACTACTAAGTAAGGCGACAATATAAACAAAAGAACCCCATATATACATGAGGATATAAGGTATTCGCATAGGGGGAGTGTAAATTGTGCTCAGGTAGTTGGGATCCCAGTCCTGGTGAAGGCCATTGACCTTACGGGGCAACTTGGTGACCGAAACATATAGACAAAGAAACAAAGAACACAATAGGTAGAGGAGACGGACACTAATGATCGAGACATACACCAATCAGACATTTTTTAATCCTGCCAGGAGAGGTCTGGAATAAAGATTAGGTGGACACTCCTTGAGGTAGTTTTTGATTTTTTGGTGTTTTGAGGATCCTATATGCAGACGGGTCATAAGAATTGCTTTTGGCTCCACAACATTTTTTAAAAAAAAGGAATACATATTTTTCCCTCCACTCTGTATGTTGCTCTGCATCAGAGTATTGATGCATGCCCCATGACGAAGCATGACACGACTTAGGGGCCGATTCCGATTTCGGCCGGCAGGGCTCCGAACCATGTTCGGAGCCCTTCTGACTGAATCGGTCAGTGCCGGCCGGATTCCTTCCCGATCGAGCCATTCCGATGGGCTTGGTCGGGAAGGAATCCGACTCAAATTTTTGGATTGAGGACAACAGGCTCAGAGAGCCTGTCCGCAGTCCAGAAATCATCCAGTACTCCCCCGGTCGCCTCTGTGAGACCGAGGGAGTACGATGGCAGCTTTTCACTGCCTTTTCGTGCAGGTCTGTCCGACACAAAAAAGGCAGTCGGAAGCTGTTTCTCGGGCCCCCAGCAGGGCCCCAATTGGTATGAGGCCGCCGGATGGCGGGCTGGGGCCACGTATGGTGCCCCTCCGTTGATCCCTGCACCCGGTGGCAGGCACCTTGGGGTGCCGGCCACAGGGTGCAGGGTTGAACTGCAACCCTGCTTTCAACATTGCAAGTAAGCTTTCCTGTCGGAAAGCATGCTTGCATTGTAAGGTATACGAATGCGACCGAACCCTGTTCGGTCGCATCGTACTAGCAGGGCTGTAACCGACGACAGCAGGTCGGTCGGTTACAGCTCATGCTCGATGTCGGACGGACTTAGGTCCGTCCGACATCGGAATAGGCCCCTAAGTGTTTGAGGGCAGTATTACGACACCAAAGGGTCTCCCATTGGGAAAATCAAGCAGCTACTTCAGAAGCATACAAATTGAATTCCCCTTCCTTTCTTGTATGTAGATAAGTGTTGTCCTTAGGGAGGATGAAGGGAAGGGAAGTACCTCTCTCTCCCCTGTTTTCCATGTGTGTACAGGCTCCAGGTCAACACCAGACGGACCGTCGCGCAGGACCTCGTCACCAACAGACTGGACTATGGAAAAACACTTTACATTGGAATCACTGCATGCCTCCTGAATAGACTCTAGACAATACAAAACACAGTGGCAAGACTCATCCTCGACCTTCCTAGAAGGACCCACATCACACCCTACCTCAGGAAGCTAAACTGGATCCCGTTGCAGAATAGATGCGAGTTCAAGATGCTGACACACGCCTACAAATCCGTTCACAAGGAACGACCAGCAATCCTCAACAAAGGCCACACCTTCCACTAACTGACAGACACCTCTGATCTACCTCCCTCTTCCTCGCAGACACCCCACGTAACTGCCAAGCCAACAGCGGAGGACGCTCTTTTTTGCACCTGGTGGGCAAGACATGGATCAACCTTTCCCTGCCCCTCAGGATCACTACAGCAATTCAGGAAAGAACTCAAGACCTCGATGTTTGATTGAAGACCACCAAGCAGCAGCCACACTGCCCAGCGTCTTGAGACTCTCAAAGGTGATTTGATGCGCTTTATTATTGATTGATTGATTGATTGATTGTTTGATTGATTGGTTGATTGTGACGATAGATAAAGAGTTAAGAATAATTCTGCTTCTGAAAAGCATGTAGGGCTGTGATAAAGTCAGTCATACTACTGGCCAGCCAATAAAACAGTACATTGTTTATACTGAAAATTAGTTGGAGTAAAATGCTGCGATGCATAGACATGTGCACTGAATTTATATTGTATGTGTTTATTCAGAGCATGTTTTAAAGTGCCAACATGCCAGAGCCAAAAATAATTTTTGCAGTTTCTTCCTCGAAATTGCAATTTTCACGCATCCTTCAAAATAAATCATATATATTTAAAAACAATATTCAGCAAATTTCAAGTATTAAATATATTTCACATAAAAAGCGCATTAATCCAATCAATCCATACATACTACTATAAAGTACAGTATCTAGGTGGAACTGGGGTAGGCCGGTAGGCATGGACAGCAAACAGGGTAAGCCTTCCTAAGGCTGATGGTGAGTAAGCATGTCACTGACTCTGCTTCGGCTATTTCCTTCAACTTCCGGAAAGCCTACACCAGTTGCTTGCGATGTTTCAGATTTAATTTACTGTCATTTTAAAATGAATATCTCCCATGCCAAGAGTAAATGTTAAAATGCATACCTCCCATGCCAAGGAGAAAAGAAATGAAGGGGTTGAGCACTCAGTAAATTAAGGCCATAGCATTTTTAAGTTTTTGATGCGTTTTACTGTGGTTTGGCAGAATGATGCAGCATTTCACAGATACAAAGAAGTTTTCAAAATTACTATTATTTTTACTCAATTACTGTCCTTGTAAAACCATATATAATCTTACATCTGTATGTACAAGGATATCAATGTATCAGTCATCCGATTCCTATTTCATTTCATTCGACGGAAGTCACCACCACCTCAGGCCAATCTGGCACTTTTACTCACTCTCTGGGCTCAAACCTTGGAAAAGTATACAAAGAGTCAAAATACACATGTATGCTTCAGTTTAGCTGAAGCATGTGTCAAGGCATTTTAAATAATAGAAAATAATGCTTGATTAAAATGTGTTTTACTTAGCATAACCAGACTTGAATTGACACAACTAGGCCAAAGTCAGCCTCCTTAGACATTTGTTTTACAGTGACAGAGAAAATTACATGAATGCGTTTCCTATGTGCATGTTTCACTTCTGTGTTTTTCCGTTTCAAAATATAAGTGAAATAGAATTCAATTCAGAGCGGTGTTTAGTTTACCGTGCAGAATGTTCTTATATTTGCTATATATTCAAGACTCGTTGCCTGGGCCTGCCTTAAGCAGTTGCACGGTGTATTGTTTTCACTCATTGCATGAATGTCACAGTATTTCTCCATTTCCTATGTATGCCTTAATGTAGTTATTCATAAAAACAGGTGTTTCTAAACATTTCTTATATTATGTATCATATTTTCTTGTTTTACGCTTTACTATTGACTCATTATTAATTTTGCCACTGACTGAAACCTATAAAATGTGTTCTTTTTGGGATATGTGCCAGACCGTTTCTTGCTTACTGAACTGAGCAGACGTACGTCAGTCTATCTAATGATTTTTACTGAGACTTTCCTCACTGACCAGATTTATGCTAGTCCTGTTGCTGAACTATATTTGTGTTCTGGCTATTACTTTTTATGAAGATCAAACTTATTTTGTTACCTCTCACAATTGGGATTATTTAATGCATTATTGATGCTGAAATGAAATTGACTAACTAACTTCCTTTTTTCTTCTGCAATGATTCCCAAATTTGAATACACCTTTATGGTTTTGACTTACATGGTTATGACCCTGTGTCTCAACCCTTTAAATTTATCAGTTAAAAGCGTTGAATCATGCATGGTGCATCTGCTCTCAAAATGTTACCTGGCATTAGTGATGACACCAAGTCACATCCTCTAGCCCATACTCTTCTGCCTCCCAAAGTGCACCCTTTATCAATGCATCACTGGGTGAGGGGTAGTTAGTTTCGGCTTGATAATCCCATCCCAGCCTGTGGTGAACTGGGAAAGGGTCCCATGCTCCCTCTGTAATTGACAAACAGCCTAGGCAACACACAGGACTGAAGTGTGATGAACTCTGGCTGGATTCTATTACCAAGATTGCACTATGTCAGTGAGGATTGTGGCCTTACAGCTTCGCAGATCACAGAGGACCAGAACTGTCATGAGAGAAGCTGGTAAAACCTGCGACAAGAGGCCCATGTGCACTAGCGAGTGTGCAAATGAAAAACCTTGAGATGAGTCTGCCTGACTCTCACACATGGCAAGGGTCAAAGAAACATGTGGTTTGGAATGATCTGACTTACATAGTTTAAAAACTCTATAGGAGACAGAAAGTATGCATGGTGCAGATTCCAGATGCCCACTTTGAGAGGTCACCCCTGCCATTCTGCCTTCCCTACATTTTAGAACTTTTAAGATTTAGAACACAGCACAGGCGCAGGGCACGGCTGAATTTGGGAGCTGTCCTGATCAAATCTTGAGTAGTCTGTGTGAAAAAAATATAATTTAACCACTCAAATATTGGGTTGTGGGTCATGCCAGTAGTCTTGCCACTGAAAGAGTTAAGGGATTTATGTTTGCGCATTGTCCTTAGAAGTTTAAATAATGCCATATTGATCGTTCGACAACCCATCCCAAATATTCACAAAATGTTGTCTATGTAGAGAAGCTGAGATATTTTCTACCTTATACCTAGTGAATGGGGTGTGTAGCCTGGCCAAAATGGCTGTCCAGATACTTTTCAGAGGAGCTCCCCATCCTGAATTAGAATCTGCTGGTATCTGCATAAGGGAGACCACTACAATCTCCAGTGGCTTGGAACTCCCAGGGATGATGGACCTGGGTATGAAGAGTCCAGCAGGAGGCAAACTTGATGCCATCTTTGCAGTGTTCGCCTCAACCAGAGAAGCTCTTTTGTCAGGCCCAAACCTTCCTCATAAATATATATGTCACCCCTAGGGTATGCCAATTGTGTGTCATGGATAGCCCAGCGGGCTGGATGCAGTGTAGCTAAAAAGTTGGATTTGTACTTTTAAGTTTTACATGTCCTGGTAATGAAAAATTCTTAAATTCATTGTTTACTAATGCAAGGCGTATCTGTCCCATGGAATACCATTATAGTTGCCTTATTTCATTTTTTAAGTGAAATGTAGAAATGGGAATAGATAACTTGTTCATGTTTGGTATCACTGGAATCCTAATTTAAAATCCTTACTTATTGTGAAGTTGGAATTTAAATTATAATTATGAACATACCACTTTCAGAAAGTTGGCATTTTTGTGCATTAGCCATTTAGTGCCTGCTGCTTGTCTCTGGTCTCATGACTGGGTGTAGTTGACAGTTGGGCTTTATGTATTTCTGCTGGGCAGCCACACACAATGGAAGCTTAGGTGTGACTGAATGGGCCATCACTAGCACGATGGGAGTGAGGAGCTGGGTTCAGCCTCACTTACACCTGAATATGCTGTTTTTTGTCTCCTCACAAAGGGCTTAACAACTCTGCATTGTCACTTCAGCCAGTTTGAAGCCAGGGCAGGGGAGGTATGGAATCCCCTGCAATTCAAAGACATGATTTAGAAGCTTTCCCACCTTCCAGAACCAGGTCACCAGGGTATGAAGAAGGACCACTGACACCATCACTCTGGTAGACTACTGGACCTGTGGATATTCTGCCAGGAAGAAGAACTGCAGTGCTGCTGATGGGACTGTCACTTGCTGTACTCTCCTGCTGCCCTCTTGCCTGGGGAAGAATATCTGGACCTGCAACTCTATCATGAACTCAGGACACCAGAGTGACTCAAAGGGCCAGTCTTCTGGCCTCCTTGTCTGAGTCTCAGAGACATAATATTCTCCCCAATAGCTCCTGGACCCATCTTCAGTGAGTTCCTGACCCCCAAGAAGTGCCTCTCTGGTCCTGAACCCGTCTTCAGCGAGTTCCTGACCCTCAATGGGTGCCTCTTATGTCCTGGACTCTTGGTGTGGCTCTTGAGCTCTTAAATTAAAGCTTTTGAGCTCTTCGTAACCATGAATAGGCCAGTTCGCACTGGAACCTTGCTGCTCAAACTGAAAGTCATCACAAGCCGCTGCAAACCCGTCTCTTCAACGAGCAAGTATTGATCAATTTAGTGCACCAATATAATGTGAAATGTAATTCTCCATCAGCCTATTTGAGCCTCTTATAGGTGGTAATGAAAAACTCTTAAATTCATTGTTTACTAATGCAAGGCGTATCTGTCCCATGGAATACCATTGTAGTTGCCTTATTTCATTTTTTAAGTGAAATGTAGAAATGGGAATAGATAACTTGTTCATGTTTGGTATCACTGGAATCCTAATTTAAAATCCTTACTTATTGTGAAGTTGGAATTTAAATTATAATTATGAACATACCACTTTCAGAAAGTTGGCATTTTTGTGCCTTAGTCATTTAGTGCCTGCTGCTTGTCTCTGGTCTCATGACTGGATGTAGTTGACAGTTGGGCTTTATGTATTTCTGCTGGACAGCCACACACAATGGGAGCTTAGGTGTTACTGAATGGGCCATCACTAGCACGATGGGAGTGAGGAGCTGGGTTCAGCCTCACTTACACCTGAATATGCTGTTTTTTGACTCCTCACAAAGGGCTTAACAACTCTGCATTGTCACTTCAGCCAGTTTGAAGCCAGGGCAGGGGAGGTATGGAATCCCCTGCAATTCAAAGACATGATTTAGGAGCTTTCCCACCTTCCAGAACCAGGTCACCAGGGTATGAAGAAGGACCACTGACACCATCACTCTGGTAGACTACTGGACCTGTGGATATTCTGCCAGGAAGAAGAACTGCACTGCTGCTGATGGGACTGTCACTTGCTGTACTCTCCTGCTGCCCTCTTGCCTGGGGAAGAATAACTGGACCTGCAACTCTATCATGAACTCAGGACACCAGAGTGACTCAAAGGGCCAGTCTTCTGGCCTCCTTGTCTGAGTCTCAGAGACATAATGTCCTCCCCAATAGCTCCTGGACCCATCTTCTGTGAGTTCCTGACCCCCAAGAAGTGCCTCTTTGGTCCTGAACCCGTCTTCAGCGAGTTCCTGACCCTCAAGGGGTGCCTCTTATGTCCTGGACTCTTGGTGTGGCTCTTGAGCTCTTAAATTAAAGCTTTTGAGCTCTTCGTAACCATGAATAGGCCAGTTCGCACTGGAACCTTTCTGCTCAAACTGAAAGTCATCACAAGCCGCTGCAAACCTGTCTCTTCAACGAGCAAGTATTGATCAATTTAGTGCACCAATATAATGTGAAATGTAATTCTCCATCAGCCTATTTGAGCCTCTTATAGGTGGAAAGGGGGAATTACACCATTGACGACTATGTAATTAAAGAGACATGTCCCCTGCTCTTACCATGCAGTTTTACTTCCTGAAGTTTCAGGGGCACAAGACGAACACATTGTGGGAAAGGGCCATCCAGCCCTTTGCATGCTATATGTGTTAGTATGCCATTTGAGTGCTGACTAAAGTAATAGTTAGGTTGAAAAAAAATTAAAATTGACATTATAATGGGGTACAAAATTGATTTAGTCCTGAAGAAAGCATTTGGTTAATTCTATAGGGCTGAAACATGTTGTCATTTAAGTTGGGTGTAGTACCATTATCTCCACAGACACTCCTCCCTCCAACCTTTCTTAATCATACCAGGAACACCATTAATAAAATGATACCCACAAGTTCCAAGGCATTTTAAACAGATCCCAGAAGGGTATTATCCAAAGTGCTGCCTGGGATATGGTCACGCCCATCCTATTTTTTGGGGACCAGGATGAGATTCGATGATGAAGCTTGACACCAATAGGGTGAGCGGATATAACAAACAAACAAATAAAGATTGTGGACTTGTAACAACTAAACAAATCCCCACCTTTACCTTTTAGGATACTTTGTAGTGTTATTTGTTTAAGATGGGAGGACCCTTGCCCTTATAGCATTTGAGCGACCTGTGATCTTTCCTTTGCTGTTTTTGTGATACTAGCAGAAAGACGTTAGACATTACCCCTAAGTTAAGCCTAACTGCTCTGTTCCAAGCTACCAAGGGGTTGACCGCAGGTTAATTTGGGGGATGCTTCTGCCTTACCCTGATTAGGTTTGTGGTTGCTGCTTGACCATGATACACACCCCAGTCAACCACTAACCCAATTTCTAAAATGCACACTAAGGTTTTTGTACTTTGTCAGGCTATCCTGAAAAAATAACATGTTGGTGCTTGGCCTGCCAGAAATGATTTAAGGTCTGAGTGTGGAATCGTACTTAGAACAATGGTTCCAGAAAGTGGTAGCACATAAAAGATTCTCAAAATGTTTTCCAAAGGGCACAAAGAGTACCAGAGGTTCCTCCTACATGCCCCTTCAGCCAATGGTGGACCGCTTGGTGGTTTATAGTGACAGAAATAATTTGTTAGAGATAGCGATACATTATGGTCCTTCAATGTGGAGGGCAACACAGTGTCATGTCACTGTTTTTATTCGATCTTCCAATGGCAGATCATAACATATACACAAACAGGGTCATACAGTAAAAGTAGTATAATTACAAACTCCTTCAATAAAAACCTTTAGTAACATGCATATCGAAATACTAAAAACACTAAAAACTCAATTCAGAGAACTCGATGATGAGGGTGGCAAAGTTTTTGTGCAAAAATACTGATATCTCCCAATAGCTGCTTTGGAGGATTTAAAGTCCATAAACCCAAGTACAGCATTGTATTAAAAGCCAGCAATTTATAATACAGAAGAATATATACACCAGGGGGCATATTATCAAGGACAGGTGATACATTATGGCCGCTTTTATCGGCAGGAAACTGCCGATAAAGCGGCGATAATGGCCTTGATAATATGCTCTATGAATTCCAATCGGAGCTCATGTTAGATGTGTTCACATCTAACATGGGCTTCGATTGGAATTCATAGAACATATTATCAAGGCCAATATCGCCGCTTTATCGGCAGTTTCCTGCCGATAAAAGCGGCGATAATGTATCGCCTGTCCTTGATAATATGCCCCATTATTATTAAAACATCATGCTCCTTCTTTGTGTTACAATGCACTTCAAAACGCTAGCAACTGAAAAACATGTACCTCAATCTTTGAGTTGCATTAAAAAGAATAGAGCTGCATAAAAGCGTATTTATCGCTTGTGAGAGTCTACGGGGTCAGACCCTTCCCCGTGGGAAGGGCAAAATTGTTTGTATTTTGCACAAATTTCACTTAAAGACAGGAGGCAAATAACCTGTAGACGCAAACCCCCAAAATCACTGATTACAATTAAGATTTACCATTGCAGTACAAATCTTCTAACAATTGAATTTCACACGAGTGCGACGGAGCCACCAGTTTTATTTTCGATTCACTTTCCCGTCCTTTCCCGGCCGCACCAACAGATTGAATCATGTCATGCGAAGACATAGCTAACCTCACTGGCAACAAGGCGGAGACATTTGTTTTTTCACAAGATGGCACCAATCCGATATACTCACTTATCCAAGAACCAGAATGCATATCCACTAGTACAGGAACAGTTCAATCAAATATTAGACAACTGCTTTTTCCTGTTAAAAGGGAAATTAACCAGCGGTTGCACGCAAGTACCCTGATCAGGTACCATAAAGTTCAAAGGATCCCCAGGGGTTTAAGAATACCACTAAAATCTACTCTATGTAAAAACAATGTGTGCTTTACCAAACATCGGTACAGTATTTTGAACCAATGTTCGGTAGACCTTATCCTATTAATAGTTGAAGAACTGTCTGAACTACTTGAAGAATTAGAGAAAGAAGTAGCTCAGCTCAAACAAGAATTGAGTGACAAATTAACTAAAGATGAATGGCAAAAAACCTTGGAAGACATTAACATACAGATTGATGAATACACAAAAGAAATCAACTAAAGAAATCTCCGTAAATTTAAATGAGATGCAGTTGATTACAAGCTGGGGGAGGTCTACAATTGGGCCAAAATATATGCAGCAAGAAGACAACAACGTGCTTATACAAATCGATCAACAGAAGGAGATACATCTTCCTCAGATGACTCCCAAAGGAAAAGTTATCAAAAGAGACCACCAACTCATTGTAATCAGGATAACAGACCATCAACGTCAGGCACTAATAACACTGGAAAAACGCCTTTTTTAGAGAAAGGCTAGGACATTACCATAGAACCCAGAGGGCAAAGAGGACAAGAAGACTATAGCCAAAGCAACTAGGAGAACCATAGAACCCAGAGGGCAAAGAGGACAAGAAGACTATAGCCAAAGCAACGAGGAGTCACAACACCTGGTGATTAATATATCACAAACACAATTATCACCGCTACAAATAAAAACTCTACAAAAAGGGATGTCATATGTCCATACGTACGAATCTAACGAGCTGAAAACTTTGATCAGTACTTACAAATTCATGAGATCACTTCGATTGAAACATTTTTTTAACAACATAGTGAAGTCACAACCCCAAGGAGCTAAAGGTACACTGATGGAACTATCACCTAAATGTACATTTGTAGCTCTGGTGAGCCATAAAATTCTTGACACTTTCGAGACCATGGTGCAGAAGGATATACATGAGATGTTCAAACACACAAAAAAACACAAAAACAATTTGACCACACAAGAAAGAAATGTGATTCGGCAAATAGCAAGCAATTAAAAGATAACAGTTTGCAAGGCAGATAAATTAGGAGCACTTGTTATCTTAGACACTGAATACTACAACGTAAATGTGGAAGCACATGTGAATGACAACTCTCTTTTCATGGAATATAACAACAATCCCACCAAAGAATATAAGAAAGTACTCAATTTAATTATTGATCATGCAGTGTCTTTGGGCACCATCACAGAACAAGAAAAAAACTTTCTAATGAAGGACAATCCTAATACACCGAAACTTCAAATGGTTTCAAAGATCCACAAAGATCTTCAAAAACCGCAATTCAGACCGATAGTTAACACAAGAAATTCGATGCATGCGCCTATAAGGAGGTACATAGATCGACACTTCCAACCGAGTGTCCTGAAAATGACAACATTTGTACAAGACACCACAGACTTTCTAAGAAAGTTGGATGAAATAAAAATAGACTAACAAATGAATGTGTTCCTTTGCACAGTGGCTATAATTTCTTAATATACATCAATTCCCCACGACCAAGGCTTACAAGCAATGGAATCATTTTTGGTAAGCAGTGGCAAAGACATAAATTTACAAGTATTTCTGATGGAACTTATGCAGTTTTCATTACATCATAGTTACTTCACTTGGAACAATAGATTATTTGCACAACTGTCAGGCGTAGCAATGGGCAACTGTGCAGCCCCGGCATATGCAAATCTATACATGCACCATTTTGAATTGGACCACATTCTATCAAAGACAGTATGGCAAGAGCACCTACTAGCTTATTATTGATACATCGATGACATTTTCCTAATGTGAGAGAGTTCATTAGTGGAAAATCCGAACCAACTATGCTTAATAGATGGGAGGATTCAATTTACCCATCCTATTGACAAAGAAAAAATTGCGTTTCTGGATGTTGAAATATTATTGGAACACACAATTCGGTCACCTCAGTGTACACCAAAAAAAAAGACTGCAGCAACTACCTTCACTTCTACAGTTTTCACCAGATGAGCCTCAAAAGACACTTACCATACTCACAACTCCTCCGTATGAAACGCATATCGTCAACTGATGAAATCTACAGAACAAACAGCGAGACAATGAAAGAGAAATGTTTGCAACGAGCATACCCGCCACAGATTATACAGGAAGCCCAAACACGAGTAGACACAAAAGAACTAAGCCATTTATTAACATTAAAGGTACCTACCACCTCAACCACTGAGCGACCAGTTTTTGTTTCCAAATTTTCAACTCAAAGTGTTGGAAACAAATGCACCATTATGAAACACTGGTCACTTCTTCAATTAGAACCCGATTTCAACAATTTATTTCATGCTAGACCCATCTTTGCATACCAGCGAACAATGAACCTCAAACAACTGTTGTGTTCTGCTCCATCATCCACTAAACCCCTATACAAAGGTACTTTACCCTGCCACAATTGTGGAAATTGTAACAGTATTATACGAGGAAACACACTAATGCATCCTACACAAGGAACGTCCATCAAACTGAAAGTTAATGCCACTTGTGACACCAGTTTTGTCGTATATCTGCTAAAATGCCCGTGTGGCATAGCATATATGAGGAAGACGGAACGCAAAATGAAAACACGGCTCATAGAGCACAAAACCAATATAAGGAATAAAAACATCAAATCCACAGTAGCGCTACATTTTGCTGAGAAAAATCACAATACCAGCCAACTTCGGTACATGACATTGGAGCAAGTAGTAGAAAAAAAAGGACACAATAACAAAAAGTTTTTACTCCAACGTGAACTATTTTGGATTCACAGATTAAATGCCTTGCACCCGAAAGGACTAAACAAAAGACTGGAATTTAGCTGCCACTTATAAACATGTGCTGCAGTTGAATCAATTACTGATGTTCCATCCCACTGATATAAGTTACACAGAGTGTTTTATATTATTGTTGATTTTTTTGGGCACTGTTGGACGTAATGTTTATGTAGATTCATTTTCTGTATCTGCACAATTTGGCAATGTTTTTTTCCCTCGGAAAAGATTTACTCAATATAACGTTTTTTAGTTGTGTTTCTCGTAATCTCACCCACCATTTTGACTTTTTACATGTCAATTATCTTTACTGGCAGTGATTTCATCGACAAACACACACACATTATGAACATCAGGTTAAACTACCATTTTGCTAGGTACCCATTGGCTAACACCATAAGAACTACAAATGGGTCACATGATCACGCTACACCAGAAGTAAGAGCATTCACGCCAGTTTTTAATGAGAAGGCTCATTTCAGCCTAAACAAACCATTCCCCGTATTACACCAGGCGAGATAAGAAGCTTTTCCAATTGACACGCGGATGAGATTACAAAGGTATGGAAAGGAATAGTGCACTTATGTGCCACTTCCTCATAGCTTTACGCATATTATATTACAATTTTTGAATAACGTGCACTGTGCACAGTCAGGTGAGTTAATCGGCACTACATCGCTCTACTTATTACCTTATCGAGCACATTCTTGGTGATTATATCGATGCCACCGGAGGGGGACACACACCACGTTTAATGTTGTGCACTATGGATCCTAAAATAAATGCCAGACCGGCACTATATTACCACACCAGCCACTCAGTTTAATTTTGTGCACTATGGATCTGAAAGCAAAAGCCAGACCGGCACCATATCGTTACGCTCGTCACCCCGCTGAGTTCACGTTTTAGTAAGCACAGCGACACATTCAATAGTGATGAACGCACCCATTTCTCAAATAAGTTTGTTTTAGAGCACAGTTTCATACAACCAAAACACACGGTTACAATGCATGATTTATGTTCAGTTACCACTCTTATCTGTATAATTTTTTAGAAATGCATATACTTGAGAGGGCAGCTCGCAATACTCACATGATGAGTTAAATATAAACTGTATACATTCTGCGTTTTTGGCCTAAGTGAGGTATTATTATTTTTCTAGGAATACACCCCTGATGAAGGGCAGGTCCCGAAATGCATAGGGGTGAAAAATAACCTTGTGAGGAATGTCATTTTGAATTGAACAAATTTAACATATGATTAGAATATGAAATATTATTTTGTTTATGGAACATTGAAGAATGAATGAATGTCATATTAAGAACTACTTTTGAAAAAGATACATCTTTATGAATAAAATAAAAGAATGAATTTCGAAATACACTGCATAAAAGCATATTTATCACTTGTGAGAGTCTACGGGGTGAGACCCTTCCCAGTGGTAAGGGCAACATTGTTCGTAGTGTGTCTTTGCGCACATCCAAGTCTCTAATGGGTGTAATCATCAGATGTATTGAGTGTATATATCTTTCTGATTATTTGCATTTAACAGTGCCTATTTTTTGCAGTGGACGTCCAGTTTTATATTCTGCTTGTATTTTATTCCATGCATTTAACAGTTGCATTTGCTGACTTGTAAATGTGTTATTATTGCTTGAACATATATATGACGATGTACATTTGTTTGTTGTTTTATTTGACATCTGGGAAAGCCTTTCTGTTAGAGAGTGTTGCACAAATATAACCACAAGCTTTATTCAGAAAACTGTCTTTTGATGGGCCTCATTTTATGAGAGTGAAATCTCTTTCACCGTGTGTGCAGCCATGGCCGGCAGTGGGAGTACCTGCAGGGCGGTGACGTGGGGAGAGGGTGGGGCAGGGTGGGGGGTAGTAATGTATGGATTACGGAGTTTTACAGATAAGTAAACATTGAAATAAATAAAACAAATTTTGTTGCGCGCACTGCATCGCATTCGGGATGCAGTGCACTCAACGAAATTCGTTTATTTATTTAAATGTTTACTTACCTGGGAAGCTCCGTAATCCATACATTACTACCCCCCACCCTGCCCCTCCCCCTCCCCACGTCACCGCCCTGCAGGTATTCCCACTGCCGGCAGCGGCTGCGTGTGTGTGACTCCATGTGGGAGTGTGGCATTTTCTATTATTTAGGAGGGCAAAGCAATACGCCGCACTACCTTCCAGAAAGCTTGGGAATCTTTAAGTTGGCAAGCTCTAACTATAGCCTCCCATTTTTCCTAGTCATGGCCAATTTTCTTTTCTTTAATGTGGACTTGAGTTGATGAAGTCACTGGTTTTCTGGGACCATGGCAGCAGATGACTTTGCCAGTGTAGACTCAATGTGAACAAGGCGATCAATGATAGGACGCAATTTGATGTCCAGGATTCTTCTGAGATGGCAGATGGTAGCACTAGCACATCCTCATTACAAGGTCTTTTACGGGGTGCAGATTTGCCCTTAATTGCTAGAGGTCTATTTCTCACAGGTTTCAAGATTTCCTCCTATGCTTTGGTTTTGACCCACTTTCTAGGTCCGAATCTTGGTCTGGGCCCAACATACAAGTAGGATTTGGCTCAAATACTTGGCCTTTTGCAGAAGCATGTGATTTACCACTCAGGTCAGCTGGCGTGTCATTGTTAATTAGGCCTTCAGCCCCAAGATGAGCGTTGCAATTGGGACAACTGGTGGGCTTGATGCAGAGACGCAAGATGACTTCAACGGGGAAGGCTTAGGGGGACACCTGAGATGTGAAAAGTGACCTGGGTAGGGGTTGAGCTAGTGCGAATTCCTCAGAAGTAAGGGAAAGATGTCCCTCCACCAGTCTAATTTCATTGGATACCATATCCACGGCCCATGTCAGATAATTATCAATCGTGGAGCGAGTTGATGGTGGAAGGATGCTAGGAGCCTCAGTAGTGTTCTTCCTTTTACCCATATTCCAACAAACTTCTGCGAAACAAATATGATACAGCAGACAAAAGGAGACCCAAACTACAAAAGCAAACAAATCAGGTGGAGCAAGACGCCTCCCGTAGCTTTATGGAGCTCCTGTGCATAACGATTATGTTGCGGCCCTTCCTGTGGCGAGAAAGCTGGAGAGAGCTGGTGCAGCAATCTGTGGAGGTTCCCGGTCTGCAGGGACTCCTCCCGTAGCTTTATGGTGCTCCGGCCTACCAATTACTTTGCGTTCCTTCCTCGGGCCGGGAAAGCCGGAGAGAGCTGGTGTGGCAATGTGTAAATGGTCCTTCGCTGCGGGATGCCTCCCATGGCTTTAAGGCATTCCGGCGCCTAGCGAATATGTTGTGGCCCCTCCTCGGGCCTAGAAATCTGGAGAGAGCTGGTGTGGCAATCTGTGGTGGGTCCAGCATTGCGAGGCGCCTCCTGTGGCTTTATGGTGCTCCGGCGCCTAGCGATTTTGGTGCGCCCTGTTGTGTCGGGCAGTAGGTCAGCCAGACACACACAGAGTACTTAGTACTAATACTTTTATGGCCCACGTGCGTGACAATAATTACAGGAGCCGTGGTGTAATTGCTATGGGTCTCTGCCTCAGTTTCCAACTGGCCGACGTGAGCATGCCCCGTTCTTTTTTTTAAAAGTAGATCACGTGACTCCCACATCGTGATGTGACTACCATCGTCACCAGTCACGACATTACATTCCTCCCCAACAAGGATCTAAACAACATAGCCATAGAATATAACTTCCATTAGGAACAAATTAAAACTTTTCATAATATAACTCAGACCCGTCCAGGGCACAGTTAGTTAGCAGAAAACCATAATAAAACGTAGAACAGTCTTACATCATGTAGTCCCTCAGTCTGGATGACGGTTCAGGGTTTCTCCGCAACTGGTACTGAGACTGACCTCGCACCGAGGAAGGAAGGGTGTTAGACCTGTCAGCCTTAGGGTGGTCTTCCATATTTTTTTTCTCATTTTTCTCACCTACTTTTCGTTGGCCTTAGGTCTCTGGGCACCTTCCCATTGCTTACCAATGCTAAGGTGCAGGTGCTCTCTTCCCTTGAGATGGCTGCCACTGACCCCTGCTACTGCAGCGTGGTCTTTTTAGGCACACTCTAGTAGCCAGGAGTTGGCTGGAACCCTTAAACAATGTTGCAATGCCAGCCTGCCAGCCTGCCCATAGCTAGAATGAGGGAAGCTCCTGGAACCTTCCAGAACAGGGGAGGTGACACCAACTGCCACTGCCAACTGTCGCTATATAAGGAAAGACAGGAAAACATTCCTGAGAGAGAGTAGTTGGGGCATCACTGACCTGGGGGAGCCTACGAAGGAGACTTAGGCGGTAGGGCCTAGTCAGGAACCTATGCCACTGGGGGTGACATGGTTTAGGCTTGCCCACCAAGCTGTGTGAGGAACACTGAACTAGCACACTGATCTGGCCCAGCGGGAGGGGAACCCAGGGACCACCTGAAGTGATTTACTGAGAAAACTGGACAAGACTTCAACTCACCCCCCCCTCTCTTCAAGTAACTTCTACCAAGGGCGCAGGATCCAGCTAGCGCCAAGAATACCTTCTTACTGCCCACAGGACTGGTGGGGAATCAACCTGCTAACGGCCAAGCGCTGTATTCCCCTTGAGAAGCGCTGTGAACTGCTAACTGCCAAGCCCTGTATTCCCCTTAAGAAGCGCTGTGAACTGCTGACTGGCAAGCGCTGCATTCCCCTTGAGAGGCGCTGTGAACTGCTGACTGGCAAGCGCTGTGCCCCTTTTGAGAAGCGCTACTGTGTGGAGACCCTGTTTGGGCCCTGAGAGTGCTGCCTGAGGCGTGATGGTAAATTGCCCTAAAGCGCCACAAGGACCGAGCGCTTAGACAATTTAATGCTTCTCAGCTGGGCCCCCCCGGTCGCACTTCTGTCGATTGCTCTTGCACTTCTGCTTTAGCCTGTGAGCCTTACTGTCATCGCTGCAGCCTGGCGCCTTTTTCCCCAACGTCGGTGCTGTCTTCTGCGCCCCCTATGCGGCCCCCAGAGCCAAGAGAAGGCCGCCACAAAATCTGGTCAGGCCGCAGTAGGCCTCGTTAGGCCTGAAGCCGGGATCTAGCATCACGTGACAGGGGCGCCGGTGTAATTCCGCTACGCCGTGCCCTGATTGGGTCCCTGAAATTGTGCTCCGCGAGCCGCTCTGAAATTGCCGGTCGCTGCGCACCCTAGCCTCCTGTTGGTCCCCGGTCCCTGCAGGCTCTGAGGGAGGACCGGGATCAAAGCTGACACCTGCGCGGGGGGCTCGCAGAGACTAACGGAGCCCCTACGCACCCCCAACTTCACCGGAGGGCTTAAAAGGAGCCTGGGAGCCTACAACACCGCCGGAGGGCGCGGTAGGAAGATCGCGCCTCCGGGAGTCATATTACCTTGTGCTGACCCATTGTAGGGGCCCAAACAGGGGCCGAAGAAGTGAGGTAAACCCCCGGGGAGGCTCCAAGTCCGCCCTCCCGCGGGAGACCATAGTTGGACACCGTTGGCCCCAAGAGATACTGAGGACTGGGCAGGAGCCCTAAGAAACGTTAACCCCTTAGCAGGGGAAAGGTTGTTCTACTGTGGTGGCCTGATCGTTAAGGGAATTGTCATATTTAGCTCCTGAGAGTCATGTCCTGCCTATTATGACCAAAAAAAATGCTCAAATCTAAGTGTTGAATTGCTTTATTCCAGCCTGATGAAATGCACTGTATTTGCTGATAAATGGCTTATTTTTGCAGCTAGGAAATGTTTACCCTCCATTAGTGACTGCTGCTGAGCAATGAGATGTTATTTAAAAGTCTGAGAAGGAAGTTCTTTGCAAGTGCTGACTAGGAGTAAGGCTGTTACCAGGCCTACCGTTATTTAATATTTAATATTTATTTATTTACATATTTATTGCTGAGAAATGCAAAACCTGGGTTTTAAAGGAACAGCAATGAGTTAATACCGCTGTGATTTTTGACTGCTCTGATTCTAATTCAAGATAATTCAAGATAAAACGTATTTAGTTGAATCAAGCATTCTGGTGTGGACTCAGTCCTTGCGTGCACTTATTGTCTCAGTGGATGAGTGTGTTGTGTAGTCACTTTACACCTAAGCTTCGGGTGCCTGTTAGCTCCGTCCAAGCTACCCCCCGGGGACCTGGCGAACCCAGTTCCTACAAAGGGCATCAGTCTCCGGAACCATCTCACAGCGGCTGGCCTCCAACAGAGGTGAATAGCTCGCACTCTCCGTGCCGCAAGTATCTCCCACCCAGGATTCATCCATGTCCCTAGTGCTACACTCTTCATCCGTAGGGACATGTCCCAAGGCCTAGCGGCCATTGTCCTCAGTTCCTGATGTGGTGGATGGTGAAGCTGACAGTTCCGGGTGAAACCTCTTGAAGTGAGACACATTGCGGGTCACGGTCTCCCGTCCTCTGGTGACGATGATTCTGGTTCCTTTAATATTCACTACAGTCCAGGGCATTTTTTCATACTTTCGTTGAAATTTGCCAGTATGGTAGCGATTTCTGAGCAACACTAAGTCCCCTTCTTTGATCCGGCTTCCCTGCGCTTTCCGTCGGTGGCTCACTTGAGCATGGGCCTTCCTCCGATGAGCATCGATCCGCGAGTTATCAGGGCCTGTTGGCCGCCATCTCGGGTGGTGAGGTATTGAGTCAGTTACCACTCTACCCATCAGTAAGTGAGCGGGCGCTACCCCCGTGGTGGCATGAGGTGTCTGTCAGTAGCTGCGAAGGAATGTAAATATAGCCAGCTCTATGGATTGTTTCTTGTCATATGCAATTCGGATGACTTTGTTAAGAGTCCTCATGAAGCGTTCCGCCTCCCCATTGGCTTGGGGCCAGCGAGGCGTGATTCAACGGTGTTGCATATCAAGGGCTTGGAGGTAGGCGGCCATCTCCTGTCCCTGAAATGGGGGCCCATTATCAGTACGCAGCTCTTTCATCAACCCATGAGTAGCCATGATCTCTAACTTGGGGATTACTTCAGCAGCAGTAGGAGATGTCACAATTTCCACTTCCGGATATTTGGAATAATCATCGATTGCCACCAGTGTATGACGGTCGTCCGGCAGGCTGCCAAAATCCATGCTGAAAATTACAAAAAACAATTTGATGGACAGAATGTAGATCAATGTCTTACATTCACCCCAGTACAAGGATCTGGGCCTAAATCCATCGTTTTTTGCACTCCACACCACCCTGGGTCAGATAATGGCTTTATGCAAATCAGCTCTGACCCTGTGCCCCATGGGAACAGTCCAGTCCGAACTACAACAGCCATATCTTTCCCAGACCGGAATCAAGCATCCGAGGACCGGACCGGTTTCGAGGTAACACCTCTCATCAGCCCGGCTAGCTTGACTCCAGTGGTGTGGAGGCTCTGGGACCCACGTCTGAGCTACCCCAGTACACTCAGGGAGAAAATTACAAAAAACTATTTGATGGACAGAATGTAGATCAATGTCTTACATTCACCCCAGTACAAGGATCTGGGCCTAAATCCATCGTTTTTTGCACTCCACACCACCCTGGGTCAGATAATGGCTTTATGCAAATCAGCTCTGACCCTGTGCCCCATGGGAACAGTCCAGTCCGAACTACAACAGCCATATCTTTCCCAGACTGGAATCAAGCATCCGAGGACCGGACCGGTTTCGAGGTAACACCTCTCATCAGCCCGGCTAGCTTGACTCCAGTGGTGTGGAGGCTCTGGGACCCACGTCTGAGCTACCCCAGTACACTCAGGGAGAAAATTACAAAAAACAATTTGATGGACAGAATGTAGATCAATGTCTTACATTCACCCCAGTACAAGGATCTGGGCCTAAATCCATTGTTTTTTGCACTCCACACCACCCTGGGTCAGATAATGGCTTTATGCAAATCAGCTCTGACCCTGTGCCCCATGGGAACAGTCCAAACCCGAACTACAACAGCCATATCTTTCCCAGACCGGAATCAAGCATCCGAGGACCGGACCGGTTTCGAGGTAACACCTCTCATCAGCCCGGCTAACTTGACTCCAGTGGTGTGGAGGCTCTGGGACCCACGTCTGAGCTACCCCAGTACACTCAGGGAGAAAATTACAAAAACCAATCCATGCTGACACATGACCACGGGGACTTGTGCCTTGGCTCGGTGATGACTGGAGCAGGTCGAGGCAGATCTCCGGTAACCTGACAGGCCGAGCACGATCGAACAGCATTCTCCACCAGTTCGTCCATAAGGGGGAACCACACCTTGTTGTGGAGTCGCGCCTTTGTTTTTACCATGCCTTGATGCCCCGCATGGGCCAATTGTACACATCTGTCGGTTAGCGACGTGGGGATATCCAAGCAATGCCCTCTTAACAGACAAACTGTTGGGTCTTCAGTGAGTTCATCTTTCACATGGTGTAAGCTTTCCATAATTCGTTGAGCTGGACCTGTCAGAATTTTCCACTCTTCTTTGGCCTTGTGCCAATTCCCATTTTGCAGACTCCACTTGGCTCTTTAGAGACACTCATCCTTGGCGGTGGCTTTAGACAGATCTTGCATGGACAGGGGAATTGGACAGGACCGAGCTGTGACTCATTTAATGTAGTCTTCGGTGTCAGCAGCGTCCTCCATCTCTTTGTCCTTGGCGGCTCGGGGGTGTCGGGACAAGTAGTCCGCCGGATTGCGGGATCCTGGTTGGTATTCTACTCTACAATTATAGTCTTGGAGTTGTAGCATCCACTTTTCGATTCTTGGTGGAGGCTTCATGGAGGTCCCTGCGAACAGGGCTACAAGAGGCTTGTGATCTGTCATGACCACGAACGGCTTCCCGTAGACATATAAGTGGAAATGGCGACACCCCCAGTGGATATAACAAAAGAAATGCCAATACTGATGCTTAATTTCAACAAAACAAATTGAAAGAATGTAAAGACCACAGTTCAATACATCTGAATGCTACTCAATAGCAATTTATTTTAGAAAAGTTTTTTTAAACAAATTTTAAATTAATACTGGGGTTCAAAAGACAACATCAAATATCAAAAGACCAATCATGAAAAGGACACTGTAGTGGGATAAAAAACCTCATACAAACTCTCATTCAAAATCTTCAGGCGTCTCACATTCATACTGCTCGCATTCAACCAATCAAAAACATGTACTCAACACCTACTGGACGTTTTTTTTTAAAGAAACTAGTGGGCGGAGTACTAAGTCTGCTGTGTTATTAGTGTTTTTTTCAAAGTAAATCACAACAATACACCTCAATAAGATTTTAGTAATCAAAGAATTCAAATTTTAGTTAATAAATTCCGAGGGTAAAGCAAAAACAGTCAAGATGCACAACATCCATTAAGGCATCAAGACATCAACAGCAGATCAAAGGCCTAATCGTTTCGAATCCTCGACGTTCACAGGATTCTCATCAGGGCCAGTAAGCTCTGTGGGAGAAAGGGGAGAAACATATGTCTAGTTGCTAGTGTCAAAACATCAAGAATCAAAGCAAGTACTTCCACACCAAAGTACCCAATCAGCTTACCAAACAGTCTTTTAGCCGGGCAGACTCGAGATCAATGAGCTGAGTTAATCACCTGAAGAGGTGGAGAAAAGAAGTGGGTCGGAAAAATAAATTAAATAAAAATTGGGGGTCTGTCGGCATGTAAGCAGCAGTAGTAAATCGAGACATGACAGTGAAGGTGTCTTACCTACACATGCAGAAACGAGGTGTAAATTAATTGGTGTGGAATTCTATGAGAAAATGAAGCGTGTCCAAGGACCTGAAAAACCAGACATTTATGCTGTAAATACTGGTCTTAACCAGAAGGTGCACTGTTAAGGGTAAGGGAGCGGTCTACTCTTACCGTAGTTAGTCGAATCCTGCAGAGCTGCCGATTTTGCAGTTGAACGGTAACGGCTCTATGAACCAACTGTTGCTCCAAGTCCCGAGGATTAAAAGGCAGGATGGTAGAGCACTTTCCTATAGGGGTCCAACTCTTTGGAACACCCTACCCCCTCCCCTGAGACAAAATCCAAATCTAGGAGCTTTCAGGAAACTTTTAAAGACACATTTGTTCCTGACTATCTAAAACCTTGTTTTTTAGTTTGTTTACTGACCTCTGGCCTCTGGTTTATGGTAAAAACACAAGCGCAGAGATACCCATTCGGGGGTCGAATTCCTGCGCTATATAAGAAAATAAATAAAGCACGAAATGCCGGCGGCTTCACCCTAAGCGGGGGACAGAAGGCATGATTAAGCCGAGGTTGTAGTTTACGCACCAGGCTTAAAGATTATGGAGGTTCCAGGGCTCTGTTAACAATTCGGGCGCTTACCAGTAGCGGGGAAGGCGTCCGGCGGCGTGAGTTAATTTTGTAGAGTGATGCTGCGCAAATCCGGGCCACAGCAGTAACCGCTAAAAAAGTCCTCAGTTCGAGAGGCGGCGCGCATGCGCTTGCCATCACCACAGGCATTGTGGGAGATGTAGTCCCTAAGTGGTTGGGACTTAACTTGGAAGTGGTTAAAAGTCTGGACACCGGTCTAGTAACGGCATGGGGGCCCGTGTTGGGCGCCGACGGGGACCAAAGTAGATTGGAACAAAAATGGGCTCAGGGGGTATAATTGAGAATGCGATTAACAACAGTTAGCTCGACATTAGGTGGTCTGCACCAGCACGGTGGGTAGAAAGTTCAAATGAAAGAATCAAAAAAATTCTAGAGTTTATAGATCTCGGATAATTCATTAAGGCCTGACACAGCCGTGTCTTACTTCACAATCAGATGGGCCTCCCTTTTAGATAATTTTAGATCAAGGTCACCTCCATGGGGATCCCTTTCCACTTTGTATCAGTATTGGCATTTCTTTTGGTAAATTGTATTTGGTTCAACCTTACTGGTAAGAGTCGACCCCGGTTGTTATCACACCCAGTGGATGGCAATAGCCTCCTTCTCTATTTGAGAATAAAGCTGCTCAGTCTCTGTGAGGGACCTGCTTGCAAACGCCATGGGGGCCCAGTCTTCCTCTTGACAGTGTCTCTGCAGGAGCACAGCCCCTAGTCCCATCGGGCCTGCATCAACGGCAATTTGGGTCATCCTCTCAGGGTCAAAGAAAGCCAAAGTTGTTGCTTCCGACAGGGCGTCTTTAATGTCATTGAACGCTTTGTCTTGAGTCGGACCCCACTTCCACTGAACAGAGTCCTTGGTTAGCTCTCGCAGTGGGAGTGTGAGGGTGGTAAGATCTTTGATGAATCTTCCGCACTAGTTTATCATGCCTAAGAAGCTGTGAACTTCCGTCACGCTGGCAGGGCCAACTGCATTTTTGATGTCCCACACCATCTCAGGATCCGGGTTGACTCCCTCCGTGGAGAAGGTATACCCAAAAAATTGGAGCTTCTCCTTCAGGAATTCGCATTTCTCTCTATGCAGCGTGAGACCAGCATCTCGGAGCCGTCGCAGTACTTGCGTGAGGCGGGCATTGTGTTCAGGTAACGATTTGGTGTGAACCATGATGTCGTCACTTACATTAATCACCCCCGGGATGTCCATTATCAGTTCTTGTATGACGTTCTGAAACACCTCCGTGGCGCTGGATAGCCTGAAACTCAGACAAGTGTAGCGCCGTAGCCCCACGGGAGTTGAGAACGTGGTTATGTTTCTCGACGCTTCATCAAGGACCAGTGGTGGTATCCTGACCGTAAGTCTTGTTTGGATAGCCAGCTGGCTCCAGCCATTTCTCCAAGAAAATCATCAATTGTTGGGGTGATGTGGCGCTCCCGTTTGATTGCGGCATTTGAGAAGCACATGTCAACACAGATTCGCACTGCGCCAGGCTGCTTTGGTTTCCGCGTGACCATGATGGGATACACCCATGGCATGGGGCCAGAGACTCGCTAAATTATCCCAGCGGCTTCCAGTTTCTTTAATTCCTACTCCACCTGTGACCGTAGGTGGAATGCTATTCTTTGGTGTCGTATGGCAACGGGTTGGACCATGGGGTCAACATGCAAATGAACTTCCTTTCCCTTGAACCATCCAATGCCTTCAAAGACTTCAGAGGATTCCTCGAGAAGGTGCTGTTTGGACTCATGATGTACGCTGAAGGCAAATGTCACTACCCCCCAGATCCTCTGCAGCTCGACACCCTAGGAGCATGCCTTGGCCGTCTTCAGTGACATATGTTGGTATTGACAGTCCTCTTTCCGTGAGTTACTGATGTCTTGAAGCGTCCTAGGATTTTCAGAGGAATGTCCTGACCATACGCGAACACGGTGATAGCTGATGGCTATAGCAATGGTGCGGGATTCAAGGTTTGGTGAAGGGCGGCAGCCATGATCTTGATGGTGGCCCCGGTGTCTACTACCACCACAACTTCTTGAGCCCCTACCCGGATGTTGCACTGGGGCAGGCGTCGCGCTTTGCGGGTGGCGGTACCAATCATGTGCACCTTGTGGACTACCCACTCTTCCTCCTCATCGTCATCCATGTCGACTGGTGTTTTGTCTCCCTCGGGCACTGTGTTAACCACTTGCCATGGCTTGCGGTACTTCTTGGCCCTGCATACTTTCTCGAAGTGAATAAATCGTCCGCATCCTGAACACCTTTTCCCTTTGGCTGGGCACTCTGCTAGCTGGTGTGGCGGTCCACCACAGTATCCACACGTTCTGGCCGCCCCCGCCATGGCAGTGTGGGCTCCTTTCTTGTTCCATCGTGTCACGGGCTTCATTGTTACGGCGTTGACCGGTTCCGTCTTTACGGGGACTTAGAGGGCCGCCTCCATATGAGCTGCGCGGGCTTTGGACAGCTGCTAGATATAAGATCTCGGCAAGGGGTTTCCTGGACTCCTCTAGGATGCGTTCACGAAGTTTGACGGAGGCACATCCCTGGATTATCTTATCCCGTATCTCTTCCGTCTCATCCTGGAATCCACATGTTAAGGCTAGGTTCTTCAACCGTGCGTGGTACGTGTCCAGCGATCCATCTGAAAGTTGTCGGGCTTGTTTGAAGATGAATCTCTCATAGTCCTGGTTGGCCATTGGCTCGAAATGCCCATTGAGTGTATTGATCAGCGTGTGATGGTTCTTTGGGGTTACTTCCACGAGTGTTTTCGTGATGTTGTGTATGTCTTTACCCCCTCGGTGCAATAACATAGCTCTTTTCTGATCTTTGTGCACTTTGGTGGCTTCAAAGAAGATTTGTAGTCGGTCCACCCAATCTTTCCATTTGGGCGCAATGGAGGATGGCGACCCCTCTGCTATGAACGGCTCAATGGGTGGTATCTGTGACATGCTTTGCACCCGGGTCTCCCTGAACACGTCACGCTTTACGTTCAGCGCTTTTGTGGAACACGGTAGTTGTGTTTAGAGACTTGTTCCTCACAGTAGCTGTGCGTCGGAGTGATGGGCCTTCTCCGCCCTTTTGGGTCCTCAAGTGGATTCCCCGCCGTAAGCAACTTGCAATCTGCAACTTGCAATCTGTCAGCTAGCCTGATCCAGACGTGCCACCTGCGTGCCATGTGAGCTTGGAGGTGGGTTTGGGGTGGCCCTGATCTTGCTCCCCCACCTGAGTATCCTGCCTGAGAATGGTGGGTTGTTTCATGCGTCAGGCGTCTCCTGGCGTGCTTGGGAGGGCGTGTTCTATCTGGCACCAGATGGTATATCCCTCCCCATGCACATGCGGTGTCAAGTTGAGGCAGTGGGGGGGACCTTCACACGCAGCTCCTCTCGCTGATTACGTGGATGGATATGTGCTTCCCCTGCCGTGTTCAGGCTTCGTCTTCCCCGCAGCACCAGCCAGTAACTGGAGAGAACCACGCGCTCTACAAACACGTGCGCTCAGCGCCTCTCCTTCCAGTAGCTCTTCTCCGCTGCAAGCACTCCAGCATACGGGCGGGGCAGCACCATGTGCCGTAACAGTCTTCTGTGGGCCTCTCACAAACCGCGGCAGGCAGCCTCACCGTCACGGGCCGCGCCGGGCCTCACAACTTCCAGCGCCGCCCAGAATGGGAACATTGGTCCAGGCTCCGGATCCCAGGGGCCGGCAGGCGCTAGCAGCACAACACGCCCGCGGCCGTCACTGCAAGGTGCGAGGGCACACCCACCCTCGTCGCCAAATGTTGTGTCGGGCAGTAGGTCAGCCAGACACACGCAGGGTACTTGGGTCTAATACTTTTACGGCCCACGTGCGTGACAATATTTACAGGAGCCATGGTGTAATTGCTATCGGGTCTCTGCCTCAGTTGCCAACTGGCCGACGTGAGCACAACCCGTTCTTTTTATAAAAAGTATATCACGTGACTCTCACATCCTAACGTGACTACCATCGTCACCAGTCACGAGATTACACGACCCCTCCTTGGCCCGTGAAAGCTGGAGAGACCTGGTGCAGCAATCAGTGTCTCTCTTACCTGATTACTTGGTCGCAGTCCGACAACACCTTTACAGTGAAAAAAAAATCTTCGCACTATTGTCTAAAATATATGCTCCTTCATCCTGCAAAGCAGCAAAACTCAGAGTTTGTGACGGTGATAAAACCTACTTCTTTTTAGACCCAGGGGAGGCTCTTTCCCGGATGGAACAAAAAGATGATAAAACTAAAGAAGTGTTAGGCAATCCATACAATTGGCAAGCTGGTAAGAATAAAATATCAACAAAGAGGACTGGGAAGTTGTTTTGTGAGCTGACCAGAAGCCAATCCAAGGTGGAATGATAAAGGCTGTTCTAGAGCTGTTGTAATGAAAGGAACAAACACAGTTGATGGACAGAATGTAGAACAATGTCATACATTCATCCCAGTACAAGGATCTGGGAATAAATCCATCCTTTTATTGCACTCCACACCACCCTGGGTTAGACACTGGCTATATGCAAATCAGCTCTGACCCTGTGCCTCATGGGAACAGTCCAGTCCGAACTACCAAGCCATGTCTTTCCCAGACCGGAATCAAGCATCCAAGGACCGGTTTCTGGCTGTCCCAGGCTCTCCACACCACTGGAGTCAAGCTATCCAGGCTGATGAAGGCTGATAGCCAGAAACCAGTCCTTGGATGCTTGATTCCGGTCTGGGAAAGACATGGCTTGGTAGTTCGGACTGGACTGTTCCCATGAGGCACAGGGTCAGAGCTGATTTGCATATAGCCAGTGTCTAACCCAGGGTGTGTGTGTAGTGCAAAAAAATGATGGATTTAGGCCCAGATCCTTGTACTGGGGTGAATGTATGACATTGTTCTACATTCTGTCCATCAACTGTGTTTGTAATGAAAGGAAAGACAGGACTTCAGAGTCCAGGGATGCCAATGCAGATTTAGGCTTGAATCAGAGCGAAACTGAGCAACATCTAAATACTCTACAGGCCACATCCATGACAACAGATGATTTACTTTAAGGTACTGCACTTGAGAGGATATGGCTGCAGAGTGAGAGATAATTGTGCTAGAGTACCATGGATTTTATCTGTAAAGTGGCTGGAAGTTGGTCACACTCCCACAACGTGGACACTGGGAGGCTTTCACTGAGATATGAGTCCAGATGTGGGTCTCCAAGCCATACCTGGTGTAGCCTGGCTGGGTTACGGGCACTCACAAGTAAATGTCTTGTTGCTTTTATGACATGCAGGATGGGAAGGAGCATACTAGCAGTTGGTTGAGTGGCCCACCCCCACATGATGCAACAGGGGTCTTGCGAGTGACCTTTGACCGGCATTAATCCACAGGGTTTGGTTAACTGGGCAGAGCACTTGTTTGGAGAGTTTATATAAGTTTGCTATACGCTCTGACTCATAACTTATCAGTTTCCATGTAGGGCGAGGTAGAAATACATACCACAGTTAAACATGGGACAGAGTGCCAGCAGGCCAGTGAGGAGCTATGGGCTTATGTGAGTGAAGTGGCTAGTCTAAAAGGAAAACGTAAAACAGAAGAACTAAAAGTAGTGGCAGATGATTAACAGCCTGAGGAACTTCACAAATTGATATAACAACATAGAGAGAGGCAGTGAGTTGATGTATTCACTTAAATTGTAAAGAATTGCAGGAGCGGTATCACAGTTGAGAAATCAGGATGCCTCTTGGCATTTTTATTTCGAAGTGAGAAGGACAAGTCACCCATAATAGCAATACAAATTAGCTAGAGCCAATGTGCGGCAACACAGGACAACATAAATTCAATAGTGGCACAATATTACTCTGAGTTTCATGAAGACAGAGTTGAAAGAGTATGTTAAATGATCACAGATTATGTAAAAAAAAGGGTGCATCTAGTTAAATAAGATGCACCTCAGTTGGCAGAGTAGGAGGTGTGTGTGGATACAGTGGAAGTTAGACAGACCATAAAGGATTTGGCAATTGGCGATGGGTAATTTGCCCGGAAGTGATGGCTTCCTGACTGAATTTTAATGTACCCAATTGGCAACTACTAAAGTTAGGGAGGTAAATAAAAACAATTCTGGATAAAGAAGAGCATTCACAATGTGTGAAAGAGGCCATATTAGTACCCTTTTCTAAAGCCTATCGAGACCCACTGGATTTATAATCATATCACCTACTTTTTATGCTAAACATGGATTATGACATTTTAACTAACAGCCTGATTCATGAAAAACGGGATTTGCGATTCTCAAATAGCGAAAAATTGCGATTCACTATTGAGAAATCGCAAATCTGAATTCATGAAGATTAGCGATAAAAAAATGCGATTCGCACGCGGGCGCAAATTCCGTTTGCAATTAACGATAATCGCAGAAAAATCGCTATTTCCGGCTACCCGCGTCGGGATTGCGATATCGCAAATAGCGATATCGCAATTTGCGATCTCGCTAATTGCGAGATCGCAAAATCGCGAGATCGGGAAAACGGGAAGTCGCATTTCGAGCACAGTGATGACATCACAACCAGGAAGCAGCCAGTTCCCACCCACATTCACCGAAGTGAGGCAGACCTCGAGTGAGCAAGTGGGAGAGCTCCTGCTATTCTACTGTTGATTCCTACTCTGCAACAACATTGCTGCCATGTCTGAGGAACCTGTTCCTGGCCCCAGCAACACCACAGGGCGGAAGAGGAAGCTGAAATTTTCAGAACAGGAGCTGGAGCATTTGATCGAAGGGGTGGTGGCCAACCACGCCAAACTGTTTGGCAAAGACTCCAGGAGGGTCCCGGAGCAGGAAAAAAGGAGGATCTGGCAGGGAATAGCCTCCACCGTCAACTCCGTGGGTGTGGCCGATAGGTCACTCGACAAACTTAAAAAAAGATGGTGCGACCTCCGAGGTCGTGCCAAAGAGAAGGTGGCGGAGCGCCTTGGAGAGGCATCGGGCACTGGAGGGGGAGGACCTACAGTCCCTCCAAACACAGCCTTGGAGAACCAAGTGGAAGACACCCTTGAGAGGGAGGCGTGCATTGGATTCACGCGTCTGGACTCATCCCGCCCCACCCAAGACACCCAAGGTAAGTGGCATGCGACTGCGACCCTGTCCCCTATGAATGTCCATGACCATATAGGCTCCCATAATGTTCCATAGTCATGCCATTGTTGCACATCAGGAAATGCCCTGAAGCATTGTGGGACATGGAGTGTGGCCACAATGTAGTAGTTCCACAATGCAGCCAGACAGGTTCCAAAGTACGCAAAGCCACAGCCAGTCAGGGAATGTCACCCAGCATGCATGTAGCAACTGCACGTCTGACAGATACATGCAACTAATGATCGTCCACTTACCCTCACAGGTGGCGCTGAAAGCAGCGACAGCGAAAGGCTGCTAATAGACGAGGAGGCCCAGGAGGAGGAGGAGGTGCCACCACAAACACAGGCACCAGCCCCTGCCGCAGCAACAACACCAGCAGCCAG
This sequence comes from Lissotriton vulgaris, assembly GCF_964263255.1. Classification (NCBI taxonomy): domain Eukaryota; kingdom Metazoa; phylum Chordata; class Amphibia; order Caudata; family Salamandridae; genus Lissotriton; species Lissotriton vulgaris. The sequence continues at coordinate 555,320,170 of NC_141694.1, forward strand.
GTCCACCAGCAGGGTGCCCCCTGCGTCTGGCGCACCACCTACAGCCGCAGCCAGGCCCACGACTATTGTGCCCCCTGCGTCTGGCGCACCACCTACAGCCGCAGCCAGGCCCGCGACTATTGTGCCTCCTGCATCTGGCGCACCAACTACAGCCGCAGCCAGGCCCGCGACTATTGTGCCCCCTGTGTCTGGCGCACCAACTACAGCCGCAGCCAGGCCCGCGACTAGTGTGCCTCCAGTCCCTGCCGCACCAGCAACGCCTGCTGTGGCACCACCAGCAGCTGGTGCTACTACATCTGGGCCCGCGACAGCGGCAACACAGCGGGCAGCCACAGTGCCAGGCCAGCAGAGCAGGCGTGGCAGGTCTCGCCAGCACACCACTGCAGCAATCAGCAGGAGGGGCAATGGACAGGGGCTGGCACGAATGAGCGTCGAAAGACGCATGTTGCGTATCCATCAGCGCCAGGCACGGCAGCAAGGTGCCATACAGCTCCAGCTGTACAAGATTGGGCGCAATGTGGTCGGAGTGGGTGACCGCATAGACCGCATGACGGCGGCCATGGCAGGTGTGGGGGACCGCATGGACAACATGACTGCAGCCATGGCAGGTGTGGGGGAGGGAATGGCCCTCATGACTGCAGCCATGGAGGCCAACACTGCAGCGATGACAACTCAGCGCACCGCAGCACGCCGGTGCCACCATCAGCTTATGAGCCGGCTGGCCGCCTACAGCAGGTCCAATTATGTTGCAGCCAATGCAACATCACAGTTGTCGCGGCGGTCCCTTGCACAGCAGCACCAACTCATCCAGTGCTGTGAGGATATGACCAGGGTCCTGGAGCACCTGACCACGGCGGTGACAGCACTACACCCTCCTGCTCTACCTGCCACTGTTGGGGCTGATGATGTCAGTGAGGGGACATCCAGCATGAGCAGCCACTCTGCCTCACAAGTACCGCCACTCAGGCGCAGCACCAGGCCCATGGCAGGTACAGGTGCCCCGGAAGAGGATGAGCCTCAGAGGCGCTTGGGTGGAACGCGCAGGAGGCGCAATTAACTACATATGACAATTACAGGCACAGGCTGACTATAAGCCTGCCCTGTCCTTTGACACAGCAGTATGCAGTAATACTGTTAGTAAAGAAGAAAGTTGAAGTGGTACCATTATTGTGATTGAAACAATTATATTTATTTTTGCAGCACACATTAGCGTTGTGTCATTATTACATTTTGCATGCATTTGTGATTTGTGGGGTGAGGGAAGAGGGTGCACTAGAAACTGTTCACTGTGATGTGGTTGCGACGTCTGTGGCCTTCAGCTGGGTTCTCCCCGCGTGCATGGCGCGCATGTGCAGGTGGCCGGTTGTCCCCTTCAGATTCACTGCCAGAGATGTCGACAGCTATCCTGCGCTTGGTTGCAATGTTATGTAGTATTGCGCAGACAGCCACAATGCGGCAGCACACTGCAGGACTGTAATCCATGGCCCCACCTGTCTTGTGCAGTATGCGGAACCTGCTCTTGAGCAGCCCAAATGTCCTTTCTATGCAATTCCTTGTCCGTATTTGTGCAATATTGTAGCGCCATTGCTGGGGTGTAGCAGGGTTGAGGTATGGGGTGAGGAGGTATTCACGGAGGGCGTAGCCACTGTCACCTGAATGAGAGGAGCAGAGGGTGATTGCCTGTGCTGCGCTGCTACCTAATAGCAATGTGACATTGTCGACAAGGTGTACTTACCAAGTAGGTGTCCTTCCCCAAAGTCTCCCCTGGCCAGTCGTGTGTGGAGGCCGCTGTGCCGGAATTTGAAGGAGTCATGGCTACTCCCTGGGTACTGGGCCACAGTGTCAGTGATGTATGTCTTAGCATTGCAGACCATCTGTATGTTGAGGGAGTGGTAGGACTTGCGATTGCGGAACATATACTCCGTGGCAGCTGGTGGGCAGATGGCGATGTGGGTACAGTCTATGCATCCGAGTACATGTGGAAAATGGGCTACATTGTAGAATTGTAGCTTGGTCAAGTCCAAATCCTGTTGGCTGGTGGGAAATGTGATGTGACGGTGTAGCTGGGTGAGCATAGCGTCAACAAAAGTCTGGAGGCAGCGTGACATGGTGGGCTGGGATATCCCCCCAGCAGCCGCTACTATCCCCTGGAAGCTCCCGGAGGCCAGGAGGTGCAGGCTACACAATACCTGCACATGTGTAGGCACCGCATTGGTACGCCTTGTTGGGTGCTGCATCAGGGGGTCAAGGTCCTGTATTAGCTGCATTATCATTTCCCCATTCAGCCTGTATTTTGCATATATCTGCTCTCTGGTTTGGCCCAGCAAGGTGACCCGCTGGCGGAAAATCCTGTCCTGGATCCTGCGTCTCCTCCGTGCTGCTCGCTGTAGCCTTCGACGCCTGACCACCATGTACATTCCTGGCATTGTGGAACTCCTAATGCTGCTGCTGATTGTCCTTATGTGTGATTGGTCAGGCCTGAACCTCTTACTGATTGGCCAACGGTTTTTTAAAAGGAAATTTTTGATGGCTTTTATGGTTACCACGTGCTTTGAGTTGTCCTTAATTTGCGCCGCGCAAACTGCGATTTTTGGGTTTTTCGCTATTTGCGATTTTTCATGAATGCCGATTGCGATAGTATTGCAAATTCGCAATTTATTTCACAGAATCCGTGGATTGTCGCATTTTCTGATTCGCTAATGCTCTCCTACCGTGATTCTGCGATTTTAATTGCGAATTCGCAATTATGGGTTTGCGAATTCGCTATTTTCATGTTGAATTCCGATTACGGATATTGCGCCCGCAATTGCATTTTCGCAGCGATTGCGGGCGCAATTTAGCTTCATGAATCAGGCGGTAAATTCCTAGTGAACAGACTGTCATCTGCACTGACCACTCTTGTGTACCCTGATCAGATATGAATGTCAGGCTCCTGATACATGTGTTAAATTAGTATCCAAAGGGATTTAGACTGCCAGATGTTGTCAAAGTGTATATGGAAAGGGCATTTGACTCACTGCAGTTGGATTATATTTTGCAAGATTGACTAAAAGGGATTTTAAAACTAATGTAATAAAATGGACTAAACTACAGTATAGCAGTCTATAATAAATTGGATTATTTGTTGAAGGGAGTGGGACCCCACTTCAATGAATAACCACAATTGTTGTCAGGGTGAATCACAAAAGTCACTAAATAAACTGAAAAGGGGGGCCCTCAGCCCCCCCGCCCGCATGGCGGTGCGGCGATCCCCTCTCCCCTTGCCTGCTGGTGGTGGGGGCGTGACCTCCCGGCGTCCAATGCTGACGCGGGGGGTGTGCGCCGCACCACCGGTTGGCTGGCGCCTGACCCCAGACCCGGAAGGCGTTGTACAGCCTTCCGGGTTGGAGGGGCGGGTAGCTGGGGGCGGGGGGATGGGGCGTGTTGACCCCTTCCCGCGATCCTGGGAATAAAGGGGGGGGGAGCGCTCAGGTGGCCACTTTTCGCCTGGACGCTCCCCCACACTGGTCGTGCCCCGTGCTCGGGGCTTCCTAATTTTCTTTTCTTATATTTCAGGTTTTGTCGGCGGTCAAGCGCCTGAAGGAGGCGCCGAGTCTTAGGAGGACAACGGCCGAAAGAGAACGCATTGATCGCGCAGCCTTTTGACTCAAAGAGTCGTATTATTTTCCCTTTCACTGCAGGTCAGTGCCGAAGTGAGGACTGCTATTTGGTGTGTGTGGGAGCGCGACATTGGAAGCAGACAGTCTGAGCGTGGACCGTACATTACGGAGCATTCACGAGGCAACTTAGGTACAGTGGACGCAAAATCGGTGGTGTCCGAGTACGGGACCGTGGAAAACGCAGGACGTCGGTGGTAAGAGGTGAGCGGGGGGCTCGCATTTCATTCCTGCTAGTGGCCGCCGGGTGGTTCTACGTTAGAGTTTGGTCACCCCTGACAATCGGACAAGCCGGTGTTTGTTGCGGTCGCAGTTCCATGGTGCTCACAGCCCCCTGCGTATCCTCCGTCTGTTGAAGGTACAAGTGTGCACGGGTCGCGATTTCGGGCAGTAAGAGTGTCGTACAGTGGGCAGCAGAATGGCAGGAGCTAAGGGGGCTAAGGGGTCAAATATGGAGATGATGATGCAAGCCATGATGCGTAGGATGAATGCCATTGATAATAAGTTGGGTAAGGTCGATGATATTGAGGCTCGCATGAATGAGAGGATTGATGGCATTGCGGGCCCACAGGGTCGGCCCAAATGGCAGATTACGGCGCCTTTACCAAGGGGGGATTTCGACACCTCACCTAAGAGGAGCACGGCCAAGAGATCTAGGCGCAGCGCACCCGCTCCTGCACCTCCGGCTGTCCCCCCTACACCTGAGCCGGTAGTGCGGGCACCCGTGGCACCGGCTCCTGCCTTGCCACCGGGGGCCCCTCCTGTGGAGCCGGCCCCATCTGCCCCCATTGGGCCGCTTCCGACAGCCCCCGTGCCGGCACCTATTGGGCCCCCCGCTTGTGGTACCAAAGCCACCGGCCGCCCCTTTACCTAGCCCACCAGCGCCGCCGGGCGTGCCCCCGGGGGGGGGCATTGGGGCCGGCGGTAGTGCCAGATTCAGAAGCTCCAGTCCCGCCCGAACTAGCAGCTCAGATAGCGGCTATATTGCCTTGGTTGCAAAAGGGGGGTATGTTGCCGTTAACGTTGGATCAAACCGCTGAGGCGGCAAAAATGGTGGAAAAAATTAGGGCAGCAACGACTGCTGGTGGTGCTGCGGGCCCCTCTTCTTCTTCAATTGCAGGTGCGAGTATCACCCAACCAAACAGAATCGAAGGTGGACCGGCTCAAGCGTCCAGAAATGGTAAGGAGGTGGCTCTGCCTCTCTTGGGTGACGGTTCCATCCCGTCCAGGAGTGAGGATCTAGCACAACATGTTTCCCGGGCTGTGAAAGAAATGATTTGGGCAGGAAAGTATATTTATATTTTTTCTCTGTTGTTGGACAATAGGGAAATGGAGAATGCCAAAGTACTTAAAGAATGGATGCACCCTAGCGAATGGAGAGTACAGTGTGCTAAATTCAGGGTGGAGGAAACATTGCTTAATTGGATCAGGGTCTTCTCGATTCTTACGGCTATCACGGTCAAACGCCCTCCTAATGTACAGGCAGCAATGGCTTGCTACCAGAGCAGGATTGTAGGGTTGAGCGAGCAGTACCCTGGGGAGGCGTGGAAGGAGTATGATGTGAATTTCAGGAAATCTAAGGAATTTGACTCATCATTGTCATGGGACAAGGTTGACTCTATGTCTTGGCATAAGCAGTTCTCAGGGAACATGGCCCCGGGCCAGTCCACCAGTTCAGTCAAGGTGTTCTCTGCAAAACCTCAGCAGCCCATTCGGTTGGCGCAGGGGAATGACCTCCTGGGGAAGAATAGGGGGGATGGGGGTAAAGGAGGGGTGTGTGCTGGGACTTTAATAAGCGCTCCTGTTCGAGGCCGGCTGGCTCATGTAAATTTAGACACGCTTGCGCAATTTGCGGTCACACCTCCCATCCCGAGACAACGTGCAGGTCCAGAAATGGTATCCAAGGTTAGAGAGGGGGGAAGAAACCAGAATAAGGTGGAAGGCACGGTTGGTCCCACTCCCATAAACGTCTTGGCAATGATCCCATGGTTGAACAGATACCCAGACCACACAGCGGCTACTTTACTGCAGGAAGGTTTCTCCCAAGGATTCAGGATCCCGGCAGGGGGATACACAGGCACCGCACATTGCAGGAATCAGTTATAGGTACAACATAATCCGGCAGCAGTGGCTGCTAAGATTGGAAAGGAGCTGTCCTTGGGCAGGTTAGCTGGGCCATTCCAGGAGGTGCCTGTCCCCGACTTTGTGTGTTCACCACTGGGTGTAGTACCCAAGAAGGAGAAGGGTGAGTTTAGACTGATTCACAACCTATCGGCACCAAGGGGGGCATCTTTGAATGATGCCATAGATGATGCTATTTGGAGTGTGAAGTACGCTTCATTTGACCAGCCCGTGGAACTATTGCGGGGATTAGGGCCGGGCGCACTAATGGCAAAATCTGACATTGAATCTGCTTTTCGTCTCCTACCTGTTCATCCTTTGGACCACCACCTCCTGGGTTTCGCTTTTGAAGGCAAATTTTACATGGATAAGTGCATGCCTATGGGTTGTTCCATATCAAGTGCATACTTTGAGACTTTTAGCTCTTTTCTAGAATGGGTCGTGAGGCAGTCGACGGGCCACAAACAGGTTATGCATTATTTAGACGACTTCCTTTTCCTAGGAGTGGCGGGTATTCGGGAGTGTGCTTGGGCATTGCAGGAATTTTGCGTGCTCATGCGGGCTTTCGGGGTCCCGCTGGCACCAGGAAAGACGGTTGGTCCGTCCACCTGTTTGGAATTCCTTGGCATTGAAATAAATTCAGTGGAGGGGTGCTTCAGGTTGCCCAGGGACAAAGTGTCGAGGTTTAGGGCAGCGCTGCGCCAGTGCCTACTCAAAGACAAGGTTACCTTACAACAACTGCAGGAGACAGTGAGGCAACTGAACTTTGCATTGCGGGTCATCCCAAAGGCACGCCCCTTCTCACGCTCTATTGCCCAAGCCATGAAGGGATTGCGGGAGAAACATCACCGCACTAGGGTGTCATCTGAGGTTCGCCAGGATATGCGGATATGGATGGCATTCCTGAGGACTTTAATGGCAGGATAGTGTGGCCCGGCCCCCCCACTGCATCAGCAGAGTTGGGTTTATGGATAGACGCTGCTGGTAGCGTGGGCTTTGGCGCCATCATGGGGACCAAGTGGGTCGCCCAGAGGTGGCCCGAGGAGTGGAGGCCGTGGGGTTTGACCACCAACATCGGCTTTCTGGAACTGTTCCCGATATGGGTAGCATTGATGGTCTGACCAGAACACCTATGCAATCAATCTGTGGTGTTCTGGTCGGATAACATGAGCGTGGTGGAGTGCATTAACCAGCAAGCGGCACGGTGTCCATTCATACTGCGCTTGGTAAAGGAGATTGTGCTGCAATGCTTTGAAATGGAATGTGGTTTTCAGAGCCAAACATGTGCCAGGCGTCCTCAATAATGCAGCTGATGCCCTTTCTCGCTTTAAAATGCAGGTTTTATGGGAACAGCTTCCTGCAGCAGACCCCTCGCCAGCACATTTCCCGGCTGCTCTCTGGCAGATTGGTGCCCCAGACTACAGCACCTCGTGGCAGCTGGCTTAGCCCCCAGGACCAAGACAGCATACGAAGGGGCGTTCTTGTCTTACCGTACTTTCTTGGGGCACGGATGGGAGGTTAGCTGGGCGCAAGAGGACAGTTTTGTAGCTTATCTGGAATTGATGCACAAGGAAGGGCGCTCAGTGGCAGCTGTGAATAGGCATAGGGCGGCTGTCTCCTTTTTCGCACAGGCCAAGGGCATGAAGGACCCTACGAACACTTTTGTGGTGCGCAAGGCTTTGAGGGGTTGGCGCCGCATACAGGGACACTCGACGGATTCGAGAAAGCCGATAGGTCTAGTCCGGCTCACAGCCTTGCTATCGGCACTTCATGGCGTCTGTAGCTCAACGTGGGAGGTGCTGCTGTTCAAAGCTGCGCTCGCACTGGCGTTCTATGGAGCCCTAAGGATAGGCGAGTTGGTAGCAACATCAAAAGGAGATAAACAGGGCGGCCTCCAATCGGCCTGCGTGATGATCAGAGAGGATAGTGCTCTATCGGGCCCGGACCAATCCTTGCTGCCCGGTCTCGCATGTAGAGGTCTTTAGAAGGCAGCGGGAGTGTACGGCGGGGGGGCACTATTGTGTCATGCCGACGGGACACCACTGACCAGGTATAAGTTTAGAAGAGTCTTGGAGTTGGCGGTCGCTGAAGCAGGCTTGGATCCTACAGAATTTGGTACCCACTCTTTCAGAATTGGGGCAGCAACTGAGGCAGTTGTAAGGGGACTCTCAGTAGAGAAGGTTAAGAGACTTGGCAGATGGTCGTCTGAATGTTACAAACGATATGTACGGATTGACATGTTATGACATGGCAAGGTGACTCACGCCTGGTATTTCTGTTTTTTGCAGTTTCTCAAACCTGTCACGCAGGGGAGGAACAGAACGGAACCAGAGAAGCAGGCAGTTCTCCACGGCTTAATAGTGAAACGATTGTTTCCACCGGGAGGACACGACGAAAGCGCCCCTGTTCCCCATTTTTTATGAAAAAGACGTTATTCGACGAGGAATATTGCTTAAGTTCAGCACGTCCACTTTCAGGATACTTAACCGATAACTGAAGCCGTTTATACACATACATGAAGGAAAGACGAAGTCAATCCACTAATCCTGGAAAACACAACGTCACAACAGAACTGCATTTGACTATATCCAAAGGAGATCTCAAAGGGTGATTTTATTGACCCCAGAAATACGACAGACAGAACATAGGGGCATATTACCAAGGGCATTATCGCCGCTTTAGCGGGATTTTTTCCCGCTAAAGAGGCGATAATTGTATCGCCCTATTACCTAGCTGTCGCTAACACCAGTTAGCTACAGCTAGTAGGAGATAGCGGGCATTTAGGTGCCCACTTTGCTCGTCAGCGATAATTATCGCTAATGACATGCAAAGTGGGCGTGCCAAGTTGTTAGCGGCTGGAAACAGTCGCTAAGATCTTTATCTCCTATAACCAACTTTTGGAAATAATCACGCTAAGCGCGATTATCTCCAAAAGCTAACGCCTGGCCTGAGCTGTTCTTAGCCATGTTATCCAATGGTAGGTGGATAACATGGCTAAGAGCATTTGCTCGGTAATGCATGAATATAGCTGACTTTACAGCAATATTCATGCATTTCGGCCGATTTTTATCGCTTAGGAGATAAACCTTGATAATATCAAGGCTCCTAAGCGATAAAAATAGGCGAAGCTCGGCGATATTATTTTGCCCGCTAACCAAGCTTAGCGATAATTATCGCTATAGCTTGGTAATATGCCCCATAGTGTCTTGACAAAGGTGGCTCAAAACCAAACCAACCACCGAAACGTGTCGACGCATTTCAAAGTATAATTCTTAAACTAGGATACCTGTGTTGATACATTATAAGATTGTGCACAGCACATGGGTGTCATATAGAGTTTGAATATACACTTAGTATTGTACAATTGGATGTCTTACTGTTGTCTGTCCCCTTTTTTGTATCAATTTTGCTGGTCAATATTGAATCCCATGTACTTGTATTTTTCTCATTTTTTAACTGGTTTTATTTGTGTAAAGTGGTGCTATTGTCCACTTGTTCTTTTAAATATACTGTGTACTTAATAAACTGTGTTTTTTTTACTTTATATATGAATTGTGCTAATTGTTTTGTGAATTAAGTTGTTTAATTGAATACCCTACTCAAGAGAACCTTTTCTGTGTGCTGAGATAAGAGTTCCTGAAAATAATCTCTGAACTGGCTGAGGCATAAGCCCCCCTCCCAAAGAAGGAAACAGAAAACCCATTTTTCTCCGCCCTTCTCCTCCTTTCACTTGAAAGAAAACCATGTTTAGCGCGCCGCACATAAGATAGGCATGGGCGGAAAATCCGTTCCGCTCGCGGATTTTGCGGATTTTCGGGAAATCCGCAATCCGCGAGATTTGCGAATCTCCCGCAAAATCCGCAAATCCGCGAGCAGCGGATTTTGCTCGCACTGCTCGCACTGTTCGCGTGAGTTCGCGTGAGTTCGCGCCCCGCGAATAAGTGCAAAATTGCAGAAATACGATCTTAGCAAAACTGAAAGTAACTACTTACCAGGTTCAAAAGTTCAGGCTCATCATTAGTAGCCATTTCCTGTAGTGCTTCCTGAGGGGCCCCTCCAGAGTTCAGTTGCCAGTTGAAACTATTATGTGACCCTGCTCTGAACCTCAGAATAGTTACACATATGCCACAAAGGTCCTGAATTACAGCTAAGGGAGACAAGCAGGAGCCAGGCTGGAAGTTAAAATCCATTAATCAGCCCCTAATTCATTATTGTCAGTTGGGGCAGGGCAGGTGTTGTAACTAATTTTGCAACAATGAAAGCACTTAGCAAGTGCAAAAGATCACTAATCAGGGCGCACTAAGGAAGCAGGTGCCAGCTAAAAAAATATTCTGTGACACATTAATCAGCCCCAAATTAATTCAGGTCACTTGAGGCAGGGAAGGTGTGCTTTGCTTTGCCGAAAATAATGTACACTGGACAACCAGAGGGTGTGGTGATGAAACAGAGGGTGGCATGGGTGGGCCAGAGGGTGGCATGAGTAGTCAGAGAGTGGCAGTGGTGACAGAGAGTGGCAGTGATGAAGAAGAGTGTCCCAAACAGGCTGGACACGTAGAAACAACAAGTTCGCGAAACTTGCGACCCGACAGGTAAGTTCGCAATTTGCGAAAGTGTACAAAACCCTCGCGAACTGGCAGAAACACGGGCGAACACAAAAAAAAAAAATCCGCAAATTAGTGGGAATTCGCGGATTTTGCGGATTGCGAATCCGCAAATCCGCAAAATTCGCGAACGCGAGATCCGCAAAATTCGCTCATGCTTAACATAAGAGTGGCCCACAATCCAAGTCACCACAGTCCGTTGATCTTCTTGTCGCTTGTGTTGAGCTGCTGTCATTCTTTGAGGCTCCTCGGTGAGTTCCTCCCCCGCGTGACAGGTTTGAGAAACTGCAAAAACCAGAAATACCAGGCGTGAGTCACCTTGCCATGTCATAACAAGTCAATCCGTACATATCGTTTGTTAAGTTGGCTAACCCTACTTCCCTTGATTCTGGTTAAGGGGTACCTCTCATTTTCTTCTACTCTTATCTCAGCAACCCGCCCCCCGTCAGTGGTGATACTTCACCTTGAGGAGAACGATTTTGCCAAACTGGTTAGGCGCATCCTTATAGAGGAAATCATCTCCACTGCGGGGTGGGTGGCCAGGACATGCCCAGGTTGCACGGTAGTTTGGTCGCAACTTATACCTCGGTGGCAGTGGCGAGGGGGGGACTCGGTCAAGGCGTTGAATCACTCGGTAAAGAGGATCAACACACAATTGGACAAATAATTTTGAGCCCCACGGTTGCAGACGATACCTCATGGGTGCATTTGGGGCAAACATTTCTACCTGCGGGACAGGGTGCACTTGACTGAGGCAGGGAAAGTCCTGTGGTCTAATAACATATTGGCATGGTTAGAGGGGTTGCAAGGTGAGTATGACCTTTTTAGGAGTAGGAAGGTGGGAGGCCAGATCATCGGGTAACAATGCTGGCCTGTGGTGGTAAGGTCATGACCGGTGAGCAGCTATTTTAAGGTCTGAGGGGGCGGCATCATCCTTTGGAGGTGTCCGCCCAGGGGGAGGGGTCACTGGCCCCTCCTAGAACTTCAGGGGCAGGTATAACTGGTGCTGCAAAGGGGCGCAGGTAGGGGAGTCACGCTGTCCTTAGGCTGGTAGCCACCCCGCATGTACTCATGATGTTAGCGTATGACGCGAGTAAGGGCCCTCCTTCTAAGGGCCCTCCTTCAGTGGCACAGAGTGGACCGAGTAATTAACAGGCTCGGCTACAGAGTGGACCGAGTAATTAACGGGCTCGGCTGCGCATGCGCACCTGCGGTAAGGGCGCAGCTAGTAGGACCTGACACCAGTTAGCGACCTCGCCATATGGCCAGAAATGTTAGTATGCAAACATTTTCAGAGGAGGATGTTAGATTCGGTTAGGAAACAAGCTGTATTAGAATCTTGTTAAGGTAAGCCTATCATACCTGTTGATATGATTGTACCTAATGTTCCTGAAAATGTTTGCATAAAACTGTATCTTTTGTTTAATAATTTTATTATTTTGTATCTTAATAATTACAGCTGGGGGGTCTTGCGACCCCCCGCCTTCCAAAGACAATTATGTTTCGTGTCAATGTGTTCTGGGTTGATGTGGGTTCACAGGGAGGGAGGTGGTAGCCGTCACTGACCATGTGAAAAGGGGGGGCTCTCGGCCCCCCCGCCTGCATGGCTGTGCGGCGATCCCCTCTCCCTTTGCCTCCCGGTGGTGGGGGCGTCACCTCCCGGCGTCCAATGCTGACGCGGGGGGAGTGCGCCGCACCACCGGTTGGCTGGCGCCCGACCCCTGACCCGGAAGGCGTTGTACAGTCTTCCGGGTCAGAGGGGCGGGCGGCCGGGGGCGGGGGGAGGGGTCGTGCCACCCCCTCCCCGCAATCCCGGAAATAAAGGAGGGGGGGAGTGCTCAGGTGGCCCCTTGTCGCCTGGATGCTCCCCCACACTGGTCATGCCCCGCGCTCGGGGCTTCCTAATTTTCCCCACCCACCATCCCCGGAACATTGCGGTGTTTGTGCATATTGTATACCTGTTTTACTGTATTGATTGACGTGTATTAATTGCTTATTTTCCGTTTAGGAAGTGGTGTTGAAGCATAAATGTCGGTTGCAATGTTGTTTGGTGCATATTGTATACCTGTTTATTGTGTATATTGTTGTGTATTAATTACTTATTTCCCGTTTAGGAAGTGGCGCTAAAACATAAAATGTCGGTTGCAATTTTGTTTAGGCCTTTTTTCCCCTAGTAGCCTGACGAGGGTATGGCATGACATGTTGATTTAGATAGTGTAGTTGTCCTTTAGTTCTTTTTTCCACAGGTCGTCGTATTTATTGGGGTATGGACATGCGGTAAGGTCATGACCGGTGAGCAGCTATTTTAAGGTCTGATGGGGCGGCATCATCCTTTGGAGGTGTCCGCCAAGGGGGAGGGGTCACTGGCCCCTCCTAGAACTTCAGGGGCAGGTATAACTGGTGCTGCAAAGGGGCGCGGGTAGGGGAGTCACGCTGGTAGCCACCCCGCGCGTACTCATGACGTCAGCATATGACGCGAGTAAGGGCCCTCCTTCAGTGGGTAAATGGAGTTCACGGAGTGGACCGAGTAATTAACAGGCTCGGCTACGGAGTGGACTGAGTAATTAACGGGCTCGGCTGCACATGCCCATCTGCGGTAACGGCGCAGCTAGTAGGACCTGACACCGGTTAGCGACCTCGCCATATCGCCAGAAATGTTAGTATGCAAATATTTTCAGAGGAGGATGTTAGATTTGGTTAGGAAACAAGCTGTATTAGAATCTTGTTAAGGTTAGCCTATCATACCTGTTGATATGATTGTATCTAATGTTCCTGAATATTTTTGCATAAAACTGTATCTTTTGTTTAATAATTTTATTATTTTATATCTTAATAAATACGGCCGGGGGGTCTTGCGACCCCCCGCCTTTCAAAGACAATTATGTTTTGTGTCAATGTGTTCTGGGTTTATGTGGGTTCACAGGGAAGGGGGCGGTAGCCGTCACTGACCATGCTGTGCTGACCCCTCTGGTAGCTTGGCACAAAGCAGCCAGGCTTCATTTAAGGCCAATGTATAAAGTATTTTTGCAGTATTCAAACAGTAATAAAGTGAAATCAGAACACAAGAAAAAATCCAAAGCAATTTATAGCACTAGAGAATATTTTAGTAAATAAAATGACACTGACATAACAAAAATACAATCTCTAGAACTGGAGACATTTTGTTTTAAATTTCAATTTAAAATAGTGTCAAAAAGCACAAAGCACCAACCACAGTTATCTGGTCATGCTAGATCACCTGAAAGTCAAAGGTTAAAGCCAACTGTGATGTGTTCAGGTCAGACAGAGGGACCTGGTTCATTCTGGTGGACCGTTTACCTTTGGCCTTGGAAATCTTTCTTGAGAAAAGTTGGCAACGTCTCAGCAGATGTGCAAGATGCAATCTAAATTCCATACAGGGCCCACCTACGGAGAGCTGCAGAAGAGCAGTTTCTCGAAGTAGTTTGGGAGAGGAGGAATGCACTTGGGGGTTAGGACTTACTCCAACAGAGACCAGCGCCAAGGTAAAGGGCAGGTCTTGTTGTAACTGATCAGCTGGACAGGTGGATTATAAGGCCTCTGGAAACTTGTTATGTCCCTGTAGCTCAAACAGGAAGTCAGCCACCTGATCCTTGGAGTTACCTCTGGGGTCCTGAGTTCAAGGCAAACAGGTCCGGTCTTCCTTCAGGTTGTGCAGACAGCAGGGCAGTCCTTCTTCTGATTCTTCACCGGTCCTGGAGTGTTCTGACAAGTGTATTGGGATTGCAACATTTATGCTCAGAGCCAGCCTGTGGGTTGGAAAAACTCCTGTAACTCCCTTACCAATGGGGTACCATTTTAAAAAGGGTGACTCTACCCACTTTTGCATATTTTGAAACAACAAGGGAGCCCAAAAAATGCTACTAGGGACCCTGGGAGTTAATTATTCTAAACAAACAGTGGTCCCCAGAAAAGAGTTTAGACGATAATAAAATATAGACTCAATCGTAGCTATATTTAAGTAGACATGCCCAGCCGGTTAGAGGTCAATTCTTTACTTATTGTGAAATGTAAAAGGTAGTACAAAACAATACATAAGGTTGGGCACAAGCCTGTGCCCTACTTAGCCAAAGGGGTACAAAAGGGAAAGGGCAGGGAGAACAGAAGGGCTTCAGGCAAAGTTAAGGTTTGTTACACACACGGGATAAACAGTGTCAAAGAAACAAACAAATCGCAATGTTCACCTTTACAACAAAATAACCACAAGTTTAGGCCTATAAGGTGTCGACAGTGTTGACGACGTTTCGATCCAGCGAAAGTATGAGCGGATCATCATTAAGACAAGAATTAAAATGCCTGTGCAATTAGAGCCTCATATGCCACGGGGTGACTATACATCCCGTGTAGGGAACGTAGTGTTGGGTTACGGCCTGGGCAGGGTTTCAATGAGGTGCTTTGTGGGAGGCGCTCGATGTGCGCTTATCGGTTCCGCTTTCATAGGAGAGATAATAGAAACAATGGTTAGGGGTTCTGCCCACATAACCCTCCCGTACCTGAGCAGGAAACATCCAAGGATGAAAAAGTAGAACAAGAAGGTACTAGAGGGATTAATCAAACTTTTTAATTGCATACAAGAAATGATTCATTATCTTGTTGCCTGCAAATTACTAATAGCATTTGTCTGTACTAATTCATTTTAACATATATGGGAACAGCAAGAGTGGCTCAGATACTAGTAATACAAAACACACAGTCTATATAAAACATTCCAACATATACACAATATACATATCACAAACATAAACTGTACAAATATTTCAATATATCAAGAAAATATATCTATGTATAAATCTATGTACTCTAAAAAAGGAAGAAATACACAACTTGTACTTGTATCCACTCCTAACTTCGAGTGAACTACATAAACAGTAGGTAGTCCCACACATTGCACCTGAGAACTAACTTCTCTGCACAACCTGTGATTATTACGGTGCAAAAGAAGGCACTCAAATTTAGTTGAAATATAATGGGGACTGCTTTCAAGGTGTCGACGCAGTCGCAGTCGCGTTTCAGCCAGATGATTTAGGCTTCATCGGGACATGGGTACTAAGGCTACAAGCCAGGAGAGTGGAAAGTATTGCAGGGACCGGCCCAACAAGGGAGGGGTCAGCGCTCCGTCTCATAAGAGGCACACCACACATACATTAATTAGCGTGGTCAGGATCCGTGTAGCAATTTGCATCAAAAACTCTACCTCCAATTAATGTGGATCCGGGAAGAACGGCCATAGTCTCTACGCGCTCCTCATAAGCCTGACAGACGCCGTAAGGTGCATAGGAGAGATAGGCAAGAATTGAAGGAGACGCGGATGCGTTTTAAACATGGCACGATTACCGGTTGCATGGACAGGAGTGCAGTGGCGGGATTCTGTTGGTTCACTCGATGTGCATGGTAGTGAGTTCTACTCTACCCACTTTTGCAAAACTTCCTGTGTGTTTTACTACAAGTTATCCCATAGTGCCCTTCTCCATCTAAATCCAAAAGGGCAGAACACATCTTCCTTTAGTCGGCCAGAGCCCCCAAAGCCCACCCACCCAGAGGTGTGACCATGATAATGAGCAAACCCTTTATTGTGGTCACTCCAAACCCGTTCTGGGGCAGCCCTCCTCCCCCTGGGTTAGGAGCCAAGCTGACTAGGAAGAGAAAGGTAGGATAGACACCCTTTTAAGCTAAGGAAGGGGCAGGGCACAATCCCCCAGGCCATCCTGCTCAACAAAGTGAGTAATTCACATCTCAACACAGTGGAGTCATTCATCAATCTGGGATCACTGACATAATATCAATTACACAAATATAGAACTACCAAAATATTGAGAAAAAAAATATAGAATGCAAAAATATCGAATTCCTATCTCCAAACAGGTAAGTACAAAAATATTGAATCAAAAATATTGTTGCAAAAAATATAGTTAGTCAAAATATCGAATTTTTCGAATGTCTTAAAAGTAATTGAAAATTAAGGAAATAATAAATATAATTAACTTAAACATAATTAAAATACTTAAATATCCTTAAAATTAATAAATAATTAATGTAAGTTAAAAAAATAAACATACAATTAGATTTTTTAATACATATATATATATATGAACGTAATATTAATAAAAAATATACCATATTTTTACCGTAGGATAGCGGGAGGGTAACATTTACTATTACCACTCCAGTGAGTGCAACAGTAGAGAAAGTGTTAGATAGCGTAGGGATAAAAATTACTATTCCCACTCCAGTGAGTGCAACAGTAGGGAAAGTGTTGGATAGTGGGAGGGTAAAAATTACTATTCCCACTCCAGAGAGTGCAACGGTAGGGAAAGCTTTGGATAGCGTAGGGTTAAAAATTACTATTCCCACTCCAGAGAGTGCAACAGTAGAGAAAGTGTTGGATAGCGTAGGGGTAAAAATTACTATTCCCACTCCAGAGAGTGCAACAGTAGGGAAAGCGTTGGATAGTGTAGGGGTAAAAAATACTATTCCCACTCCAGTGAGTGCAACAGTAGGGAAAGCGTTGGATAGCGGGAGGGTAAAAATTACTATTCCCATTCCCTTTGAGTGCAAAAGTAGGGAAAGTGTTGGATAGGGGGTGGGTAAGAATTACTATCCCCACTCCAAAGAGTGCAACAGTAGAGGAAGCATTGGATAGCATAGAGGTAAAAATTACTATTCCCACTCCAAAGAGTGCAACAGTAAGGAAAGCGTTGGATAGTGGGAGGGTAAAAATTACTATTCCCACTTCAGTGAGTGCAACAGTAGGGAAAGCGTTGGATAGGGGAAGGTTAAGAATTACTATTCCCACTCCAAGGAGTGCAACAGTAGGGAAAGCATTGGATAGCGTAGGGGTAAAAATTACTATTCCCACTCCAGTGAGGGCAACAGTAGGGAAAGCGTTGGATAGCGTAGGGGTAAAAATTACTATTCCCACTCCAGAGAGTGCAACAGTAGGGAAAGAGTTTGACAGTGAGAGGGTAAAAATTGCTATTCCCACTCCAGTGAGTGTAACAGTAGGGAAAGCATTAGATAGAGGGAGGGTAAGAAGTACTATTCCCACTCCAAGGAGTACAACAGTAGGGAAAGCGTTGGATAGCGTAGGGGTAAAAATTACTATTCCTTCTCCAGTGAGTGCAACAGTAGGGAAAGCGTTGGATAGAGGGAGGGTGTAAATTACTATTCCCACTCCAGAGAGTGCAACAGTAGGGAAAGTATGGGATAGCGTAGGGGTAAAAATTACTATTCCCACTCCAGTGAGTGCAACACTAGGGAAAGCGTTGGATAGCGTAGGGGTAAAAATTACTATTCCCTCTCCAGTGAGTGCAACAGTAGGGAAAGCGTTGGATAGCGTAGGGGTAAAAATTACTATTCCCACTCCAGTGAGTGCAACAGTAGGGAAAGCGTTGGATAGCGTGGGGGTAAAAATTACTATACCCACTCCAGTGAGTGCAACAGTAGGTAAAGCGTTGGATAGCGTTGGGGTAAAAATTACTATTCCCACTCCAGTGAGTGCAACATTAGGGATTGTAGTGTCGATCTCCCAGTCAGTAGAAGCTACAGCACAACGGTTCAGGAACTGCCTCCTGGGTGTAAAAAGCTGGATAAGACCGAAGTAATAGAGTTTGGCCAGAAACCATCCATCTGGAGCGACCTTTGTCGGCCTCCTGAGGGGGGCTCCTGCCCCCAGTCCAGCAGATAAGGTCAGGAATCTTGGCTTTCTGTTAGATAAAGACCTTTCCCGTATGGCGCAAATCAACCAGGTGACTTCCGCCTGCTTCTACACCATTAAGTTCCTCAGAAAAATCTTGCCGCACATCCCGCCTATGTTAAAAAAGACGGTAATGGGAGCCCTGGTAATGTCCCGAGTGGACTATTGCAATTCACTCTACCTGGGCACGGGAGAAAAACAAGTGACCAAGCTACAGGCAATTCTTAATGCCGCAGCTAGGGTCCTGTTGAACCTGCCAAAGCGTCACCCAACCTCCAAAGCCATACGCGAACTTCATTGGCTCCCAGTTAGGCGTAGAATACAGTTCAAGGCCCTCTGCTTGGTCCACAAATCCTTGCATGGCAAAGGTCCTGATGATCTAGCCAAATTCCTTCCTTGTTATACGCCACTACGTACCTTAAGATCAGCCAACCCGGACCTAGTATGTCAGCCCAGAATAAGGAGAGCCCGATGGGGTGGAAAATCTTTTTCCCACCAAGCCTCCAAATTATGGAACGCGTTGCCTCCCACGCTTTGCTCACAAAATTCCAAAATGAGCTTTAGGAAGGCATTGAAAACCTTGATCTTCTCCCTGCCCTTACCTGCTCTCACCTGTTCTTCTGTACTACAGCGCCAAGACGCCGCGGCAATCGAGCGCTTTAAAAATATTTCAGTCAGTCAGTCAGTCAGTCAGGGAATTTAGTTTGATAGCGGGAGGGTAAAAATTACTATTCCACTCCAGAGAGTGCAACAGTAAGGAAAGCGTTGGATAGTGTAGGGGTAGAAATTACTATTCCCACTCCAGTGAGTGCAACAGTAGAGAAAGTAAATACTTCATATATTAATAAAAATAAATTAAATATTAATACCAATTACAAATTAATTAAAAATAATTACCAATTTAATATCATATAATAATTAACCAATTAAAAATACAAATACAAATTATTTATTAAAAATCATTACCTATTAATACAAATTAATTAACCATTAACAATTAATTAATTAGCAATTGAAAAATAATTAACAATTAATTCAAAATAAATACCAATAAATAAATTAAAAAATGTAATTAATTACAATTAAATTACTTCCCACCCTATTCCCCAATAAACCCACAACCCACTACAGAAAATAAATTAATAATCAGTTAATCAATTAATAAAAATTAATTACCAATTATACTTTAATTATTTACCAATTAAAAATTAATTATCAAATAATTCAAGATAAATACCAATAAAAAGATTCAAACATTTAATCAATTATAATTACTTCCCACCCTATTCCCTATAAACCCACAACCCGCTACAGAAAATAAATTAATAAAATTAACATATTTATCAATTAATATCTCAAGTAAAATTAACGACCAATTATAATTTAATTAATTACCAATTAAAAATTAATTAACAATTAATTCAATATAAATACCAATAAATAAATAAAAATATTTAATTAATTATCATTAAATTACTTCCCAACCTATTACCCTATAAACCCACAACCCGCTACAGAATTAAATTACGCAAAAAATAAATAACATAAAATTCATTAATTAAAATAAATTATAAAATAAATATACACTTTTCACACATATACTAACATAAAAAACACTTAGATATATTTAATACCTATATTATATACTTCGATATTTTGACTTTCTATATTTATGTAAATTGATATTAACTTACCTCAAATTCAATATTTTTGTTGACTATATTCTGTCTGTTCAATATTTTATCCATTAAATTCTATATTGTTGTTGATTATATTCTGTCCATTCGATATTTTGTCCATTCTATATTTTGAATTCGATATTACTGCAATTCTATATTTTTGAATCTATATTTTGACTGTATACCGTTATCATATAGTCTTGTGTTTCCCTTTGGTGAGCCGGGCTTTCTACAGTGAAAAACGACTTTGGAGGATTTAATTGCCAGGACATGCAAAACATTAAATATTTATATCCTGCTTTTTAAATACTGTACAACCTGCCCTATGGTCATTTAGGGTGTCCATTACAGGTAACTTACTTTTAAAAATGAAGGTTTAGGTCTGGCAACAGGTCTATTTTGCCAAGTCAAAAACTGCCCACCTGGGCTGCAATGGCAGACTTGTAGATATGTTTTACAGTGCTACTTTAGTGGGTGGCACAATGAGTGCTGCAGTCCACTAGTGCCATTTACCATATACTAGGAACTTACAAGTAAATTAACCCCTTCGATGCTCATGACGGAACGGTTCAGTCATGAGCGTCGGGTGGCCTGTGCTCATGACGGAACCGTTCCATCATGAGCCCGTTGGCTCATTAGAACCTTCAGCACAGCGCGAAAATTTGCGCCGCGCTGAAGGTGTTAAATGTGCCAATTAGGTATATGCAAATGTTATCATGTTTAAAAGGGAGAGCACAATCACTTCACCACTGATTAGTAGGGGTAAAGTATGCAGAGTCCTGTGGCCAATATAATGTGTTCAGCTAGATATGTCAAAAGGCCCAGGGGAATGCCAAGCAAACAATGGTAATTATCAACACAGTCCTTTATGTTATGTTATGTTAAAGTACATTTTTATAGCGCTCGGCTACTCTAAAAGAGTGTCCCGGCGCTTTCCACAGGCAACTTACAGTGTAAAATCAACATAACAAGTAGAAACAGAACCCAACAGAGAAGGAAAAAGAAACCCACCTAAACAGAGTGATTAAAAAGCCACGTCTTCAAATTATCCAGTGTTAAGACCAGGAAAATCATGTCAGAGCTTTGGCTGGTGGAAGATGGACAAGACAAGGCTGCCCAATGTTGTATCTACTATTTGCCTTACCAGTAGAACCAATGGTGACTGTGTTTAGACAACTGAGGGACAGTTGGGGAATCAGGATGAGGACTGTAGCCCACATGGCTTCCCGGTATGCAGACGATGTTCTTTTGTATATGCGAGTGAAATAATCCTATTTTACTCGACAAGCTTTAGACAAATCAACATTGTTAGGGGCACAATAAGATTGTATGTTAATTAGCTAAGTCTTGTGTGTATCCTGTGTGGAAAATACAATGAAGCCGATCTGATAGATAGTAACATCCTGAAAATACTATTCAGCACTAAAGAGTCGATTAGATTCTGGAAGAAACATGGTCTATTACTGAAAGGCAGTATTTCATCTTCTAAAATGTTTTTACTGCAAAGTTTATTGTAGGTTTTGTGTAGCATTGCCAATGTGTCTGCCCCAGATGTTTTCTCCATGTTGAATGGGACCATGATCGACTTGTTCTGGGGGGTGGGGGGGGGAGACAGATGTTCACTAAAGAAGCTACAGTTTCCTGTAGATGAGGGCGTGCTATGGGTGCCTGATTTCGAATTGTATTAGGCTGCAGTGCAGCTGCAGTGGTTGGCAAACAGGCAGCAGATGAAGACAATGATGAATTAAATAGCTGGACTATTCGTTTCGATGGAACACTGTCATGAGGTATTTGCAGGAACCATACGCTTTAAACACTGCCACGTTTGGTAGCACTGTTATATTCCTGTGTTAGGCCCATGTAGCAAGGCAGCCTATTTCTTACATTGTCCTAGAAAATAACATTTCAACTGTGAACTTTTGCACACAATTGCATGCATGATAATGTTGGGTTAGTTTCTCTGAAACTACTTTGTTTTCACATCCAGCGTTGCACAACATTATGACAATGCCTTGAACATCATGTACTAGGCCTCTCTACACACTAGGAACAAAAGTCATTCTATCTTCATCCAAGGGGCGACAGTGCTATCTACATATTCATAACATCAGTAATCTAATGTGCACATCACAATAGATGCTTTTTATTATAAATAATAGGCATCCCAATAGATTGGGAGAGGAATCACTTCTACTGACACTGATGGTTTTTGCTGAGAATTCACCACGCATGGTCTGACATTCAGTGAAGGGTGTCCAACTCAAGACCAAGATTGGGTCCTTTACTCTCACCTATCAGGGAATGGGGTTGGATCGTCCCTTGGGGTGATTCTTGGCTCTACACCCATACACACTCTAGGTACACTCAGAGTAGGGTCAGCATCGTAGGAGTATGTTAGATTGCCATATTTCGAATATGTGCCTGCATATATTCATTGCTTCAGCACCTTGCTAGAAATGTACCTACTGTTCACTCTTTCAGTGCATGAAATTGCCTTTATTTGTTGAGCTGGCTTAGATCCTATCTAGCGGGTCGTCGACAGGTGGTCTGGGCCCCCCCGTACTCTGCCGAGGTGCCGCCGTTGGAGGTCGGAGTCCCTCAAGGGTCGGTGCTTAGCCCGACCCTTTTTAACATCTTTATGACTCCATTGGCGGTACTGGCGGAGTCTCTTGGTGCCCAGATCATATCATACGCTGACGACACCCAGCTTCTCTTCACTTGTAAAAAGGGTGCGGAGTTTGACGGGGAGAGCATCCGTGGTTGCCTTGGGGCTGTCTTCGACTGGTTTCAGCGAAGCAGCCTCAAGTGCAACCCTGACAAATCGGAGGTGCTCTTTTTTGGCTGTCAGGTTGACCCGCCCTGGCAGGACTGGTGGCCGGTGAGTATGTCCCCTCCATCATCTTCCTCCTTGGTGGCCAAAAATCTCGGGGTCAAAATTGATAACACTCTTTCACTGAAATCCCAAATAACAGGTCTTACCGGCACATGCTTCGGTCTTTTAAAAATGCTGTGCAAATTCCTCCCTCTGCTTCCTCTGGTCCATAGGAGGTTGACGGTACAGGCCTTAATTTGTTCTAGGCTCGACTATTCTAATGTCCTTTACCTGGGTCTTCCGGACTACCTTCTGCAAAAACTCCAAGTGGTCCAAAACTCCGCGGCGAGGGCCATTTTTGGCCTCCCCCTCCATGCTAGGGCATCGGAGTTGCTTCTCTCCCTTCACTGGCTTCCTGTCAGGAAGCGGATTGCTTTCAAGGCACTTACGTTGGCCCATAAGGCACTCCATACGGTTGGGGCCTACTACATTCAGAAACCGCTTTCGTTCTATAAGCCCACTAGATCTCTCAGATCTGAATCTCTTGGCCATCCATTAGAAAAGCCAGGATAGGTGGTCGTTCTTTTAAACATCTCGCCCCCAAGCTGTGGAACTCCCTCCCCTTGGATCTTCGCCGCACTTCTAATCTGTTGGCCTTTAGAAAGGGCCTGAAAACCTGGCTTTACAGTCAATAACCGGTCTGTTTCTCGTTTCTTTTATCTTTCTTTTCAGCTATGGGTCAGAAAGCGCCGGGACACTCCTTGGAGTAGCCGAGCGCTATATAAGACACCCATTAACATTAACATTAACATTATTTGCCTCTGTCTCCCAATCAAGAATAACATTGGTTCAATAAATATATTGAAAAAGTCCCAATGTGTATTCTGTATAATTCTCTGAGAGAAAGCAGGCCCGAGTGACTGAGCGAAATATTCTGTACTGTTTCCATGGGTTGTATGATCATACAACTACCTCGTTAATCACTACTGCCTAAACCACGAAGGCTAAACAACGATCAAAGGCAAACCACTAATGTATTGAACAACAACTTCATGAATCATGAAAAGTATTTAATTGACATATATCCCGAATCTCCCACTATGTTTAAAACAGAACATACCATGAGCAACCTTCTTTCTGCATATGTCGGATGAAAACAGGGGGAAATGTCACAACATCCACAACTTATCCAGTGCGCAGCTCCTTGGAACGTCACCAGAACAAAAGAGAAGAATCCAGCCTCATACACGGCTCCTAAGTCTCAAGATAAGTAGTTTGAATGGATGTTTGTGCTTTGTTTAAAATGCACTCACCGCTGATTTCAAAAAGTACCGGGCAGACTTCAACATTAAAAAAAACGCTCCCACAAACTCCTGAGCTGCGCACAATATTATTTTTCCAATCATTACCGGTGTGTTACCGTGAGTAGATGGCCCTCCACATCATCAGTGAAAGTTTCCTCACATGTAGAGTGAGCAGCTGCAAGGCATGCGTCCTCCACACATAACGTTCAGCTTTGGAGGTGACAGTGGCACTTGTGGTCTAGACTTGCTGTACGATCTGTGAGCCCTGCCTGGGGCAGCTCCAGGTGAAGTAGTGAAATGTTGGTGGTTTGCCTGAATAGTACTGATTCCTGAATCCTGATGCCTGCATGTTTTTGTGAGGTGGTCTACTGTCTGATACATGTTTGACACTGTGCATATAAAGCGCACTGTACAACTCTTTCTCCCTGGCATAGGCAAGGTGGATCTTTAGCATCGGTAGTGGAATATGTATACCCTATGGGGTTCGCGTTTCTAATCGATACAAAGTGCAGTGAGTGTTTCACCCTTACAAGGTGTATAACATGAATACCATATCTGTTCGATGGTCGATTTAATGCACATTCTGTATATAATTACATTAGGGAATCATGGTTATCTGCCAGGAGCAGGACCCAGACTTGAAAAGAAGTATAAACACTCTCAAACCATTTAGGGCTAGATGTAGGTAAATCTTATTTACCGATTCATAAATACCTAATTTTAACCATTCAGTATTTCTGAATCGGTAAATAAGATGTAGGTAAAAATTCGGTAATTTTTACAGAATCGGTAGGATTCGTTAATTACCGATTCGGTAATTACCTAATCAGTATTTGCCATTGATTCCTATGGGCCTTGAAGCCCATAGGAATCAATAGCAAATATTGCTTCGGTAATTACCGAATCGGTAAAAATACCGAATTGCCAAGGGAATACAGGGTGTCACTTTGACACCCTGTTACACCCCTGTTTCTGGCTTGTGTGCCATGGCATGTATGTGTGTCACATGGGACAGGTGTACATGCACAGATGTGCATGTACACAGGAATTCGTTATTTACCACCCAATGGTATTAGGTGGTAAATAACGAATTCTAAAGGCCCTGTAGCACTGTTTAAAGTGCTACCTACATAAGAAATTACAGATTCGGTAATTTTACCGTTCGGTAAAATTACCGATTTGGTAAATTTACCGAATCTGTATGTTTTTTCTACCCCTACATACCAATGTCCAAATACCGGTCGGAAACGGCCGAAAATCAGTATTTTCGGCCGTTTCCGACCGGTATTTGGACACCTACATCTGGCCCTTAGTTTACTATTTTTGACCTTTACATACACACATATACATATATATATATATATATATATATATATATATATATATATATATATATTACCTACTGGCGGTCGCCAGTAGGTATATATAGTTAGGATTTTTTCTCTATGGAACTTTTGAAAATTCTATGTCTAATAACTTTGGCGTTTGTGGACGGAATCGGCTGAAATTTTCAGGAAAATGGCACATTTTGTTTCTGATCAGCCCCTGAAAATTTGGGGGGGTTTCGTCAAGGGGGGGCCGAGAAAAAAGGGGGGGCCCAAAATGCGTTTTTCCCATTCATTTTTCCATAGGGCCTTTGGCCTCACTTTTAGCTCGAACGGCTGAATGGATTTACACGAAACATGGCAAAATTGTAGGGACGGTTTGCCCGATGTGCCTTTGCTGGGTCTCAATATATGTGCTCCAGTGGATTTTGAGAAATTAACGTTTAAAAAAACAGATATATCTGTGACAGCGTCCTAGATAGCGCTCCAGATCGCGTACTTTTCGCGTAACGGAGCTTTGCGAAGCGAAGCTGATTGGCTCTCCGGTGTCTGTAAACATTCTAAACAGTCCGTAGCGGCTGCCATCTTGTCTCTCGGTAGGATCGAGAGACAAGAGGAGGCCAAAACAAAGGGGGAAATGAAGGAAAGGGGGCAAGGTAGACCCCTTCTGACCCTCTAGGATTGATGAGGGGGATATTAAAGTGCCCCGCGGGGCCAAAAAAAAAAATTGTTTTTTTCGTGGGGTGCGCCCGGTTTGCGTACTGGAAAGCGGTCTGGGGAGCGTAGTATAAGGAAACTAGAATGATTGACTTTTAACTTATTGTATGTTTATTGATTGTTCGTTTTGTTGTTTTTTTTGGTTTTTTTATTTACGTAGCTACATGTAGGTATCAATGTAGAGTCTATAATTTAATAAACGCCGTCTCCTTTGTAGATATGTTGCTTGTTGTTAAAGAAGTTATTGTGGTATATGGAATTCATACCATAGTCTGTCTGGAAAGCCGAAACAACATGGAGGCAGGAGATGATAAAGAGATGTTAAATACACATTGGAGATAATATAGTGGGAGAAAGCAAGTAACTATGTACAAAGTAAGTATGTAACACCAAAAAGTTGCACAGTATATTTAAAGTCTGACTTCACGTTATAATCAATTTGCTACTAGTTTTCAATATATATATAAAAATAAATAATGTGTCAAACAATTTTTGAATTAAGAAATTAAAATTTATTTTTCAGATTGTTTTTCAAAATTTAAAAGAAAATCTAAAAAATCGTGATAATTTTTTTCTTCATTTTTCAGTAGAAAATCTACTGCATCTACACATTGCACAAGTTCATTGTTTATTGTGTCGTCGTAGAAATCCATGTCAACTTCTGTCTCAATTTTTTTTTCTGTTTCAGTTTTCAAGTTGTTTTCTTGTCCTTCCATTTTGAATTCTGAAAAATGAATTTTTAAAAAATATATCAGTACAGAAAGGGTATTGTTGGGTTTCAGTACAGACAGGCAGTTTGGTTATTTAAACAGTGTTTTTTTCTTTGGGCAGTGTATGGTATCAAATTGGAAGTAGAAATATGAAGAAAATTATCAAATAAACTCTTAGTCAATTCTGAATTATACTAGAGAAGTCTAACTCTATCCTTAACTCAGGGCCGGCGCTAGGCATGGGCAGCGTGGGCTGCCGGTCAGGGCCTCGCACTCAGCCTATCAGCATGGGGCCACACACTGGTGATGTGTCCTTTTGTTTTCCTGGAGATCTATCACAAAGAAAGGTGTCGCCTGCAATTAAGGTCCATTGGCGGGGGCCCCTCCTTGGGCCTCTCATGGATGGTGTCAGGAGGTATAGGGGAGGGAGAAGGAGACGCTCCCTCAATTGCAAGGAGACCATTCACAGACACTGTGGGGGGCCCATTGTCCAGCATTTTGGTGCACCCTCAGTTTTAAAAATAATATCTTACCTTTTAAATATAATTTGAAGTTATCAGTTGATTTTTTGTTGTTCTGCACTTCACGAAGTAGTAGTCAAAATGGCTGTGTTTCTTTCTCTTTGTTTATATATATTCAGGTACATAACCAATCAAATGTCATGATATAGTAGTAGAAATTGTAAGTAATATTTTAATTGGTTGTCATTTCCAACACTTTCGATATGTTTTGTGAAGTAATTTACCTCAGGGATTTTAGAGAGTTCTACATGCTAAATGGCTAAATGGTATTCCAACTAAATTTGTGAAAATGGTAGGGATTGGTATGTAGTATGAGCTACTGTTTAATTGGTGAAAGTGTCTCCAGTGGTTTTTCTGTAAATTACTTTCCCACCTTTTTTGAGCGAGTGCTTGTCAGTGCGTTTCCCGGTATGCGAACTTGCAGTGTTACGGGAGTCCTCCATTTTGTGTTTCGGTAGAATTGAGATACAAGGTGGAGGGTAAATAATGTTCAGTATGGGTAGATTGGGGTACTTTAGACGTATACTGTTTCCCTAAGTTTTCTGAGGGTGGCTGAGGAGGCTCATATATGTCGATAAAAAAAAATAGTTTTTTTTCGTGTGGTTAGCTGCAGGTACGCGAATTGGGTAGCGTACCGGGAAGCGAATATAGGTGAAATTAAGTGGAAAAAAAGGTTCATTCGAAATTTTAAAAGAGTACACTAAGTTAAGGTAGCTCTGAAAAGAGCTTTTGGGTTCTGTGTATGTTCTAGAAAGTTATAAGTAGGAACCAATACACATTCTTAAATTTAGTATGAAAACTCTGTTCCCCTCATCTGAGAAATGCACGCCATCTCCTCTGTAGATATCTTGCATGTAGTAACGCAAGTTATTGTTGTAGATGCAGCCCATTCCATGGTCCCTCATGCAAGCTGAAACAGACTTATTTACATGCTTCCTCTATTTCTCAATTTGTGGACAAAATTGATTGGACCACCTCCATTTTTGTCTTTGGCATATATTAGAATATACCAAGGCAGTTTGAGGAAAAAGTGTCATCAATTGCTCAAAGGTGTCCTTTAAAGGCATTTCCAGACCTACCCCCGTCAAAGTGCCCAAATCGTTTCCTCCACAGTGCACTATCATGAGGTCAGGGGTTGGCAAATGTAAAAAGGTTTTCACCAATGGTATCAATTGGTGACATTTCAATCCTCTTCGACCAATCCATTTGATTTCCACATTTTGTAAATCGAGGTTGTGTAAATTTCTGTTATCAGTATACCTGTGAGCCCAGTGGATGTAGCTATGTCCCAGAATCCAGACTGAAAACATGGCTAGAGGAGTTTTTGCTGCAGTCAGATGAAGTGTGGGAATGAAATGGCAGTTGAAATAGTGATTTTTGTAATGTAAAAAACTGTGGAGTTTAAGTGCAAATGATTCATTAGCAGTGATTGGTGTATTTTCATTGCTGAAAACAGAAAGTTAGGGTGCATGGATGTGTTCTTTGAAAGATGTATTTTGAATGGTTATTTAAAAATGTTGTTATGAAAGATTGCAGTGGATTAGCAGGTGTACTGAGAGTTCAGAGTTCATTTGAAACATTGTTGTGTGAACTTGTGGTCATGATAGGTCAGGCAGGCGGTAGTTGCTATGGAAAAGAGGTAGAAAGGGCAGAGGGGGAAAGGGTGTTGATTTGAAAAAGGTGAGGGAAGAGTTTTTATTGGCTGACATGAGAGATATGTGTGGTGAATATCAGCGTTTCGGTGCCTTTGTTGGTTCCAGCCTCTGGAGTGCATACCTTTAATTCTGGTACAGAATAATTGGTGTGTTTCTGAGACTGTTTTCAATTTCAAAAAGAATTTGTAAAGGTGAGTTATCGTTTATATATTTTAGTTAAAGAGTAGTATGCTTTTTTGCGTAAATAAGAAAGTCAGCTGTGTATTTAAAATGATGTTTTGCGTTAAGTGTTTGCATTCTGCTTTCAAAGGCGATTTTGCATTCTTCATTTATAGAATCGGAGAAATTATTGGTTCGGTAAAATACCGAATCGGTAATTTTACCGATTCTGTAAATTTGCTATGTAGGGGGGAGTCTTCTGAGTCTCAAATGACTTAACGAATCGGTATTTTAGCATGAAATCAAACTTCATGGTAAAATACCGATTCCGGTGTGCATCCACATTTGTGCATGCACACGTATGTCATGTGAAAGGCAGACCTGCCCTTACATGAATGTAGGTGTATAATTGTTTTACATAAAAGGTTTTAAAACTTTGTTTGAAATCAAATGCATGCACACTTAGGGCCCGATGTAGGTGGTCGTTTAGGCCATTTACCGACCGGTTACGGCCGATTTCGGTCGTTTCCGACCTGTAAATGGCGAAAAGGTATGTAGGCGCCTAAATCCAGGGCCACATGTAGGTAAATTTACAGTTACAGAATCGGAGAAATTGTTTTTGATGGTAAAATGATGTGACTCCTGCAATGCGTCGCTTTTGCGGAACAGATATATGATGTAATTGTGTTGTTAATGTTACGGTGTACATGTAAAAAATGATGCATAAGTGTTGCACGGGCATTGTAGATACTCTCCTATGTGTGATTAGCAATTTCAAGTCACTTCCCCCGGGTTCAAGGGCCTTGTAAATACGTCCCCATGTGTGTCTGGTCATTTGAAGTCATTTTCCTTTTAGTGTAAGACCCTTGTAAATACGCCCCCATGTGTGCCTGGCAAATTTTAATTTTGATTGTTTGAGTTACATAGCCATGTTAAAAGTTATTGAAAAAAAGGTGCAAGTTCCTTAAAAAAACGTTTTCATGTGTATTAGGGCATTTTAAGTCTGTTCCCCATGAATGTAGGGGCCAGATGTAGGTGGCTGAAAATAGCCATTTACCGATCGGTAACGGCCGAATTCGGCCGTTACCGACCGGTAAATGGGCATTGACATGTAGGGGCCCTTAAATGTTGCGTTTTCGGTAATTTTACCGAATCGGTAATTTTACCGATTCGGTAATTTTAATGAATCGGTAATTTTACAGATTCGGTAATTTTACCGAAAATGCAAGATTGAAATGTGGGTAGCCAATTTTCCATTGGCACATGGCTTTCAGAATCGGTATTTTACCATGGAATACAAATCCATGGTAAAATACCGATTTCCGTGTACATGCACATCTGTGCATGTACACATATGCCATGTGACAGACAGACGTGTCCTTAGGGCATGTCTGTGTGCCACATTGCACACATGCCCGTTTTGGGGGTGCTAGATGGTGTCAAAGTGATACCCCCTGCACCCTTGACAAATTCGGTATTTACCGATTCGGTAAATAATGAATCGGTATTTGAATTGAATTCTATGGGCTTAAAGGCCCATAGGATTCGATAGCAAATACCGATTCGGTATTTACCGAATCGGTAAATACCGAATTTTTAAGGAATCGGTAATAAATCAGATGTTGGTACCTACATCCCATTTACCGATTTTGAAATACTGAATCGGTAAAATTCGGTAATATTCGGTATTTCAAAATCGGTAAATGTGATTTACCTACATCTGGCACTAGGTGTATTATTGTTTTACATAAAATGTTTTACAACTTAGTTTGAAATCAAATGCATGCACACTTATGGCCAGATGTAGGTGGTCGTTTCAGGCCATTTACCGACCGGTTACGGCCGTTTCCGATCGTTAAATGGCAAATCGGTATGTAGGGGCTTAAATCCAAGGCCACATGTAGTTAAATCTACATTTACAGAATCGGAAAAATTATTTGTTCGGTAAAATACCGATTCGGTAATTTTACCGATTCTGTTAATTTGCTATGTAGGGTGGAGTCTTCTGAGTCCCAAAGGCCTTAACGAATCGGTATTTTAGCATGAAATCAAACTTCATGGTAAAATACCGATTTCGGTGTGCATGCACATGTGTGCTCGCACACCTATGTCATGTGAAAGGCAGACCTGCCCTTAGGGCTGGTTTGCTTGCCACATGGCACCTGTGCCTGTTTTGAGGGTGTCAGAGGGTGTCAAAGTGATACCCCCTGCACTCTTGTGCATACTTTTTTTTTATAGCATTGTCGAATCTAGTTCTTACTGTTATTGATTTACTGTTTGGTAATAGTGGTTAATAACATTTTTTATTATATTTCACCACAGATTCAACTGCAGATTATTTGGGAATTAGACAATGCCGTCTAAGGATAGAATTCGAAAGGCTACAAAACGTCAAAGACAGCAGTTACCTAATATTTTGCAACAGTCCTCTACATTAATATTACCTCAACGGACGAAGAGAACACCGGGTAAGAGAACCAAATCATTCCTTAAAAACATTTGTAGAAACAAAAGTATAACTACAGAACAAATTTTAGTCCAGAAAAAGAGAGCCAATTTAAATGGAAACGAAAGGCCCGTGAAAAAAGTTTGTGCTAGAGCTGGAGATAACTCTGTGCATGGCAGTAGAAGGGCAAATATTTTCAGGGACATTCGTAAGCGAATGTTCCGTAACAGGGTAATTGTCAATTTGGTAAAACAATTTAAAAAAGGTCAACAGAAAGTGTCATTTGATAAGAAAAAGAAAAATGTAGGGAAAATTATTGATCAGGCTTTCGAAATCAAGCGAAAGTTATTTATTTTGGTAATTAATAGAATTAGGAAACTAAACAAGGTAATCTATGTTTTCAAATCTAATAGTAGATGGAAGAGAGACGTTAATCGGAGTAATTTTTGTGAAGTTTTCTTAGGAGAATGGATGCATAGTTCAAATAGTGAGGCATTTTTTAATGAGGAGAGTTATTTTCAGGACAATGTTATGGTGCATGCAGTTGACAGCAGTGGTCGAGCATATGAGGTAAAAGATGGTCATCCGGTTGAAAAAGAAATACTTGTGTCTGCAGATGCAGAAGAGGCGCTAAGTGATGAGGTTTTAGGGAGACGTCCTAAGGGACCAGTGTACACCTGGAAGTGTAGTTCTATTTGCAGTGTGCGACAGGATTCTATCAATTTGCTTTGTGATTTTATACGGACATTTCATAAGAAAAGTGTAAAGCAAAAAATAAAGTTGTTGCAAGAATTAGATCCTTGCAGAGTGAGACAAGTGACAGGTTTGCGTGGTCATTCACTGGCTTGTCCTTCTAGGAGAGTATGCCAGAGTGCATTTCATCATTTCAGGATGCTTGCAGTGCATCATAATAAAGTGAGGAAATTAGTTAGAATGTTGTATTATGCTAAGAGTCCAGCAATTATGCTTAAAAAATTAAGCAAAGCTCTTTTGCATGGTTCTGAAGTAGATGTGAAGAATATTTGTCAAGAAATTGAGTTCTGTTATTTTGCTGGTAAAGAGAACAATGTTGATATTGAACCACTAGAAGATGGTAATGTGGAAGACAGTGAACAGATTTTCAGTACAGATAAGTTTCACAAGGAAATTTCCACGTTTATGGTGAAAACAAGTGAGAGGCCTAATTTCACTTGTGTGTGTTGTCGACGGACTTATTATAAGAATCAGACTAAGTTAGTGGATATATATGCAAAGAGTGATATGGAAAACAATAGTGAATGGAAGGATTTTGCCACATACTTGATGGTAGAAAATTGTTTTGATTTGGGAGCAGAGACCAACGTATGTGTACTTATTGCTATAACAAATTAAACCAAAACCAGATGTCTGCTAGAGCGGTTTATAATAATCTGGATTTAGATGACATTCCTTATGAATTGAAGGATTTAAATACTTATGAATCTATTTTGATTCAAAGTGTCCATCCCTTCCAGGCTATTGTACGAATGGAGCCAAAGACAGGGAAGTTGCCTCCATCAGATTTACAGAGAGGATTAAAGGGAAGGGTTGTTTATTTGCCTTTGGATTTGAAGAAAAACATTAATACAATTGGAGTAGAGAAAGTGGAAGAGGAACCTCTTGTTATCATAGTTAATGGTGTTCCGACAAAGAGTAAGAAAATCTGGCAAGATTTAGTGGATGTTAGGAAAGATAAAAAGGCAACATTGTATTTGATAAAAAATAATAAGTACTACAAG
Source organism: Lissotriton vulgaris (assembly GCF_964263255.1). Classification (NCBI taxonomy): domain Eukaryota; kingdom Metazoa; phylum Chordata; class Amphibia; order Caudata; family Salamandridae; genus Lissotriton; species Lissotriton vulgaris. Next base: position 555,353,344 of record NC_141694.1, read on the forward strand.
AATGTATGTGTTGCAGAAGAGGAAGTAAGTGAAGAAGAGGACAGCGATTTGTGTCCTGGTCAAATTGAGAAAATAGAAGCCTCTAAAAAGGAAGAAATATATGAACATTATAGTGTTCATCCTTTGCATTCCAAGGAAGTCATGGGGAATGCTATTGAGTTGTTTCAAATGAAACAAGCCAAAGGGAGTCCTATTAGTGTTTGGGAGGAAAGTTTGGAAGCTCAGTGTTTCCCACAGTTATTTCCCACAGGTCGAGGAGGACGTTATGATGAGCGACCTGTTCAAATTCCTGCTTCAGAATACCGGACTTTACGATTGTATACAGAAGATCCTAGGTTTCGACAATGCATTCCCTATTTATTTCATCTATTGTTTGAAAGTGATCTCTCTGGATTGTCTTATGCAGTGAACCACATCTTGAAAAGTGGTATACAACTGCGAAATATCTCGGCAAGGGACTTTATGGATAAAGTCAATGTGCAAGACAGTATTTTGGATTCTCACCTGATTAATCTCATGGCTTGTCAGCGTGGTACTAATGAGTATTGGTACCGCCGTCATGGTGACTTAAAATGTATGCTGAGGAACTTAGGAACTCCCACATGGTTCCTCACTCTCAGCTGTGCTGAGTATGGCTGGGAAGACTTACTTGAATTTCTACGAGAGGTAAATGGAAACATTGAAAATATTGAATTTAAGACACCCGGAGAACTGTGCTCTTTGGATCCTGTGAATGTTTGCAGGTACTTCAATCATAGATTTGAGGCTATGATGTCTTTCATCACGAACAAGAAAAATCCACCTCTTGGAGAGGTATTGGATTTCTTTTGGAGAAATGAGTATCAAGCAAGAGGTGCTCCTCATATACATATGCTACTATGGATCAAAGATGCACCCAAATTTGGAACAGATCCGGATGACTTAGTGATGAGTTTCATAGAACAGTATGCTACATGTGCTGTTCCAAAGACAAATGAAGACAAAAGTCTAAGAGAACAAGTTTTACGGTTTCAAAGCCATCGTTGTGGAAAGTACTGTCGTCGAAAATTCAGAAACAAGGACAAATACTACACCAAATGTCGTTTTGCATTTCCACGGTTGGTGTTATCAAAAGGAAGAGTTAACAATTTGATGTCATCGCTGCGACATAATGTGACGAGGAAATCACCCAAAAAAACATACAATTTGAAAAGAAACGAAGAGTCCAAGTACATCAACGACTACAACCCAGTGATTTTGTCCATGTGGAATGCTAACATGGATATACAGTTTGTGGCTGACAACTGTATGGCTGTTGCTCGGTATGTGACGTCTTACATCACTAAAAAAGAAAAGACAGAACTGAAGGATATGTGGGAGGATATTTCCCATCAAAAGAGCCTCAGTAAGAAGTTGTACAGTTTCAGTCTGAAGATGTTGTCGCATCGAGAAATTGGAGCTTATGAATGTTCTGACCGGTTATCTTCAGCAAGTCTCTATGCCAAATCTAGGAGAATCATTTGGGCGAGTCTTGGTCTTGCTGCAACGCGTAATCGAGTTCTGAAACCTGTACGGGAAATTGAGTATTTGGCGGAGAAGGAGCCAAACAGTACAGATATTTTGAAGAGCAACATGTTGGATACATATTATCCAAATAGAAGCAGTCACCTGGAGAATGCTTGTCTGTATGAAGTTCTTCAAAATTACGTTTTCAAGAGGAACATCAAAGAAGATATTGATAAAGGTGTGTATGCTGTAATTGGAAGTGAGGGATGTCTGGTCAAGCAAAAAAAATGTCAATTGATAAATCATCGAAAATTGGATTGCGAATCTCCCAAAAGAAAAGAGTTTTTCTATTTAGCTCTTTTGCAACTTTTCAAGCCTTGGCGTGCAGAAGAGGAACTGCTTGGAGATTTCCTCTGTTACGAAGACTCTTTCAATGCAGCCAAGGAGTCCATAGAATGTCCTGTTTTTCCAAAATATCTACAAATGTTGAATGCAGAAATTGAGCAGGAAGCAACAATTGCAGCCGAGATTGCTAGAGACAGTTCTCAGGACAGTCAGAGTTCTGTTTCATTGAGTCAGGATCCACTAGGAGAACCAGTTATTGAAAATGAAGCTGCTACTGCCATGATTGAAGTGGAAAGAGCCATGGCACATGCTCAGAAGGATGCGGTTAACTTAGAAGAATTGGAAAGACAACTTAACGTTGAGCAGAGGAAAATATATGTCGAAGTTACCAACCAAATTGAGCATGGATTAAGTCATGAGAAGAAAGAGTGCTCATGTACGTCGTTGAAGCCTGTCCGACTGTACGTGAGTGGAGAAGCAAGAACTGGAAAAAGTTTCCTTATTAAAGCAATTTCATGTTATATGCAGAAAAGGACTGATTCATCACTGTCTTGTGTTGTGACCGCTCCAACTGGGCTGGCAGCTCATAACATTAAAGGGATTACTTTGCATCAGTTACTGATGCTGCCAGTGGAGCATGATAACAAATTACAATACCACAAGTTATCTGGAGATGCTTGTTGTGAAGTATCTCGAGTTTTGAAGAAGATGAAACTTCTTATCATTGACGAAGTAAGCATGGTTTCAAATCTCATGCTTGCTTTTGTGCATTTAAGAATGCAGGAAGTTCTTAAAACAGAGTATGATGTGTTATTCGGTGGCAAACACATCATTGTTTTTGGTGATCTTCTGCAGCTGACACCAGTGAAAGGACAACCAGTGTTTAAACTGCTTACACATGAAGATACCAAGAAGTGCCTAGGGAGCATTGGCAACGTTAACATATGGTTAAACTTCAGTTATGCTGAGCTGCGTGAAAATATGCGTCAGGCGAAGGACGAAGATTACAAGAATATTCTACAAGATATTAGAATCGGGAGAGTGACTGAGCGTGGTAAACAAGCTTTACATGCACGCTTACTGTCAAATTTATATCCAGAAGAAGACGTTTTGCCAGAGGATATTTTTCAGAAAATTACTGTGAAGAAATCTGGAATATGTTTGATGCCAACTCTTGCAGAATGTTCCATCTTCAACAACAAAATGTTGAATTTAGAAAAACAAGAGATTGTAAAACTTGAAGCTATTGACAAAATAGAGCATATGGGAGCAACAATTATTTTGTCAGAGAATTTGAAATCTAAATTGGATTCATTAGAGAAGACTATATCTAAAACTGCGGGTTTTGAAAAGACTTTGAATGTGTGTTTAAATTGCCGTATCATTTTGAGAAGGAATTTACATGTTGAAAGAGGTCTGGTAAATGGATCAATGGGTAATGTTGTTGATTTTGAGAAATACAGAAATAGAGATGGAATTGAATTTTTAAAAATTAAATTTGATGGCATTGAGGAAGTACAGCTAATTGGTCGTTGCTCTGCTAGGTTTTTGCTTGTTAAAGACTTATATGTTCGCCGTAAGCAGTTTCCTGTTTGCTTGGCATATGCGGTGACAATTCATAAATCGCAAGGTTTAAGTGTAGACACTGCTTTAGTGAATATTGGCAGTTCTGTATTCAAAGAGGGTATGGCTTATGTAGCATTGTCACGAGTCAAAACTTTATCAGGTTTGTACTTGATTGACTGTGATGTCACAAACATTCGTGCAGATCTAGATTGTGTTAAGGAATACAATAGGTTAAGAAGAGAGTATGCGCCACATTTGCCTCAATATCCTTTGATTGAGAAACGTGTGGTAGGCCGGAAACGAATAAATATCAGTAATAGTAGGGAGGTTGTAGCAAAAAGAGCAAAAGTCGATGAACCCAAAAGTGGAAGCAGGAATAAAATGAATTCTGTTGAAAATGTTGTTGGTTTTAAATTTGAAAATAGTTCTGGTGTCAACTGCTATGCTAATGTAGTTGTTAATGTTCTCTTTTCACTAGAGACTTTCAAAGAACAGATTGTGATTAATTTGGAACAAAGTTTATGCTGTTTGTTGAATTCTGTGTTAGAGAAATGTAGTGCTGATAAAACGAGAGTAGAAAGTGTGTCTGAAATTCGTTTTCTGTTAGACGAATGTTCAGGTCAAACAGAATTCTCTGAAAATATTCAGCAGGATTGTCAGGAGTTTTTAATGTATATGCTTGATGTATTGCAAGATAAGGGTGTAGATGTAGATTATCTATTTGGCCTTTCTTATCAATGGCAGCATGACTGCGAGAACTGTAGGCTATCAAGTACTACTAGTGTAGACTCAGAAAGATTTATATATTTAACTTTGCCTGACAGTAAATCAGTATCCTTCAATAAGCTAGTAAATGCAGCCGATCAAAACATGGAGTGCAGCCAATGTAAGTCTGGAATGCTGCCCACGTTAATTTTACGAAGTTATGGCCAGTATGTCATTTTAATGTTCCAACGATGTAGGCCTGATGGAACTAAATTGACAACTTTAATTAATAATTTTGTGGCTTCGCAGTTGTCAATATCAGGAAGGACTTTTAAAACTACTGCAATTATATATCATAACGGTCCTTCAACTAATTCAGGACATTACACAGCTTATTTGAAATCTGGAAACGGATGGTCATTCTGCAATGATTCTGTTTTAACTTTTAAAAAAAGATTACCTTTCCACCTTCAAAATTCTTACCTGGTGTTCTTACAACCAAAATTTTAGGAAAGGAAGCTTGGGATTTGTTTAGAGAAATTTACAGAGGTTTTAATGGCTCCTACTATATATGGCCTTGTGGATAATTGTAGTACAGAGCGAAAACTATTTGTTTTTATAAGCAAAGTCAAGCAGCAGATCAAAAAAAGGAGTAGAGGAAATGTAAGTCTGCAATGCTGTCCACATTATTTTTGAAAACTTATGGATGAAACGTCATTTTACAATTTCAACTACATAAACTAGAAGAAAATAAGTTGTCCAGTTTAATTAAAAATGTTTTTGCTACACAGTCATCGATTTCAGGAAGAACATTTGCAACTGCAGTTATTACATAATATGCTGGTCCTTTGACAACATCTGGATATTACACAGCTTATTTAAAATTTTAAAAATGGCTATTCTTTCAGCAAACATTACTAATTGAGTATGAAGCAATGTTGCCTTTTAACTTGATTTTTGAAGTCAGAATTTAGGGTAGGTAATTGGACTACAATGATTCTAGGTGTTGCTGTAACTTAGTGTGCTGTTTCAAATTGCTTTGTATGTCTCAGTTTTCTTAAAACAATTGAGTTTATCTTTCAGAAAGTGGCGGGCAGAAAATAGTAACAGCACAACTGAGTATAAGCTGTTCATAGGATATCCTTTGACGTCATAGAAAGTAAGTTACTTTGGAGAAGTTCCTATTTCTGCTTATTTATATTATTTGGGTTTTTTAAGCACAATCATTTTGATTGTGTTTTTTTTTTCCCCGCTGTTATATGATGAATACCTTCAACTCACTGTTTTCAGTGAAATTTGATTTTTTCTGATAACAGCAAAAATAAACCATTAAATATGTTTAATTAATTTTCTACTTTGAATTGTGATTTTGTAATATGTATATGGATTGGTGTGGCTCACTGATTAGAGGTGGTAGACCCAGAAGCAGAGGTCGGCCTGGGCCTTGGTCAGCGGACTCGATAATTTTTGCTTCGGTGCCTACTCCAACCATGGGTCCCACTCAGCAACTTTGGGTAATAGCTTGCTTAATCTCAACTAACAGCCCCATCAGCGCCGGGGATGCATGGCATCACCTTGGGGATGCTCAGGAGGGTTTATCTCACATGGAAAGCCAGGATGGGTTCCCCAGCAAAATACAGCGCCGGGACGCTTCTTTGCTGGGTCAGCTGTACGCTTTACTAGTATACCACATTTAACATTTAACATTCATTTTGTCGTATGCTCACTCTTTTTTTACCATCTTGTATTAATTTAAATTTTTTTGTTCTTTCTTACACAGATAAAAAGTATGAAAATGACAATACAGTACGGTAATGACAATTATAAGGTAAGCGTTTAGTACTTTTTACGTTACATGTCTATCAGATTTAACTTTTATTAGTTCCTCTGCTTCTTTTTTGTAACCCTTAGTTTCCTGTCTTTGCTACTTCCTTCATTTCTTTTTCTATTACTTATTTATACTACTCTTTTCACTTCTTTTATCAGTTCCTCTTTCTACAGTAACTGTGTGTTACTCAATCTATTTTTCTTTGTTTTCACATTACTCTCTGTTTATTAATTCGTCTTTTTTAAAAAAAATATTTTTTTTACTTCGCTCCCGGTTCGCCTACTCGGACGCTAATCGGGAAGCGTATCAATAGAAATAGAGGATGCTAGAGTGCTAAACATTCTAGCAATTTTTTTGGAAAAGGGAAGGTAGTTCTGAAAAGAACTTTTTTTTATTATTTTTGATGTTTTATATTTTTTTTGTTTTTTTTGGAGGAAGGAGAAACAAAAATGATTTACTTCAAAGGGCTCAACAGGAGCAACAAAAAAAAATTACTTTCTAGGACGTTTTGGACATTGATGATTTTCAAATGATCTATTTATTAAAGTAATACTCATTTCTCCGCATGAAATTAATTTTCCACACTGTACACAAGTCAATCTCATCTGCCCAAAGTTCTTTTGCAGATTTGGAACCGTTTCCCTTGCCTCTGACTCACTTATTGTAAAGTCATTGGTGGATGTTTTTGCCGGTCGGGGGTTTTCCACCAAATCTCGAAATTGCGCTTTGGAATAATTAAGAGGGTGCCAAGTCTCCATGTGCCGATGCATGGTATGATTACCAAAGCTATATTTTTTTTCGGTCCCTCTCGATAGTGTTTTTTTGCAGATGAGGCAGGTAACGTACCTAGCATTAACTTTCTTTTCATGAGAAGGAAAAGAAAAAAATTGCCAGATAAAATTCACTTTCAAACGGGACGTTCTTGGCATTTCTTTCAGAAAGCCACTTGTCCCTTGCTCCTGTTCCTCGTCTTCCTCTTCTTCCTGGTCAAAGATGACCTGGCTAGTCGGTCCTGTCTTCTTTGGTGGTGGTGGAGGTGGTGGAGATCCACCAGCTGCAGCTAATAGAAATGCCATGTCTTAGCAAACAAAAACAGGTCTTTCTCTCATAAAAATGAAAGTCGGAGTGAGGAAAAAAGGTGGGACTTTCATCATTTGGGAAAACAAAATGTTCTAAACCAATGAAAAGTGTTTGTTTTACGTCATATGATCAAGCGTTCCATCATTAGGAAACTAAAAGTAAAATCAACCAATGAAAAGTTTTATTAACTAGTTACATGACCTGTTATGCTTACGTTCCGCGTTCCCCACCGCGCCTTGGATCGAATCCGGGGCTTTACGTTTCGCGCCTTTGTTTGCGTTCCAGAACGCTTCCGGGTGCGCTAACGCAGCACGTCATAAGGGGCATTACGTAGTAACGCGATATGTTGCGTTTATGGGACGCGTCACGATGTGCCTTTCTAACTCGGTATTTGCACTAACGGAACGTTTACCGATTCGCGGACCGGCAACGAAACAAGAAAAAATAATTTAAACTATAATATAAATTGAATTAAAAAAATATAATACAAATATATATATAAAATATTTGTGAATTAGAATAAAAATATGTGTTATAGCTACAGATATTTGCTATTAAAAAACCATTGAAATTCACGGAAAAAACCATAGGTTTTAGGCCATATATAGTTAGGGATTAGCATTTACAAAACCTTAATTTACTCGCACAAAACCATAGAAATTCGCATATATAGTTAGATGCAATAACTATATATCGCGCACCCGCAACTCACTGCTGATGATGTCACATATTACATCATTCATGACATGGTCAGTGACATCACTGTTGACATCACTGATGACATCTCAAATGACATCATTCATGACATGGTCAGTGACATCACTGATGACATCACTGATGACATCTCAAATGACATCACTGATAAAATCACTGATAACATCTCATTTGTCATTACTGATCACATCACTGATGATATAATTCATGTGATAATACGATCAACCTCTTCAGACTCTAATATAACCTTAGATACAATCAGTGTAAACAGACTCTCACAGACTGTCACTCATCCATGGAGTTACTCACACACCTAGTCAGTCATGCAAAGAATCAATCACACCTCCATTTCCTCAACTATACAGTTATACACACCTTACTTAATCAAACATATACTAACACATATTTACTCTCTTATACAATCCCTGATACAAGTTCACAATGATCCATACAGCCACTCACACATTCACTGGCTCTTATGCACAGTTATTTATATATGTCAACTCTTACATGTACTGTGTTTTACATATGTACTTACTTTAACATGTAGCACTGAGAAATCCAATTACTCACCAATGCACTCATGCTGATAGTCAACCGCCCATACAGCTGTTTTCACATGCACTTTTGAACCCATACATGTACTGAATCAACTGCTCACACATCTATGCACAGAGTCACACACCTCCCAGCCACCCCCACACACACACTCACTCTCCCATACAAATATTTGGGCAACCAATCAATAACCCATATAGTTACTCATATAGCTACTGATCAACACATGCAGCAGTTTACAGAACTACAGTAATAATGATGCACAAATTAAGACAGTTTAGTCACTAACCCATGCACTCAGTGAGACACATTTAATCATTCTCTCATACAGTCAGTCATGCACCTACTAAATCCTTCATCCAAACACTTATACATCCACTCATTGTTCAATATGTAAGACATATTTTAACTTTACAGAAATATACAGTCACTGGATGTTGTCATTTGATATGTCATCAGTGATGTCATCAGTGATGTCACTGACCATGTCATGAATGATGTAATATGTGACATCATCAGCAGTGGGTTGCGGGTGCGCGATATATAGTTATTGCATCTAACTATATACGCGAATTTCTATGGTTTTGTGCGAGTAAATTAAGGTTTTGTAAATGCTAATCCCTAACTATATATGGCCTAAAACCTATGTTTTTTTCTGTGAATATATATATATATATATATATATACACATTAGTGCCACCTATTGGCCAGTAAGGAGACCGTTGTTCATTTAATTCGTTTAGTGTTTCGTTGTTTGTGTAAGTCGTGGTTGATGATGTCGTTGTTGTTCATGTAAAGGTCGCTGTTTTGGGTCCTGATGTTCAGTTCAGTCGTTGTTAAGACTTCATTATTGAGGATGTTTCCCGTTTCCATGATCCCAGGTGATCAGGGTTGTCATGTTCAGTGGTTGCCAGAGTACATTCGCTCCGTGGAAAGGTTAGGGGGGCTTATGGTGGCACTATGAGCTAGCTGGTCCGTAGGTCAACATATCCCACAGGGGTGTCTGGAATCAGTCTTGACACCAAGTCTTTAGTTAATATTGTCCAAACAATGTGCAGATCCTATGGATTGGTAGGAACTATACGGCATGGCACCACCAACGTTGGTTAGGCTCTTATTTAACAGTCAAATTTGAGTAGTTCAGTAGTGCTTTCTCAGAGACCCTTACTCACATTAAACCGGAGACGTTCGTAGTGGGAAAGGTAATCCACCTCAGCCGAATAGGTAAGTCCTACTTATTGGCTTTAGGTTTTATCAAGCTTGAAGGATTAAAGATTTTTCCCAAACTGTACAAACCAAATCTTAATCAATTAATTTTTTCGTAAAATACTTTTCAATTTTAACAATGAACAAACAAGCTGGCAATGTTGATGTACATGTAGCTACTCTAAATATTTCAGAAAATTTCGGACAGGCAGTTACTATGAAATAATTACAACATGGCCACCCGGCTATGGGAGGAGATTTTACCTTTGTAATTGAGACACACGAAGCATTCAGGACTGATGTGTACTATTCTTGGGTTAGATTCCAAGCCGCAAACGCACGCACAAAATTGTTTCACACTTACATTGAAGATGAGACACCAGATGAATACTTTCTATACATGAAAAACCCTGGTAGCACCTACAGTATTGTGAAGGTGTCTTTCTGGGAACAGGCATTTGGGTACTGTCAATTACAGCAAAGATAAACAAAAAATGCTTGGAAACTGTCTTTGGTTCAAATGTTTTTAGTTTTCAAAACATGAATCTTTCATATATTTATGATATCTCTTCAAATGTTTATGTTGAAGTATTCCATCATACATCATAATAGTAATCACGTTTAGATTCCATGCCATCAATATGCATTTCGGCACTGGGCCTTCGTCAGGGGAATAGCTACGCCAAATATAAATGTTCACTTTAACTGTTGGGAAATTCCACTTAATAAATCACTGCCACCTCTACATACTTAACATAATAATCAATCAATCAATCAATCAAAGACATTTATAGAGCGCACTACTTACCCGGAGGCGCTTGGGGGGGGGGGGGTGCTGCTACTGCTCGAACAGCCAGGTATTGAGCTTCTTCCTGAAGGAGAGGTGGACTTGGGTCAGGCGCAGGTCGGGAGGGAGGGAGTTCCAGGTCTTGGCGGCCAGGTAGGAGAAGGACCTTCCTCCTGTTGTCGTTCTTCGGATGCGGGGGACGGCGGCGAGGGCGTGACTGGCTGATCGGAGATGGTGTTTGGGAGCGTAGAAGTTGATGCGGTTGTTGAGGTAGCTCGGGCCTTGATCGTGTAGGGCTTTGTGTGCGTGGGTGAGGAGACGGAAGGTGATTCTTTTGTTGACGGGGAGCCAATGCAGGTCTCTCAGATGTCCGGAGATGTGGCTGTGTCGTGGGATGTCGAGGATGAGTCTGGCTAAGGCGTTCTGGATCCACTGGAGTCTCTTCTGGAGCTTGGCGGTGGTTCCGGCGTAGAGGGCGTTGCCGTAGTCCAGTCGGCTGGTGACGAGGGCCTGGGTGACCGTCTTCCTGGTTTCGGTGGGGATCCACCGGAAGATCTTCCGTAACATGCGCAGGATGTTGAAGCACGACGAGGAGACGGCGTTGACTTGTCTTGTCATGGAGAGGGAGGAGTCCAGGATGACGCCCAGGTTCCGTGCGTGGTCCGTCGGTTTGGGTGCGGTGCCCAGGGCGGGGGGCCACCAGGAGTCGTCCCAGGCGGAGGGCGAGGAGCCCAGGATGAGGACCTCCATCTTGTCTGAGTTCAGTTTCAGGCGGCTGGTCGTCATCCACTCGGCTACGTGTTTCATCCCTTCGTGAAGGTCGGCTCTGGCGGCGGCGGGGTCGTTGGTCAGGGAGAGGATCAGCTGGGTGTCGTCGGCGTAGGAGATGATGTTGAGGTTGTGCTGGCGTGCGATGGCCGCGAGGGGGCTCATGTAGACGTTGAAGAGGGTGGGGCTCAGCGAGGATCCTTGAGGGACGCCGCAGATGACTTCGGTGGCCTCTGACTTGTATGGTGGTAGTCGGACTCTCTGAGTTCTTCCGTCGAGGAAGGAGATGATCCACTCCAGTGCTCTCTCCTGGATTCCGACGTTGCTGAGGCACTGCACTAGGGTGCGGTGGCAGACAGTGTCGAAGGCCGCGGAGAGGTCTAGGAGGATGAGGGCCGCTGTTTCTCCGTTGTCCATCAGGGCTCGGATGTCATCGGTGGCCGCGATGAGGGCGGTCTCGGTGCTGTGGTTGGCTCGGAAGCCAGACTGTGAGGGGCCGAGGGATCCGTTCGTCTCGAGGAAGGCGGCCAGCTGCTTGTTGACGGTCTTCTCGATGACTTTGGCTGGAAACGGGAGGAGCGATATGGGGCGGTAGTTCTTGAGTTCGGTGGGGTCCGCTGTAGGTTTCTTGAGTAGGGCGCTGAGTTCGGCATGCTTCCAGCTCTCCGGGAAGGTGGCGGTGGCGAAGGAGGTGTTGATGATGTCCCGCAGGTGGGGTGCGATGACAGCGTCGGCCTTGTTGAAGACGTGGTGAGGGCAGGGGTCGTTTGGAGATCCGGAGTGGATGGAGTTCATCATGCGGACGGTGTCTTCGGTGCTGATCAGAGTCCAGGCACGGAGGGTGGTGGTGGGGGGCGGAGGTTCGGTCGTGGCGTGCGTCGGTTGAGTGCTGAAGCTGTTGTGTATGCCCGCCATCTTGTTGTGGAAGTAGGAGGCGAGGGAGTTGCAGAGGTCTTGCGATGGGGTGATGTCGTTGTTGCCGGCGTTGGGGTTGGAGAGCTCTTTCACGATGTTGAAGAGTTCCTTGCAGTTGTGTGCGTTGTTGTCCAGCCGGTCCTTGAATGCAGTTTTCTTGGTGGCGCGGATCAGTTGGTGGTGCTTCCGGGTGGCAAGCTTGAGGGTGGTCATGTTGTCCGGTGTTGGTTCCCTTCTCCAGGCATTCTCGATGGCTCGGCAGTTCTTCTTGGAGCTCTTGAGTTCGTCGGTGAACCATGGGGCCTTCTTGCTGCCGGGTCTGCTGGGCGGGGTCCTCAGTGGGGCGAGTTCGTCCGCGCAGTTGCTGATCCACTTCGTGAGGTTGTCGGCGGCCTGGCTGGGGTTCGCTGAGCTAACGGGAGGGTGCTGGCTCGGGGAAGCGGCGAGCTGGTCGGCTGTGATCTTGTTCCAGCTTCTTCGAGCAACCTGTTGCTGGTGGTGGTGGATCGTCGTTCTTTTGAAGGTGAAGTGGATGCAGCTGTGGTCCGTCCAGTGGAGTCCGGTGGAGTGGCTGAAGACGATGTCTTTGCAGGATGAGAAGACTGCGTCGAGTGTGTGTCCGGCGAGGTGGGTGGGGGTGGACACCAGCTGCTTGAGACCGAGGGTGGCGAGGTTATCGAGCAGGGTGATGGTGTTGCGGTCGTTGTTGTTCTCCAGGTGGAAGTTGATGTCCCCCAGGAGGATGTAGTCGGCGGAGGGGAGGGCATGCGTGCTGATGAAGTCGGCGATGTCCTTGCTGAATTGTGTGCGTGGTCCCGGGGGTCGGTAGATCAGGGTGCCTCTGAGGGTGGTTTTGGGGTCCGTGTGGATCTGGAAGTGCAGGTGTTCGGCGGTTGTCAGGGTGTCGTCGGTGTTGGTCTTGATGCGGATGGTGTCCCTGTAGATGATGGCGATGCCTCCTCCAGTGTGGTTGTCGCGGTCTCTTCGGGTGATCTTGTAGCCCTCTTGGATGGCGATGGCGATGTCGGGCGCTGAGGAGTCGTTCATCCAGGTTTCCGTGAGGAAGGCGACGTCAGGGGCTATGGAGTCGAGGAGGTTCCAGAGTTCGATGGCGTGTCTGTGGACGGAGCGGGTGTTGAGGAGGATGCACTTCAGGTGGTTGCTGCTGTCCTTCGGCTTGGAGGGTGCTGGTGTAGTGCAGGTCCGGATGCAGGTCCACTTGCAGGCGTGGCAGCTGAAGGGTCCGTGGGTTCGCCTCGGGGTGGCTCGGTAGCATCCCGGGATTCGGCCGGTGTTGAGTGCGTTGAGGGCGGCGGCGTCGTACGTCCGGCGGGTGGGCTGGGGTCTGCGGGGTCCAGGGGTCCTGGCACTGGGCGCGGTCCAGGTGTGGACGGGCGCAGACGGGCTTACCTTTGGCGCACCTCGGCGCTCAGTCGGTGCTCCCGCTGCGCGCGTCCGCTGCGCGGTCGCTCTGGGGGCGTCATAAGTGAGGAGCCGGGAGGGCGGTTCAGCTGGGTGGCGGGAGCGGGGCGGCCAATGGGCAGGAGGGGGGGCGGAGCGCCAGAGGGCAGTGGCGGGAAGAAGGCGGCAAGAGCACCCCGGAGGGCAGCCGAAGCGGGGGAGAGGGAAACGGAAGGAAGGGTGACCAGGCGGCGGGCGGGGGAGGCAACAGGCACACAGCAGGGGTACAGAAAAATAAACGGGGAAGCAACAGGCAACAGGCACACAGCAGGGGTACAGAAAAATAAAACGGGGAGGCAAAAGGCGACAGGCACACAGCAGGTGTACAGAAAAATAAAACGGGGAGGCAACAGGCGACAGGGGAACCAGGCACGCAGTGGAAGGCAGGCAGGCAGCGGTGAAGACGGAGGTAGCAGGAAGAGCGCAGCCGTCAGCAGGGCAGCCGGCAGAAGGGCAGCGTGCTGGCAGTAGCAGGCAGGAGTGTCGTAGGTGGGGCGACCTCGCCTGGGCAGGCTCGAGTGGTCACTAATAAAGGTTGTATCGGATGTGGATGTGAACTAAAGAGAAACTCGTGTGGTTGGTGGTTACAGTGGCTAAAGTAGAAAATTATGAGGTTTAAACATGCCAGAAGTGATCGGTGTGTTAATAAATTACGGGGGTTGTGGTTGTGGAGGCGTGAACGTTTCATTTATGCGAAAGTGGTTCAACAACAGTTACGCGGTTGCTAGGTATCGTGCAAAGTGCAGCTTAGTAATGTGGTCTTGCTTAAGAAGTGGTGGCTTAACGTGCTTACCTATCCGTGATCGGATGGTTCTAAAGTTGTGGTGGCTGACCTGCGGCTCCGTGTCCGCCGTTTGGAAGTGGAACGGTGTGTGACGCAGGGGGCGTGTTATAATACGGAAGAGATGTTGTGCGCGTCCGGAGAACAATAAAGTTGTGTGTTTAGTTAAACACGTTTAAGTGTTCTAAAAAAAACAGCGAATAGGTGTCTATAAAAACCAACGAGGGTGCTGGCTGAAAGAGGTCTAGTTCTAAATAAGCATCACAGTGTGAAAAAAACAATGTGAGAAAAAAGGTGTTGTGGTTGCTGAACTGCGTGATGATCAAAAAACGAGTGATGAAGCACCATCACAGATGTGGTTGACAGCGAGTTGAATGCAATAGTATCAAAGTATAGTTTGAACGTACGCACTTAGGTCCGGTTCCAAATAAAGATATATACACATGGTTACAGGTAAAAAGCGAATTCTACCCTTTCATTCATCCCGTTGCGCTTCAGAGTGTTTAAATGATAAATCCAAAAGTTCTCCCTTATGAGTAACCTTTTTTATTGTCCTTCCCTTCTGCTCGTTCAATAATCTCCAGTATGCAGGCTTTGATTTGGCTTATTTGGTGGTTTGCCTCGATGAAATGTGCTGCTACCACTGATTTCATGGACTTAGTCCTTATGTTGCTTTTGTGTTCCTTTAGGCGGGTTTTCAGTTTGCGTTCGGATTGCCCTATGTAGACCTTGCCACATGGGCATTTGAGCATGTATACAATATTGGATGTATCGCATGTGGCGTCCACGCGTAGTGCTATTTTATGGCCTTTCATAGGGTGTGTTATGGAGTCTCCTCTGATGATATTGTGACAGTTATTACAATTCCAACATGGGTTGGTGCCTTTTTATTGCTTTGTCTCTTTTCTCTGGGTTGGATGTTTAATGATTTCCCCCATGTTTTTGGATCTAGTGAACGCAAATATGGGTTCATCCATGAAGATATTGTTAAAGTCTTGTTCCATTTTCAATAAGATCCAGTGTCTCTTGATGATTGTAATGTTGACTCATGGTGGAGTATTTGCTCACACAAGTAATTCTTTCTTTCTTTCTCGGTGTTTGTGTAGCCAACAATTATGTTTCACTTTTTCTGTTTGCCCTGTTGAGAGATTGTATCAATATTTCTTCAGGGTACCCTCTTTGTTGAAAACGTTGCATCATGTCTTTGGATTGTTCTATGCTTTTCTCGGGATCTGATACAATCCTTCTTACGCGTAGAAGTTGAGAATATGGATGGTGTTATTTTAATGGTTGTGGATGAAAACTCTCATACAATAGTGTGTTATTGCGATATGTTGGTTTTTTATAGACATTGGTTTCAAAACCTGTGGCAGTTTTGGTTATGGCTACATCCAAAAAGTTTATGGTGTTATCCTCTATATCAAATGTAAATTGTATGCGTTTGTTGATAGAGTTGAGATTGGATATATTTGTCTTCAGATTTTCAACTGTGCCCTTCCATACAATGAACATGTCATCAATGTAACGTAAATACAAACAGATGTTGTCTTTCCATAAGGGTGAGTTCTGGATGTGTTGTTCTTCATACTCATTCATGAAAATGTTTGCGTACGTTGGTGCTGGGCAATTGCCCATGGAGGTACCACTCTTTTGTGAGTACCAATTATCCTTCCACTTGAAATAGCTGTGCATCAAGGTGAATTCAAGCAGCTCCATTAGAAAAACCTTCATGTTGTCATCATAATCCATCTGTAGTAAAGCTTTCTCTACTGCTTCGTTGCCTAGCTGGTGAGGTATTGAAGTGTACAAGTATTTAACATCTATGGAACATAGAGTTTGGGTTTCATCTTCCCCTATTGTCACTTCTCTTAGTTTGTTTAGTAAATCTTTAGTGTCTTTGAGGAATGACCTCATGATTTGTACGAATGGCTGAAGGTATCTGTTTAGCAGTTTCCCCACCGGCTCATGAATGCTGCCGCGCTTAGATACTATGGGGCGGCATGGAGGTTTTAGAGGGTCCTTATGGATTTTTGGCACCATATAGAAACTTGGCCTTCTGGGATTGTCTTTAGTTAGATATTTCTTGACTTTATCATTGATGACCCCTCTATCTGTTGCTTTCTGAATGATGTTGGATAGAGTTGTTTTAATTTCTGATGTGGGGTTGAAATCAAGTATCATGTAGATGTCTTCGTCCTGCAAGTGGTTGTTGACTTCTTCAAGATAGTATGAGGTGTTGAGTATTACCAGGGCTCCCCCTTTATTTGCTTTTTGGCAAGTAACAGCTGTATTATTGGCAATGGATTTTAATATTCCAAATTCTTGTTGGTAAGATTTTCGATCTTGGATCTTTTTTGGTAATTGAGTTTTGCCAGATATGTTAAACCTTTGAGCTGATCTTCTCCTTCCGTTCTGCATTCAGTTATCGTATTATCAAAGAAGTGCCTGAGCCTCAATTTTCTCATGAGTTTGAAGAAACTTATGTTGACTTCCAAAAGGTTGGTGTGAGCTGTAGTCACGAATGAAGTGCCTTTTTGTAGTGTGCGTATCTGTATTTCGTTGAAGTGAAAGTCGGAAATGTTAATTACCAAGTATCTGTCTGAGCTGTGTAGGGGCGATTTTGTCTCCTCTTAGCGTAAATGTCTGCCCACATGTATACTTCGCCTAACTTATAATCTATGGTGTCTCTCTGGTATTTCCTAATTTTCCTCTCATTCACTTTTTGGGAGTGCTTCTGTAACTGAGTGTTGATGTCTTCGAGTGTCTTTGTGAGTTCATCAGGTGTCATGGTTTTGTCAAGCTCTGCTTTTACCAATGAGATGTCTTTACCAAGTTCTTGCAAAATATTTGATCATTCTTCAATTATTAATAATATGAGGTCTAAGGAGCACTTATTGAGTATTACGTACCATTTATCGGTGAATTTTTGGGTGTTTTTACAGAGTGATGGCTTCAGGGATATTCTCAGACCCCTTGGAATTCTTTGTGCCTTATGGTACCTTATCATAGTGCTTGTGTGTAGATGCTGGGTAATTTCTTTCCGTGACACGTACAGTAACTGTTTGATATGTTGCTCTTTGATACAGATGGTGGTGTATTCAGTGACATTCTCTTGTATTCAAGAGTAGATACGTGCAATTTCTTCCTTTGCAAAAGCGAACGTTTCTGCTCTGGACTCCGTGAGATTAGTGATGTCCTCTTACTGCATGTTGAATCAATGCGTGCCACGATCAGTGGGCAGGTAATACAAAATTTTGAAAATTGAGTAAGATCGTGCACTGCGTGGGTTTTGTGTTTAAGTTTTGTTAGTGCACCGTGCTCCAGAAAATCGTTTCCTGCTCAAGAGCGTAATGTTCAATAACCTGGTAGCACCTACACTATTATGGAGGTGTCTTTCTGGGCGCAGGTATTTGGGTGCTTACAATTACAGCAAAGATAAACAAAAAATGCTTGGAAACGGTTGTTGGTTCAAATGTTTTTAGTTTTCAAAACATGAATCTTTCATATGTTTCTGATATCTGTCCAAACGTTTATGTTGAAGTATTCCATCATACATCATCATAGTTATCACGTTTAGATTCCATCCCATCCCCATGCATTTCGGCACTGGGCCTTCGTCAGGGGAATATCTACACCAAATATAAATGTACACTTTAACTGTTGGGAAATGCCACTTAATAAATCACCCCACCTTTACATACTTAACGTAATGAAGGTTGTATCGGATGTGGATGTGAACTAAAGAGCAACTCGTGTGTTCGGAGGTAACGGTGCTTAAAGTAGAAAAGGATGACATTTAAACATGCTCGAAGTGATCAGCGTGTTAATAAATTACGGGAGTGTGGTTGTGGTGGCGTGAACATTTCATTCATGCAAAAGTGGTTAAACGACAGTTACGCGGTTGCTAGGCATCGTGCAAAGTGCAGCTTAGTAATGTGGTCTTGCTTAGGAAGTGGTGGCTTAAAGCGCTTCCCTATCCGTGATCGGATGGTTCTAAAGTCGTGACGGGTGACCTGCGGCTCCGTGTCTGCCGTTTGGAGTTGAATCGTCGCGTGATGCAGAGGGCGTGTTATAATACGGAACAGACGTTGTGCACGTCCAGTGAACAATAAAGTTGTGTGTTTAGTTATACACGTTTAAGTGTCTTAAAAAAACTGCGAATAGGTGTCTATAAAAAAACAACGAGGGTGCTGGCTGAAAGAGGTCTAGTGGTAAATAAGCATCACAGTGTGAAACAAGCATTTACAATGCAACGGTTTCGCCTTTGCAAAAGTTAGAGCTATTTGCATTGCTCATCAGAGGTCTATTCTCACAATAGGATTGCGATTATAAAGGATTTTGCATACAATTCCCTTGCGAAGATCCACTGTTCAGTTCTTGTAAATCCCACTCTAGACATTGCTAGCAGATGGCAGACAGCACATGCAGAAATCCTGTTAATCCCATTTCTGCCCCAATCAGCTCTCCCCAGAGAGACAGATAACCAAGCAATCGGAGTAAGGAAATAGGAAATTACGCAAAATAGAGGAAGCCCAAAAATATGGATCTAACAAGAAGATTAGCTTGTACAATACAAATTGCACACAGCTTTATTTACCACTTGGAAGTGAATTAAATTACTTTCCCAATTCTTGCTCACTGACACGGGAAGGAAAGTGTGGCTGTTGTTACTATATGTTAACAGCTGGCAGGCATCTGAGGTACTGTGGTGTTCCGATACTGGTAGCACTAAGGAAATGTTCAGGATTTTGTTTTTTGTTTCACATCAGTTGTAAGTTACATCTGTGTGAAGATTTTTCTCCCCAGCTAAGTTTTGTTTATATATATTTTTTATGTTCCTGGTTTCCCTTTGCCTTAGCCTCTGCAAAGATTTTCTGTGCAAGGGGAGGCCATTTTTACTCATATCAAACCCACCCATGATGGACAGTACATGCACATTATTTTCTTCTCAGCAAGGTACCCTTTCTCAAAGTATATTGTGGCAGGAGTATCAATTTATTCTGTGGCAGGAGTATGCAAGTATACTGTGGAAGGAGTATGCAAGTATAATGTGGCACGAGTACGCAAGTATACTGTGGCAGGAGTACGCAAGCATACTGTAGCAGGTGTATGCAAGTATACTGTAGCATGAGTATGCAAGTATACTGTAGCAGGATTATGCAAGTATACTGTGGCAGGAGTATAAACATATACTGAGGCGGGAGTATAAATGTATACTGTGGCAGGAGTGTATAAGTATACTGTGAAGTATTTATTTTTATTTTATTTATTTTTACCATTTATTAAGCGCACTGTTACCGGGCAGGTGTCCTGGCGCTGAAATGATATACTTTCTCCATACAATGTTAGTCCCTATAGATTAAAAAGCCATGTTTTAATGTTCTTCCTGAATGTCATTAGGTCAGTGCTTTGTTTTAAGGGGAGGGGCATTTTATTCCAGATATCGGCTGCTCCGGAAATAAAGCTGCGACCTCCCCATCGAGCTTTCCTAATACGATCAGTCTTGACAAGCCATTTGTTGGATGATCTTAACTGTCGGCCTGGTTTATACAGCTGGAAGTGTTGTTGAAGGAAAGACGGACCTAGTCCATTCACTGCCTTGAACACTATACACAGTGCTTTGAACATCATACGTTTCCGTACTGGGAGCCAGTGCAATTTGCTCAGTTCCCCAGAAACGGATGCAAACTTGGGAAGACCCGTAATTAAGCGGACAGCAGCATTTTGCAGCATCTGTAGCTTGTTCAGGATCCCTTGCTGTGCTTGCAAATACAAACTATTGCAGTAATCAAGGCGTGACAGCACTAATGCTGTCACGACAGTTTTCCTGCTGCTAGTGGAGAGAAAGGGGAGAATTTTCCTGATTGTTTTTATTATCCAGTGAACAGAGGATGAGAGGGCATTGACTTGTGCTTTAAAAGAAAGTTGTCTGTCAATGAGTACCCCCAGATTTTTTACTGTCGTGGCAGGTATGGGAGATTCACCCATTTCTTGGGGCCACCAATTGGGGGTCCATAAGTTGGTCTCATTGCCAAAGAGAAGAACCTCTGTTTTCGAGGAGTTCAATTTAAGGCAATTCCTAGCCATCCATGAACTTACTGCAATCATACAGTCCTGAAATCTTGCTGCTGTTCCTTCCTCTCGACCCGGGAGCAGAGATACCACAATTTGTGTATCATCTGCATATGATGTCAATTCAAAGCCAAATGACCGAATCACCGGGGCGAGGGAGGAAATGTATATATTAAAAAGGGTAGGGCTCAGGGAGGAGCCCTGAGGAACCCCTCCTGGGAGTGTAAAAGGAGTGGATTCGAAATCTCCCAGGGCTACCACCTGAACCCTGTCCGAGAGGAAAGATCTCAACAAGCTCAGCGCGACTCCTCGCACTCCACACCCCTCAAGGCGGTCCACCAAAATACTGTGGTGGACCGTATCGAAGGCCGCGGACAAATCAAGAAGCACCAGGACTGCCCGTCCGCCCGCGTCCAACACCTTCCTGATTTCTTCTGTGGACTTAATAAGGGCAGTCTCAGTGCTGTGGCCTTCCCTAAATCCGTGTTGCGCCATGTCAAGCCCTTGAGAGGATCTGAGGAAATCACAGAGCTGAGCATTCATGGCCCTCTCAATAAGCTTGGCCGGCAATGGAAGTCTAGCTATGGGCCGGTAACTATTGGGATCTGAAATGTCCAAAGTTGATTTTTTTAAGCAAAGGTGCGATGGAGACTTGCTTCCAACACAATGGATATTCTCCCCCTTTAAACATTGTGTTAAAGACCTCAGTTAGCATAACTGAGATGGGAGTGGCTGCAAGTTGAGCCACAGCAGCTGGACAGGGATCGTGGGGTGAGCCTGATTTAGTTCTTAACAGTAGCTTTGTTATTTCTTCTACTTTTACTGGGCTGAACTCCACGAATTCCGAAGGCTGTGAGTTCTTTTGTATGGATTTGTGGGTTCCTTCACTGAGAGTAAGCCTCACTTGGTGTTCTAGGGCGGCAAATATTTGCTCTACCTTTCCCAAGAAGAATTTAGCAAGAGTCTCGCATAGCTCCAAGCTAGGGGGAATAGTGACTGATTTCAAAGTACTTAAGTTAGTCACAGTCTCAAAGAGTTCTTTAGAGGAATTCTTCGCGGACTCAATTTTGGCGGAAAAATAAACGCTTTTTGCTTTTCTAATCATTCCTTTGTACGTCTTAAGCCTGGCATTAAGTATCATTTTGTCTGTCTTTGAGTATTTTGTGCGCCATTGGCGCTCTAATTTTTTACACGACACCTTATAATCGCGTAGTTCCTGGGTGAACCAAGGAGCAGATGGTATTGTACGCGTTGAGCGGCAGAGTTTGGGCTGGACTAGGGAGGTACAGGCATGATCTAACCAATTTGTATAGCTTTCAGCGGCTTCATTTATATCTGTAGGTGGCAAAAAAGTGGAGGCCAACAAGTAGTCCTCCAATACTTTACCATCCAAATCCTTCCAGCGCCTACAAAGCTTGGCAGGCTTTCTGTCATTTCTTGCTCTGTTGGGCTTGAACGGCTGAATTTTAAAAAGGACTGCTGAGTGATCCGACCAGGCTAAAGGCTCTACATGGCTGAAGTGGAGGTCTGGATTATTTGTGAAGATACCGTCCAGGGTATGTCCCTTGACATGAGTAGCTCCACTTACCACCTGAGTCAATCCAGCCGCGAGCATTGCATCAGCTAGAGATGCAGTATCAGGGTCTGAGTCTTCCTCTAGATGAAAATTAAAATCACCTAGCATAGTGAAGGACTTCACACAGAGGGCTGCTTCCAGAAAGGTGCCTACCTCCTTTAAGAATTTGTTTTTGGAACCTGGTGGCCTATATAGGAGGCAGCCTTGGAAAGTGCAGTGGCTAGAAATAAAAAACTTAAATCCCAGTGCTTCAGTCGACTGTGAAGTCACTGTCTGGAACGTGCCTTGGAACGAGGCATGATAAATAATGGCGATCCCGCCCCCTCTTTGGCCTATTCTATCTAGAACACGACAACAATAACCTGTAGGTGTAGCTATGACCAGGTCCGGTCCTGAGGCCGCGTCCGTCCAGGTCTCTGTAATAAATACAATTTTAGCCCTTCTCTCTAAAATTAGGTCAGCACAGTCAGTGCTGTGTTTAACCAAAGATCTGGCATTGAATAGGAGGCAGTTAATCATATCATCTTCTCCATACTGTTCGACAATGTGGGGAACAGTTAGGACCTTGATTGGTGTCCACAAAATGTCCGGTACACAAGAGCGGCAGACTCCACAGACCTTTGGCATGATAGGCTTATCATTACCTAAGATTATGCGTCGGCAGTCAACTCGATTCACCCCCTTGAGGCTCCAAAGTTGATCGTGGCTGTACACCATCCTTGCATGTAAGTTTGGGCTGAAATGACCAGGGGTCCTGGCACTGGGCGCTGAGCTGGCGCTGACGGGCGCAGACGGGCTTGCCTTAGGCGCGCCCGCTGCGCCCGCCCGCTGCGCGGACGGGAGGTGGTCGTCTTTAAATCCAGGGTAGAGGGGGGGCGTGAAGCGTCCAACTGCTGGACCGCTCCCGTATTCCTCTCCCAAGATGGCGTCACCCCTCGTAGCTTCCCGGCGTCAGCCCTGGATCGGCTGAGCCGGTCAAGAAGTGGCTGTCAAGTACCTCGGGGCGACGTGAGTCTCGCGCCGAGGGAGCAGCAATGCCAACAATTAAAACGCACCGTTTAAAATATTTACAAATTTTAAAAGAACAATGTGGCAATCAATATGTTTAGTGCCCGAGGGCAAAAGGGAAAGATAGAGAGCCCCCGGCTTCCGCCTCAGGGGTGAGAGTAATCACGTATACTCGACGTATACTCTGGCAGAAGTATGCAAATATGCTGTGGCAGGAGTATAAATGTATACTGTGGTAAATATACCTTTTGCAATCTCAACTACAGCAAAAGCCGCCAACTTGGCAATATATGTTACTAAAAAAAACAGAGCAGCGGGAACTTAAGTTTTTAAGCATCACATCTTTGTGGACAGGAGATGCATATGGAATAAGAAATCACACATTAAAACGTTATATCCAGAACATTTCGCAAAATAAGGTGAAACACTTGGAAGAGATTTGTTTCATTACTTTATCTGCTGACTATCATGTTTTGAGCATATTCTATTTTTTTAAGGTGCAGAAAGTTCTGCCCATTTGCTTCACAGTATGCTGTTTATGCCCCAGCCAATGGTACTTATTTTATCGACTCTATAATGTCACCATTCGGTGACATTATCGCGGATCATAGAAGCAGGCACAGAAGAGAACAAGCTATCCTGGTAGTAGGGACGCTGGATTCTCCACTGAGCCTCACGCTGTCAGCACATATACAGGAGGCACCTGAGCTGTAGCGAGACTGGATGATCACGTTCTTTTAACAGCACCTGGGAGTTTTGCTCTTTTTATTAAGTGTTTTGCGTCTGTTTCTTACGCTTTTGTAATATTACAAGAGTATGTAGGAAGTAAGACAGATGTTCTTTAACCAATGCCGTCACAGAATGCTTTCTTTTTGGTCCGCTGACCCATGATGTTAGTCAGTCCAGCAGACAAAGCGGCCTCTCTAGCAGCGAGTGTCTGGGGCAGCTCAAAACACCTCAATATTAAATGACATGCGCCATGTTCCTCACAAAATAAAATGGAAGGGCGGGCGGTCAGGTCGCAGTGCTACGGCCAGGTCGAAACCTAAAAACCCACCCCCACACTGAGGCAAATACATATAATTTGACTTCAGGGAATGTTTTTTTCTGCATGTCACATACGCCCTATGGGATAAACCATGATTATTTTGATTGGACCAACAGCACCCAGCTTGCACCATTTCCCTGCCAAAGTCTAAACTGGGGAACGGAAGGAGCAGGGTAAACTGTGGGCAGATGCTGGGCTTCAGCCCGACCCCTACCCTCTTACTTCATGGCACTGATGGGTCTATTCTAGTACAGCCATAAAAGAGTTAACTCAAAAGGTGATGATGTGCTGCGACTATACACTCAATTATTCTTTAAACAACCGAAGAAATGTGCATTTCTTGCACATGAAACATTTAGAATGATTTATAGTCAAGGAATGTTCTTTATTGTATATTCTATGTGAATTAACTTATTCACCTAGCAACTGCTATTGATAAAACGTGGTTTGGAGAGACTTTTCAAAGTCAATAACCTAACATATACTATAAAAAATAGTACTACACTAGCACCCTACACACAGTTTATTCACAATCAGCGCATTAATAGTAAATGTGCAGTCTTGTTGCAACCTTGTAAAAAATGAAAATCCTAGTATAACCAACATATTGTGTAGCAATAGCATTTATACAGCACTTTCTAATTCTGATGAGGAACTGAAGTGCTTTGTGGACGAATAGCACGTTGCACTGTGCTATACTTACAGCATAAAAGACATTCTCATTCATATAGGATTACAATTTTGTTATTCTAAGTATCATACAGTAGAAATGCAGTATTTACTTAAATCTTGTGAGCAATTAGTCCTACAATGTATTGCACAAAGTTGCTACAAAAAATATCATGCAATGCGTCCTAAAGTGTTTATGCAACTGTTAATGTACTTGGAAATTCAGGTGTTTGTACATGAGCTCGTATAGAGGATATATGTAGGTGGTCAGCCCTGCGCTCAGCAAGTGGTCATGCGAGGGTCATGACTGTATGTATATAGGTATATAATTGCAAGCACATACATTCGCACACACCTACAGCTTGATATCACGTTCTCTGTGATTGTACTCTCAAGTAACCCCTCTGTGCGTGACAATCAGAGCAGGGTTTCTCCTACATCAAATTGCAGCTAACGAGTTATTTCACTCAGCTTAGGCCACCTTTAGATAAGTGTTTAGTTTTGGAAACAATATTACAAAAAAACGAAATAGTAATTTGGCAACATTTTAAAAATGGGCGACCAAATGAAGTAGCACAATAGGCAAGTTTAGTTTTGGAGAGAGAATTAAAAAGCTAAACTGGTTTTCTTTCGGGATGCAATGTAGTTAAGGGGCGGGGGGTGGGGGCTTATACTGCACACAAATTAATCATTTCTTGCTGTGTCAGTCTAGGTTGGACCAGAGCTTGACACTGATGGGCTGCACGTTTTTTTCCTTCTAGAAAATATGAAGGATGGTAATTGATGGCTTGGTTACACAGTCGTGTTTGACTTCCTTTTAAGGAACGGAGATGCCAAGGGTGACAAATTATTTTTATTTAGGTCTTTAAATAAGTCACCCACCCACTACACAAATCTACACGTGCTGGGGCACGGCCTGGGGTCATTTACCTGTTAGGTACACCAAATATAATTTGGCGGGACGCCTGAATGACACACACTATTGTAAGTCTCACGGGAGACCGAGAGCAGACACTCGAAACCCACCTTTCTATCAACCAGAAAACCACAGAGGGCATGGTTAAGTGCACTTTTGTGTAGGGGGAGGTGCGCCTTGCTGAATGCAAGCCTCCCCGGGGGCAGGCTGCAGAAGAAAGACTACCAGCATGGACTAACACTGAGCGAATCAGGGGGAAGTTATGCCGCCGCACCCCCGGGTACGTTCTACCTGTCGTACCCTTAGGGTTTTTTTCTGGGCGGTAGTGGCACCCGCCTTTGGAATGACACGGTTGCAAAATGCTTCCACGGCTCTTTAATTGCCATTAGCTTCCGCGAGCGTTGCGTCTTTCAGTGTTCTTTCTCTTCAAAGGAATGTAAACACTTTATAGAAACAGGAAGGAGAAGGCAGTTGTGAAAGCGGGGAGGAATCCAGCCAGGCAGCCTCCAGCAAGCCTCTGTTTACCGAGAGAGCAGTCGACGCCCGGTGCTCCTGGCTGGGCCTACCTTACGTGAGAGGAGTCCGAAAAATATTATTAACAGTAAACACGAAGGGGACTTGTAAATGAGCCCCCAAGTGAAAGGCACCCAACAGTCGAAAGAGCAAAAACACGCATGCACCTCACCTTGGATTTAGAAGGGTTAATTAAGACATAGCAGCACCCCTCCCAAAAATCGGCTGTCCACGGCGCGGAGAGCATGGCGTTGAAGCAATGCCCGCCCAACAGTGAAGTACACGTACCCACCAGGCTCACCGGTAAGAAGATTGCAGTAATCCCCTCCGCAATATGGGGCAGCTGAGCAGAGGCTATAAGCACTGTTGCAGAAAGAAATGTGCCGAAAGTGGCCACGTTCAGCATGCGATGGACTTTTGCTGGAAACTTAGTGATTTTTGTGTGTTTTTCAATTAGCAGAAACTCTAGCAGCGAGTGTCTGGGGCAGCTCAAAACACCTCAATATTAAATGACATGCGCCATGTTCCTCACAAAATAAAATGGAAGGAGGCCCACGTGGGACGTAATAGGGAACGTGGAAATGACAACACACCCACCAAAGTAGCTCGGGCCCTCGATCTGTTTCCGGTGGCCCAGCCCTTGCCTAAAAAATACAAGTCAGGTCCCGGGCCGGCCAGCCAATCACAGCGCGGCCCGGGGAATGACGTCACGGGGGTGTCCCGGGCCGGCAGCCAATCACAGCGCGGCCCGGGACAAAGGGGCGGGGCTTAAAAAAAGCCCGAGAAACGCCCCCGAATCGCGTTTTCGAAAGAAAGCGTGATTGACAGCCTCTGTCTCCCAATGGCTAGTCTCCATTTATGGAGCTAGCCAATTGGAAACAGAGGCGGTCTGAACATCCCTACTGAAAACAAAAGTTTTCGAACTGGGAGGGGCACTTCGTGCCCCTCGCCAGGTCGAAACCTAAAAACCAATGTGAGAAAAAAGGTGTCGTGGTTGCTGACCTGCGTGATGATCAAACAAAGAGTGATGTAGCACTATCACAGATGTGGTCGACAGCGAGTTGAATGCAATAGTATCAAAGTATAGTTTAAACGTACGCACTTAGGTCCGGTACCAAATAAAGATATATACAGATGGTTACAGGTAACAAGCAAATTCTACCCTTTCATTCATCCCGTTGGGCTTCAGAGTGTTTAAATGATAAATCCAAAAGTTGTCCCTCATGAGTAACGTTTTCTTATTGTCCTTCCCTTCTTCTCGTTCAATAATCTCCAGTAAGCATTCTTTGATTTGGCTTACTTGGTGGTTTGCCTTGATGAACTGTGCAGCTACCACTTATTTCATGGAGTTAGTCCTTATGTTGTTTTTGTGTTCATTTAGGCGAGTTTTCAGTTTGCGTTCGGATTGTCCTATGGAGACCTTGGCATATGGGCATTTGAGCATGTATACAACATTGGATGTATGGAGCACGGTGCACTAACAAAACTTAAACACAAACCCCACGCAGTGCACGATCATACTCCATTTTCGATACTTTCTATACATGGCCATGGAAGTAATGTTAACTTACCAGGAGCATATAAATTGAAGGCGCCCACACTGTAGAAAACGTGAGACTCAGTCTGCTCAGTAAAGAAGAAGCAACCTGGACGGTCTTAGCTTCGTATACACCACATCCAGACATTCACAAGTTACCAGCAACAGAAATGCACACACTATACAAAGATTTAGTGAAAATTTACAGAAATAGTACACAGTTCATAATGCGAACACTTATATTTCAACCTGCCTGTGAGGGCTGCTTAGGCTGCACAACCTCATCTGGTTACTATGGGTATCAGTCCTCAAACGCTAGATACCATCATGGGATAGATTCCCACCAGTCCAGAGCAAGGACTGGTCTGGATTGTAAAAAAACAGCACCGCTTGAAGCAGGTTTTTCCCAAACAGGTCCACAGGAAAAAGAGAGAATTTTAACAATTTGCTTGCCAATGTGGATGCCCCCCCGATAGAAGATTGTGGCATTTGGGGTACAGTCTTCGCTGCCGTTAACACCAGAACTCATGGTACCCCTTCAATAGCAGTAATACAAGATGTATTGAAACAAATACAGAATGAGCAAGGGGCAGAACCTGCCCTGAACTTTATGCAATTATGTTAAGTAACATAACAGGGCAGACAGCCGTGGTGGCTAAACGTCAACACCTGGGGGAATTTACTCCTATACAACAGGAGAGGAAAACATACTCTTCTCTGGGGAGAGATCATCTGGCAGCCAAACCTAGAAAACCAGTGGTTAAAGGTAATTCTGAAAGGGATAACTCCAAGCAAGCACCCGATTGTTCTAAAAAGAAATGGGATAATAAATGAAAAAATAAACAACCATCACGAAGTCCGTCTCCTCAACAGGAACACACCAAAAAAAGATATAATCTCAGTAACTGGTATAATATTAGAAAGCTTGACAGATATCAGGATACTGATACATGTGAGAGTAGCCATGTGCTCTGACTGTTGTTTGTTTATGTCGTAAACATCAGATCCTGTTAGATGAGTTATATTGGCTGGAAGAGAAGGCAGATATGAGAACCAGGCTTGTGAGGTTAATATTGGTACCTCTCTGGAAGTCAAATGCTGTATCTATTTGATTTATGTTCAAACTTAAATTGTACAGCTATATCACTATACTGTATGTGCCATTTCTAGGCTATTTAAACATGTCCCAGGAGGCTGAGACAAATGCACCATTTGCAAACATTTGCAAACAGGAAAGAGAGCATCCACCTAGCACTAATCTGCTTCAAGACTCACACATGAAGTGGCTGAACCATAATAGTGTAGATTCATAAGATTTACAGCTGAACATTTCGAAATTTACACTCTTGGGTTTGTGTATACAATTTGTTTGAATTCATTTTTGTGCTGAATTTCACATATAGTTCAAGAAGTACTCCTGGCAATCTGCTCCACCTCAGACTACTGAGAGCCCTGATAGCCGTACATAGCGACACAAGCAGAAAAATGGTAAGGCCATATTTTGACATGTAAAACTGCTATGCTAAAACTGTTGTACATTTTATTGTCTTTGCATTCTTTTTTCTCCACATGTAAAATATTTTGTTGTTGTAAAGAAAACGCCACTCCCTATATCCCATCTAATTGTGGGCTCATTTATTTCTCATTGTCTCTCCAGATACAGACTTTATCTCTGAGCCTAGTGTGAATGGAAACGTATTTGTAGACGTTTGTGAATACTGGTTTGGGGGTCTTTATCTGCTTTTACATGTGTCCCCACCCTGGAGCACCCAAAACTTACTATCGACGTCACACTGAAAATTCCACCACAATGGTGCACAATTAAGTGTGCAATTGAGATTATGAGAGGACATTCACAGTTAAATCCATCGATGTTGAGCTTGTCAAGTATAGTATTTGTACTGTGAAAAAGTGTTTAGGCGCACACATACCTTAATGAATCGGGGTCAGTGAGTGTGATACTTCTTTTAATAATTAAAACGAGTCTGAAAGGTTGTGGATTCCTGTAAGCATTCCTGTGATGCTAAAGTGTATAGAAGGAGTTATCTTCAACATCAAGAAAAAAAGGATCCACTCCTCTTAATATGTTATCAACATGAAATGTGGACTCCTTTCCATTTTATATATCAATACAGATGAAGTATGGGTTTTGTACATGGAAACTTTGTTTCACAGAGTTCTGTCTACTCCTTTCACCGCCCTCATCCAAATCCCACCTATTTGTCCACAGTACTCTACAACCGTCTTGCTACAGCAATGCTAGAGCACAGGAGAGGACAGAGACCCAGCCAGTGTTGTCAAATTGGGCATCTTCTAGCACAAAAGGATGCTTTTTTCTCATTTGTATGAGAAAAGCTCAAGTGGAAGGTTGGCTAATATTGGGCATATTTTTCCTGTGAGTGTGATTTTTTTGTGGGACACCTCTCCCATTAATGCAAAAATATTGAAGCACTGCAGTGCTCGATTCACTCAACACATGCTGCCTAAGCTTATTTAACACCCCCAGTGTCACAGGTTTAACAATCAGTGCATAGCATGCACATGTGCTACAATCACAGCCTTACTTGATGCTGTCAGCCTGATTTTAGGACAACATGACCAATGGGTCCGTGTGGAGTTGTTTCTCATCCTTGCAGTGAATTCCCCCACTCTTTACTTTATAAAGTCGTCATATGTTCCATCATCAAAGATTTCACCATGCCTCCTGCTGCCTCCAGTAACCTCACCCACTCACAAGACCTTTGCAACAAGCTCTCTGAATTTTTCGATAACAAAATCACTCCCATATATGACAAATTTAGCCCTCAACCAGATCCTGTCACTGTTGCACTCAACTTTCCATAACAGCTTCAGAACAAATAATGACCTTTTGGCCCACTACTGGGCCTCATCTGACCCTTGTCCAGACCATTAATTCACCAAAGGACTTCTACCTATTAGCAAACTCGAAACACGCCACCATCATGCTCCCACTCAAGAAACTATCCGCTGATCCAGACATGCTCTTCAGCTACAGACCCATCTCCCTCGTACCATACCTGCCCATGGTCTTAGAAAAATGAGTCAGTGATGCCTCACCAACCATCTCATCAAACATGAGCACCTTGATGGCACACAGTCCGAATTCAAGCCCAACCACAGAACAGAAACATTACTCATCGCCGCTACAGGCGACATCCACATGATCATTGTCAGATGAGAACCAGAAGCTCTCATTTTCTGGATCTCTCTGCAGCATTGGACATGATTATAAACCCCACTCTCATAAGGCACCTCAACAAGATTGGCATCCAAGTCTCGCTCTCCTCTGGATCTGCTCCTTCATAATGGATAAAATATAAGCTGTCAGCCTGCCACCTTACACTCATGTCCGCAAAGTCACCAGTGGGGTGCCTCAAGATTCATCCCTCAGCCTCACCCTCTTCAACCATACCTTATCCCTCTGGTCAACGTAATCTGCGCACATGACATTAATATCCTCTCTTACGGACAAAACCCCCAACAAAAGAAGCAAATTCACAACCTGCATGACTAAAATAGCTACCTGTATGAAAACCAACTGACTCATACTCAACACCGACAGAACAAAAGTAGCGCTCTTCAGCAAGAACACCTTGCAGTGGGACTCTAACTAGTGGGCCGATTGAACTCAGACCCTGTGAGATCTGAACCAAATAAACTTCTGAGCCCCAATTGTACTGACTCCCAAATTTTACCTTACGCTGTTTAGCTCTCTGAGTCTTCTCATTGATCGAGCAGTAAGAGACTACCCTGTCCATCAGTAGCACAAACTTAGCAGAGTGAAATCATAATTAGAAACTGGGACCAGTCAAAAACAGAGTTCTAGATCAAAATTAAGTTTAAAAGGTTTCATAAAGAATCAATATTAAAAGCATTACGGAAAAAATGTATAATTTACCATAAAGGTTGAGAAACAGAATAGAGAATCACAGATTATAACAGAAACCCCAGTTAACCAATAAATGTCTCTACAAATTATAAATGTCGAACCCATAAAGAGCACTGACAGCATCCTAAGTGAGGAAAGCTCAAAATAATTAGACCTAGTTTCAGGAGGAAAATGGGATGTCACCCCAAATCTATCAAAGCCAGCAGTTCTTATGCACAATTTATGCATATTAGTTAGTAAAACTGCAAACTCAACATGTTACAATCATAGTTAGGTATCATTGGCTAAACAAAAACAATTTCGTAAATCTGAAAGGTTATTAATGCTAACTCATTTCTTATCTTCAGCTTGCTTCCATAGCAACTGCACTCCAGAGATGTACAACACAATTTGAAACATTTTCTTAACAATAGCTCATGGAATTGTGTTCTTCTGTACTCCTGCTTCGGGACTAGTAGCGAAAATCCTTTGAAAATGATACATCAGGTGCAAGATGGAAAGTTTCATTCACAATACATGCTTTCTAATACTACAGTCCATTTATGTCATTGATCTGTGTTTCGTGGACACTGTGGGGAGAGAAGACTCACAGCGGGTTGCTGTTTGAGAGGAGGCAGGATAAGCAGAACACCAGAAACTGCATCCATTTTAAAATAATGGTGTCGCACACTAAAATGTGGCATAACCATACCACATTATTAATCACATTTCTAGAGAAGATAACCATTTTGGTTTCAGTGCAAAATCATCAGTTTGTTTGTCACAGTCAAATGTGCCATTACAATTACTAATTCACTCAAATAATTTGCCCCCCACTTTTGCACATCAGAAAATTCTCTGACACACCCACACCAGTAACCTCCTTATTATCATTGACAGCAAACTGGGCATAAGAGCATAAGGCAATGCCATCACTGCATTCATACCCTGAAGATACAGAGGAAGCTTTTCAAATGACTCACAAGAAACAACATAATCAATCAATCAATCAAGTGTATTTGTAAAGCGCGCTACTCACCCGCTGGGGTCTCAAGGCACTGGGGGGGGGGGGGCTGATACTGCTCAAAAAGCCGGGTCTTGAGTTGCTTCCTGAAGGAGAGATGGTCCTGGGTGAGTCGTAGGTGGGTGGGGAGGGTGTTCCAGGTCTTGGCCGCCAGGTAGGTGAAGGATCTTCCTCCGGTGGTGGTTCTGCGGATCCGTGGGACGGTGGCGAGGGCAAGGCTGGCTGAGCGGAGCTGGCGGGTTGGGGTGTAGAATGTGAGGCGGTTGTTGAGGTATTCGGGGCCCAAGTGGTGGAGAGCCTTGTGTGCGTGGGTGAGGAGTCTGAACGTGATCCTTTTGCTGACGGGGAGCCAGTGCAGGTCCCTCAGGTGGGCGGAGATGTGGCTGTGTCGGGGGATGTCCAAGAGGAGTCGTGCTGAGACGTTCTGGATGCGCTGGAGTCTTTTCTGTAGTTTGGCGGTGGTCCCAGCGTAGAGGGCGTTCCTGTAGTCCAGACGGCTGGTGACGAGGGCCTGGGTGACCGTTTTTCTGGTTCCAGTGGGGATCCAGCGGAAGATCTTACGGAGCATGCGGAGAGTGTTGAAGCAGGAGGAGGTAACGGCACTAACTTGCTTTGCCATCGTGAGGGAGGAGTCAAGGATGAAGCCCAGGTTTCGTGCGTGGTCTGTGAGCTTGGGTGGGGGAACCAGAGCAGGGGGTCACCAGGAGTCGTCCCAGGCGGAGATGGATGGGCCGAGGATGAGGACTTCCGACTTGTCTGAGTTCAGTTTCAGGCGGCTGAGCTTCATCCAGTCTGCGAAGTCTTTCATTCCGTCCTGGAAGCTGGCTCTGGCGGAGGTGGGGTCGTTGGTGAGGGAGAGGATCAGTTGGGTATCGTCGGCGTAGCAGATGATGTTGAGATTGTGCTTCTTTGTGATGGCTGCGAGGGGGCTCATGTAGACGTTGAAGAGGGTGGGGCTGAGCGAGGAGCCTTGAGGTACGCCGCAGATGATCTTGATGGCTTCTGCAAGGAAGGGCGGGAGACAGACTCTTTGGGTTCTGTCGGAGAGGAAGGAGGTGATCCATTCCAGGGCCTTTCCTTGGATCCCGGCGTGGCGGAGGCGGGTTGTCAGGGTGCGGTGGCAGACCATGTCAAACGCAGCCGAAAGGTCAAGCAGGATGAGGGCGGCCGTTTCTCCGTTGTCCAGCAGGGTCCGGATGTCGTCGGTGGCCGTGATGAGGGCGGTCTCGGTGCTGTGGTTCGCTCGGAATCCGGACTGTGATGGGTCGAGGGAGCCGTTCGTCTCCAGGAAGGCTATCAGCTGTTTGTTGACGGTTTTCTTGATGACTTTTGCAGGGAAGGGGAGGAGCGAGATGGGGCGGAAGTTCTTGAGGTCTGAGGGGTCTGCGGTGGGTTTCTTCAGGAGGGCGCTGCTCTCTGCGTGCTTCCAGCTCTCCGGGAAGGTGGCGGATATGAAGGAGTTGTTAATGATGTCCCGAAGTTTGGGTGCGATGATGGATTTGGCTTTGTTGAAGATGTGGTGTGGGCAGGGATCGGCTGGGGAGCTCGAGTGGATGGTGTTCATCGTGTGGGTGGTATCTTCCATGCTGACCTGAGTCCAGGCGCACATGGTGGTGGTGGGGGGTGTTGGTTCGGTGGTGGGGTACATATTCTGAGCACCGAAGCTGTCGTGTATGTCGACGATCTTACGGTGAAAAAAGGTGGCCAGAGAGTTGCAGAGGTCTTGAGAAGGCGTGATGTCGTTGTTGCTGGCGTTGGGGTTGGAGAGCTCTTTCACAATGTTGAAGAGTTCCTTGCAGTTGTGGGTGTTGTTGTCCAGTCGTTCTCTGAAGGATGACCTTTTGGTGGTGCTGATCAGCTGGTGGTGTTTGCGGGTGGCGTTCTTGAGGGCTGTCATGTTGTCCATTTACTGGTTATGGCGCCAGGCTTTCTCGAGGTCACAGTAGGATTTCTTGGAGTCTTTGAGATCGTTGGTGAACCACGCTGCTTTCTTGCTGTTGAGGTTGCTGGGAGGGTTTTTCAGTGGAGCAAGGGTGTCGGCGCAGTCGGTGATCCACTGTGTGAGGTTGCGGGCTCCTTCGTTGGGGTCCGTGGTGTTGGTGGGAGGGTTTAGGCGCAAGGAGGTGGTGAGTTGGTTGGTGGTGATCTTGCTCCAGCATCCTCGGGGGGTTTGTTGAGGTTGGTGGTGGGTCGTTGTTTTCCTGAAGTTGAAGTGTACGCAGCTGTGGTCGGTCCACTGGAGCTCGGTGGTGTGGCTGAAGGAGATGTGGTTGCCGGAGGAGAAGACCTCGTCGAGCGTGTGGCCGGCGTAATGGGTGGGGGTGTTGACCAGTTGCTTGAATCTGAGTTTGGCGAGGTTGTCTAGTAGGGCAGTGGTGTTGTTGTCCTGGTCGTTCTCCAGGTGGAAATTGAGGTCTCCTAGGAGGATGTAGTCGGGGGAGGCGAGGGCGAGTGGGCTGATGAAGTCTGCGATGGCCTCGCTGAAGTGTGAGCATGGTCCCAGAGGTCTGTAGATGAGGGTTCCTCTGAGGGTGGTCTTGGGGTTGGTGTGAATCTGGAAGTGCAGGTGCTCTGCGGTGGCGAGGGTGTCGTCGGTGTTGGTCGTGATGTGGATAGTGTTTCTGTGGGCAATGGCGATGCCTCCTCCCGTCTGGTTGATGCGGTCCCTCCGGATGATCTTGTAGCCGTCCGGGATGGCAATGGCAATGTCGGGGGCTGAGGAGGTGTTCATCCAGGTTTCCGTGAAGAAGGCGACATCTGGTGCCATTTTGTCCAGGAGGTCCCATAGTTTGACGGCGTGCCTGTTAATGGAGCGGGTGCTGAGTAGGGTGCACTTGAGGTGGTTGTTGTTGGCGGCTGTTTTGGCTGGCGTGGTGCGGGACCGAGTGCAGGTGAAGTAGCAGGCGTGGCAGGTGAAGGCTCCGTGAGTGCGTTTCGGGGTGGCTTGGTAGCAGGCTGGATGTCGGCCGGTGTTGAGTGCGTGGAGGGTGGCGGCGTCGTAGCTCAGTCGGGTGGGCTGGCTCTGGTGGGGTCCAGGGGTTCTGGCGCTGGGCGTGGTCCAGGCGCGGACGGGCGTAGATGGGCTTGCCTTTGGCGGCCTTCGGCACGCAATCGGCGCACCCGCTGCGTGTGGCCGCTGCACGTACGCGCGGTCCCCGCCATTTATGGCGAAGTGGGAGAGAGGAGCAGCTGGGAGGCGGGAGCGGGCGGCGAATGGGGAGCGGGAGACAGGAGAAGGGGGCGGGGCTGCAGGAGTGCAGCGGTGGGGAGCAGAGGGGGAGGTTGGAAAGAGCGGGAAAGTGGAGCGAGGGCAAGCCTGGGCAAGCCTGGAGAGCGAGGGCAAGCCTGGGAAAGCCTGGGGAGCGAGGGCAAGCCTGGAGAGCAGGGGCTCTAAGGAGAGGCGGCAGCAAGAGGGTCAAGCAGGCAGCGGCAGCAGAATCCGGGCACAAGGGGGCCGTGCGGTAGTAGAGTGACCGGGTCAAGGGTAGCTCATGCCCTTTTCAACAGCAAGTTAAACTACTGCAACACAGTCTACGCCATGTTCACTAAGGATCTCATGAGAAAACAACAAACAATCCAGAACTCAACAGCCAGACTCATGCTGAACCTCCCACACAGAATTCACATTACGCTACACCTCAGAGAGCTCCACTGGATCCTGTTACACAAGTATGCACATTTCCAAATTCTCACACACATATTTAAGGCACTACACAACTTAAACCCCACCTACCTGAACTTTTGCATCTCCTTCAACTAACCACCTAGACACCTCCGCGCCACAGGACACATATTTGCACATATTCCACACATACACAGAACCAGATCTGGAGGAAGGGTTATCTCTTACATCACTGCTAAAGCATGGAACATCCTTCCTCTCAACATCATAGCCTCCTCCTCTCTTTTTGAATTCCACAAGAAGCTGAAGACCTGGCTTTTCAGTTACCATCTCTTTCTGGGTCGAGCTGGCCACACACACCTGGTCAGCACTAGAATACCCTCATTGGTAATAACAAACACACATCACATAATGTGAGAGCCACTTCTTTCAGACCATGGTTTGGATCTGAAGACTACTCGTGCCCAGCCCCTCACCCACCCTCACCTGCCCACACAGCACTAAGTCAGCACCAGCAGAATGAGAGTCAATCTTGATGTGATCCTCTCTTCCACACTTACTTAGACTGAGAATCCACTTAATTCCAAGGCTGTGATCCACCCAGCACAGCTACCCATACATGCAGCAGTAATGTGCATGAGCCCTATGGTGAGTCTTGGAGCCCCTAAGGTGACTGAGGCTGAGCCATATCCTTGGACCAGCCATCCTGAAAAACCACCTGATGCCTAGCCCTCCCACAGCAACCTCAGCCATGTAGGTCTGACCACTGTAATGTACATACTAGGGCTTTTTGAAAACCTCTCAGCCTTTGGTCCCTGGCATGCCCATTGCTAGTCATTGCCACAGCCTGCCACAAACAGTGGAGGATATTCAGAAGAGCCAAGACTCCAGCTACTAAGCTACACTGAATGAAGCAGTAGTCAACTCACACAGTAAGTGTCACCTGCAGCCTTCAGTGGCAATGTCGCCCAAGCTCCTGATATGCTCACCCTGCTTGTCTGCTGCAATGTCCGTGCCTGTGCACCACACAGGAACCTTCCAAGGCCTCCGGGCATCCAAGACACCTGAAGGAATCTCCATTGAAGTGAAGGAGTCACTTCCCTGCATCTACAGGCACAGCAACTAAGCTGACTGGTCTGCTGATCCTGGGCTCCCACGGACTCTGAAAGGCTCAGCAACACAGGTGGTGGTACCTCACATCCCTGGATGCCTGACCCGTCTTCTCACCAAGTTTGAGGCCAAAATCCCTTGTCGGAGCCACAAGTGCTAATTGTAAAAAGAACCCTCACTCACCAACCTAGTGGTGACATGCTTCATCATTGGGTTCCCACTGGAAGGACCTAATGTCCTTCCAGTGTGCTTCAACGCCTGTTTACAGCGGAGCTGGTTTTTTTGTGTGTAGATATGGTGAGAAAAACCAATTGTGCTAATTGAGTGTGAAAAAGTTAAAAAATGTGTAGTTGTGACTGTCAACTACTTTATTAATAGTCCAACCCGCATTAGTTAAAAACTGGTGATAATTGGACTCAAAAGATGGTTTCTTTATTCGGAAACCCTTAGTCCTAAATAGATTTGGTCAACATGTTTCAGCTATCAGAGCCAAAATCGCTCAGCATTCGTCAGGACCATCAGTGTAATCCTCCGGCGGTGTGCACGCACTAAGGCGCACCCAACCGTGAGGATATTAGTGTGAAAAAGGACAACAAAGCAACTGACATTATTCAGAGTGACACACCATTCAAACTGAAATCCAATTTCACTCCTCCATCACATCTTGTACCTCCTGAGATTCTAGCCCTTGAGCAGGCGGTACTACACGGGGTGGAAACTCTAACCTGCCCCGCTTTGTATAAGAACTTGAAAGCAGATGAATACCGGGCAATTCAATCACTGAAGCAAAATACTACAATCGTGATTAAAAGTGCCGACAAAGGCGGAGGCATAGTGATTCAGGATAAGCAGGACTACGACCATGAATGCAAACCTTTACTGAGTAACAACAACAACTATTTCCTCCTAAGAGATGATCCCACGGAGAGTCTTCGTGATGAGATTATTGAACTTGTCTGTACAGCCAAACGGGATGGTCGGATATCAAAACGTGAATCTGATTTTTTGACGTCTTCAAGCGGGAAAGTACCGTATTTTTATACGTTATCCAAAACACACAAGAACGTCCTGCCACCACCTGGACGCCCGATAGTTTCGGGTATTGGGTCTTTATTGGAACCCCTATCT
Source organism: Lissotriton vulgaris (assembly GCF_964263255.1). Taxonomy (NCBI): domain Eukaryota; kingdom Metazoa; phylum Chordata; class Amphibia; order Caudata; family Salamandridae; genus Lissotriton; species Lissotriton vulgaris. The sequence continues at coordinate 555,391,655 of NC_141694.1, forward strand.
CAATATTGTGATTTCTTTTTTAAGCCAATAATAAAATCTACAGAGACGCATATAAAGGACACAAAAAGCCTGCTAGCAATGCTGCGCACTATTGAGATGCCAGAAGAACCATGCTTTCTGGTCACTCTCGATATCGAAAGCCTTTACACCTGCATACCACAAGATGAGACCATCAAAGTGGTAGCAGAGGCTCTAGATCGAATCACCTGGAATTTTGCAACAACTCGTGCCTTTGTAATGGATTGCGCAACATTGGCACTTAAGAGGAACTTCTTCGAATATGAAGGCAAGATCTTCCTTCAAACAACAGGGACCTCTATGGGCAGCACTTTTTCCCCTTCGGTGGCAGGACTGTATGTCTATAATTTTGAGAGGAAATACATCTTGGTCCCGAGCAACCCTTTCGCCTCTAACATTGTTCTATGGCAGCGATATATAGACGATGTCCTCATGATATGGAAAGGTGAAGAGGCAAGGCTGCTTCCTTTCTTCACTTGGATTAACACCTGCGATCCTCACCTTAAATTCACCTATGAGTATGCCAAAGAAAGTATTACCTTCCTGGACGTGATGATCAACAAACGAGATCACCTGATCCAAACTAAAACTTTTTACAAACCAACATCTAAAAATAACTTGTTACATTTTTCTAGTTTTCATCCCCGCCCCCTGAGGGAAAATCTCCCTTTCGGACAATATCTCCGCATTAGGCGGAACTGCAGCGAAATGGTCGACTTTAAGAGTCAAGCAGATGAACTGACCAAAAAGCTAGAAACGCGGGGTTACTTAAAGAAGATTCTCCATAAAAGTCGGTAGAGAGCCACCAACCAAAACAGAGATGCACTGTTGGACACATATCCAAAAGATACTACGCGGGAGGTACCATTAACTTGTGTAACCATCTTTAATCCTCTGTCCAATGTGGTAAGCCGCTGCATACAAAAGAACTGGAAAATCGTAACAAGCAACCGGTTTGAGTGGGAGAAACCTCTTTTTTCCTGTAAGAGAGCGACAAGTCTTAAAGACTCACTAGTCCATACTCGTCCAGCAAAACAACTGAAAAAACAGGAAGCAGCAGTTCTGAACGCCTGGGGGCTCCCAGCAGTGACTGGTCACTTCCCATGCGGGGACTGCAGTATTTGTCATTTGACTACTCATACTAAGTTCCTAAATATCGTACCTGGTAAACGTTGGGAACGACGCAGTCATACAAACTGCAATACTAGCAATGTTGTGTATTTAATAACTTGCACATGTGCCCTCAACTACGTGGGAATGACGACTAGACGTGTCAAACTGAGGATCTGTGAACATCGGAGTAGTATCCGATGTAAGAGGAATGCAACAAAATTGACTAACCACTTCATCAAGAGGAATCACACACCGAACGACATGCATTGGACCATCATCGAACATGTTGAGGGTGGCAATGAAAAGAGCCTTTTCGAGAAAGAACAACGATGGATCCATCGTCTGTTAAGTCACCGTTCAGGACTGAACAATGAAATTCCGTGGGGATCTGTCCTAAGACGATGACTCTTACCAACAACAAGGTCTCTACCTGAGATATTCATTTATTTACCTTGCATAAGTCTGCACATATATGTCCAATTCTGTAATATGAAACATTTCTCCCTCTCTACAAAACCACAAACTCTTCGAGTCAAAAGAGAGTCATCTGTGACTACAATCAGGGTTGATGCAATCAAACAGGATTATAGCACACTTACTTCAGGGGCCCAAGTGAGAGAAACCAATACCATTTGGTGTTTAAAATACCAACATAGTGCTTAGTTATTATTATAAAAGATTGCCTACGAGTTAGGGCATATACGACTATTGTTATCAATTTATAGTTGTGAGAACACTTATAATAATAAGGAGGAAGGCCATTTTAGCACTATTATGGAGCATTGACAGCCTTTTCTTCGAATTAATTTCGTAAGGGGCTTTAACGAAAACGGTGCTCGCATTATTATCACAAAATATCCTTTGCATTTTAGGAAAAGGATTAATGCAGTGTCCGCCGTTTACACGCCATATCAGTACATGAGTATTATAAGGAACACACGCTAATGGGAATTCTCATTACATTACCCTGAATGACTTGAGATTCTTTAATCTTTATTAATTATGCTCTGCTGGTGTTTGTGTTATTGTCAGGACAATAAAGTTTTGTGATTCGTTTTTTAGCGTAAAGGAGTTCGGGTCCCTTTAAACAGTATGAAGGAAACGTCCCGAGCAGCAAGTCACATGTCGTTAGTCACATGTCCCGCAAACAACGCTATTTCAAACTATTGCGTTTAAACGCGGTGTTCATTCGGGCCACAGTAGCGAAAGGCTAGGTTGCCAGAGGGGAGTCGCCTGCTATACAGTAAGTGAAGGATTGTAGCGCTTTTTACTCTAAAAGCACTAAGATTGGGAAAGGAGTAGATAACATTATTATATACGATGGGGAGGCATTGATCATGCTTTTCTCTACTTGTTTGTAGTTTGCACGGCGTGAAGAAAAAAAACCCTACCGTGTCCGCCCATGCCGCACGGAAATTAAGCACCATTTGTGAGTATTTTGGAGTTGTTTATGTATTTTCCGGCATTTTAACACAATGGAGTCTATTCGGGATCTGTTAAGGCCATTTCTATGGGCTTTTTAAACAAAGTGCATATGCTTGTCAGTTTTAAATATCTTTTTACATTAAGGCATGGTTCGGTCCAAATGATTATTCCGAGCCTTATGCAGTTCTCTTGACAATAAGAGTCGTGTGGAACACGGCAACTGATTTTGCCAACAATTAGTCTTGGTTCTAAATATTATAAAGCCAATATGTGATGTATAATTATAGTCAAATCATGGCATTCAGAGTACGATATATGCCTGCTTGAACGTCATATCACTAATATGGGTGTTACTTGGTGAAGGTAACAAGTTTGGAAATATTGCACTAAGAATCTTTAAAGGTCTAAACAGAACAATCTGAGTGATCAATTTCTGTTTTTTCTTTACAGGTTTTTGACCCCAGTAAATTACTGAGCGTGCCTATACGGTTAAAGCCGTGAGTAATCTATTACATTTTTTCACACTAATATCCTCACGGTTGGGTGCGCCTTAGTGCGTGCACACCGCCGGAGGATTACACTGATGGTCCTGACGAATGCTGAGCGATTTTGGCTCTGATAGCTGAGGGTTTCCAAATAAAGAAACCATCTTTTGAGTCCAATTATCACCAGTTTTTAACTAATGCGGGTTGGACTATTAATAAAGTAGTTGACAGTCACAACTACGCATTTTTTAACGGTTTCACACTCACTTAGCACAATTGGTTTTTCTCACCATATCAACACACAAAAAACAGCTAAAAAAGTCTTCTATACTAACGCCATTACTGAGTCCAAACAGAAACAAAAAACTTTGTTTTCGATAGTGAAGACTTTCACCCAGCCCAGAGCGTTACAACCAGAAATCCCCCATCACAAGAGTTTTGTAACCAAATAGCCGACTTTTTTGAGGAGAAAATCAACGCAATCCAAAAAAATTTCCCTCTACCTCAAACGGCCCAGATTTCAAGCATATCTGCGCAGAAAGTAATCCCAGTCGGAAGTCTTAAAAACTTCACACCGGTCAATTTAGATCAAACCAAAGAAGTTATTCTGGCATGCAAATCAGGATCACCCTCAGACCCTTGCCCCCCCAGAATTCTCCATCAACTCATTGATGTGGTGAACCCAATCATAAATAAGATTGTTAACTCCTCCCTTAGCACGGGGATCGTGCCACGCGAATGGAAACAGGGAATAGTAAAACCCCTGATGAAAAAACCTAATAAATCCCCATCTGACCTTACTAATCTCCGCCCAATATCTCTCCTCCCTGTCCTAGGAAAAATTACTGAACAAATGGTTTATAGAGAACTTAAAAGGCATCTTGAAGTACACGACGTACTCCATCCCCAGCAATCAGGTTTTCGCCCCATCACTCTACGGAAACGGCACTGATTGAATTAACAGACTCTATAAAGCTGCTGCAGGATCAGAAGAAGAACGCTGTGCTCATTCTTCTAGACCTCAAAGCGGCGTTTGATACCATTTTGCATTCCATCCTGCTTAGCAGACTGAAAGATATTGGTATCTCAGAGGTGGTTCTTGCATGGATAACCTCCTTCTTAACCGACAGGTCCCAAACGATCGCCCTAGGTCCTTTCCTTTCCAAAGAGAAGAGGGTCCCATCAGGAGTCCCCCAGGGCTCCATTTTGAGCCCTCTACTCTTCAATATTTACCTAATTTCACTCATATCTCTGATTGAGTCATTCGGCATACTTGTAACATCGTATGCCGATGATACGCAACTCATCGTACCCCTAGAGGAACACTCCACTAAGGCTGAGCAAAACCTCAAAAGCTGTCTGAAGGCTGTCTTTCATTGGATGGATATAAACCATCTAAAATGCAATTCCAGCAAGACAGAAATCCTACCAATGGGAAAAAAAAAAACTTCTGCCCAGGCCTATGGTGGCCTGAAGACTCAGCTGCTCCTCCCAGACCGTAGAAACAGCAAAGAATCTTGGAGTTCTGTTTGACACCGACTTGTCATTCGACCAACACGTTAGGACTATGGCTGGCCGCTGTTTCGGCATCATAAAGTCTCTGAAAAAATTATTTGACTTCTTACCGATAGACTCTAGAAAAACCGTAGCAGTGGCTTTAATTCTCGCACGCCTAGACTACTGCAACTGTCTCCTGGCAGGCGCAAAAAAATCTACACTTAAAAAACTCCAAAGTGTACTCCACTCTGCAGCCAGATTAGTTTTAAAACTACCCAGGAAATCTTCAATATCAGCAGCTTTAAAAACTCTACACTGGCTCCCACTACATAAGAGAATATTCTTCAAGATTCTTATTGTTGCATTCCGGGCATTCAATAACACCGGCCCGAAATATCTTATCAGGCGTTTCCCCCACTAACAACCCTAGCAGAACCCTGCGCTCCGCCAACGACAATCAAATCCTTCCAGCAAGGTTTAATCTCAAAACCAAAGGTGGCAAAACCTTAAACTATCTGGCCACTAAAGCCTGGAACTCCATGCCTAAAAACCTTAGGTCCCAAACCCAAGAAATACAGTTCAGGAAATTACTAAAAACCTGGATCTTTAATCTTCCTGATGACTACACCTTGGCAGCCATCTAATTCTTAGCCACTATGAAGTAATTTGATCTCTTACCAAGAAATCAGCGCCAAGATGCTCCTTCCGGAGCGACCGTTGCGCTCTACAAATACCACCACAAATTACAAATTACAAAAGAACCAGCTCCGCTGTAAACAGGCGTTGAAGCACACTGGAAGGACATTAGGTCCTTCCAGTGGGAACCCAATGATGAAGCATGTCACCACTAGGTTGGTGAGTGAGGGTTCTTTTTACAATTAACTTTTGTTTTTTTTTCACCAGGTTCCACGTTTTCCCTCAAAGGAGTTTTTGTTTGAGGTGTTATATATATATATATATATATATATATATATATATATATATATATATATATATATATATATATATATATATATATTTCTTTCACTTTTCTGTTGTTTATTATCATTGATATTAGGGGTAAAAGAGTGAATTTTTATACCCTGACTCTCTTGTTGTTTGCATTAGGAGCCACATGTGCACCATGTCAACTTGCAGATGCAAAGGCTTGTTGGTTTCCTTCACCAAGATCTTCAGCCTCCCAGTAGCCCCCACCTCAAGCATCTATAGTGGCTAAGATCTTCGTCCTCACCACAACAATTACATCATGGGCCTCCTTCTTTGGTGAGCTGCTTGAGGTCCTCTCGCGACTCCAGTGCCTCCTGCCTGTGGGTCCTCTTGAGGGTCAAGCTTGAATTCTTTGAGCTCTCCTGATTGCTTGGGGACTGCCCTGACTCTTTGTAGTGAGTCACCTGAACCTTGTTGGCCCAGACATTGCACCGTCTTTGCTTTCCACATTCTTTGCAGTTGTCAAGGCTTGTTGGTGCTCCTGATGTACACCAACCCCTCAGCTCTCGACATCTGACATGGGACAGCGCATGCACAGCTCATGGTCTTCGACAACATTAATTGGTCATCACAGCTGCAGCTCCAAGGTCACTGTCAACTCTCCTGCAGTCCTCGACATTGGTGGGCATTCGTCTTCCGTGCCTCCTGGTTACTTCCAAGTGGCACAGACTCTGTTCTCTCTGCTTTCGAATCTCTGACAGAATATCGACGGACATAATATTGACCTACAAAACATCGACGCTGGACTATCGAAGGCAAGTATATCGACACCCTATCTACAACATGGTAAGTACAAAAATATGGAAAACAAAAATATAGATGTTAAAAATATTGTTATTAAAATATCGTTTTTTTCTGTAAAAAAAAAGTAAAATTAAGTAAATAATACTTATAAATAAAAGAAACATATTTTAACATATTTAATAATTTTTAAAATTAATAAATAATACATATTAAATAATAAAACTTTAATTAAAAATAAACATAACATATAATATATACTTACTTAATAATACATGTATTTTATTAATTATTTTAATTACTTATACCTTATTAAAATATACTATAAATTACAAAAATATCTACACACATAAGATATTAACATAAATAAAGAATTATATTTAATAAATAAAAATATATATATACTTTCAATATTTTTAAACTTAATTATAAGGATAAGAATTACTATTCCTACTCAAGAGAGTGCAACAGTAGGAAAAGCATTCGATAGCGTAGGGGTAAAAATTACTATTCCCACTACAAAGAGTGCAACAGTAGGGAAAGCGTTGGATAGCGTAGGGGTAAAAATTACTATTCTAACTCCAGAGAGTGAAACAGTAGGGAAAACGTTGGATAGCGTAGGGGTAAAAATTAGTATTCCCACTCCAGAGCATAAAACAGTAGGTAAAGCGTTGAATAGCGTAGGGGTAAAAATCACTATTCCCACTCCAGAGAGTGCAACAGTAGGGAAAGCGTTGGATAGCGGGTGGGTAAAAATTACTATTCCAACTCCATAGAGTAAAACAGTAGGGAAAACGTTGGATAGCGTAGGGGTAAAAATTACTATTCCCACTCCAGAGAGTGCAACAGTATGGAAAGCGTTGGATAGCGTAGGGGTAAAAATTACTATTTCCACTCCAGAGAGTGCAACAGTACGGAAAGCGTTGGATAGCATAGGGGTAAACATTACTAGTCCAACTCCAGAGGGTGTAACAGTAGGGAAAGCGTTGGATAGCGTAGGGGTAAAAATTACTATTCCAACTCCAGAGGGTGTAACAGTAAGGAAAGCGTTGGATAGCGTAGGGGTAAAAATTTGTTTTCCAACTCCAGAGGGTGTAACAGTAGGGAAAGCGCTGGATAGCCTAGGGGTAAAAATTACTATTCCAACTCCAAAGGGTGCAACAGTAAGGAAAGCATTGGATAGCGTAGGGGTAAAAATTACTATTCCAACTCTAGAGTGTGCAACAGTAAGGAAAGCGTTGGATAGCGTAGGGGTAAAAATTACTATTCCAACTCCAGAGGGTTCAACAGTAGGGAAAGCATTGGATAGCGTAGAATTTAAATATAAGATACTTATAAATAATTGTTATATTTAAAATAATGTATAATAAAAAATTTAAATAAATCTACATCATTTACTAACAATTAATAATTATTAAAAGCAATTACGTTTGAATAATTAATTAACAATAAATGAACAACAAATACCAATAAATATTACTTAATAAATATTACTCACTAAATAATAAATACTAAACAATAAAATATTTTACATTAAAAAAATATTATTTAAAATTAATTCACAATTAAACGTTATTAAACAATAACATTATTTTTATACCAAATAATACTTTTGATAAAACATTGATTACCAATTCATTACAAATATTTTCCAATAATAAGAAATAATTACCAATTAAAAATATTAATTGCCAATTAACAAAATTATTTACCAATTAAATAATTCATTACCAATTACAAAATGATTTCCCAATTAAAAACATGAATTACCAATTAAAAAAATTCAATAACAATTAAAAACATTAATTACCAATTAACAAAAATAAATTATCAATTTAAATAATGAATTGCTAATTAATATTTAATTATAAATAAAATAATTATCCATAACAAAAAATAGAAAACATTAATTAATAACAATTAAATTACTTCCCACCCAATTCCCCTATAAACCCACAACCCGCTACAGAAATAAAAACACAAATTAATTAAAATTATTGTAGAATTCCTAAAAATTAATAATTAATTTAGTATATTTAAATTACTTCCCACCCTATTCCCCTATAAACCCACAACCCGCTCCGGTACAACAACATAACATTTACTTAAAAATAACATTATTAATATATAAAAATAATACACATATAATTAAAAAAAAAATACTGAACAAAAACATATTACACATACATAATTAAATACATCAAAATCATGCAAATATCGATATTAGTTACATCGAAATTAGTTACATAGATATATATGCTATCGATATTCCTAACTTCGATATTACTTACATCAATATAAATAAATTCAATATTACTTACCTAAGGGTTGATAGTCTGTCCAACGATATTCTTGACATCGAAATCCTGTACCTTCGATATTTCCAACTCGATATTTGTGTAAGTTGACAATTAGGAATCGATATTTAGACTGTGTACCCTGCTTTCAGGTACTTCTCAACCTGAATCCACCTTTGGGTTCCACCGAGCACTTTCTCCTTCTACAGCAACGGCATCTTCCTGAAGTCCTCCATTGGGTTCGACTGTGGTTTCCAACACCGCTTCACACCTATGCACCCGGCTCCCCTGGGGTAGGCATCCTGGTTCATAGGGTATCCACGGGTGGGTGGCTCTCCAACCCTCTGTATTCCACAGGGTTTCTTCAGGGTCCACTGGGAAGGGTCCTTCTTTAAAAACGCGACCACATCGTACCTATTGACTTGCATTGACCAAGCGGTCATGTTCCCATTCTGCACACGGCCTCCATTGGGCTCCTGGTTACTTACCTTGGTGGTTCCTTGGGTTCCCAGCATTTCTACGTCTTCTGGGTATATTCTTGACTTGAGTCTTGGTTTGCATGACACTATTTTAGTATATGGTTTGGTCTTACCCTGTTGAACACGGTCTATTATGTGCTACCTACCTGTTTCTATTGAAAAGTATTACGTGCATTGTGTGTATCTCTGGCTAGGAGATACCTGTATGTGTTAGTGAGTGTTATATAATAAATACATATTTTTATAAATAAACTGTGTGGTTCTTTTTCACTTAATCTATACCTGTAAGATTACAGTATGGTAAAACAAGCTGCTTTACTCTCCTTCTGGACTAAGCCTGAAGGCAGCTCTCCACAGCTACCACTTAGAGAGCTTTCTAAGGTTGTCTAAGACAACTGAAATCATCTGAAGGATTGTTTGGATTGATGCCGGGTGCCCTCTTACAAAAGGGTACACCATATATTAAGCCAGCTTCTCAAACCCCTCGTTATGGGTATAACTCCTATGGCCCCCGTGCTTGGGGGAGGGCCCCTCAAAGCAAAAGTGAAGGGCCTTTGGGTCATATTGGATAAAGATTCAACCACGGCCTCCCAGGCAAAGAAAGTTGCGGGTACCTGTTTGGCCTCTTAAAAGCTCTTAGGAAAAATGCTCAAGTGGCTCCCTATGGCAACTCGGAGAACAGTGGTCCAATGCCTTGTACTCTCTTGTCCAGATTGTGGCGATACTCTTTATCTAGGCAGCCCTTCATATGTCATCAAAAAGTTGCAGAGTACTGTTGAGTTTACATAAAATGCAATTGGCACACTCGACCCTCGGCAAACTCCATTGGCTGCCTATAATCATAAGGAGGATTGAGTTTAAAGCTTTATGCATCACTCACAAGGTAATACATAGGTCAGGCCCACATATCCTGTGGCATCTCATTACTCCGTATAGCAGCCCTAGAGAGTTGAGATCAACAACCTCTCCCTTCTTGCCATCCCTGGAATCAAGAGAGCACGTGGTGGGGGTCGCGCGATCGAATATTTGGTGTCCAAACTCTGAAACTCCCTTTCCATCCATCTTAGAACAAATGGATACTTGTTACAATTCAGGAAGCAACGGAAAACTCATCTTTTAATTTGAAACAGTATATTTCTTCACTAGCACTGGGAAGCCCGATTTTGGGTAGCGATGCGCTCTACAAAAACTCACTAATATTAATAATAATGGTTTTGTTGTACAACTCGAACCATGCACTGCTTCATTGTGCAGCTGACCTGTGCATGGTGGCCAGATCAATTAGAGCTGTGTAGTTGCAAGGTTACTTCTTTGCAATACTTTTTTACGTAGTCAGTTCCTATGTGTCTTATAGCTATGTTCTGCATCAAGATTTGTGCTTGCCTGTTTGTACAGCTGGTACTGTGAAGTTCGTTGGCATGGCTTGTTCTGTGCATTACAGTTCTTACACAGGACTATGTTCAAGGTTGTAGCTTACAGCTTGTTCACTGCATGGCTGTATTGACTCATGCAGCTGGAGAAGTGTGGCTCAATGGTTAGAGCGGCAGACCCTAATGCAGAGGTCTAGCCCGGGACCAGGGTTCAATTCCCTGCCTCGGCGGGTCTTGGGCTCAAAATTCCACGGACCTGATAATTCTCGCCTCGGTGCCTATTCCAATCATGGAGTCCAACTCTGGGCAATAGCTTGCTTAATCTCCACAACGGCCCCCACAACGCTAAGGATGCCTGGCCTCCACCTTGGGGGTGCCCAGGATTGGACGCCTCACAGGGAAAGCCAGGATGGGTTCCACAGCGGTATTCGTACAAGCGCCTTGAGACTCTTGCGGGTGAGTAGTGCACTATACAAGTATCAATTTACAATTTTTTTATTTTACGATCAGTGCATAAGTGTATTGAATGCCTGGTTTAACCCATGCCTGTCTTGTACAGCTTGTTCATGCAGGCCTTTCTCAACAACCAGATCCATGCACGGCTCTGCTTATACATATGATTCTATGTTCTGCGCACATCTGTGTTTTATGGCTGTGCAGTGTTCTACAGCTGAATCAGTGTATAGTTCTATTGTGCTGGTCTTTTGTGAGCAGGTATTTTGTGTGACTGGTTCTGTCCGTGCTTCTAAATGTATGCGGCGTGTTCTGCTTACTGTTATATTGTACTTGCAGAGCTAAAACTGCACCTCCATGGCTAAGTCGAATGCATGGTATAGTGCATGGCTACAAGTTCATGACATTGAGTGCATAACTTTGTCTTCAGATATCTCTGGTTCTGTGGTGGTGTGAGTTATGGCTATAGTCGAAATCTCAGTTGTTAGAGAAGCTCTGGTTCTATGTAGTGCATTACCTTTCGGCTCCTCTTAAGTATGTAAGCAGAATTAAACTATTTCCTATGCTGTGAAAGTGCCCCAAGTTGCTTTCCTGTTCAGAATGGAGAGAAGGGTATTTATTATAGCCTTATAGCCCGCTGTAGCGGGCTATACCGGATATTAAAGTCCCGCTCCACTGTTAAAGGCCGGAGCGGAAGGCAAGGGCCTTTAACAAGGGAGGGGGACTTTAATAGCCGGTATAGCCCATCTACGAATGGCTATAAGGCTATTAGAACATTCAGCGACTAGAGGGCAGAATGTTCTAACAAATAAAACAAGGGACTCTCGGAGCTCGAGGTGGTTTAAATCCCCTCGGGCTCTGGCAGGCCTTTGTAAAAACATTGGAATGTTGCTTTGTGGGCCTTTACCGGCCCGTAGAAGCACGAAGTACTCCATTGTCTTCAATGGAGTGCTCTACATTCCAATGTTCTAATTGACTTTAACATACAACCCAAAGCTAATTGCTGAAACATGCACTTTTTACATAAACCCATCCAGGTTTTATCAGCGATTCAGCGTCGTGATGGCAATGAACATCCCCAGCCTCTTACAGAGAAGTGAAATCAGTTGAGTCAGGATCAGTCCTTCCACCCTCTGCAGGGGGCATGGCTCATCCATTCTCTGGATGAAAACTGTTGAATCCTGTTAGATTTGGGGGTCTCTGGTTGGCACAGGTAGGTACTTGTGACAAATAAGGGACCCTTGCATCTAGTCAGGGTAAGGGGGTACACTCCTAAAATAACCCCTACTCACCCCCTTTGTAGCTTGGCACAAGCAGACAGGCTTATCTCAAATATTTACAACAAGGGGTGGTGAGGGACAGAGTCTCTGAATAAAGCAGAAAGCACAGTCAAAAGATCAGGGCTAGATCCAACACCGTTTTTTAGCTCACTGCACCATCCCAGTTTCAGAACCTGGCTGTATGCAAATTAGTCTGTTCCTGTCCCAGTGCATGATGGGAACAGGGCAAACCAAACTACAAAAGCCAATTCTTACACTGGGAAGGAAACAAGCTCCCGGGGACCGGTTTCTGGCATTACAGCCGTCTTCGGCCCGGTTTGCTTGAATCCTGATGGTGCAATGAGCAAGGGTCTCACATCTGAGAATACCCTTCCACGCTTAGGGTGGACAAAAATATTTACAACAAGGGGTGGTGAGGGACAGAGTCTCTGAATAAAGCAGAAAGCTCTCACCCAGTCAAAAGATCAGGGCTAGATCCAACACCGTTTTTTAGCTCACTGCACCATCCCAGTTTCAGAACCTGGCTGTATGCAAATTAGTCTGTTCCTGTCCCAGTGCATGATGGGAACAGGACAAACCAAACTACAAAAGCCAATTCTTACACTGGGAAGGAAACAAGCTCCCGGGGACCGGTTTCTGGCATTACAGCCGTCTTCGGCCCGGTTTGCTTGAATTCTGATGGTGCAATGAGCAAGGGTCTCACATCTGAGAATACCCTTCCACGCTTAGGGTGGACAAAAATATTTACAACAAGGGGTGGTGAGGGACAGAGTCTCTGAATAAAGCAGAAAGCTCTCACCCAGTCAAAAGATCAGGGCTAGATCCAACACCGTTTTTTAGCTCACTGCACCATCCCAGTTTCAGAACCTGGCTGTATGCAAATTAGTCTGTTCCTGTCCCAGTGCATGATGGGAACAGGGCAAACCAAACTACAAAAGCCAATTCTTACACTGGGAAGGAAACAAGCTCCCGGGGACCGGTTTCTGGCATTACAGCCGTCTTCGGCCCGGTTTGCTTGAATCCTGATGGTGCAATTAGCAAGGGTCTCACATCTGAGAATACCCTTCCACGCTTAGGGTGGACAAAAATATTTACAACAAGGGGTGGTGAGGGACAGAGTCTCTGAATAAAGCAGAAAGCTCTCACCCAGTCAAAAGATCAGGGCTAGATCCAACACCGTTTTTTAGCTCACTGCACCATCCCAGTTTCAGAACCTGGCTGTATGCAAATTAGTCTGTTCCTGTCCCAGTGCATGATGGGAACAGGGCAAACCAAACTACAAAAGCCAATTCTTACACTGGGAAGGAAACAAGCTCCCGGGGACCAGTTTCTGGCATTACAGCCGTCTTCGGCCCGGTTTGCTTGAATCCTGATGGTGCAATGAGCAAGGGTCTCACATCTGAGAATACCCTTCCACGCTTAGGGTGGACAAAAATATTTACAACAAGGGGTGGTGAGGGACAGAGTCTCTGAATAAAGCAGAAAGCTCTCACCCAGTCAAAATATCAGGGCTAGATCCAACACCGTTTTTTAGCTCACTGCACCATCCCAGTTTCAGAACCTGGCTGTATGCAAATTAGTCTGTTCCTGTCCCAGTGCATGATGGGAACAGGGCAAACCAAACTACAAAAGCCAATTCTTACACTGGGAAGGAAACAAGCTCCCGGGGACCGGTTTCTGGCATTACAGCCGTCTTCGGCCCGGTTTGCTTGAATCCTGATGGTGCAATGAGCAAGGGTCTCACATCTGAGAATACCCTTCCACGCTTAGGGTGGACAAAAATATTTACAACAAGGGGTGGTGAGGGACAGAGTCTCCGGTCCCCGGTAGCTTGTCTCCATTCTGGTGAAGAAATGGCTTGGTAGTTTATGCTGCCCTGTTCCCATGATGCACTGGGCCAGGGACGGACTGATTTGCATATAGCCAGGTTCTGAGCTGGGATGGGGCAGTGAGATAAATAACGGTGATGGATCAAGCCCTGATCTTTGGACTGGGTAAGATTGGTCTGCTTAATTCAGACACTCTGTTCATCACCACCCCCTTTTCTGAATCGTTTTTGGCCACTATAGGTGTGGCAGGGTATACTCAGACATGAGTCCCTTTCTCACTGCTCCATCAGGATTCAAGCAAGCCGGGCCGAAGACGGCTGAAATGCCAGAAACCGGTCCCCGGTAGCTTGTCTCCTTTCTGGTGAAGAATTGGCTTGGTAGTTTAGTCTGCCCTGTTCCCATGATGCACTGGGCCAGGGACAGACTGATTTGCATATAGCCAGGTTCTGAGCTGGGATGGGGCAGTGAGATAAATAACGGTGATGGATCAAGCCCTGATCTTTGGACTGGGTAAGAGTGGTCTGCTTAATTCAGACACTCTGTTCATCACCACCCCCTTTTCTGAATCGTTTTTGGCCACTATAGGTGTGGCAGGGTATACTCAGACATGAGTCCCTTTCTCACTGCTCCATCAGGATTCAAGCAAGCCGGGCCGAAGACGGCTGAAATGCCAGAAACCGGTCCCCGGTAGCTTGTCTCCTTTCTGGTGAAGAATTGGCTTGGTAGTTTAGTCTGCCCTGTTCCCATGATGCACTGGGCCAGGGACAGACTGATTTGCATATAGCCAGGTTCTGAGCTGGGATGGGGCAGTGAGATAAATAACGGTGATGGATCAAGCCCTGATCTTTGGACTGGGTAAGAGTGGTCTGCTTAATTCAGACACTCTGTTCATCACCACCCCCTTTTCTGAATCGTTTTTGGCCACTATAGGTGTGGCAGGGTATACTCAGACATGAGTCCCTTTCTCACTGCTCCATCAGGATTCAAGCAAGCCGGGCCGAAGACGGCTGAAATGCCAGAAACCGGTCCCCGGTAGCTTGTCTCCTTTCTGGTGAAGAATTGGCTTGGTAGTTTAGTCAACCCTGTTCCCATGATGCACTGGGCCAGGGACAGACTGATTTGCATATAGCCAGGTTCTGAGCTGGGATGGGGCAGTGAGATAAATAACGGTGATGGATCAAGCCCTGATCTTTGGACTGGGTAAGAGTGGTCTGCTTAATTCAGACACTCTGTTCATCACCACCCCCTTTTCTGAATCGTTTTTGGCCACTATAGGTGTGGCAGGGTATACTCAGACATGAGTCCCTTTCTCACTGCTCCATCAGGATTCAAGCAAGCCGGGCCGAAGACGGCTGAAATGCCAGAAACCGGTCCCCGGTAGCTTGTCTCCTTTCTGGTGAAGAATTGGCTTGGTAGTTTAGTCTGCCCTGTTCCCATGATGCACTGGGCCAGGGACAGACTGATTTGAATATAGCCAGGTTCTGAGCTGGGATGGGGCAGTGAGATAAATAACGGTGATGGATCAAGCCCTGATCTTTGGACTGGGTAAGAGTGGTCTGCTTAATTCAGACACTCTGTTCATCACCACCCCCTTTTCTGAATCGTTTTTGGCCACTATAGGTGTGGCAGGGTATACTCAGACATGAGTCCCTTTCTCACTGCTCCATCAGGATTCAAGCAAGCCGGGCCGAAGACGGCTGAAATGCCAGAAACCGGTCCCCGGTAGCTTGTCTCCTTTCTGGTGAAGAATTGGCTTGGTAGTTTAGTCTGCCCTGTTCCCATGATGCACTGGGCCAGGGACAGACTGATTTGCATAGAGCCAGGTTCTGAGCTGGGATGGGGCAGTGAGATAAATAACGGTGATGGATCAAGCCCTGATCTTTGGACTGGGCAAGAGTGGTCTGCTTAATTCAGACACTCTGTTCATCACCACCCCCTTTTCTGAATCGTTTTTGGCCACTATAGGTGTGGCAGGGTATACTCAGACATGAGTCCCTTTCTCACTGCTCAATCAGGATTCAAGCAAGCCGGGCCGAAGACGGCTGAAATGCCAGAAACCGGTCCCCAGTAGCTTGTCTCCTTTCTGGTGAAGAATTGGCTTGGTAGTTTAGTCTGCCCTGTTCCCATGATGCACTGGGCCAGGGACAGACTGATTTGCATATAGCCAGGTTCTGAGCTGGGATGGGGCAGTGAGATAAATAACGGTGATGGATCAAGCCCTGATCTTTGGACTGGGTAAGAGTGGTCTGCTTAATTCAGACACTCTGTTCATCACCACCCCCTTTTCTGAATCGTTTTTGGCCACTATAGATGTGGCAGGGTATACTCAGACATGAGTCCCTTTCTCACTGCTCCATCAAGATTCAAGCAAGCCGGGCCGAAGACGGCTGAAATGCCAGAAACCGGTCCCCGGTAGCTTGTCTCCTTTCTGGTGAAGAATTGGCTTGGTAGTTTAGTCTGCCCTGTTCCCATGATGCACTGGGCCAGGGACAGACTGATTTGCATATAGCCAGGTTCTGAGCTGGGATGGGGCAGTGAGATAAATAACGGTGATGGATCAAGCCCTGATCTTTGGACTGGGTAAGAGTGGTCTGCTTAATTCAGACACTCTGTTCATCACCACCCCCTTTTCTGAAAGGCTTATCTCAAAGGCAGTGTGTAAAGCATTTGTGAACACATACAGTAAACAAGTGACAACACTATAGATGGACACCACACAGGTTTTATATAAAAATGAAAATTCTTTTTATAGACTTAATACAAGACCACAAACAACAAAAATCCACAATACTGTACTTAAAATAGTAGAATTAGCTTAGTTCTGTTTTGATCGTAAAATGCAACACTTTGAGCCAATTTACCTTGAAATACGACACGCAGGGCAACAAAAGTCTTGCAGGAAAGGTGATGCAGTAGTCCCTTACACGCAAGAACGGTGATGAGTTGAAGATCTGGTGCAACAAAATAAAGATGGCGCTTTCTCCTTGATGCGACACGCTTCCCGGTGATGCGGCGGCGTCTGCTGTGACGTCGATCCTCTTCTCCGGCGATGTGCTGTGACAGGCCCTGAGACATGCTTCTCGGAGATGTTGCGGCGTCTGCTGCGACGTCGATCCTCTTCGCCTGCGACACGCTTCCCGGTGATGCGTCGGCGTCGGCTGCGACGTCGATCCTCTTCTCCAGCGATGCAAGTCCTCAAAAAGTCCAGCACAACTGCAGACACTTCAAGAAAACTCTTGAGGAGTTGGTGGGTGAAAGCTGTTGTCACTGAGACTTCAGCAGGAGGCAAGTTCTGTTACAAGCCCTTAGAGATCCTTACAAGTTGATGAAAAGTACGCAAAGTTCCTCTCTCCTTTCCTTGGCAGTCAGGCAACCATTGCAGGCCAATCCCCCAATCAGCACTTCAGCTTAGGTATAGTCTCCCCTCAGTCTCTAAGGTTCCACTCCTTCAGAAAAGGTTTCTTTTTGTTGTCCAAAGTGATCTAAATTCTTGGGATCAGGGTCCCAATGCTTATAACCCCAACATCCTCTGTCCTCTGAGGGCAGTGGGGTCTTTGCCTAGTCCAAAGCAGTTCTGGAGCACTCTGTTGACATGACTCCTTCCTTCCTTTCACAGTGCAGGGCAGAACCAACAGACACCCCACAGGAGGCAGAGCCGCATTGTGGAGGGAAGGCACAGCCCTGGAGCACTCTGTTGACATGACTCCTTCTCTCCTTTCACAGTGCAGGGCAGAGACATCAGACGCACCAAAGGAGGTGGAGCCAGCATTGTTGAGGGAAGGCACAGCCCTATTCAGGTTCCAGGTGCAACTCGTCCCTCCATCTAGATGCAGATCTCTCTATTCACCACTGGGCTGACTCACCCTGTCTCCTGGAACCCACCAGCCCTGTCACTCAAACTCCAGACAAGGAGTACACAACTTAGCAGAGGCAGGCTTGTATAGTTAGACAAGAAAATACCTACTTTCTAAAAGTGGTATTTTCAAACACAGAATGTTAAAACCAACTTCACTAAAATATGTATTTTATCAGGCATACTAAACTAGAATGGCTACCATGTTCCCATAGTCAGTTAGGATTATAAGATGTAATCATCTAACTGCCCATTCAGGCCTTGCAATAGTGAAAAATGGCTGTAATTCACTATTAGGACATGCCACACACACCAGGGCATGTCCTACAATATACTTACAATGCACCCTGCCCTTTGGCCTACCTTAGGGGTGTATGATATGAAGAAAAGGGAAGGTTTAGGGACTGGCAAGTGGGTGGCACTTGGCCAGGCAGCATGGCAGTACCAGACGGCAAACAGGCTCTGCAATGGCAGGCCTTAGACACACTTTTACAGGCTGCTTCTGTGGTGGCTAAGCCCACTGGCAGCATTTGGATTACCAGCCCTAGGCACTCCTGGTGCACGGTGCGAGGGTCTGACTGGTAACCCAAACCAGCCAATCATGGAATCACTAATCCATACATCAATTTACAATAAGGAGCATTTGGACTGTGGCACTGGACAGCAGTGTCACAGTGCCCAAAGCATCTAACACCAGCAAAAACACATGAGGCAACAGCAAAAATAGAAGGGAGACCCATGCCAAGGTGCCAGGTCTAACAAATCCCATCTCTGTATACCGTACACAAAAATGTCATTGGACAAGCAAGATGTGGCTGTGTTATTGCAACAGGTGTGCTATTTGAATTTTGATGAATATGTGTAAATGGAATTGCAGTAATTTTTTTATTTTGTTGAATGTCTGTGCACTGCAGGCTAGACCGATGGTAACAAAAGATTGTCTTCACAAGTTAACCATTTGCACCAAAATTGTTTGTTTTTCTTAACCAAACAGACCTTTGGGCCAACAAGTCATCTTTCTGGGCTAACAGTTCATGTGCTGAGAGGTGTGACTTAAATGTGAATATAAATTCCTAATGAAATGGCACTGACCTGATGAGGGTATGGGAGTGAGCCTGGAACACATCATTACTAGTGCATGCTTATTTCTCCTCAGTGTTAATGGAATAGTTTGAGGTACCCATTCACACAGACATCTTGTTGCCACTTGCAAAGAAATGTGCTTTTTAACTCTCCTCTTCCTCTCATGGGAGGGTAAAGCTGCCGTAGTGAAATATCAAACCCTCCTGTGTCATGTATGATGTTTTTTTCATTACATGCCACAATATCATGTCTACAGAGTCCTTTCTCTATAAGGAATAGTAAAATGTGTTGGCTAAAGCCAGAAATATATATATCAACAAGAGAGAGAGAGGGAACAAGGCACTCTTAGACCCCCTGTAAATCAATATGTAACAACGAAAGAGTGACTTTTAGTGCAACCAAAAGAAAGGTTAGACTAAACAGCACAAGACAAAAAAAACAGTGTTTGTAAAATAACCATCACGCATCAACCTAGTTGATGACGTGCTTCATCACAGGGTTCCCCCAGGGAAGCCTAATGCCTCCCTGGTGTGCTTCTACCTACGCCTGGTTTACAGCGGAGCAGGATGTTTCAAAAGCGTATGTGCAAAAGTGATACAAGTGAAAAGTGAGTTTAAAAGGTGATTGGTACTGGCCTATCAACTATTTTATTACAGGTTTACCAAAAATCATTAAAATGAAGTGAAACAGATGTAATCTAGTTCTTTAAAGTAGACATCCGATTGAGTGTTAAAAAATGGTCAACATGTTTCTGCTTCTATATGCCGTTAGCAAAGCATTCGTCAGGACCTATAACAAGTTCCACGGCGGTATGCGCTCGCTAAGGCGCACCTTAACCTCTGGAACAACTGTGTGTGGTACAACTCACGGTTATACCAAGGTGGTCTCGCGTAGATTCGTAGACCATAAGAGCATATGCTCTTGAAGTCGATTACTTTATGGGAACCGCACAGGAATATTCAGGCCAGGGAGTCGGGAAATGTCCGGGTGTCTGTTCGTCCTCCCTGCGGTTCCCACCTTGGTATAACCGTGAGCTGTACCACACACAATTGTTCCAGAGGTTAGGGTGCGCCTTAGCGAGCGCATACCGCCGTGGAACTTCTTATAGGTCCTGACGAATGCTTTGCTAACGGCAACCACCAGGTAAAACTTCATGTCCACTGAGTAATTACTATATAATTGAACATTTGTTTTTCTGGGGCAACCATTGATCACTGTCACTTTGTGTATGTATCTATGTGTCTGTGTTTGTGTCTGTGTTCCACAGGTTACATTGCTGTAAAGTTGCAGTAGGGTGTGGACTGACCCCCAGCTCTGAAGAAGTTGCCGACAAAGATTGATAGGCAACAAAACACGTTGGCTTCATATATATTAAAACGAAGCTCAACAGTAGCTTTTGGTTTTTAATGTGAGCAGATACCCAGCAGCGAATGAAGTTTATCATAGTGCTAGTGGTGTCTAGCTCAGTTGTAGCAGGTTGGAACATTGACTGTAGGTGTTCTAGCCTTGGGGGTCGGGTTACAGTAGGTTTGTGTAGTTAGTTTCACTATTAAGTTACACACATTACTTACACGTTTATTTACTTTCCGGTGGGAAGGCGCCGATGATGATAAGTGGAACACACACTGATGAGTACCTGTCAGCAGTTCCCTGGTGGTTGTTTCCGTGAGGTTCCTTCCCACCTTGTACACACTTTTTGAGAACACTCCTATAATTGGAAGGGTGTTTGGAATTTATGGAGACACAAACCCAACTAGGATTTTAGAAATTAGATAGGTACACCCTGTTAGTATTGCAGAAATGTTGCGTACTATAAATATCCTCACTTATTAAGGAGGTAGTGCTGCTCGAGAGATCCTATCAGAGATGGGGAAGGTTTTGTTGATTGCAGTATTGTGAGTGGAGGGTAACCTGCACCCTTTTTCCCTCTTTGCTCCTATTGCGTAATGCCCTAGTGTGGAGAACCTTGTCCCACCAACGTGCTTTAGTCTAATGGGAGGTATGGTCAGGAGATGCATATAAGCGGATCGTAGGGTGCGGGTTGGAGTGTACCTGTTGATCAAGCTGTTGATGAATTTTGGGTTTTTGCCATTCAGGGATTTAAAGATAATGCATCCCAGCTTGAAGGCGCATCTCTGAGTTATTGGAAGCCAGTATAACTTCTTCAAGAGAGAGGTAATATGTTGGTGCCTGTTTTCCTGAAAAATCAGTCCGGCCGCCTGGTTCTGGACCATTTGAAGATGATTGGTGAGATAGGCCGGGATGCCAAAGTATAGTGAGTTTGTGTAATCGATGTGGGATATCACCATAGCGAGTACTGCCTGTATTTTTACTTCCTGTGTAGGGAGCCTACTGATTTTCTTTATTTTACTTAGTTGGAAACAACATGTTGAAATCACGGATCCTATCTGAGTTTTCATGGTAAGGCCAGTGTTGATTATGACTCCCAGGGTTTTGGCAGATGTGAAAGGAATGGGAGTCTGTCCCAATTCTTTAGGCCAAAAGTGGGAGCTCCAGGGGTTCAGTGAGCCTCCCTAAGGATCACTTCCATTTGGTCCCGATTTAACTTCAGGTGATTGCTGTTCATGCAGTCAGGAAGGAACAGCATCGTCGTTTGGAATTCGTGAACAGTGGTAGGGGAGTCATTAAGGGGGAACACTAGTTGGAAGTCATCTGCATAATTAAAGGTTTGGTCTTCTCTTTCTTTCAGGGCGTGGATCAGAGGAAGTAGGTATAGATTGAATAGATCAAAACGTGGATTTTTAATCTCTCTGACGACTGGACTAAAGCAGCCATCTAGCCCCCCCCTACCTCTCTCTGTGATCTGGTCTCAGGATTTACAGCGCCAAGATGCTCCCTTCGGAGCGAACGTCTGCGCTCTAGAAATACCCCTCCAAATATCCAAATATCCAAATAGGTGAGGGGAGAGTGAGGAGCCCTGGGAAACGCTGCATGTATTTTTAATTTTGGAGGTTGTGAAATGTCCAATTTCCTAGGCGAACCGCCTGAAATCGGTTTGTTAGGAAGGAGCTAATCCATTCAAGGGCTGCTCCTTGGATTCCCGCATCCTTGACGTGGTCGACCAGGATGTTATGGTCAACCGTGTCAAAATAAGCCCTGAAAACAGAATACTGGAGAGAAAACCTAGCAAAACAAAAAAAGACATGAAGTCCCAAAGACATGGATTCTTGTTAGACACTCATAGTGCCGATATAGACAACCTCCCGTGCACAAAGAAGATAGCATGCACCAAAATTCAGGAAACACACAAGACATGTTTGTTGGAAAACATTTTGATGCAGGTTTATATCATACAAGAAATATATGCCAACATGATGGGTTAACTAACGGGCGATCCAAGGGCAGGCAGCGGTGCCTAATCTTAGCTGCCCTGCCCACCTGATGAGCCAATTGCACCACGGCCAACCCAATTGGTGCTACCATTTTGTGGGGATTATCCCCCTTAAATACTGTGGACCACCAGTCTATCCTTTTACTCGTGCCTTTTTAGGGGCAGATCGTGTCCAGGCATGCACCTGGTGGTTCAGGCTTACAATCGCCCAAAGGACTTGTAAGTGCTGTAGTTTTCCTCCAGGATCCTGCTGTAAAGACTCTTGGGGTTGTTTGGCATCTGCACACCTATTGTGCTCCGGAATAGAGTACCCATATGTACCATTCAGCTTCTGGATTACCCTGTAACTCGGCCTGCAACAAGAATTAACAAATTAACATGTTCATTCGCTGGCTACACACCCCAGCCAACACGCAGGGTATGCGGTAGGCAGGGAGATGGCATGGCCAGGAGAAATCAAAAGGGCGGGCAGATGGTTGGGGGCAGATATAAGTACCTCGCCCCAACCCTCCGATCCGCTGAAAGTGATGCAAAATCTGCACCGGACTTCAGGGACTCTTCGGGGGTCCCCACAACTAGAAGTGGGGATGTGCCTAATATGGCACTAAGGTAGCCGCCCTTTTGAGTGGGCACACTGCGTGTGCCGCGGGTAGCCTCAAAATGTACAGTGGCCTTGAGATCAAGCTGGTGTAATTGAAAAGTAAGGGAAGACCTATTTTTGCTGCCGTCCAGGGATCGAGCCTAGCTTGCTCCAGGGGTCCGCAATGCAAAGTGAGAATTGACAATGGCTAGCTAACCCATCAATCTGCAGTTAGAGAACATACCTAATGAAGCACAAAAGAAGGAGAAGGAAGACAAAACAATTTTTCATGATTAACACATTGAAACTAGAGGGAGAAGGGTGACCAGCGACTGAATATAATTTGGTTCTGGAAGTTCTCAGAAGCATTGTAGTCTCAGTGACCTCTTTGGAAAATAAATGATAAACAAAAAAGGCTTAGAAGATGGAGAGCATAACTATCATCTGTATCATCCCTAGGGAGGACAGTCAAGAAGATGGATCTGCCTGGGGACACTGTGTCACAACAAACAGTGGTGATGGATAACTGCATTGGTTTTTCAGTAAAAAAGTAAGAAAATCCTGGTTGCCTGAGTGGAGGATCTATAGAACTGGACACGCTTGAAGATTAGCATGCGCATACTTGTAAGTGGAGCGGGAGGGACAATTCAGTCAGTTTTGCATCTAAATGGATCTCAGTTGTTTTAGAGCTTAATGTACAGGAAGGCCCTATGTATGTAGACAGATGTTGGTGAATGAAAATCCAATGAGAAAGCTCTTTTGGAAAAAGGGTAGAGACCCTGTTAGAACTGGGGGTCTCTAGTTGGCAGAGGTAGGTACCACTGTCCAAATAGGGACCCTTGCTTCTAGTCAGGGCAAGGAGATAACCCTCTGAGATAACCCCTGCTCACCCTCTAGGTAGCTTGGCCTGAGCAGTCTAGGCTAATCAGAGGCAATGCGTAAAGTATTTGTACCAACACTCACAGTAACACAGTGAAAACACCACAAACTGATTCCACAACAGTTTAGGAAAATAAAGGTATTTATTCTAAACTACACAAGACCAAAACGACAAAAATCCAACATACACAGTTCAAGGATATGGTTTCAAAAGAGTTCTTAAGGTTATAATCAAAGTTCTTCAAGTTGCGGTAAAATAATCCACAGATGCGTGAAAAGTTCACAGTTGCGTCACGTTTACTCGTCACGTTTTACCTTTTAGTTGCAACAAAGTTCCAAAAGCAGAAGCTGGTGAGGTGGAAAACAAGCGATGCGTTGCTCCTGAGACCCTGGGGAGGTGATGCGACAGCCCCGCTGCAGCAGCGGGCGTGTTGCGACGAATCCGGTCTGTATGAGGAGGAAGGCCACTTGTATGGATTCCGGTGCGTAGTTTCCGTAGGAAGTCTGTTCTCGCAAAAGGCACGATGCGACGATCTCGTAGGGGCTGCGACGATCTCCGAGGCGACGATGCGCGGTCCAGCGGTGATCCTTTCTCTCGCAGCTCCTCGATGCAATGGTTTTGCGACGATGCTCGCAGCGACGTGATGCGATCCGCAGGCAAGCGGTGCGGCGATCTCACCCAGCGACGACAGGCTCTGCGACGACACTCGCAGCGATGTTCGATTCTCCCGCACCGGTCTGGTGCGTCCCGCAAACAAAGGATGCGACGGTTCTGGCAGCGGCGTCAGGTGCTGCGACGATCTCTACCTTCGTAGCGGCGGGAAACTTCTCAAACTGTCGGGGGTGCGCTCTGCAAGTGAGCGATGCAACACTTTTCAATTTCAAAAGTCTCTCAAGCTTAGTTTCAAGCTTCCCAGCTCAGGTACAACTTCCAGAGGCCCCACAACTGGATCAAGCACTCTAGGAAGGACAGAACTCCCTCAGCAGAGTTCAGGGAAACTGGGGGTGAAGTCCTTTTGTTCCTGGGACTTCAGAACAGGGAGCCAGCTCTTCTCAGGCCCTTGGAGATTCCTTCAAGACAGGGGACACAGCTCACAGCAAAGTCCTTCCCCTCTCCTTGGCAGCAAAGCAACAGGTCAGTCCAGCAGAGCAACAGCAGGACAGTCTTCCTTCTTCAGTTTCAGCTTTCTCCTTGGCAGAGGTTCCTTCTTGATTCCAGGATGATCTAATTCTCTGTTCTCAGGGGTCCTGCACTTATACCCCTAAAGTCTTTGTTCTCTCTGTGCATGTGGGCCCTGAGCCCGATCTGAACCAGTTCTGGGTGGATCCTGAGCACTTTGTTGTGCGGCTGCATCTTTCCTTTCAGAGTGAGGGGCAGGGTCCTCAGCCACCCAGCAGGAGGCGGAGCCAGCATTGTGGCAGGCAGGCACAGCCCTTTCAGGCCCAGGTGCTAACTCCTCCCACCACTCAGGTTGCAATTGCATTCATTCAGCCTAGTGCTGACTCATCCAGCCTCTGGGGGAATTCCCCAGCCCCTGTCACTCACAAACCAGACAGTCAATACACAAACAGGCCCAGGCACACAGAAGGGTCAGACAAGAGAACAGCAACTTTCTAAAAGTGCTGTTCTCAAACACAGGATTTAAAAAAAACCTTTCCTAAAAGATGTGTTATTAAATTCTGAGTTCAGGGATACTAGATACTTATGTCCTATCTTGTTCCTATGGGAAGAAATGCTGTTAACCACTCTACCCAGCATCCCCCATGTTAACCTATGGAGCAAGATAGCCTTACAATAGTGAAAAACGAAAATGGCTGTAATACACTACCAGAGCATGTCACCTGCACTAGTACATGCTCTACCTTTCACATACACTGCACCCTGCCCAGGGAGGTACCTTGGGCCTTCCATAGGGGTGACTGATGTGCACAAAAAGGAAAGGGTTAGGCCTGGTCAGTGGGGACACTGGCCAGGCGGACATGGCAGTTTCTAAACTGCCCATAGGCACTGCAGTGGCAGGCCTGAGACACCATTTTAGAGCTACTCCTGTGGGTGGCACAGTCAGTGCTGCAGGCCCACTAGTAGCATTTGCCCTCACCAGCCCTGGCACACCAGTGCACTTTACTAGGGACTTCATGGTGATGCAAATATGCCAAACATGTATATCCAATCAGAATAACAATTTACATAGGGAGCACTTACACTCTGGCACTGATCAGCAGTGGCAGAGTGTCCAAAGCATCTAAACCAGCAAAAACGAAATCCAGCACAGCATCAAAAATACAGGAGGCAGAGGCAAAAAGATTGGGGTAATCACGCCAAAGATGCCAGGTCTAACACGTGTCCCCTCCAGCTGAAAGTGGGGAGAACTACCCACCCTCTTGGGAGTTCTCTTCACTAAGGCGGAAAAATCTGGACAGACAATCAGCGTTGGCGTGTTCTGTACCAGGGCGGTGTTCCACCGTAAAGTCCATTCCCTGTAGGGAGATGGACCACCTCAACAGTGAGCCCCAAACAAGTAGGGCCTCAACTTTTTCAGAGCCCAGACCACAGCAAAAGCCTCCCTTTCAATCGCACTCCACTTCTGTTCCCTGGGGAGTAGCCTCCTACTAATGAAAGCTACTGGCTGGTCTCCATTCACCTCAGTGACTTGTGAGAGTACTGCTCCCACACCATGCTCTGAAGCGTCCGTCTGAACTATGAACTCACTGGAAAAGTCAGGTGCCTTGAGCACCGGTGCTGTGCACATTGCAGTTTTCAGGGCCTCAAAAGCAGTTTGGCAGGCGTCAGTCCAGTCAACTCTTTTGGGCAACTTCTTGGCAGTGAGTTCTGTCAAGGGGGCGACAATGGTGCCATATCCCTTGACAAACGGTCTGTAATACCCGGTGAGTCCTAAAAAGGCTCTCACCTCTGTCTGAGTCTTGGGGGGCTCCCAGGCCAGAATGGTATCAATCTTTGCCTGTAGGGGCGCCACCTGGCCGCTCCTCACCTGGTGTCCCAAATACACCACAGATCCCTGCCCTATCTGGCACTTGCTGGCCTTGATAGTGAGGCCTGCCTTTTGCAGAGCCTTCAACACTTCGCAGAGGTGTTGCAAGTGTTCCTCCCACGTGGAGCTGAACACAGCAATGTCATCCAGGTATGCGGCGCTGAATTCCTCCAGTCCGGACAGTACCTGGTTAACCAGTCTCTGGAATGTGGCAGGGGCATTCTTCAACCCAAAGGGCATGACACGGAACTGGAAGTGCCCCTCTGGCGTGAAAAATGCTGACCTCTCTTTGGCCCCATCAGTTAAGGCAATCTGCCAGTACCCAGAAGTCAAATCGAATGTACTGGGGTACTGGGCAGCTCCCAACCGATCCGCAAGCTCATCAGCTCTGGGGATGGGGTGTGCGTCAGTCTTCGTGGCCACATTGAGCCCACGGTAGTCCACGCAAAACCTGAGTTCTGGAGGGCCACCGGGCGTAGCAGCTTTCTTGGGCACCAAGACCACTGGGCTAGCCCAGGGGCTGCTGGAGGGCTCAATCACCCCTAGCGCCAACATCTTGGAAACCTCTTCCTTGATGCTGGCCCTGACCTTGTCAGCTACCCTGTAAAATTTTTGTTTCACAGGTAGACTGTCTCCAGTGTCCACATCATGGACGCATCAGTTGGTGACTCCTGGGGTCAGGGAGAACAGAGAGGAGAACTGACCCAACACTTGGCGACAGTCATTCTGCTGTTCTGGGGTCAGGGTGGGTGAGAGGACCACACCATCCACTGACCCATCTTGCTCTTTAACTGCCAGGAGGTCAGGGAGAGGATCACTATCCTCTTCCATTCCTGCATCTGGAGCCATGAGCATGGTTACTTCAGACCTCTCAAAGTGTGGGTTGAGGCGGTTCACATGCAAGACTCTCAGGGGCTGCCTGGGAGTCTTCAGGTTAACCAGGTAGGTTACCTCACTCTTCCTTTCCACCACCTCATATGGCCCAGACCACTTGTCTTGGAGCGCGCAAGGCTCCACTGGTGCCATCACCCACACTTTCTGCCCAGGTTGAAATTCGACCAGAGTGGTATTCTGGTCGTACCATCTTTTCATTTCTTCCTGGCTTGCTTCCAGGTTCGCCTGAGCGAGCTTCCTGAAGCGTTGTGTCTGGTTGCGGATGGCCAGCACATAGCTGAACACATCCTGGGGGGTTTTCCCACGGGACTTTTCCCAACACTCCTTCACCAGTGAGAGAGGTCCTCTAACAGGGTGGCCATACAGGAGTTCAAAGGGACTGAACCCTAAGGACTTCTGAGGCACCTCCCTGTAGGCAAACAACAGGCATGGTAACAAGACGTCCCACTTCCGTCTCATGGGCTCCGCCAGGCCCATAATCATACCTTTCAGGGTCCGGTTGAACCTTTCAAACAACCCGTTTCCTTGAGGGTGGTAAGGAGTGGTGAACTTATAAGTTACCCCACACTCCTCCCACAGAGACTTCATGTACCTAGAGATGAAGTTGGTACCCTGGTCGGAGACCACCTCTCTGGGGAACCCCACACGGGAAAAGATCCCCATCAATGCACGGCCCACCACGGGTGCTGTGATTGTCCGGAGAGGGACTGCTTCTGGGTACCGGGTGGCATGGTCCACCAAGACCAGGATGAACCTGTTGCCTAAGGCTGTCTTGGGGACCAGGGGCCCTACGATATCTATGCCCACCCGCTCGAAAGGGGTGCTCACCACTGGGAAGGGTTGAAGGGGGGCCTTCAACTTCATTCCAGACTTGCCACTAGCTTGACAGGTTTGGCAAGATCTGCAAAAGGAACCAACGTGCTTCCTCATCTGGGGCCAGTGGAAGAGGGTGACAAGCCTGTTTAGGGTCTTGTCTTGCCCCAGATGTCCTGCAAGAGGCACGTATTGAGCCAGACCCATTAGGAAGTTTCTGAAGCGCTCGGGTACCACCAGCACACGGGCTGCACCGGCCTCAGCAAACTTAGGCTCGCTATAAAGTAGGTCACCTTCCCAGTAGACAAAGTGATCTCTGGCTGCTCCACCTGCTGCCTGATCTACAGCCTGCTGCCGCAGACCAATGAGGGAAGGGCATTCCTTCTGTGCCTGGCAGAACTCCTCCCTGGAGGGACCACCTTCTTGCTGTCAATGGGTCAGCTCAGGTAGGTCTTCCAGTTCGGCCACCTGTTCCCCTGTAGGTTCCAGGGCATCCCCTCAGGTTCTGCTTCCTCCTGGACTGTG
The DNA here is from genome assembly GCF_964263255.1 of Lissotriton vulgaris. Taxonomy (NCBI): domain Eukaryota; kingdom Metazoa; phylum Chordata; class Amphibia; order Caudata; family Salamandridae; genus Lissotriton; species Lissotriton vulgaris. The sequence continues at coordinate 555,420,598 of NC_141694.1, forward strand.
GGGACGGCGGGGGCTGGTTTCCCACGCCCTCTGCCTCTTCCTCTCCTGGCAGGTCTCTGGGCCACTGTTTCAGGCTCCAGTTCTGCTGCATCACCCTTACTGGCTGCCATAGCACGCGTGGTCACGCAGATCCACGCAGGCAGACCCAATATCTCCAAGTGAGTTCTGTGTTCTATGTCTTTCCGTGGAGAACTCTCCAGGTTGTTGCCTAACAGACAGTCTACAGGCAAGGCATCACTGACAACTACTTCCAAAAGACCAGAGACTCCTCCCCATTCAAAGGAAACCTTTGCCAGCTTGCAGAGGCGCACTGAGCTGTCAGCTGCCACTACAGGGCGGAGTACACCAGGGATGATTTGCTCTTCAGACACCCACTGACACCTCACAGATGTCACGTTGGCTCCTGTGTCTCTCAGAGCCTCAACCTCCCTCCCATTGATGGTCACCTTCTGCCCATATTTCTTAGTGTTAGAGGGCAGTAAGGTTTCCTGGACCATCTCTTGGTCTCCTAGTGAGACAAGGGTCATAACTGCTAGCTCCCCCAGTCACTAGAAACCAAATCCCCACCCAAAGCTACACTAGCTAACGCTGGGGCAGGAGCACCAGTGGGTGCGGGCTTCTTCTTGGGACATTGTGGAGCAATGTGTCCCACCTCATTGCAGTGATAGCAGGTAGGGGGACCTTGGTTATTCCTTCTGTCTCTATTGTCCCGCCTGCCCTTAGAGGGCCATGGCTATTTAGGCTTGGGGGGTTGGGATTCCTTTCCCTGGGAACTATTTTGGGGCCCTTGTTAGAACTCCTTTTGGTTACCCTTGTCCCCCCCACTCTTCTTCTGGGGACCCTGCCCACCTTTGGCTGTGGTACCCACAATTCCTCTGTGGACCCTGGTACTGGTCCAGTGGTCCGCCTCCTTAGCAAGCTCAATGGGGTCGGTCAGCTTGCTGTCTAAAAGATGCTGGCGCAGCTCTGGAACACAAAGACTACTCAAGTGCTCCCAACTGATTAAATGCAACAACCCCTTCAAATCAGTTACTTTACTGCCCTTCATCCAACTTTCCAGTGCACGCGAGTACCCATTCACACACTCCATCCAAGTCTCAGACTCTTTCTTCTTGAAATTTCTAAACTGCAGTCTATACTGCTCTGGAGTAAGGCCATACCTGAGACATAAGGCCTCCTTCATATTGGGGTAGGTCATGGCACCTGCCATCTCTAAGGGCTCTAGAAAACTCCTCCCAGAAGCCTCAAAATGTTTCCACTGGCCCGGCCCCCGATGCTGATCAGGCACACCATTCATCTTCAATGCAATTTCATACGAAGTGAACCAGGCATAAATATCCTCACTCCTATGGTAATTCTGTACCAGGTCTTTGGGAATATATACTTTCCCCCCATGCACTGGCTGCGCGCTGCCACCATTTGAACTGGCATCCACCTCCTTGGCTTTAAGATCCAGTTCTTTCCTGCTCAACTCATGAGCCAAAAGCAATTTCTTTTCCTCTAGGGCACTGGCCTCTCTCTTGTCTTCCGCTGCCCTTTCTTTCTCCAATTCCAATTGCCTCAGTTTCATTTTCATGACTTCCAAGTCATATTCTCTCATTCTCTGATTTTCTTGTAACTCTTCTGGGGTGAGGCCCCTACCGGAGTGGTTGCTGCCAGCTCCTGAGCCTACTCTGCCCACTGGCAGATCTTTGACTTGAAAACCATTTTCTCCATATACATCATCATCTCCCTCTTGTGCCTCCCAATGGACTTTCAAGATTCTCTGCAGCTCCTCTTTTCTGTAGGCGCTCTTTATGGGGCACTCAAACTCAAGGCAGAATTTCCTAAGTTGCTCAACTTTGTATGAATACAAATCTCCAATGGCAAACTCCAATTCTACTTCCGCCTCCTTACTGGGTGCCTTCCCATTCAAAGACATGATGCTTGGAAGAGTTACTCAAGAATAGAATCAAAAATCAAAAACCAGTAGTATGCGGTGGCGTAGTGGTCTGCACTCACTAGTGATGTACACCAATTACTGTGGGTCAAGTACAAATACAATTTCAAATCCCACCGCCTGACCACCAATGTTAGAACTGGGGGTCTCTAGTTGGCAGAGGTAGGTACCACTGTCCAAATAGGGACCCTTGCTTCTAGTCAGGGCAAGGAGATAACCCTCTGAGATAACCCCTGCTCACCCTCTAGGTAGCTTGGCCTGAGCAGTCTAGGCTAATCAGAGGCAATGCGTAAAGTATTTGTACCAGCACTCACAGTAACACAGTGAAAACACCACAAACTGATTCCACAACAGTTTAGGAAAATAAAGGTATTTATTCTAAACATACACAGTTCAAGAATATGGTTTCAAAAGAGTTCTTAAGGTTATAATCAAAGTTCTTCAAGTTGCGGTAAAATAATCCACAGATGTGTGAAAAGTTCACAGTTGCGTCACGTTTACTCACAGTACCTTTTAGTTGCAATAAAGTTCCAAAAGCAGAAGCTGGTGCAGTGGAAAACAAGCGATGCGTTGCTCCTGAGACCCTGGGGAGGCGATGCGACAGCCCCGCTGCAGCAGCGGGCGTGTTGCGACAAATCCGGTCTGTATGGGTAGGAAGGCCACTTGTATCGATTCCGGTGTGTAGGTTCCGTAGGAAGTCTGCTCTCGCAAAAGGCACGATGCGACGATCTCGTAGGGGCTGCGACGATCACCGGGGCGATGATGCGCGATCCAGCGGTGATCCTTTCTCTCGCAGCTCCTCGATGCGATGGTTCTGCGACGATGCTCGCAGCGACGTGATGCGGTCCGCAGGCAAGCGGTGCGGCGATCTCACCCAGCGACGACAGGCTCTGCGACGACACTCGCAGCGATGTTCGATTCTCCCGCACCGGTCTGGTGCGTCCCGCAAACGAAGGATGCGACGGTTCTGGCAGCGGCGTCAGGCGCTGCGACGATCTCTACCTTCGTAGCAGTGGGAAACTTCTCGCACTGTCGGGGATGCGCTCCACAAGCGAGCGATCGACACTTTTCAATTTCAAAAGTCTCTCAAGCTTAGTTTCAAGCTTCCCAGCTCAGGTACAACTGCCAGAGGCCCCACAACTGGATCAAGCACTCTAGGAAGGAAAGAACTCTCTCAGCAGAGTTCAGGGAAACTGGGGGTGAAGTCCTTTTGTTCCTGGGACTTCAGAACAGGGAGCCAGCTCTTCTCAGGCCCTTGGAGATTCCTTCAAGACAGGGGACACAGCTCACAGCAAAGTCCTTCCCCTCTCCTTGGCAGCAAAGCAACAGGTCAGTCCAGCAGAGCAACAGCAGGGCAGTCTTCCTTCTTCAGTTTCAGCTTTCTCTTTGGCAGAGGTTCCTTCTTGATTCCAGGATGATCTAATTCTCTGTTGTCAGGGGTCCTGTACTTATACCCCTAAAGTCTTTGTTCTCTCTGTGCATGTGGGCCCTGAGCCCGGTCTGAACCAGTTCTGGGTGGATCCTGAGCACTTTGTTGTGCTGGCTGGATCTTTCCTTTCAGAGTGAGGGGCAGGGTCCTCAGCCGCCCAGCAGGAGGTGGAGCCAGCATTGTGGCAGGCAGGCACAGCCCTTTCAGGCCCAGGTGCTAACTCCTCCCACCACTCAGGTTGCAATTGCATTCATTCAGCCTAGTGCTGACTCATCCAGCCTCCGGGGGAATTCCCCAGCCCCTGTCACTAACAAACCAGACAGTCAATACACAAACAGGCCCAGGCACACAAAAGGGTCAGACAAGAGAACAGCAACTTTCTAAAAGTGCTGTTCTCAAACACAGGATTTAAAAACCACCTTTCCTAAAAGATGTGTTATTAAATTCTGAGTTCAGGGATACTAGATACTTATGTCCTATCTTGTTCCTATGGGAAGAAATGCTGTTAACGACTGTAGCCAGCATCCCCCATGTTAACCTATGGAGCAAGATAGCCTTACAATAGTGAAAAACGAAAATGGCTGTAATTCACTACCAGAGCATGTGACCTGCACTAGTACATGCTCTACCTTTCACATACACGGCACCCTGCCCAGGTGGGTACCTTGGGCCTTCCATAGGGGTGACTGATGTGCACAAAAAGGGAAGGGTTAGGCCTGGTCAGTGGGGACACTCGCCAGGCGGACATGGCAGTTTCTAAACTGCCCATAGGCACTGCAGTGGCAGGCCTAAGACACCATTTTAGAGCTACTCCTGTGGGTGGCACAATCAGTGCTGCAGGCCCACTAGTAGCATTTGCCCTCACCAGCCCTGGCACACCCAGTGCACTTTACTAGGGACTTCATGGTGATGCAAATATGCCAAACATTTATATCCAATCAGAATAACAATTTACATAGGGAGCACTTACACTCTGGCACTGATCAGCAGTGGCAGAGTGTCCAAAGCATCTAAACCAGCAAAAACTAAATCCAGCACAGCATCAAAAATACAGGAGGCAGAGGCAAAAATATTGGGGTAATCACGCCAAAGATGCCAGGTCTAACAGACCCACATCTACAGTGATAGTCAACAATATCTGCAGCAAAGACCGTTGGCCATATGCAAATCAGTCTGACCCTGTGCCTCATGGGAACAGTCCAGCCCAAACTGCCAAGCCATGTCTTCCCTGGACCGGAAACAAGCATCCAAATAACGATGGATTAAACCTAGATCTGTGACTGGGGGTGAATGTTTTGCCATTGTGCAACCTTCCGTCCATCATCTTGTGCGTTTTGCTGTTCACCCTATGTGGGAAGGGTATGCCCAGAAGTGGGTTCCGTGCTCACTAAGCCACTGGAGTCAAGCTATCCTGGCTGAAGATGGCTGATAGCCAGAAACTAGTCCTAGGATGCTTGATTCCGGTCTGGGGAAGACATGGCTTGGCAGTTCGGGCTGGACTGTTCCCATGAGGCACGGGGTCAAGACTGATTTGCATATGGCCATGTCTGAACTTGGTGAGCAAAATAACGATGGATTAAACCCAGATCTGTGACTGGGGGTGAATGTTTTGCCATTGTGCAACATTCCGTCCATCATCTTGTGTGTTTTGCTGTTCACCCTATGTGGGAAGGGTATGTCCAGATGTGGGTCCCGTGCTCACTAAGCCACTGGAGTCAAGCTATCCTGGCTGAAGATGGCTGATAGCCAGAAACTAGTCCGGTCCTAGGATGCTTGATTCCGGTCCAGGGAAGACATGGCTTGGCAGTTCGGGCTGGACTGTTCCCATGAGGCACAGGGTCCATACTGATTTGCATATGGCCATATCTGAACTGGGGTGGTTTGGTGAGCAAAATAACGATGGATTAAACCCAGATCTGTGACTGGGGGTGAATGTTTTGCCATTGTGCCACATTCCGTCCATCATCTTGTGTGTTTTGCCATCTCAATGAAGGATCTCACCATTAAGATATATCATGGATATACAAGGAGTGGAGAGAGTCCTCTAATAAAACAGGCCTGTAATAGGTGAGCAGAAAACGACCAGTGCTTACTGTAGGCTTCTACTTCCTAGCCATGAGAGCAATAAGTGTTGGCTTTTTGTAGACCAACAGAACCAAATTGGTTTTATGAATTACAGTTCTAATGTCTTACCCACATGAGTTTCTAGGCTGTCTACCTGCTTGGAAATTCCCACAGTATATGATAAGTCTAGTGGTCTTCACATGACCAACTCTGAAGCTGGATTTCTCAGTCCCTCATTCTCCTCATTCCACTTTCAAAACTGAATATAGAAGCCAGGGTGAAGAGGATCAGCATAAGCAAGATATTCCAAAAGGAGTTGGGTTTTCTGCTGTATCCTGCTGCACTGCGCTGATATCCCTATGGATTGAGGAAACAAAATGCACCGTAACACACACACACTGCCACTGGAGGCTGCATGTTTTGGTGCAGAGAAAAGTGAAGAGTCAACATGGCACACATGCCTGCAATCCACTGCCTCAGGCCTAAGGCCTAGGTAAGTCAGTAGGGTGCACAAGCCCTAAGGTGAGGGTACAGAGGCATGAGCCCTGTACCCCTACAGTATCCATTCTTGGACATTGTAAGTGTAGTAAAGCCGTAGAGAGTATATGGTCTGGGAATAGGTCACTATAAACCCCACAGCTCCATATTGGCTTTACTAAAAATTGGCAAGTTTGGTAGCAAACTTCTCAGCAGAATAACCCCATACTTATTCCAGTGTGGGATTTAATGTAAAATGCACTCAGAGGGCACCTTAGAGATGCCCCCTGAAAATAGACCAGCCTTTGTGTGGTTCCTGAAAGTCTGACCGTCATAACCGCACAGGCTTCTGGACCCCTGGGTCGAGAGCCTCCACTCTCTGAGTTCAAAAACAAAGCCCATCCTGGGCAGAGGTGTCATGCCTCCTCCCCCAGGACGGGCTGGTTCCATGAAAAGGGAATCTTCAAAGGCTTGCCGCCTTTGGACGCTGTCTCTGCCTTTTGCTGCCCCAGCAACTGGCTACCACCTGTTGTGGCCCCCACTTTAGGCGGGAGAACCAGCGGGAGATGCAAGTTAGGAAGAGAGATGTGCCCACCAATGCCAACCCTACCCCTTAGGTGCGGGAGGTGAGGTGAAGCACAAATCTCAGTCCCCTCCATCTTGAAGATTAGGGGATTCAGCCAATTAGGAAAAGGCTCATGCCCTGTACCCACCTCAAGGAAGGGACCTATTGGTCCCAAACTGCACACATATTTAAGGGCAACCCTGAACCTTGCCTCCACAGATTTGACGAAGAAAGAATAAAGACCGAAGAGCTGTGCTGGCCCAGGAAGTAGAATATGACAGCTGCTTTGGCCCCAGACCTACCAGCCTGTCCCGTCTGCGACCGGCCTAAAGCAAGAACCTCAGCGAGTCCAGCAGCCAGCAACCCCCAGAGCCCACAGGACCTGCCCTGCGACCTTCCTACTGACTTTGTCTCCTGTGAGCACAGGATTTTCTCAACCAAAGACTCACCTCCAGAATTCACATTCCGTGATTCTGCACCACTCTGCACCCAACACCCACAGCCTTGGTTCGAGTGGCCCAACCTCCCAGGAGGTCTCCTCAGCGATCCAGATCTGGGATTTGGTGATCCCCAACCTCCTTCAAGACCCCCAACAACGCCTGCAGCCTCCACCTGAAGGGTCTCCCGACCACGACTGGAGTTGGTAAGAAAACGCGACGCCAGAAGACACCCCTGCACCCAACGCCACACAGCCTTGGGTGGCCTAACAGACAGTGTCCAGGCATCCACAAAGATCCCAACTTACCTCTCCAGCTAGTGGTCACCATCAGAAAGTCTCCCTGCCTGAGCCTGCAGCATTTTTTCAAAGCCAAAGGTCTCCATTGGAAAGCACAGGGTCCCCGACGTCCATTTTGGACCCTGCACCAGGCAAGGAGCAAACTGTCTAGTTTATCATGTAGTGCCTGGCCATACCATTTTCCCTGCCCAATTTTTATTTTACGGAGTTTTATATAGTGCAAACTTGACCTGAAGGTATCGAGTATCAGAGCGCTTTACATAGCACCAGCTGGGTTACATGAGGACACATTCATTTTTTTTGTCCGGCACGGGGAGATTAAGTGCTTTGCCCAGAATCACAGGATGTTAAGTGCTGTTATGAGACTTGAACCCACTTCTCCAGATTCGAGGTTGACCGCCTTAGCCATTAGGGCAACTCCTCTCACCTTTTCCATGACCTCCTCCACCATTTATCACACATTCCTAATCTTCCTTTTTGTAAAAATTGCATTCCAGTCCATTGCATACACTTTATCAGGCCCCTGCTGGAGATTACGGCTCAAGCCAGAGAGTACGATCCAGGTGCAGAAAGTATGGTGTGGAAATTCCGGCCCGAGTGCGGATGTGTCGCGATGCCAGTGGTATCAATGTTAAATAACCACTAACCTCGGAAGGCCGTCAGCAGGAACAATGGTATGCAGAATGCCCCCCTTCTTCTCCTGGACACACCCACACACAGAGTGAAGCTAACACTGCTATGCGTCAATGCACCCCGGGGAAAAGGGAAGTGGATAAAATAAGAAAACACTGCCGGAGAGAAAGCTCCTCTAGTCTTATTTCTGTTTCATCTACCATAGATCTTCGTCACAGAAATGGAGGAGTCATCTACCAGGGGGAACTGCAGGTAAGGATGAAAAAAGGAACCAAGGGTTAGGAGAGTGTTATAACCACAGTCAATGTGTTAACCCATTCCCGGTTCCTCTCTCTCTCCCCCCTCCTCCTGATTACATGTTGGTACGTTCCCCTGGACAGCCAGGCGCTTGCTATGGAATGTTGACATATCGAGCCGGCTCCCAGGTTGACAAGCTGACGGCTTTCTGTTGTACTTACTAAGCAATAAAGAAACTGGAAATTCACCTTTGCGTCCCTCATCACTACATTTCTTGGCGACGAGGAGGAGGAAACTGGGCCAGGGACAGTGATTGCCGTTTCCCTGGAAAGATTTACTGCTTGTCAACGAGTGAATAAAATATACTACGGAGCCTGAGAAAAAAGAAAAGGAGCAACGAGTGACTGTTGCTGGCCGCAAAGAAAAGCTGCCTAAGCTTCACAAGTAAGGAGTCAAGGTGACATTAATCAAACCTAGTCAGAGACTTTTTGAAAGATAGGAAAAAAAAACTCGTCCAGTGGGTTTACGTAATCGGTTGCCAGGTCGGGCATCGCGTGTCCTGTTTTTGACTAGGGAATCAAATATAATGTCTTAAGCGGAGTTGAAGGAAAAGGGGTTGGTGTGTTAGCGCTCACACCCGTGTGCCGGGCACAAGCTGTGAGCTGAGGGGAAGTGCGCGCTGTACCCTGTCATTCATCGGCGTGACTGAAAATATTTACGCGCGCACAGATTGGAGGTGGTTTGCGGCATTAAGGAGCCCGTTTCCTGCTTAGAGGCGAACTGATTTCACCACCCAGCGCGAGGCCCCTGTGCAGTTAAGCTAATGTGGCGCTGATTGCTCGTTTAAACTAATCGGTCCCATTACAAGGCTTCCTGCGCGCACTGACTAATGGCGCTGACTGAACCACAACGCTAGCAGAGCGCTCACCGTCAATGTTCGTGTGGTGACTCCGCGATCAATGCATGTTCCCCAATCCTGTGTGGGCACCAGGAAGAGCAGCGCTGAGGTGTTTTAGAGGCAGCAGTCCAGTGGAGTGCACGCCCAGAGACCAGAGCTCCATTCTAAAGTCGGCTTCTTCCTGACTGGAACTTTCTTGAGGGGAGGTTTCTTCACAGGAAGTTCCCGCCTGTTGGAGGGAGAGCAGGCAGTTCCATTGGACCCAATTTCTTGACTGTGGAAGCAGAAAGAGGACTGCAAAAACCTCTGTGTGAATGTTAGTGTCTCAAAGTGTCACAAGCATTAGGTGGCAAAGTAGGAAAAGTGAAGTTTTATGGTAGATCCATGAAAAAATCACTCAGTTTAGAACCACAGCAGCTAGGGGAGAGTTAGTTTCATTTTTTCTTCCTTCTCTCCCAGACATTGTTGTCCTCATTAGAGAAATTATAGACCCATAAGGTTTTTATAAACTATATGGCAATGGCAGGTGCAGGAATGAGCCAACCCCCACCTTTCCTCAATGAGTTAGGAGAACCTGTTATCCCATGGAGAAGGTGGGAAGGTATCTTCAAATCTTATTTAATAGCAATTGGAGGTAGCAACTACACAAATATAAGAAAACAACATATATTGCTACACAATTTAGGCACACATGGGAGAAAAATATATGAAGATATAACTGGGAGATTGATTGAGGATGAGCAAGAGGAGGTGGAGGAAGGTGTCAATGTTTATGAAAGCACGCTGAGGGAATTAGCGTCTCATTTTAAGGAGAAAATAAATGTGGTGATGGAAAGACATAAGTTCTTCAAGAGAGTGCAGAAGAGGGAGGAGAAAGTGAGCAATTATATAGCTGTATTGAGAGGATTGTCAGCCACATGCGAGTTTGGTCAACTCACTGACTCTTTAATAAGAGACCAACTAGTGAGGTGCACCAATGACACCAAGATACAAGAGGAACTACTTACCAAGAACCCCAATCTAGAGGAAGCAGTGAACATAGCTAAGGGCCTAGAGCACACAGCACGTTGCATGAAGGAAATGAAAGCAACAGATGGGACAAACAGAGAGAGAAATGAAGGCAGATCTAGTACTGAGAGTGAAACGGTATGTAAAGTAGGTGACAAAAATAAAGAGGTTAATCGTAGCAAGACAAGTTCCTCTGTGTGTTATAAATGTGGTAGTCCCAATCACTTGGCCAATAACTGGAAATGTCCGGCAAGGAACGTACAGTGCAGAAAGTGCAACAGGTGGGGGCATTATTCCAAGGTGTGTAAGGCTCCTGGAAAGGCAGTGCATGTTATAGAGGAGTCACTCCAGGAAGAGGAAAGGGAAAAGTCTTATGTATTTCAAGTGGGGGATGAGGAAGATAACAGTGATGATGTTTACCCCAAATGTGATGTTTTACTAGATGGAGTGATGTTTAGCATGTATGCAGATTCATGCTCCCCATATACTTTAGTAGACAAGAAAGTGTTTGATGATAAATTTGCCAACCATCCTGTAAAATTGTTGCCACCAGACATCAGTCCTAAGGGTTACAACGAGGGGAAAATCCCCCTTGAGGGCATGGTGACCATGAGAATCTCATTCAAAGATAGACACACAATAGGAAAGGTGTATGTGTCCACGAGAGGGTCGACCCTATTGAGTTGGAAACATCAGAAACAGTTGGGGATCACTCTTGATCCAAACAACAGAGGGCAGGTGTTGTTAATTGATCCTGTAGGAATATCAGAGGATCTCACCAAAGAGTTCAAAGAAGTGTTCAGTGACAGATTGGGTGTATTTAAGAACTACATGCACAAGATAGTGTTAAAGGAGGGGGCAGTACCAGTGGTGCACAAAACTAGGTCTATACCATTGCGCATGAGGGAGCCCCTCCAGCAGGAACTGCAGAGGCTAGTCAGTGAGGGGGTCATTACAGAAATTAAGAGTTCAGCCTGGTTAGCCCCGATTGTTATCATGGCCAAAGATAAAGGGAACAGCATAAGACTCTGTGTGGACCTGAGAGACCTGAATGCGAATATCCTTGTGGACAGGTTTCCTCTTCCCAGAATAGGGGAGATGCTAAGCACCATAAGGGGGGCCAAGTATTTCAGTGTGCTGGACCTATCATCAGCCTATTACCAAATCAAGCTTCACCCGGATTCCCAACTACTGACAGCATTCACCACCCCATTTGGAAATTTCAAGTTTCAGAGAATGCCATTTGGTTTGGCATCAGCAGCTGCTGCTTTCCAAAGAGTCATGCAACATGTGTTAAAAGACTGTAGGAACACCATCTGTTTTCAAGATGATATACTGATCTTTGGAGGTTGCGAAGAAGAACACAATGAAATGGCTAGAAGGGTGTTGGAAAAGTTGAAAGCAGTAGGCTTCACCACGAAGCCTTCCAAATGCAAACTAGGAGTAGGTTCGGTGGACTACCTGGGACACACCCTATCCGAAGACGGCATCAAGCCAAAACATGACTTAGTGAAGGCAGTGTAGGATGCTCCCACTCCCAAGAGTAAAGAGGACATACTTTCTTTCCTAGGTCTTGTGGAATATATGGACAAATTTATTAAGGATTTTGCTATGGTGTCGCAGCCATTAAGAGACTTGATAAAGAAGGACAGTGTTTTTGATTGGGGAAAGGAACAAGAAATGTCCATGAAGTGCATAAAGAAGGCAATCACGGAAGCCCCATTTATAGGGAAGTTTGATCCTAACGGTGCAACCATCATCTCTACGGATGCGAGCAACAGAGGCATCGGGGCAACTCTGGCGCAGAGAGACGGCAGCAAGACAAACGTGATAGCCTTCGCATCAAGAACACTCACATTGTCTGAGAAGAATTACTCGACCATAGAGAAAGAGGCACTAGCTGTCTATTGGGCCATTTGTCACTACAAGTTTTTCATTTGGGGAATTCCATTTGAAGTACAGACCGACCATAAACCTTTGGTCTCACTGTTCACCAAGAAGGACATGGAAAGCATGACGCCACGAATTGCAAAATGGGCAGTGGTTCTACAAGCCTACAACTTCAGAGTATCCTACATACCTGGACAAAAAAATAGAATTGCAGATTCCCTTTCGAGAGCACCCGCAGAAGGAGAAGAGGAAGAAGAAGTGAAGGGTAGCTCAATCCTGGAGGTGCGCCTAGCGGCAGTGGAAAAGGAGTCATGGGAAGCACAGATGGAACTAGACGAAGTATTGAAGGTGAGGAGGCATACACTATCTGGATGGCCCAAGAAATGCAAGGACATGGAGACAGAGATCCAGCCATATTGGAATGTGAGGGAGGATCTATCGGTGGAAGGTGATTTCATACTGAAGTCAGGGAAATTAGTTCCGCCAGAAGCCTTAAGAAACAAAGTAGTGGAACTGGCTCACGAGGGACATTTAGGAAGAAGTTTGTGCAAGGCCAGACTTCGCGCAGACTACTGGTTTCCTACTATGGACAGAGAAATGGAGGACAAGGTACGCGATTGCTACGCGTGCGCTCTGAGTGACAAAACTAAGATCACGAGAAGAGCACCGCTGTCACCAGTTGAAGTACCGGAGGAGCCGTGGAGCAAGTTAGGCTTCGATATAGCAGGTCCCATCCATGGCAAAGGACCCCAAGACTGGTACTTACTGGTCTTAGTGGACTACTTCTCAAGCTGGATAACCTGTAAGACCGTCCACAGTGTGAGCACCAAAGTTATAGTTGATTTCCTGAAAGAAGTGTTCACACTAGAAGGCATACCTTCAACACTGGTGACAGACAACGGTGTACAACTGATCTCAGAAGAGATGAAGGATTTCCTCAAAGACTGTTCGGTGACCCATGTTCGCACACCACTGTATTGCCCCAAAGCGAACGGGAAGGTGGAAAGAGTGAACCGTATGTTGAAGGAGTGCATACAGTTGGCCAACCAAGCGGGGGAGAACATTGAGGAAGCCATAAGGGACATGTTGTGGGCATACCACACTATGCCGAAGCCCACCACGGAATGCACGCCCTTTGAGTTGCTGAGGGGAAGAAAAGCCGGCACGAAACTCACACCCGGTTGGATGGGGAGAAAACAAACAAAGGAGATCGATCACAAAGAGATCAAGAGGAGAATTGAAGATAATCAACAGAAATACAAGGAATGGTATGATAAGAAGTGGGGAGTGAAGGAGAGAGAATTTCAGGAAGGACAAGAAGTCTATGTAAAGAAACCAGAGAGACTGTGGAAAGGAGGTAACAAGTTCTATGCCCCCAAGAACATCCAGCGGCAAAACAGGAACTCTGTGGTGGTAGATGATGGTAGGCTATGGAGTCATGATCGGGTAGTTCCATCAGAAGGGGGAGAACCCAGGGCAGTAACGAGAAGAGCGGGAGGTAAAGACATCAGTGAAAACATCAGACTAGACAGAAGGAGTGACAGATTTAGGACCACACCTCAGTGGCACAAACAGTACATAATGAGATAGACACTATACCAAGTTATAGGAGCCTAGGAGCTCCCACAACCATACATCTTGTCTCTTGCTGTTTTTCCCTTAAGGGGGATGATGTGTTATAACCACAGTCAATGTGTTAACCCATTCCCGGTTCCTCTCTCTCTCCCCCCTCCTCTTGATTACATGTTGGTACGTTCCCCTGGACAGCCAGGCACTCGCTATGGAATGTTGACATAGCGAGCCGGCTCCCAGGTTGACAAGCTGACGGCTTTCTGTTGTACTTACTAAGCAATAAAGAAACTGGAAATTCACCTTTGCGTCCCTCATCACTACAGAGAGCAACAGAGAAACCTTGCACACCACACTTAAAGACTAGATGACACTCACAAATCACAAGCTCAACATGGCAGTCTTGACCTTTGTGTGTGAAGGTACCTTCTTTACCCAGGAGGATATCTTCAGGAACCATCCCTTGGTCCTTAGTAGTTTACCACAAATATCATGTAATAGTAATGCAGGTCAGTGGCACCTAAACCATGCAGGTCCGTGCCACACAGCGGTAGATGAAGAAGAATGAACACTTTGAACAGCACAGTAAGGTTTAGAAACACAAGCGCTCCTGCGCTACTACAAACCCAAAATCTGCAAGTTTGGCGATGATAGAAATAGAGCGCTCCTGCGCAATGAACAAAATCAGCAAGGGTATCTATATCAGGTGAAGCGCCACTGCGCTAACCAAATGGCACACAAAATCAGCAAGGTTATTGGAAAACAGAGACACACGCGTTCCTGCGCAATAAACAAAATCAGCAAGGTTGATTGGAACCAGGTGAAGTGCTCCTGGGCTTGCAATACGTACTCAAAACAGCAAACAGGAGTTTTACAAAACAAGCAACAGCGCTCCTGCGCTAAAATAGGAAAAAAGCATGAAGGCAGCAATGTTATCGCTCCTGGACTCAAGGATGTAACATAATCTCGGCAAAGCAGACTACAGAAAGACTCGGGGCAAACGGAGAACCACCAACGCGCTCCAGCGCGGTTCTCTGTAATCAGCTGACCTAAATACCTGAAATTCAACCCGTAGGATGGCAGAGAAGCGGCTTCCTTGTTCTCTCCTCGGAAATGCCGGTCACGCCGTAAAACGATCAGGAATCGGATTGTCAAGCCCTGCTCCTCTAGACAGGAGGGGCTTTGTAGTTGAGTCCGGAGCTTCCTCTTCCGGTAAAAAAACACAAGGCTTCTGGGGATGGTAGTACATGGTGTTCCATGCGCCCCCGGTGGCCTCTTACGTGTAATGCTTGCATACTCCTTCATTCTGCCCCGTGCAAAGGAAAAGAAAGGAGATCCTATAACCCTGACTCTACAGGGATGAGCTGTGATTGCTACAGAACCGCCTCTCAAGGACCGACGTCTCAGCATTTGGCCTGGTTTACCCGGATATTTAGCATTAAAGTGTTCTAGCAAAAGAGGGCAATGTAGGTTAGCAGAATGCTCCCAGGTTCTATCCTCCACCCCAAACCCCTTCCAATTTACTAGATATTGCACTCGACCCCTGACCATACCGGGATCCAGGATTTCCTCAACTTCATACTCTTCCTGCCCATCTATGTTTAGGGCACTGGGTTTTGCTGGTAACCTCATTCCTACGGGGCAAGGTTTGAGTAGAGAAATGTGAAAGACAGGATGGACGTGCCAAGAGAGAGGGAGAGATAATCGTACGGCAACAGGGTTAATGAACTCTTCTATACCGTAAGGCCCGATGTATTTAGGAGCTAGCCTGCCCACCACTTTTAGACGTAGATTTTTTGTGGATAGCCACACCTTATCGCCCACTTGGTAATCAGGTTTGGGGCCCTTTTTCTATCGGCAAATCGTTTCTGGGTTGTTTGGGATATGGCTAACTGGTGCTTAGCTTCGATCAGGACAGCACGTAAATGGGCGTGATGTTCTTGAATGGAAAGATGTTTGGATAATACTGCCCACTCAAAGGGGAGCATGTCTGGTAGAAACCCGTAGAGGCAAAAGAAGGATGAACACCCTAAAGTTATCATAGGTAAATTCTGCCATCCAGACAAGGGGGTACCAATCAGCAGAGTTCTGAAGAGTGAAGCATCTTAAGTATTGTTCGAGAGTTTGGGCATGGTAACTAGTTTATCGCCTGGCAGAGTGCCTTCCAAAAGCGTGAAGTGAACTGGGTTTCTCGGTCTGTAGGTAGGATTCTAGGTATCCCATGTGCTCTTACCACATGCTGCAGGAACACCATTGCCAATTCGGAAGAGGTAGGTAGTCTTTTTGAGGGAATCAAGTGTCCCATTTTTGTTAAATGATCAATAAGAACCAGGATCGTGGTATAGCCCTCACATGGGGGCATCTTAACAAT
The DNA here is from genome assembly GCF_964263255.1 of Lissotriton vulgaris. Classification (NCBI taxonomy): domain Eukaryota; kingdom Metazoa; phylum Chordata; class Amphibia; order Caudata; family Salamandridae; genus Lissotriton; species Lissotriton vulgaris. The sequence goes on from NC_141694.1 coordinate 555,436,414, forward strand.
GAAATCCATTGATACTGTGTGCCACGGAGAGGGAAGGAATAGGTATCGGTCATAGTAAACCTACAGGTTTGGAATGGCTGTTTTTTCCCTGTGAACAAACGGCGCAGTTCTTTATGTATTCTTTAGTATCTTTTCTTAGTGTGGGCCACCAAAAGGACCTCTCGATGCCAGCGATGGTTCTGTATTCCCCTAAGTGTCCCCCCAGTGCAGAATCATGAGCCCAGGTCATCACCTGTACTTGAAGTGCAGGCTGTGGCACGTACAAGGCCTGGTAATGGTACAACCAATCTCCAGTGGCACTTCTGTGGTCGGGGTCTTCTTGTATCCAATTGAGGCTATCAATGTTAGCTACGAACACCTTAACATCCTTAAGGAAATCCTGTGTTATAACGAAGGCGAGGGTCTTTGTTGGAAAGGCGGAGGCAGGGAGAATGGCTGGAGGTTCATGGTCCCCTTCCAGGTGGTGCATTGCGAGGTCCTCCCGACAGGACAATGTGTCTACTTTTCCGTTTTGTGGTCCCGGTCTGTACTTAATGACAAAATCGTAATCTGAGTAAAAGAGCGACCATCGCAGTTGCCGTGAAGTAAAGGCTCTAGCTGTTTTCATAAACAGGAGATTCCAGTGGTCTGTGTAAATTTCAACCATGTGATGTGCCCCTAGGAGGTAAGGTCTCCATTCCTCACATGCTCGTTTGATAGCTAGTAGCTCTTTGTCAGATATAGAATAGTTCACCTCATAGGAAGTGAGTTTCTTGGAGTAGAACGCTCACGGATGCAGTTGCCTAGTGTCTGCATGTTGTTGTGACAACACTCCTCCTAGGGCATGCTGTGATGCATCTGTTTCTACCATGAACGGCAAGCAGGGATCAGGGTGGCGTAAAACGGGGGCTTGGGTAAAATGGGCCTTTAGTGTCTTGAAGGCTTGGTTGGCTTCTTGATACCATTCAAACGGAATGTTTTTTTGCAGCAACCTGGATATGGGGTGGATGATCCTAGAAAAGCCTTTGATGAAACATCAGTAATAGTTGGCAAGCCCCATAAAACTCTGTACGGATTTAAAATGGTGGGATGCCTTCATTGGGTTATAGCTTCCACTTTGCCCATATCCTTCTGAAATCCTTGAGCATTGATGTTGTATCCCAAGAAGGCAATTTCCTCAAACTGGAACAGGCATTTTTCTAATTTGGCGAATAACGAGTGTATCCTGAGCCTGTCGAGAACGGTTTTGACGTGGCTTATGTGTTCTTGGAGGTTGGTGGAATAGACAAGAATGTTGTCTATGTAGACTATACATATGGTTTCTAGGAGTCCTCTCAACACTTCATCCATGAAAAACTGGAAAGATGCTGGGGCGTTGCATAACCCAAAGGGCATCACCTGTTACTCATATAGTCCAAACTTTGTTCGGAAGGCCATCTTCCATTCGTCTCCGGTTTTGACCCATACCAGGTGATAAGCTCCCCGTAGGTCTAACTTGGTGAAAATGCGTGCCCCTCTCAGTTGGTCCAACAACACTGGTATGAGGGGTAATGGGTATCTGTTTTTTATCGTCACTTTGTTTATCGTGAGGTTCTTCGATTTCTGATTTCGTCCCGTATCTAGCCACCATTTTGTGGCTTGTCGCCATTTTGTGTTGCCCTCACTCAGGCAGCACGGCGAACGATGTGTTTTTGCGTTTCCAGCTGCTATATGTCCTTCTAGTTAAAAAGTAACTTCATTACCCTTGTCCACGAAACCCAATGTCAGGGTCTGACTGAGTTCGTTAATCCATGTCTGGCTCGATTGATCCCTGTCTCGACCGATTATTTGCCTTTTCCTATTCTTTCCTTGTATTATCTTATCCGACTGGCCATCGCTATTCTCTCCTTGTATTCTCCTATTACACAACTATCCTTTGAGGCACACAAATGCGTCCTGCCACCTGCAAGAGGGGATTGTTGACGCCATCACTGATTAATTTGTTGGGAGGGGTAGCACACAGGGTCTGAGAGAGGGGCGTATTTGAGACACCTGATAGCTTGTATTTCAACTTTTCTCATTGGTTTGGTTTGAATGTGTAAGGAGTGAGATGCTGTAAATACGTTGCTATAAAAGATTGTGTGCCACAGATTGAAGTGGCAGTCTCCTTAGAACCCACCTTGTGTGTAACTTCTGGGACAACTGTGCTTAGCTGCAGCTAATAAACCTGGCTTCCACGCTCCACGGAGTGTCTCGTGTCTCTGTTTTGTACAAGGCAGGTGAACTTGGGGATTAAGGCATCCCCTGCGCCGCCAGGCCCATAAGGCCCGGTTCTCCAACTGGCGCCCAACGTGGGGCGGTTTCAGTGGTAGCGGTTCAGCCCGAGGGTCGTGAGAAGCCCCGCAAGAAAATTCTGGACGATTCGCGAGCCACGTCAAGCGACCCCTGTATGCCGAAGTGGACCAAAGGTCTTTTGCAGCACGGCTACTCCTTTCCGATGGCTGCTGATGACTGCCGCCCTGACTACCGCCCTGCCTTGGACCCTCTGGTGATGACTGGTATCGCGAAACGTTAGACGGACCTCTGTTGGCGTGAGAAGACCATTTAGTTAAGTATTCGTGGGTAGCGCTCACCTCTTTGTTTTGTTTTTGACCTTTGTTATTCGACTGTTGCAATAGCCGAAGCCGAGAGGTGAGTACATTTGTACCGTGTTCTTTGCTTTCGCTCCTTGAAGGTAGTAAACAGATCGGTGTGCTTAAAATGCCTGGCCTGAGCGGAATTAGGAAATTTTGTTGCTTTTGCTGTACTAGGGATTCCCGGCTCGAGGATTCATGTCCAATTCCTCCGGTTGGAACTCCCACTTATGATCTCTATTCCAAACATTGTGTTGGTCCCATTGCCTTTAATGAGGCATGGATCCGGTACACGAAGAGAGATGGTGTTTTGCGGTGGCCACAAAAGGGTAGTTTTGAGCGTGATGTATTAGATAATTTGGAATCAATTCTGTTTAAAAGAAAAGCCCGGCCGGCAATGTTTGACTCTTTCCACCTTTGGCGCAAGGAAGCCACACAGAGAGAAATTAAACAAGCAAAAATTGATAAGAAAATGAAAGATATGAAGGTTATACAGGCTGCCCAGCGGTTTAAAGACGATGAGACTGATCGTGCGAATGAGGTCTCAGATAGACAGCATCGGATGGCAATTGATAGGTGCTATCCCGTGTTACCTTCACAGCGCAAAGATCTTGATGAAGATCCCTTAATGTCCCATTTGTTGAAATGACCTCCGCATTATGCGCCAGGTGCTAATGCACCTGTATTATTGCCACCTGTGTAGCAACCTGTTGTTTCAGCCAGGAGCTCCGGCTCCTATGCAATTGCCTCTTTCCGTATTGCCGCCAGCACCTCCTTTGCCACCAACTTCTGTACCTCAGTCTCCTTCGCCTTCAGGTTCTATTGTGACGGCTAGTTCTTCTCTTCCTTTGCTTAATACTGCGTCTCCAGTTTTACTCCCTACTTCTTCTCCGATTCGTAATTGGTTAGTTGATACTGTCTCTGGTCTTTTCTCCCCCCTCTTTGGGCCGTTTAATAGGACTCCTGCTTTTTCCTGAAGGCAATCCCGTAGTCAAATTCCAGATTCTGAGGAACGAGTGGTATTTGACTCACTTGCTTATAAATGGATGATGAATGGTCCACTGTATAGTGTACCCGATATATTGAGTACCTTTCTCCAGTGGAATGCGCCTACGCAGAGATACGTTTTTAATGTCATGTGTGATGCACTTGTTAAAGGATGGGAGGATATGGAGTTGGATTTAACTCCTCAGGGTCTATTGGATATACAGGACAGGTTTGATAAAGGACTCATTGTGGGTCCTGACGTTGAGGGTGCTATAAAACACTTGTTACTTTTAGGTCCTTATATTCTTCCCAGACTATTTCTGAACCTGATCCTGCAGTTAGACAGAGAACGAAGAATTATCCTATGAGGGAAGTACCTCCAGTATGGAGAGAAGCAGTTCCGCAAGCGGGCGCTGTTCAAGGTGTCCCTGCTCATTTCCAGTGTATATGGGTACATGTCCCTTGGAAATGAGCTGAAGTTTTAGCACCTAAGCAATCTTTGCCGGACCCTCGTAAAAATCTTGCTGGTTATTATAAAGAGCTGTCCCAGACTGTTGATGCATGTATTATGAACTTGGCGGATATTGATATGTTGATGGGGAATGTAGTTCCACAGCATTGTGGGCTCCGATTCGTAGAGAAGATCACGACCAAGCTTTAGGTGGTAATTGGGCTGCTATAACTGCCGCAGATGCAGCACAAGTGGGTGGTGCTAAGCCAGATGATTTGATTGCACTGCTGCCTGGTAGGATCATCGCTTTAATGAAGACGATGATGCCTGCCTTACGCGTTAACTGGGATAAGTTAGCTGCGTGTAAGCAGAAGAAAGATGAGAGTGTCTCCGATTTCTTTACTCGTTTTGAGGAGACATTTATCGATCATAGTGGTCAGGATATGAGTACTGAAGGTGGACAGCGATTATTTGTGGATACATTTGTATTTAATTTACTTCCAGTATAGTCCCATAAGTTGAAAGATTCGGAAAGTTCTTGGGCTGTTTCTTCGTCTGCACAGATATTGGCCACTGCTTAGTGTTATGAGAATAAGGAGAAAGAAGATAAAGATAAGGCTGAGAAGAAAACTAAAGATTTAACAATGAAGGTTCTTCTTCAGGCGGCTTATCCCCCTTGTTCTGGCCAGCGTCAGTTTCAGCAACCTCCTCAGCTTCAGAGGTTGCTACAGAAACCTGAGCCTTTTGTTCCACGACCTTTGCTTGGTCCTAATCAGTGTGCCTATTGTAAAGAAGAAGGCCATTTTAAGAATATCTGTCCGGTTTTATTGCAGCGTAATGGTGGATTTCAAGGACCGTGAGGCCGTGGTGGTTTTCAATCAGCACCTAGGGGTAGAGGGCGAGGTGCGTTGCCTCAAGGGCAGCGTTCCTTTCCCCCTCAGAATTCTTCGAATTATTTTGATCAGCAGAATGCTCAGTCTGCGCAATATTACAATGATGATTATTGTGTTGAAGGTGAGGTTCAGGATTTTTATTCTAGTTAGGACAGCAATGGACAAAGTAAGGGAGTCGTTTTAGTTACAGTGGATCAGAATGGGCCTTATGTTGAGGTAGTTGCTTTGGGTGTCGCAGAGCCATTTCTTTTGGATACTGGTGCAATGAGAAGTTCTATGATTCATTTGAAACTCCCTGGGGCACCTTTGTCTGGCTTAACAAACGTTTCTGTAGGATTTTCTGGCGCCCCAGTTGCTAATGCAGTTTCTTGTCTTTTGCCGCTTTCGATTTGTCCTTACGATTTGGAAGCTTCACTTATTTTAATGACTGGTTGCGGAGAAAACTTGTTGGGTTTGGATCTGTTAAAATGTCTTCATGCAACGTTGTATCGTTCCCCCTCTGGTGTGCGTCTTACCTTGGGTGAGAAATTGGTTTCTCCTACATACCTATCGAAAGATAGCTTTCCGCCTGAGTTGCAATCTCTTCCTGCTACACTTTGGGCTACAGGTCCGAATGATGTTGGTTTGTTGCAGATTCCTCATTATGTGGTTACTATTAAGCCTGATGTTAAGTTGCCACGTATTTCACAGTACAAGTTTTCTAATGATGGTGAACAAGCTTTGATGGCTATTATCTATGAATTGGTTCAGAAGGGTGTGGTCGAGGAAATGAGAGGTAATGTTTGTAACAGTCCTGTTCTCCCCGTTCTTAAACGCAGCGATCCTTCTCAGCATCCTGTGTATCGCTTTGTGATTGATCTTCGGGAGGTCAACAAGATTGTTGTCCCCCAGTTTCCTGTTGTCCCAGATATCACTGCTTTGCTTACTATGATACCCGCCTCAGCAGCATGGTTTTCTGCTTTCAATCTAAAGAATGCTTTCTTTAGTATTCCTATTGCTGAGGAAAGTAGGGATATTTTTGGCTTCTCCCTCGGAGGCCGAAGTTTTTGGTTCAAGCGTGCACCTCAAGGTTATTGTGAAAGTCCCTCCATTTACAGTCAGGCTTTGAAATCTCAGCTTGATGCTTTCATTTTACCTCCAGGTGCCACTTTGATTCAATACGTTGACGATTTGTTGATTGCTGCTGATTCGGAGGATGTTTGTAAGGATGTGACTGTTTCTTTTTTGCGTCATTTGTCTGACCTGCATCATAAGGTGTCCCCTTCTAAGTTGCAATATTGCCGCCAAGACGTTACCTATTTAGGTCATCTCTTGTCGAAGGAGGGAAGATGGTTGACCCCAGAACGAATTCAAGCGATTGCACAAATGTCTGATCCAATCACATAAAGAGAGGTGCGTGCCTTTTTGGGCATTACCTCTTATTGTAGACAATGGATTCCGAATTTTTCTTCGTTAGCTAAAACTTTGCTGGCACTTACGTTGACAGATACACCACAACCTCTCCCTTGGACTTACGAATGCCAAAAGAGTTTTTCTGATTTACGTACTGCTTTGTGTTCTGCTCCTGTGTTAGGTACTCCAGATTACAGTAAGCCTTCCACACTCTACGTTCATGAAAAATAAGGTTGTGCGTTGTCAGTTTTAACACAACAATTTGGAGACAAACAATGGCCATGTGCCTATTTTTTGGCTACGTTGGATCCAGTAGCCAAGGCATTGCCTAGTTCTCTCAAAGCTACAGCAGCGGCAGCGATTTCTTTTCGTCAATCTGCTGGATTGGTATTGGACAACACTCTTGTTGTTATGGTACCACATGCAGTAGAACGAAAACACAACACCTCACAAGTGCTCGTTTGTCTGGATATGAGCTGACGCTCTTGGCTAGCCATATACACATCAGGCGGTGTAATACTTTGAACCCAGCAACATTGTTGCCTATCCCAGATGAGAGAGGCATTCAAGAACAGCATGATTGTTTTCTCCGAACAGAGGAGGAAACGAAAGGCAGAATAGATTTAAAAGACACACCACTTGAGGATCCGGATGGGATCCTATGGGTAGATGGGTCTTCAAGCTTCCAAATGGTGAGACGACTGCAGCTTACGCTGTTACTACTTTACATACGGTAGTAGAGACATCGCGCATTGCACAGAATTCGGCCCAAGCAGCTGAATTAATTGCTTTGACGAGAGCATGTGTGTTGGCAAAAGGAAAGAGAGTGAACGTCTACACTGTTAGCCAATATGCTTTCGGTGTGGCTCATAGTTTCGGTCGCTTGTGGAAGGAAAGAGGATTCTTTACTTCCCATGGGACTAAAATACAGCATGGTCAGTTGGTGACTGACCTTCTCGAATCACTTGCTTTGCCTACACAAATAGCAATAATCATGTGTAGTGCTCATAAAAAGATTACTGATGATGTCGGTCGCGGGAATGCTTTTGCAGATGAAGTAGCAAAGGAGACAGCGAGAGAAGTTACAAGCCGTATGTGTGTTGCAGGCCCGGCAAGGTGGGTCAAAGGAGGAGGAATGTGTGAGGACACAATAGAAAGTGTGAGAATGATTCAAGAAGAGGCTACTGAGAAAGAACTGAGTAAGTGGAGAGAAAGTACGGGAATGTTGGACGCGACTGGGTGTGGAACGGAATTGTCAGAACATCAACGATGGCTATTACCAGACGCCTATGTACTACCTGTAGTTACTATGGCGCATGGTCCAGCCCACATCAGTGCAAAAGGCATATGTAAGATTTTGGCTCCAGTGTGGCAGAATGAAGGAATTCCTAAATGTGCAGAAAACGTGGTGAAGCATTGCATTATTTCTTTAATGCGTAATCCAGGAAAGGAAAACCCAACTCCAGCAGGCCATTTTGCTCCCCCTACGTATCCTTTCGAGGTACTTCAAATCGATTATATTGACATGGATCATTGTAATAACCTCAAGTATGTTCTGGTGGTGGTCTGTGCCTTTTCCAGATGGATAAAGGCCTACCCCCTAAAGGACAAAACTGCTTTGTCTACTGCCAAAGTCCTTTTGAAGGAGTTTTTCCCGAGGTTTGGTTTGCTGCGCATTGTCTGGTGTGACAATGGGAGTGAATTCGTAGGCCAAATTATGCAGAAAGTGTGTACAGGTCTCGGTATTAAACAGAAATTCCATGCGGCAAACCACCCTCAGTCAGCAGGATTGGTAGAGTGTTATAATGGCACTCTCAAGCTTAAATTCGCAAAGATTCAGGCGAGCACAGGTCTCGCCTGGCCTGACGCCCTACCATTAGCACTTCTGTCCACAAGAACTACTGTGCATTCTCATTTAGGTCTGAGTCCGTATGAGGTCGTTTTTGGGCACTCAGCAAATGTTTGGAGAGTCCCTCGACCTAGGAAGTATTCTGATATTTCATACCCAATGCTTACGTATTCTTTATCAACAGGTTCAAAACACTTTGCCGGAGGCCTCCGCAGATCCAGGTCATTCCATCCAACCTGGCACCTGGGTCTGCGTGAAAAACTTTCAGCGGAAAAAGAATCTGGAACCTCGTTGGGGTCTGCCGTGGCAGGTTTTATTAACGACACGTACAGCAGTGAAAGTTGTTGGGAAAAAGAACTGGGTTCATGGCGTGCATTGCAAAAGGGTACCTTTGCCTTTACACTTTGACCAATGGATTCATAAGGGTGTGAGCGACATCGAAAGTGAAAAAGTACCTAGATTTGTACTGTTCAGTAGTGCACACCTTGACCAAACGAATTCTGAGAAAGAAGACGACGACGTGTTACAAGACGCCGTGCCATTACATTTGTGTTTGAACACAGCGAATCCAGAAGCTTTGTTTAAGGACCAGGCGATCCCTAATAAGACTCGATATAATTTCTGGCCAAGAGTGATCAAAGACAATTAAACTTTTCTTTTTCTGATTTTTCTGATTATACTTTTTGAAAGACATTAATGTTTTTTCTTCCACTATCCATCAAGTTGCAGGGTCACGGTAGGAATCTTAAGCTGTGACCTGAGTGGTGACATAGGTCTGAAGGACTTGCAGTGTCATAGGACGGCTAACAACCACAGCTAAGTGATCTAGGAAGATTACCGTGAGCAACGCTTTAGAGTAATGGATACTAAAGTGGGAAATAATGATAATAATGTAAAGATAAAAAGAAAATGTAAAGGACTGATGGTTAGTGCATGTGGTATAATTTTATGTATTTTTATATGTTTATGTATTTCATTAGCCTGTGTAAGCTGGGTTCTTTATATTAGGCAGCAAGCACCTGTTCCAACATCTGTCTCTTTATCTTTACCTAGTACTGCCTCCCCACATCGGTTTTATACACTTTCAGAACATGAACAGATTAGGAGAACCGAATATTTCAATAATTTGTTTATTCAGATATTGCATCAGCACCAACTGGTAATGAATACTACTGATTGTTGGGTTTGTGGGCTCATGCCTCATAATACAGAGAGAGGTATGCCGTATTTAGTCTTTCCATTCTCCTTTGAAGGTTCCGCCCGGGCTAATTTGGCTATGTTCTCTAACATTTATCAGAATCAGCTACGGTATCCTCCTGGTAGTCCATATGGTGGTGGAGCAGACTTCAGTCACAGTTCCTTGATTAAGGGAATAGTGACTATGGCTAAAATTGCTCAGATTAGTAAGATTCCCATAAATGAGAAAAGAGCATATGATGTATGGAATGTAACACAATATGTTACTAGCCTCACAGAAAAGGCTAAGCGAAGGAGCTCTCCGCCAATTTGGACTGTACCTCATCGAGGTAATTTCTGTTTACAAATTAATGGCCAGAATGTTAAAAATCAAAAGAAAAAGAGTGTCTGTTCTCATAACAATGTGTTTTTGTGTTTCCAGCAGCTATGTGTCCTTCTAGTTAAGAAGTAACTCCATTACCCTTGTCCACGAAACCCGATGTCAGGGTCTGGCTGAGTTTGTTAATCCATGTCTGGCTCGATTGATCCCTGTCTCGACCGACTATTTGCCTTTTCCTATTCTTTCCTTTTATTATCTTATCTGACTGGCCTTCGCTATTCTCTCCTTGTATTCTCCTATTACACAACTATCCTTTGAGTCACACAAATACATCCTGCCACCTGCAAGAGGGGATTGTTGACGCCATCACTGATTAATTTGTTGGGAGGGGTAGCACACGGGGTCTGAGAGAGGGGCGTATTTGAGACACCTGCTAGCTTGTTTTTCAACTTTTCTCATTGGTTCGTTTTGTATGTGTAAGCAGTGAGATGCTGTAAATATGTTGCTATAAAAGATTGTGCGCCACGAATTGAAGTGGCAGTCTCCTTAGAACCCACCTCATGTGTAACTTCTGGGACAACTGTGCTTACCTGCAGCTAATAAACCTGGCTTCCACGCTCAACGGAGTGTCTCGTGTCTCTGTTTTATACAAGGCAGGTGAACTCGGGGATTAAGGCGTGCCCTGGGCCGCCAGGCCCATAAGGCCCCGTTCTCCAATCGATCTGTAATCAATGCAGGTCCTTAGTTCAGCGCAGTCCTTCTTCAATATAAAAAAAAGAGGAGAAGAAGCTGGGGAGGTAGAGTGTCGAATGAATCCAGACGCAAGGTTCTCATCCAGGTAAGTCTTAAGGTAGGGTGTCTCAGGTTCTGTGAGGGCGTATACTCGGCTACACGGGATGTCGGCTCCTGGGACAAGATCGATCCGACAGTCGTAGGGTCTATGAGGAGGGAGCTTGGTTGCCTTTTGTTTGTCAAATACAGCCTGATAGTCCGCATACACATCTGGAAGGGCAGTGACACAGCAGTACCCTCCATCTATACAACTGTAGGCGAGTAGTGTATCCTGAGATTTGGTTGTGTTCTCTTGATTCGAGGATACATTGATGCAATGTTCTTTACAAAAGGCGGAAAATTAAAGATACAGTACGTTCCGTCCATCGTATAACAGGGTCATGCAAGGTCAACCAAGGCATACCGAGGGTGAGGCGAAACTGTGGAGCATCTATGAGATCAAACTGTATTGTTTCATAATGGTCTTCACCAATTTGCATGGTTAGAGGAACTGTGTGGAATCCGACAGATCCAGAAGTCAGCGCCTTCCCGTCTACTCCTTTAACCATATCCGGGATTTTCTTTCTCTTGGTTGGAACTCCTATGTTCCATGCATACTGTTGATCAATAAAGTTCCCAGTAGCTCCGGAATCCCGTAATGCTGACACTGTAAGAGGGTTAGCTATCGTGACCCATAGAGTGACATTCACGTTCATGTGAGCCACAGATAGTTGAATCGTGTTGGCTAGGAAAAAAGAGATCCTTTCTGATTCTGTACCCAAGGCAGAGATACCGTCCGTGCTTGGGCTCTTCAGTTTTCCGTTTCCTGTAGTACGGTCACCTGTCTTCTGGGAACATTGCTCCTATCGGGAATTTTAGCCCGAGCTCAGCGTTCCCTGATAAAGTGTCCACTTTTCCCACAATAATGACAGAGCTTTGCTGCCGCCTCTTCTCTCTTTCCTCCAGAGTAAGCGGGCCTCGGATCCCACTGATTTGCAAGGGTTCAAACCCATTCCCGGTTTTGGCATGTTCCTCCAGTGGTAGCCGAGGTCTGGGGACATAGTAACGTGATTCTCCTCGGATTCTATCTCCTTTTCTTTCTTGCACCCGATGATCGATTTGAACAGCAAGTTCAATCAGTTCCTCGCAGGTCTGTGGTAGTTGAACTGCTTGAGAAAGGACATCCTTTAGTTCACCACGTAGTCCTTGATAGAAGAGGGTAGTCTGTTTCTCTTGGGGCCATTAAGTCTCCACCACTAGGCAGTTGAAGGTAGCAATGTACGTTAGTAAGTCCGGTGACCCTTGGCGAAGAGTGATCAGTTCCCAATCCAGGCACATCATATGAGTTTTCCGATCAAACAATTTCCTCATCTCGACGCAAAAGTCCTGGAAGTTGTGCAGCACTGAATCGGTACGCTCCATTAAAGGGATAGTCCAGCTGGCAGCGTTACCCCCCATGTATGACATCATGAAGGATGTTTTAAATGCGTCGTCTTGAAATATGGCGGGTTTACAGAGGAAATGGCGTCTACTTTGGTTGAGAAAGGTTTCGAATTTCTTGGGATCCCCATACAAATGTTCAGGAGGTGCCAAAGGGAAACCAGGGTTCTGTATGACATGGATAGTGGGTACTGTGCTAGGGGAAGGTGGATTTGTGGTTTGCGTAGAAAAGAAGCCTGTCCCCTAAGAAACCCTTTCCTGGGATGATGCTGGTGGGGAAAAAGTCCAAGCTTTGATGTTAAAGCTCTTTCCTGAAGCAAAGGTTTGCCCACTTCTAGTAATACCCGCTACCTCTCTACATAAGGTTCCTATGTAATTTCTCAACTCATTGTTTTCCTGTTGTGAGGTATGTACCTCCTGCTGGGGAGCCGTAAGACTCTCCAACAATTAAGTCAACACCACATTGGTATCCATCGCTCAGGCCGACAATAGTCGTGGGCTTGACAATCTGTTGCGATGCCAGTGGTATCAATGTCAAGTACTCACTAACCTTGGAAGGCCTCAGCAGGAACGATGGTAAGCAGATTGCCCCCCTTCTTCTCCTGGACACACCCACACACAGAGTGAAGCTAACACTGCTATGCGTCAAGGCATCCCGGGGAAATGGGAAGTGGATAAAATAAGAAAACACTGCCGGAGAGACAGCTTCTCTAGTCTTGTTTCTGTTTCATCTACCATAGATCTTCGTCACAGAAATGGAGGAGTCATCTACCAGGGGGAACTGCAGGTAATAATGAGGGAAGGAACCAAGGGATTAGGAGAATTACAGAGAAACCTTGCACACCACACTTAAAGACTAGATGACGCTCACAACTCACATGCTCAACATGGCAATCTTGACCTTTGTGTGTGAAGGTACCTTCTTCACCCAGGAGGATATCTTCCGGAACCATCCCTAGGTCCTTAGTAGTTTACCACAAATATAATGTAATAGTAATGCAGGTCAGTGGCAACTAAACCATGCAGGTCCATGCCACACAGCGGTAGATGAAGAAGAATGAATACATTAAACAGAACAGTAAGGTTTAGAAACACAAGCGCTCCTGCGCTACTACAAAACCCCAAATCAGCAGGTTTGGCTATGATAGAAATAGAACTCTCCTGCGCAATGAACAAAATCAGCAAGGGTATCTGTATCAAGTGAAGCGCGACTGTGCTAACCAAATGACACACAAAATCAGCAAGGTTGTTGGAAAACAGAGACACGCGCATCCCCGCGCACTAAACAAAATCAGCAATGTTGATTTAAAAACAGAGGCACGGGCATTCCAGCTCAATAAACAAAATCAGCAAGGTTGATTGGAAAACAGAGACACGCGCATTCCTGCGCAATAAAGAAAATCAGCAAGTTTGTTTGGAACCAGGTGAAGCACTCCTGTGCTTGCAATAAGTACTCAAAACAGCAAACAGGAGTTTTACAAAATAATCAACAGCGCTTCTGCACTAAAACAGGAAAAAATCATGAAGGCAGCAATGTTAGCGCTCCTGCACTCAAGGATGTAACATAGACTCTGCAAAGCAGAATACAGAAAGACTTGGGGAAGCGGAGAACCACCAACCGCTCCTGCGCGGTTCTCCGTAATCTGCTGACCTAAATACCTGGAATTCACCCCATAGGATGGCAGAGAAGCGGCTTCCTTGTTCGCTCCTCGTAAAAGCCGGTCACGCCGAAAAACGATCAGGAATCGGATTGTCAATCCCTGCTCCTCTAAACAGGAGAGGCTTTGCAGTTTAGTCCGGAGCTTTCTCTTCCGGTACAAAGAACACAAGGCTTCTGGGGATGGTGGTACATGGTGTTCCATGAGCCCCCCGGTCGCCTCTTGGGTGTAATGCTTGCATACTCTTCCATTCTGCTCCGTGCAAAGGAAAAGAAAGGAGATCCTATAGCCCTGCCCCTACAGGGATGAGCTGTGATCGCTACAGGATGTGAACTTAGGAGTCGTAAGTGCATTCTGTGAATATCAAAAATCGTAAGTGCCTTCTGTGAATACCAAAAGTAGTAAGTACAGGATTTTGTCTCAGGTTAGCTCTGTGAATCGGCCCCCGAGTCTTTAAATCAGCTCCAGCCTTTTTTGCATCCACCATTACTCCACTATTCAATCACTCATATCTCACAGCAACGGTTCCACAATCTTGGAAAGGTTCTATTCTGTTTCCAATATACAAGAAGGTTGATCATTCGAATCCTTCAAATTACAGGCTAATAGCCCTGCTTGACATTGAAGCAAATATCCATGCCCAGCTATTATTAAGGGACCTAGAAGACTGGCTGGACAAGAACGACATCCTCCCGCCCTATCTAACTGGCTTTGAGGCAAAAAGCTCCACTATGGACAACATCTTAGCGCTATCTTACCTCTTGATGCAAGCGACAACGAGCAACAAGCCACCCCTGTTTTGCTGCTTTATAGACTACTCCACGGCCTTCAACAGAGTTAATCGTGGTTGATTATGGGCAATGCTTGAACCCTGGAGGATCCAGTCCTCCCTTTTAAAAGCCATAAAAGTCCTCTATGAGAGGAAATGGGTTGGGGTTAAAACTAAGTCCATTATTGGTAACAAATCTATATTCCTGGTAACCAGATCTAGAGCGGGCGCTCAACTTTCAGCAATGGTAAAATCTTAATAAGTACACGTATCAATAAGTGGTGTATCCAAAGGGTAGGAAAAGAGGTCGGCTACCAGACAACCCCACATGTACTCACGAAGTGAGCACCTAAACAATAATAATATACTCCTCCCTGAGCACTCTAATAGTAAATGTCACTGTAAGCTCAAATCGTTTCAAATAAATACAATGTACTTATAGATACAGCAAAGTCCATAATATGATCATCCGCTTTAGTTCATCAATTAATAATCCAACTCCAAAGTCTTGAAGTCTGAAGTACATTTATTCCATTTCACAAAATCTCCAAAAGCAGCCAATACGTGTTTTGTCATGCACTAATCTGTGCCATATGACTTCGTCAGGGCTAATTGATTAAATCCCCAGATATGTCTGGATTTAAGTATGCTGAGAATCAAGATATTGTTACCAATGATCACTGTATTGGTAAGACAATCTATAATATCAAGTAGTGGCAGCTACGGGCACAAATATCTTGAACACCTACGTCCGCATTGTATTAACCCCTTGGGCGCGGCCACGATTCTGCGCCTGTACGGTGTTTTTTAAAGTGGGCGGGTTCATGACAGCCCCCAGCCGTCATCAGCACACGCCCACCATGGGCGTGGGGGCCGTCATCAGCATCGAAGGGGTTAAAAAAATGTTTAGTCAATAGTACTCCTAATCGATATGTAAACTCCAATAATCCTGTGCTTGTTAACATAAAGTGCCTGTAGGAAACACAAAGTCAATATTCACCAGAAGGCGGGACATATACGAGGAGACACTAAACATCGGAATCGGTTACCAACGTAGGATAATCGAATCCCACGATAATATGGGTTGCATATTTTCCGAAAGGAAGTGGGCATGAGGTGACTGAGTGATAATATCGACTTCGTGTTTACTACAGGCACTTTTGATAGAGCCCATGTTGACTGTACTCAGGGCCAAACTAATGCCTGCAATTACTAACGGTCACTTAGTCTTTGCAGGCGCCTTAACGAATGTTATCAACGCAGCTCAGGTAAAGGCATACAAAACAGCGCTGCAGGCACCTAGACATGCTAGAAACACCAGGCTAAGGCTGGAGATATTATATCGGAGCATTGAAAGCGCCAGAATAGAATCTTAAATGCTCTTTAAAGCTGATCTTTATGAAGGAGGGTTCCCCTTGGCATGTTAAGCTGGGCCAAGCCATACATTGCTTGAAAATAAAAGCAGGGAGCATGCCCCCCCATGAAATCACATATTCCGTTTTGGCTAAAGCAGTGAAGCGTCAAGTTCAGACTCTCCTTCGAACAGGATCAATCCTCACTCCGGTACAATTCTTTCACATTTCCGCTAAGCAACTCATACACCCCTGGGAAAGTTCAACCATATATGCGCGATTCTCTCTCAGCTCAAGCTAGAAGGAAAATCCTGGTTTTCTGCCTCACCGCCCTTAGAATTCTGGACTTCAACCCAAAATGAAATTACCACAGGGAATCCTGGCTGCCCCTTCTATGCTGTTGCCCAAAACTAGCCACGGACAGTCCTCGTCTGATGCGCCCAGCACTAAAGGAAAAGGTCCTGAGAACGTGCAGGGATGCCTCAGACTGGTGCTTTTTGGAAACAACTACTTGCCTACTTGCTAAAGTTGTCAGGTTCACTCATGTAAATGTAAATGTAAATTGATACTTGTATAGCGCACTACTCACCCGCCAGGGTCTCAAGGCGCTTGTACGAATACCGCTGTGGAACCCATCCTGGCTTTCCCTGTGAGGCATCCACTCCTGGGCACCCCCAAGGTGGAGGCCAGGCATCCTTAGCGTTGTGGGGGCTTTTGTGGAGATTAAACAAGCTATTGCCCAGAGTTGCAGAGTGGGACTCCATGATTGGAATAGGCACCGAGGCGAGAATTATAAAGTCCGTGGCGGGGATTGAACCCTGGTCCCGGGCTAGACCTCTGCACCAGGGTCTGCTGCTCTTATCATTGAGCCACACTTCTCAATAAGAATAGCACTTGACCCCCAGCAACAGATTACAGACCCCAGGGCCTCAACGTCACAGTAATCAAATCAGCTGGCGCCCCGAACCTGGTGGAAGTTATCTAAGTTAGGGGCCCGCAGCATGATCAAACAAACTATAAGAGAGAGCTGGTCCTCGAAGGGAGCTCAATTAGAACTGACAACAATGACTGATAAATTCTATGTAAACAGGGATTTTGACAGGACAAAGTAATCATTGGTTTGATCAGGAGTGACTTCATAATTTTAACTCATTGTAACAAAGTCTCTTTCAGGAACATACAGCTAAAAACTGATCCCATGCAGGCATGGTGCACTTTATTTGATCTATTTAATGTGTTTTACTGTACAGACTTTAAGTAATCGTATGGTTAATAAAGAATTTCATGCTCGAAGTACTCCAAAGTAACCCAAAAGTAATCAGAATGTACGTACTGTATGATAAAAACTGCATTCAAAAGTGACACAAACCTCTAATAATTGTACTTTCAAGCACAACTGCATTACCTTGAACAGTCTTGCATTTTGAAAGTATATATTATACTTATCTGTGCAAAGTTCTGCTTGGTTCTAAAATAAAACATGAGTATACCTTTTTTATACTAACCTAATTTGTCTGGATTCTGTCTCTGACTGTGTGTAATCAGTCCTTGATTGAGTGAATACAATAAATGCTTAACACTCCCTCTGGATTAGCCTAACTGCTTGCCCACACTACTACAACGACAGCTGTTAGGACTTACCTAATTTAGCCTCTGCTATACCTCTGGGGACTCCCTGGACTCTGTGCACACTATACCTTTCTTTGGTATAGTATATACAGAACCAGCTTTCTACAGATTGTCATCAGAGACAGTCCATTGGCCTGAGGCAGTAAATCCTGAATACAGGGACTGGAGAAACAGAATTAATTCAGATCACTCTGTGCTATGTCATGTTAGTGACTTTCAGGTATGAGTTGCACGTGCCTGGCAAAAATGTAGAATAATAACATTCTATGATGAAGCTCTCCAATGCATTGCCACAGATGTGCAGAGAGAAGGGTTGTCTTGGCACGCTTCTACAGTGTAGGCCCACTAGGTGGTAGTCTTCAGCTTTTAGTGCACTGCTGCATTTACGCAGATGCACAGGCACATTTTCTTTGGGTTACTGAACCTCTTTCTGGGTTTTGCCGGTGACAATGAATGCACTTTCGCTTTCAAGACGCATTGGGGCAGATTTATGTTAACTGGCGCATCCCCAGGGATGCGCCAGTTAATGTGCGCCACAGTGCGCCACAGCTCCGCCACCCATGGTGCGCCGCATTTACAATGTGGAGCACCATGGTGCAAGGCAGGGAAGATGCGTGACGCATCTTTCGGCGTACGGGCGGCGCATTGCTGGAATCATGTCGCAAGTGCGACATGACTCCTGCAATGCACAGGGGCCACCCCTACATTGCATGGTGCATCACCCTTACGCCTGCTTCAAGCAGGCGTAAGGAATTGACGTAGAAAGTGACTCAGTGAAATCTTGTACATTTCACTGAGTCACTTTCCAGGGGCGTTCCTGCGATGGAACGCCCCCCCCCCCCCCGCACCGGAACGCCTACATGAAACCTGACGCAGGTTTCTTGTGGCGCAGGGCCTTACACCGTGACACATCTCCATAGATGCGTCACGTTGTAAATGCCTCGTAGGGATGCTCCACGTTTACGCCGCCTTGCGTGACGCAACAGCGGCATAAACGTGGCGCAAGGGCCTCATAAATCTGCCCCATTGTGTTCTACAGGGGGCTTGGGAGCCCAATTATTGCTTACCATTTGTGGGCTTCACTCTAACTCTCATTACTTGCCTCCTAATTGGCCAGCACGAACCATCTTCAGTCTGCCTTTTTTAATCCGGAACACGGACCAGGTACTGATTGCTTCATCTTTATTAGGGTCCTTCCGCTGCTGGTTTTGTGATTGGGGTAGTATTTTGTATTTCTAGCTAGCACAGTAGTTCTTGTAGCTTCTTCCCTCCCATACCCCAAGCCCCTCTTACCCATGTTGCTTCTTACCTGCCATCCTCCCACTCCTGTCCCCCATATTGCCCCTTTCCCCCCCTCCCTGAAATAAACGTTGATCTTGTTTGTTTCTTCATTTACTTTCTTGCTATTAGTTCACTCTACCCATGTAGGACACTCCTTGTATCCACCATCAGACCTGTAATCTAAATTATCTTCCTTTCAGTTTGTATTTTATTTTAGAAGCAACCTTCCCCCTTTTAAACACGGTTTCATTGATTTTCTTTTGCTCCCTTCTCTCAAACATAATTGTAACCTTTTGATTAAAACTTTAGAAACTTTGCTCTTTTCTCAGCATCAATGAGAAATATACCCACCAGCAAGCTGCCAAAGCTGAAGTTCAATTCAGACTTCTCTCTGTCAATGGAATGGTAAGAAGACTTCTGCCTACAGTGAAGATAAACCTGATTACAACATTAATTTATTTGTCATTTAATTGAGAAAGTGAGCAATAGGAAAGTGAAAACAGGTCATACACACAATTATATAAATGCAGTTCGATGCATATAAAAATAATTTTTAATAGTAAATGCTGTAAGTAGGCTAAAGCAAGTAACATGAGTGATGGCATGTATATCACTCAGAGCTAGATTATTAACTCAATTGGATAATACTCCTCATCTACATCGAAATGTATCCCTGTCGCTTCTACGTTTGGTTTTAGGGGTACAATATAGACAAAATAGTCAAAAAATATTGCTTACTCTCGCCTAAAATGTGTGAATCCAAGTTTTAGCTCAACTCAGTCATGTGGCAATTATTGTGCGAAAGATATTACTCTGACACCGCTTGGGCACCTTATCTGTGGCAAAGATTAAAGTGGCAATGCGTGTAATTGTTTGGTAATCAATTCCCAATATTCAGTAAACGTGCAGCATCCGGTAATAATACGGCCCTCTACTGCATTGCTTGCCTCACAACTTGGGTACTCTGATTTCCTCCTAAACTTCTATTTGTGCAATTAAGAGAGGGTATAACACAGTCCTTGTACAATGCTAAAATGTTGCATTTCCATATTCATGTCAGTGCTTTCTATCGTTAAATCTCCTGCTGTATTGAATTGGATAGTTAAATCATTCCCAAAAGGTCCTTCAAAGTAATTGCAGAGTAAATAAATTGTTGTTGATAGGTGTTCATCAAACAAAGTTTAATTTTGTGGTAACATTCTCTTTATAATCTGCAACTTAAGGCACATATGTAGACATTATTATTTCAATTTCACTAAACCCTGAGATTGCTGCCAGAATTGCTGTAATTGTGAAACAGCCACAAATATGATAGCAAAGCCTTTATATGGCAGATTGTCTTCTCCACTGGATGCTCAGCCATCTGACAGTCAAACAGTAAGCAAAGCGCCTTCCTTATTAAGGTGTTCACATTCACCGTGGCGCCTCTATCATCATTATGTCTGGTAGTGGAATTTGTTGATGGATTATATTATTATATATGGGAAAAGTACCCGCTGCTGTACATTATAAGGATAGTGTATGTCACCAAGAAGTTAAGTGGCCATACAAAGGAACGAGGCTGAAGATACCAGCTCTTCCATATGAAAGAGATTGTATGTTTAAAGGTATAAAGAATATAAGTAGAATTTCTAAAGTGAAATAATCACATCAGAAAGCAATCAATAATATGCTGCAAAAATATATAAGCATCAGTTTAAAGTGAGTCACATTAAAAAAGATGTGGTAACTCAAAATGTGTAGAAATATGCAAAGACGTTCTATCAGTTCTTTAATGCCCTTAAACTAAACATATAGGGGGAGGTTTATAAACTTTTTGCACTGTATTAGAGTCACAATAATGATGCTAACCAGCGCAAAATATTTGTTTTGCTATTTAATTTCCATCTCAAAACTTGTTTTGCGCTGGAAAGCACCCTCAAAGCACCGAGAAGCACTGTTTGTGTTACTTAGCGCCAAGGGGGTGTTACATGGGCATTTTCATGCAACCACCCATGCCTTTTGACGCAAAGCCATATTTACAAAGATTTGTGGACATGGTTTTGCACCAAAAGTTACCGCCCCTTCAAAGCAGGTGCTAATAGGAGAAATGCTATCATTTCTCTGTGCTTTTCCGACTTTGCATGCATGCTGCACTGCGCAGCATGCATACAAAGTGGGAAAACCTTTCCATCATGTCTAGGCATAGTATTTTGTACAAGAAGGGTACCCTTCCTATACAAAACGTATACCAGACTCATGCACACACCCTAGCACTATGGAGCAATGGTGTGTGCATAGCCCACAGCCCTGAAATTAGCGCCGGCGCAAGAGAAAGGGGAGGAGAAAGCCATATCTCCGAAGATATGGTGCTCTCCTGCTCCCTTCCTGTCACGCAGGGCAATGTAGCCTCGCGGGGGGCCTTGCTGTGTTGCGTGCCTTTTTTGTAAATCTCCCTATAAGTGTCATAAATATCGCATTTCTGAAGATCCCTGCTAATTTTAGGAAAAACGGATCATAAAACGAAAAGACACTTCTCTCTGTCATAGTTGAAACCACAGCTGTAATCATGCTCTCAGGCTTGTCTTTCACCATGGCCGCTGACACTGGAAGCAGACAGTAATAACTTATTAAATGGGTGCAACTATGTCGCAATTTGACCGTGATATGGAAATTAGAGGCCTAACTTTATTCAGGGATTGCAAGCTTCAATGTATTATAAACTAATATATTGTTCTGGAATGATGCACACTGGGCCTGTTTAATCGATGAACTCATAGATAAATTGCGCGATTGAGATACTTTGCATTAGCACTATGGTGGGAGTTATAGATTTAATTACTCATTTAAGTTTCGTCTGAATATTTTTTGTCCACAGTTTTGGTAAACCAAGGCTGCTGTTGAAAATATGCCATTTATATTGTTGTCTGTCAGAGTGACAGAATTTTCACCACCAAAAAAGCTATGTGAAAAGGGCCTCTGATGGAGAATAATGTCCATCAATTCTGATGGAACTTCAGCAAACAAATCTGGCCACTGGGAATATAAATGAAGTGCCCTAAAACAGTCACTTGCAATCCAGTAGTCTTGCTAACTCGGCAGGGGAGTATCCAAGCAAGGTATAGATATTATTCTTTTATTTTCCTGCGGGACCACCATGATTTCGATTACAGTCTTCCATGGAGTTAAGGTGGGCCAGCATGGTGGCAGACTAGTCACTTTTAGGGTCTTCTTTACAATAGAATAGCAGAGCGCTTAACTAAGCTAAAATTGCTAACACCACGCTTCGCCATTTAAAAAACACAGGGATGTGCAGTATTTACAATGATTCGGTGCACCCCTACGTTTTCCCTAGTGCTGAGGCTAAATTCAGTTGCCTAGCGACAACGCAGGCACCTCTGCACCATAGTGCAAGGGTGCCTGTGTTGAGGAAATGTTGATTGTTTATGTGCAGGAAGGTTTCCCTTCCTGCACATAAACAATCCCGAATGGTGATTTGTAACTCATATGCATGCTGCATTGTGCAGCACACATAGAAGTTGCAAATCGTAATTTTTTTAAAGGATTGTTTACGTGCAGGAAGGTACACCTTCCTGCACATAAACAATCATTCATGGCGATTTCCTTTTTTTATGTGCCTCCACAATGCAGCACATATAGAAACAGTTAAAACGGGAAGGAATTAATAATTTCTCCTTGTTTCACCAGGATAAGACCAGGTTATATTTGGTCTTAATTTTGGTGCTACTCCATATTGACGCTACCCTCATAACTAGGGGGCAGAGTAAAAATCAATGGGTGTTGCGGCGGAATGCCCACCGCAACACCCATTTCCCACCCCTTTTACGCTAAGTGTAGCATGAAAGGGGGCCTTTGTTACAAGGTGGCATTAAGCCACATTAAGTGGCTTAACACTGGCTTGTAAATAAGGCAAAGGGTTTATCCCCACAGGAAGGTCACAAAAAGTGGTGTTCCTGTGGCGATAACTCCTTGTCAATATTCCCCTATATCTGGCAGATTTTCAGAAAATCTCTTCTAAGGTTGTCCATTCTTTCCTAGCAGAAAGGGGGCATGGATTGAGACACAAAATACAACCATCAATTGAACCAACAAACAACACAAAAACAACTGCAGTAACCTGGGCTAGAGTCGAACGAAGAACCTTTATGCTATTTGTCTCACATATAAACAAATATTGGGGCATATTATCAAGGGGGTTTATCTCCGCTTTTTTGGCTTTAAAAGCCAAGAAAGCGGAGATAAAATTATCTCCCTATTACCAAGCTGTCGCTAACACCAGTTAGTGACAGCTAAAAGGAGATAGCGACCATCTTGGGCCCCGCTTTGCATGTCAGTGATATTTATCACTAATGACATGCAAAGTGGGCGTGCCAAGATGTTAGCGACTGGAAACAGTCCCTAACATCGCTATCTCCTATTACCAACTAATAGCTAAGCGCGAATATCTCCAAAAGCTAACACCTGTCCTGAGCAGTTCTTAGCCATGTTATCCAATGGGAGGTGGATAACATGGCTAAGAGCATTTGCTCGATAATGCATGAATATCGCTGACTTTTCAGCGATATTCATGCATTGCAGCCGTTTTTTATCGCATTTGCGATAAACCTTGCTAATAGCAAGGTTTATCTGCGATAAAAATCGCCGATGTGCGGCGATAATTTTTGTCTCTAAACAAGTTAGAGACAAAAATTATCGCTAGTTGTTGGTAATATGCCCCATTGACCTCCTGTCACTTGGAATGACATAAGCATGGAAATAGACTGACTCGTATCCATGCCATATTGGCTTTTCAGCGGAACATGCTACCTACTGTGATACTGTTCTATAAGTTGTTCGGAGGAAGTAATCTGGCACGTGATTGTCTGGGCATCATCACTATTGGGCATTCTATGGCAATAACCTGGAACAAAAATCTAACTGATCTGCTTTTAAAGTAATATAAGCCCTAAACAGAACATGATACCCCCTCTTTTTGACTCTTTACTAAAAAGGATGAAAAACATGGCTAAAAAGTTCATGTTCCACAGTCTTTTGTACCCAGAAAAGGCACTATTATGTGCCATGTTGCTGAAGTTGGGTTGAATTATATAGGTAATGGATGGTGCAGCCGCTGGTAATTACTTAGGGCCACATCCAAGTCCAACATTATTTTGTATAGCATGTCATAACCTTGATGATTTCTGAAACGCTCACAACAAAAATCCATGACTGACCTTTCTAACAAGCTTTCTGTCTGAAGTGGAGGTTAGATGATTCATGAAAAATGTCCCTGTTCACATTCATTAAACTAGTTGGGATAAAACAATAAGTTGTAAAAGAAAGATCCAGGGCTGAGACATTCTACTCTTGGTAACAGGATTTAATCCTGAGTGGCACTGGGGTCATGTAATATTGGTTACTCCCATAGAGCGAATTCGCCTACAATAGCTAGGGCCTTCCCCGCATGACACGAGGAAGTCCAACTAATGAGGTAGCAGCGAGTCATCTAGAAGGCCACTGCAGGAGCAGCGGCTTCTGACTGTGGTCCAATTCCAGGTATCAATGCTGGCGAATGTGGGTGAGCCTGGATGCTTTGACATGTCTGGTCCTGGTACTCTGGTGAGTCTTTTGGGATAGTCATGCTGAGACCTCCCCAGGCAGAGGCAGCTGGCATTCATCTTCTCTCATTGCAAGGTTCCAATCACAGTGACAGCCTCTCAGGTGCTATCCTGGGATGCAACAGCAGTCACTTGACTGGGTGATGTATTCTTTGGCACCTCAGGTGATGACTTTCAAACCTCTGACCAGAGCAGCCCTAGGGCACTTGTTGGCAGTGCAGTGTCCTCTACTCAATACAGGTCACCTCAAGGCAGATAGTCTTTACTTCTGGGGGACCAGTCAGGACCGCACAGCATAGACTGGCTGTGCCATGGTCACATGATTCATGTTCTTGTGCACACACACACAGCGGAAACCACAACCAAGCACTTACCCCGGCAATAGTTGGGCCTACCAACCGGCACCTGGCGCCTTGGCAGCAATGAAAGAAATATTACTAAGAGACCACCCAACACACTTTAGCAGTGCCATGGGTCCCTCAACCAAGCTGCACAGACGAAATTTGCTCTCAATCTCATTGGTGATATTTGATGGTGAGTCTCTGTTGGATATACATCTACAACAGTGTCAATTACTGCATTCTCTTCCTCAGTAACATCCTGCAGGGATGACACTCTTTCCCTCTCACCCAGGCAGAACACCTTGCTTTCCAGGAGAAATTGAGCAATTCTTCATTCATATTGGATTCCAGGTGATTTTCTCTCACCTCTGGTGAACTGGCTGTTAAATGAACATCAACCCTTGGTTGTGCAGAAGTCCTCTAAGCACTCGGCAGCTCCCACAATATGGTTTTCACAGACAAAGGATATAGATTATCAACCTGTCTTCGTGTATGTGATTTGGATCAGTTTCTATATTTGTGCAGAGACTATCAGCCTGATTCATGAAGCAAAATTGCACTCGCAAAGGGCAAGATTCTCAGAATCTTGCCTTTTGCGAGTGCAATTTTGGCATTTGGGATTCACAATCCCAAATGCAAAAATCGCTAATGAGGAATTAGCAAATATGCGAGGATTAGCATTTAAGGAATCTCTATTAGAGATTCCTTAAATGCTATTCATGACACTTGCAAAAATTGCGATTTAGCAAAATTGGGCCGCTATTTACCGAGAGGTCAGACCTCTCGGTAAATAGCAAAAACATAGAAAAATGCTTTTAAAAGCATTTTTCGAAGTTGCATGTTGCACACACACATGTCCTTTGGACATGTGTGTGCGCAACACCTGTTCAAATGTGCATTTTAGGGGTGCTACAGGGTGTCCTTTGGACACCCCTGGCACCCTTAAAATCGCTATCTGATTTGCGAGTAGCAAATTGCTACTCGCAAATAAGGGATACTCCCCATTCATTCCTATGGGCCTTTTGGCCCATAGGAATGAATGGGGAGTTATTCCTTTTTTTGCGAGTAGCAAATTGCTACTCGCAAATAGAGAACATGTAGGAATCGCTATTGATTTAGCAATTCCTACATGAATGCCGTTTTGCGTGTCCTCAATAGCGAGTCGCTATGATTCGCTATTAGGGCCACGCAAAACGGCCCGTACATGAATCAGGCTGTTAATGCTTTAGCTATTTTAGGTAATGGGATTGCATTCTTGATGCTTTAGCCATTGGTTGAATATGCTCCTTGAAGCAAAGGTTTTAATCTTGTAGTAAACTAAGGAATTTGGCAGTGTTTATAAGCATTTTTGTTGGCTTCATGCCAAAAACATGTATTGTTACAGTTATCTTTAGGGGATCGTAAAATAAATTATATTTTGAGAAATGACTTTAAAGCAATCTCTGCTTCCCTGGAGAAACCATTATTATTAAAATGTGGATGTCATTATCATCAACATTCATGGTGATAGACTAGGCCAAGATTATGCAGAAGGTTTTTAAGTACTTCCACAGAAAGACCAAAGACAATGGAGCCCAAAGGTACATAACATGGGATGGGGTGGAATCAGAGAGGGATTGGCCAATTTGTATTCACTTGTGCGATTCATGAGATATGATTCGAACCATTTTAGTACTGTATTGTGAGTTCTGTACTTATAACGAGCCCTGAGTTGAGATTGGATCATATCCTGTATGCTTTTTTTAAATATGATGCAACACAATTCTCAATGATCTTAGCGGTAAAAGGAATTCCAAAGATGAGGCAATACTTCTCAGACATAGGTGGGTTGAGGATTTGCTTTTAGGTCTCAGCTCTAAAACAGCTTTAACTGTTTCACCAGATTTCGTTTTCCCAACAAAATCATACATAATATGCATACACAGAGGGGCTTTTGGTCAGCAGCGTTCGTCAATTTGTATGTTAACTTTTCATTTACTTTTTGCTTCAACTCGCAACAGCTACAGCATAAAGTAGTGTGTCAGCCTACTTTACCCATCGGCTCCCTTCACTTTGAGTGACTGCACAAAGCTTGTGAGCATTGTTCGCATCCACCTAAAATAGTTTCTTTTCAGTGATAGACCTTGTTCCAGGCCGGCTTTTTATTTTGGTTATTTTTATACATTAACTCTAAATATTAGTTTTTATTCCTGGACCTAAGATGTCCAGTTAGATGGAGATTAAACATTTTTCTAGCTAACAAGTCTGGAATTTTCAACTCTATTAAGGACTCAGAGGTGAGGATTATGCTTTCTCTATATTCGCTGTTTATCAACAAACTTTCACAGCAGTCAATTAAATATCAACATTTCAAACATCTACATTTTCCAGCATTCCTCATGACATCACAATGATACACTAATCAGGCCATGCCTCCACCAACATAACGACAAGGCACTGTATATATTCCTCTTTCTTTGCCAACGACGAACTAGTTGTAAACTATGTGAACTGGAATAACCCAACTGTCCACCCAACTAAAGATGTGCAGCAGAACTTGTTGCTGGCACATCTGGAACTGTAACTGGAACCCAGGATCAGCTTGCTGGAACACGACTAATCCATTTTCTGCTCAGGACCTGGAAAAAGAAAAAACGTGCAATTGTCAATTTACGAAGGAGAATTACACAATTATCATTCAGTCAATATCTTTAATCTATTAATGAAAGGATCTCAACAGTTTTGTTAATCAAACATTAGGGTCGGTAATAATACATTTTACAAAATCGATCAGTCTTAACTCCTATGATGCACCAGGTGGGATAATGCTTTCTTCTAAGTCCTTAATAGAACTGAAAATTCTAGACGTGTTAGCTAGAATTTTTTTTATTCTATGTCAGGACCAGAGGCTTCGGATTATGCTTGTTTAAAGCTGATCTAATACTACTGATGCAACATCTAAAATAAGTTTGCAGTAAAAAGTCCTAAAAGTAGAATTCGAGGACCAATCCGCAGCCCTCATAATGTCTTCCAGTTGGGAACCCAGGAGAAAGAACTTGGAAGAAATTGCACCCCTGACTGAATGAGCACAGAATTTACTGGTGCCAACACCTGCTTTCCCCAAGAGTCATTTCACCCATCTTGCTAAAGTGGTGGCAACATTTGGGCTGACACTTTCACTATCCAGAGAAATGGAGAGAAGGCATAATGTAGAGGACCCTGCCAGTCCTGAAGAAAAAAGTCAGTGGCCAGAGCTATTGGATCTGGGTGCCAGGAAAAAAACTTTGGGAGTTGATTGGGTAGGCGAGAGGCAAACAGATCCATTTTTTTTAAAGTAATTTGTATTGTAGACATACAGCGCTCAGACCAGGATGTACACAATCATGGCATTTCTGTGGTTCACAAGCATCAACATTTTCCTGTATGGCATACACAGCCCATGAGCCCACAACCCGGAGGTCGGGCGGCAAGGAAATGGGTGTTCTGAGTGTTGTCTGGTAGCAACGTTTCAGATCAATTTTATTCGCATGAAATTGTGCATGTCTACTTTTTTCGCCCTAACTTAACTACCCCGTTTAACCCCCACCCTTATCCCGTCCCAGGTCGCCCCCAACCCCTTCCCCCCCCCCCTCCACCATCCGCTCATTGGGTCTCGTGGTAGTGTGTACCAGGGTGTGCTGCGTAGCCTGTCAATAATTAAGTTTGCGTTCCACCCGATATTGCTTGGGTGCCGTTCCCGTGTGTGCTAAGAGACTCCTCATCATCCGTGACCATAGTGTCCCTAAGGGCCTGTACCAACACCTCCCACGCTGTTGCTAATTCTAACGCTCTAGGGTCAGGGTTCCTGCGTGCTAGCTGGTATCTATGCGTGCTGTCGCAGGCTGCCCACTTCAGGAATTCATTATACCATTTCCTGTACGTTGGACCTGTTTTCGCCTTCCACTGTCTGGTTATCTCCCTTTTGGCTATCATCAGTCCCCTATCTACAAATTTGCTGGAAATTTTATTTTTGGGCGTGTGATGGAACCAGTGCAAAAGGCAGGCCGCCGAGTCAAAATCGATGGCCCTCTCCGTCACTTCATTCAGGGTCTCTCCTATGGCCCCCCAGTACTCCCGGAGGGCCTGGCATGACCATAGCATATGTTCCAGTTCCGCCCCGTCCGTTGTACAACGAGGGCACACCGACTCAGCCACCCCAAAGTATTTCTTAATTCTGCCTGGGGTCATATAGGCCCTGTGCAGCACATAGTAATGGATGAGTTGGAATCTCGCGTTCCTCGTGCTGTTACGGGCACGACGTACCAGCCGGGCCCAGGTCGTGTCGGGAATATCTTTCCCCAAGTCAGTTTCCCACTTAGCCTTCAGCGTCGTTAGGGGCAACAGGTTTTCACAGAGCATTCTTGAGTATAGGCAAGTCACCGCCTTAACTGTCCCCGCTGCCATCATGGCGTACTGGCAAACCATAGATGTCTCGGGTTCCGCCAGACCCCCACCCCAATGCGCCTGCATCGCCCTGACCATCGCCGAATGCAGGAGGAATCCTCCTCGTGGTAGGTCAAAACGGTCTAGAAGATCTTGATATGAGAGGAGCGTCCCATTCTCATAGAGATCCCCCACCACCTGTAGACCCGCCTCTTCCCATCACTGCAGACTTGACCAATCACCCCCGTGGGGTAGCGCCGTCATCATGCCCAGGGGAATTTCCGGGGCATATGGGTGCTTTATACCCGCCCGTCGTTGGGAGCGTTTCCAGGAAAGTTGGAATGTTCGCTGTTCCAGCGTTAAGTCGCGGGCGGCGATTTTCTGCTGCAGGGTTATATAAGCCAAGACATGTCTCGGCGTGCCTCTAGTCCCCTCGTTTTCTGGGCCTCTGTACACTCTCGCTACCTCTTGTGTGAATATTTGTAGTTGGGCGGCCAAATAATAAACTTCAAAATCTGGTACCGCCAGCCCACCCTCATCCTTGGGACGGGTAAGCGTCGCCAGCGCCACTCAATCTCTGCCTGCCCCCCATAAGAACGAAGTCAACTGGGACTTAAGTTGGCGGAAGAAGGAGCTGGGGATCCAGATCGGGAGTGTCCGGAAGTAATATAATAATCTTGGTAGGGCAACCATTTTCAACAGGGATATGCGGCCAGCGACAGATAGCGGGAGCATAGCCCAAAAGGCCATGCTTCCCCTCAGGGCTCGCATGCACCGACCAACGTTACCTTCAAACAGGTCCTCGTGGTATGGTATATGTACACTCCTAAGTATTTAAGGCAGGTCGGTTCCCAATTCAATGTAGGGCGGTGGTCAGGATGAGCGGTGTCCTTCTGTAGTGGAAATACACTTGTCTTCACCCAATTGACCTTCAGGCCAGATACTACGCCAAACCGCCCCAGCAACCCTTCTGCTCCTTCCAGGGCTGTCGTGTCGTTTTCCAAGAACAAGAGCAAATCGTCGGCATACAGTGATATAAACTGTTGACCGTCACTGCTATCTATGCCCTCGAAATGTCTGCCCGTCCAGGCCTCAGCAGCCAGTGGTTCGATCACCAGTGCAAACAATAAGGGGGATAAGGAGCAGCCCTGATTAGTGCCCCTCTCCACCGGATATTGCTGCGAGACTAGAGGCCCTATCCGCACTCTTGCCACCGCCGCCGAGTATAGTACCTTCGTCCACTTAATATATCCTTCTCCGAGTCCAAAGCGGGCCATAACCTTGTATAGGTAGTCCCACTCTAGGCTGTCGAAGGCCTTTTCAATGTCCACTGATAAACCCAGGGGGGCCCGAGACATTGTCTGCGAGCTCTCTAGCAGCTGTACGAGCCCCCTAATATTGATTGTCGTGTTCCGAGTTGGGATGAAACCGTTTTGATCTGCGTGTACTAATCCGGGCATATGCTGAAGAAGTCTAGCCGCTAAGATGGAGCTCAGTATTTTATAGTCTGCAGTTAGCATGGACAGCGGCCTGTAAGATGCAGGATTACCACTGTCTCTACCCGGCTTCAGGAGTGGTATCACCAGTGCCTCCCGCATCGATTGTGGAAGGCGGCCCACTACCATGGACTCCTTGTATATTACCTGGAGCCTCGGCGCTAGGATGTCTATATATTTGCTATAAAATTCAATGGGCAGGCCGTCTAACCCTGGCGTTTTGTTGCGGGCCATTCGTTTGATCGCGCCCCTAATCTCTCCCAGTGTGATTTCTCCCCCCAGGTCTTTCGCATGTTCCTCATCGAGCTGGGGCAGTTGTAGGCCAGTCAAGAAAGCCTCAATCGCGCTCTCGCGGTCCCCCTGTCCGCTCCTGTACAGGGCTTCGTAATATCTTTGAAAGCCGTCCAGTATCCCCATTTGGGAGTAACAGGTGCGGCCCTCTTTGTCTTCCAGTGATAGAATAGGGGAGCATCGCTTCGTGTGGTCCGCCAGCCACGCTAAATGTGTGCCAGCCTTGTCTCCCTCCACGTGGGTTCTGAGCATATATGCTCGGTGGTCGAAGGCACGAAGACGTTCAACTTCCACCGCCACTGCCTCCCTAGCCGTGCAAACCTCTTCCTGGAGGTCGGGACGACCGAGACACCTCTTCTCTGCTTCGCGTAACTTAGAGTCTGCCTTAGCTATATATTCCAGCAACACCCTTCTTGCTCCCACGTATTTCGTTATGCATTGGCCCCTCACCACTATTTAAATGCGTCCCATTCCATCGCTCTGGTGGATGTTGTCCCCTCATTATCAGTGAAATATTGAGTTATACCGTCCTCCAGTGCTGCGTGGAATAGCGGGTCCTCGAGTATCTCTGGTCTTAATTTCCAGGTCGGCACTCGGGGTATCTCAGTCGTCCAGGCCAAATTAATAATTAGTGGATTGTGGTCCGAGATTGTCCTCGAGAGGTACTCCGACCCGGTTACGGACGGTAATACACCCTGCGAGCACAATATCGCATCGAGCCGGACATGCAGGTCATGCAAGCTGGAAAAGTGTGAATAGTCACGGGTCGCTGGGTGGTGCACTCTCCATACATCAATCAGACCCCATCCCTCTTGCCATTCCCGTCTGCCCTTTGTGAGTCTATGCACAGGGGAGTCCCTCAGTGGTGGGTGGGATCTGTCTAGGACCGTGTCTGCTATGGAGTTGAAGTCTCCACCCATCAGTATTGGGCCCGCTAGGAAGTGTGCCAATGTCCCCGACAACCCTGTCAGAAAGGCCATCTGCTCCGTATTTGGGGCATACACGCTGCACAGGGTAATATCCCTACCTCTCAGCTTGCCTTCTACCACTACATATATCCCCTCTGGGTCCACTAAGTGACGTGTCGGTTGAAAAGGTGTCCCCGCCCTGATCCATATCAGTGTCCCCCTAGCATATGCGGAGTAGGAAGTATGGAAGGCCCGCCCTCTCCACCTCCTCTGAAGAGCCGCCCCTTCCTGCTTCGTAAGATGAGTTTCCTGCAGCAGCGCAATGTGGACCCCCCTCCGAATTAAGTAGGCGTGTACCTTGTGTCTCCGTTGCATCGTGTGAAGCCCCCGCACATTCCAGGTCATGCACTTCAATACACCTATGTTAGCCATTGTCCCGAAAATCACATCGTTGTTGTACATCACATTGAAGACCCTCACGGATGGTGTCCCCCGCCCCAACTCCCCTGAAGATTTCTCTGCGCCCTCCATCGCCAATCGTGGAAGTAACCCCTAACAGATTGCTCCCCCCACCACCCCGGAACAGGCCCCAATATTGAACTATTAGTTCCCATCCAAACTAAGCAACGTCCCCAAAGTGTGTTGCTATAACACGGTCGTAACCGTGGGTGCCTTAAGGGCCAATGGAGCGCGGCCTAGGCCAAAAGGGGATCGCGCGAGCACCCTCCCCGCACCCCCAACTGCTCCCCATTATGAACATCAGGCTTGCAACCCAATTTGCAATCCCCGGTCATCTCACTTTGTAGGTCGCGAAGTCTTCATTGGTGAGCCTGCCCATCGCCCGCCAGCTGCAAGTCAATTGTTCAGGATAGTCTCCGATGACTGTGGCGTCACCAATGGGCCCTTGGTGCCATGTATTCCTGATACGTCCGAGTCCGAGCCCGAGGCTGAGGCATGTGTCTCAGTGTCCGTGTTCTGTTTAGACTGGGAGCCTCCGGATCTCGCCAATGTCTCTGCTGCCTGAAGCGTGGCTTTCCGCTCTGCCTCCGTTTGTGTCGCCGTTGGTTTCTTTGTGCCTCACCGCCCCTTGCGCAATCTCCGCGATTTCTGGAGGCCCGTTTTTGCCCTTTCTCGTTCTCGTTCTCTCTCTTCCCGGGCCTTGGCTCCATCAGTGCCCGCTTTAAACGTGTCCCACCACTCCCATGCTTCCGCTGCCGTGCCAAAGAAGTGTGTCCTCTCATCGACCACCACTCTAAGTTTCGCCGGGAAGAGCAGGGAGTATGATATTCCCTCCGTCCGGAGCTCCTTTTTGAGTGATAGGAAGGAGGCCCGCAACCGCTGCGTCTCATAAGTGAAATCTGGGTACAAAGTTACTCTGCTGTTTGCCACCTGAAACGGGCCGGTGTCCCGAGCTCTCTGTAGTAATAGGTCCCTGTCCTTATAGTGCAGTAGTTTAGCGATGATCGGCCTCGGGGTAGACCGGGTTTTGGCAGTCCTGAAGGAACCCTATGCGCTCGTTCTACAGCGAATAAGGGTGATAGGCCCTCCGGTGCCACTACGGAGCTGAGCCAGGTCTCAAGAAACTCCACCATATCCTCCCCCTCCTCTTTTTCCGGTACTCCCACGATACGGACGTTGCTTCGCCGACTTCTGTTTTCCGCATCCTCTGCTCGCCTCTGAAGGACCTGGATCCGATCAAGGGCATCCGTTAGTTTGCTTTCAAAAGTCTTGTGCGAGGGAACCAGGTCCTGCAGAGTATCTTCCACGTCCTTGACCCTATCCTTGAGTTTGTCGTGGTCCGCTCGCAGAAGACCCAGTCCCGAGGCCACTTGTGCAATGTCTTGTTGCAACGCGTCCTGTGTGGCGGCTATGGCTTCCAGTATGTGGTTTTGTAACTGCTGCAGCTCTGAGGGTCCTGCCAGGTCGCCTTCCACCATGTCTGAGGCCGTCGCCCCCTCGGTTTTCCCCTTCGGCTTCACCATACTGCGCCGTCACCTCTTCCAGGGTCGTTTGTATTGTCTATTTAGCTCCGGGTCCCGCCTCTGGTGTTGAGGGCTAGGTATGGGGCCTCCGTTTTCCCTGCCCCTCTCAATTCCGGGCCGCTTCTGAGATACCACCCAACTCGCTGGGCCGCTTCAGGGCCGTGATGCGCTGCGGACTCCACTGGTCGCGCGGGCCAAAGTCAACGGATGAGTCGCTCTTCTGGGCGGCTCGTTTCCAGGAATCCGCTCCGCTCCCTCTATACTTCGCCGGCAAGAAGACCGCACCTCGTCGGCCGTCATCCATCTACGGGGCTCCACGGACCAAGTTCCATCGCCATCTTGTCCATCCTTTGCTCTCGGACTGGCGGGCTCGGTGGGCAGGCCACCCGTCCAGTGTTCGCCCTGGTCCGGCCCCGGGTCACCAATTTCTACTCAGTGGTGATGTCGAAGTTCGGGGCTCCGGGTCTGTCAGGAGGAACGGCAGAGCCGTGGCCGATCAGCTTTTCCGTTTGTTCTTTGCGTTTTCACACCTCGGTCGCCATTTTGAGGAGCGTCTTTGTTTCGCTGCAGTTTGAGACGGATCGATGCTCCAGCTTCAAATAGCCCCCGATCGGCTCCGCTGGTGGCTCTTCACATGCCCCCCGTCGTCCCCCGTCAGAGCCCCCTCTTTTCTGGGGTTGTCGCAGGGTTTTTAGCAACGATTTTCAGGATATTTGTGGGGATCGGGCGCGGAGCTCCGAGCTCACGCCGCCATTCCCTCCGGCGTCCAAGCCACGCTGAGGCAAACAGATCCATGTCGCACAGGCTCCACTGTTTCTGAAGTAATAGGAATATGGACAGATGAAGTTTCCACTTGCTGGTATCCCAAAGATGCCAGAAATTCCAGCCCGCTACACTAAACTCCTTGGCAATCTCCAGAAGAACCCAAGATTTGGTTCCACCCAATCTATTGATGTACTAGACTGCAGATATGCTTTCCATCCTCTGTAGTACGCAACAGCTGGAAGTGTGGGGTGCTAGAGTCTTAATGGCAAATTAACCCGCTAATAGCTCTACGCAGTTTATGTGGAGTTGCCGTTTTTCTGGCTTCCATTACCCACCAGTGATAATATTTCCGCATCTGTCTCCCCAACCCCCTGGCTGTTATTAGATTCAATCACCAGGTCTGGACAGGAGCCGAAAATGGCCCTGCCGTTCCAGGCTGCCATGGTATTTGGTGGAGCCCTCCAGGTCACAAGGAAGAACCAGCAACTCACGTAGTCAGGGGCAGGTCTACGATCTGCATGCATTCTAGATTAGCATGAAACTAGGGGCAAAGTAAAAGTCAGTATACCAGAGATACACGTTGGTGAGGATACAGGCTTGAGGAGCAGAGCAGTGTATCATGCAGAGGACAATCCCGTGGTAAGATGTACCTCATTTTAAAAGTTGCTGTAAGCTATTATTGTAATGTATACAAAGATGTACTTTTTATTATGTATCAATATTGTGAATGTCCATTTGAGCATATCATTTGGCACATTAAAAGAACAAAACTTACTGGCAGCATACTCACATTATGCAAGCCATATGTATAGCATCTTTCATTTCATACAACAATAGATGTACTTTTTTGTACTTGTCCTTACACACATTGTTCCCTCCTCATTCCTCTTCCCACAATGTGCAATCATCATGTATCAGTCATCAAACCTCATTCCTCACTCATCTTCCATCACCCTTTCTTCTATACTCCTCATCCCTAAACCCCCATCTATCAGTCCTCATCCCTTTTACCTTATTTCTCATTCCAATGGGTTATACTCAGCGAGGAATGCTATTGCAATACACGGGGAGGCAGCATAGTGGAGCTATGTTTCCATTATGAAACAAATATCTGGTTTCTCAGAGTCCAAAAGATCACAGAGTTTACAAGCATGTTTCGATATGGAACATGCATTCAGGTAAAGGCCATGTAGCTGAAAAAATGAGGGCCTAGAAAGTTTATCCCCCGTTGCACAGGAGGGCTTCCCTTTTGTTTGGGAGGAAGAAAGGAAAATAAACAAATATGCAAAAACGACAATAATCAGGAACTTCCGGATTCAAAGATAAAACTCCCATACAGAGAAGGCTAAAGGTTGCTTTCCTTATATCCATGAGGTCGGCGCTGGTGTGAGATAGGCAAGACATATTCCTAACTTAGCTTAAAAGATGCAGCCTCCCTGGTTGCTAGCAGTGCCCAAGCGCGGCCAGGAGCAGATGGGCTTGCCTTCGGCACGCCGGTGGTGCTTGTCTGAAGTTCTCACGCGTCAGGTGCAACTTAAATATCAATGGGCTGCCCAAAGAGAGTACAGTGATTAAAACACTAGACCATCAACCAGCCAAAGATGGTGGACACTGATGATCAGAGCAAGTGCGCTAGTTCAGGATTTGATCCCTCCGTGCAATCGCCACTTGCCGTGACAGACCAAGAAACAGGCTCTTGAAAGCAACAAGTTAGTCCAAATAAGATTAAAATGATGCTTTAAAATAGTTAAAGGTGATCCGGTGCCTGGGTGAACTTCCTAAATGTGCAAAACAGACTCAGAGATGTTTAAGAACCCTCCCGCTACAAAGTTAAAATATCAATTGATAAAAAAGGCAGTAGCAGAAATGCTTGGCAGCAAACAGAATTAAACAGCGACCTGAAAAGGACTATGAAGACATTAATACAGCCTTAAAGGACTTTGAGGTAACTTTTACACAAGCTTTAGATGCCATTGCAACCCTTACATTTAGCAGTGTTCAAACCAAAAACTTTGCCTCTCCCTGGTACTCCGAATCTCTAAAAGGTAAAATTAGCCTGCACAAAATGTAAGCCTAGGAGGATAATTTCTAAATCCACTGAGGTCAAACTGATCTACAAATCCGCATTTACAAGATAGCATAAAAACTTTACGATGGCAAGAAAACTTACATAGTTGATAGGATCAAAAATGCAGGAAATGTATCAAAGGAGCTCTACAAAATCCTAAAGGAATTTGCCAACCCGGCGATATGTACTCCCACTATTCCAGCTTCTGAGGCACTCTGATAATCTCGCTGCTCATTTTGTACAAAACAATGACAGCATCTACCAATCCTTCCCTAAAAATTTAGAATCAGTATGGGAATCCCCATTGAAACTTTTGGCTAGTTTCCCTTCTACAACTTCGGATACCTTTACTCCTGTCACTCCTGAGCAAGTGCTGGCCCTACTTAACAGAATCAAATCTGGATCTCCACATGATCCTGCTTCTCCTCATATTATGGCTACTTTGGCTCCCATACTTCTCGCTCCAATCACAGACCTATGTAACTCTCTTTAAAATTAGAAGCTCTTCCAACGAAATGAAACCGGACCAATTCTTAAAAAACCTACAGCTTACCC
Organism: Lissotriton vulgaris; assembly: GCF_964263255.1. NCBI lineage: Eukaryota > Metazoa > Chordata > Amphibia > Caudata > Salamandridae > Lissotriton > Lissotriton vulgaris. The sequence continues at coordinate 555,473,397 of NC_141694.1, forward strand.
TACAGATTTGGTCAATTATTGACCTATATCACTGCTACCCTTTCTTGGAAAGGTCACAGAGAACTTGGTCAATCAACAAATTGTCTATTTTTTAGAGAGCCATTTCCTATTAGATCCATGTCAGTCTGGATTCTGTACATCTTATCGCATGAAGATAGCCTTGGTGGAGGCTACTGACACAATCAGGCGTACCTTAGACCATAGGAACTTGGCTATGCTGGTTCTCCTGGATGTATAAGCATCGTTTGACACCATCTATTATGTAGCCCTAATCCAGAGATTAGGGGAGATTAGCATCAGTGGCAAAGCATTGGCATGGCTTGAACATTTTCTGTTGGAGCAGACTCTAAAGGTGCACCTGGATCTCTTCAACTCTAGAACCATGACCGTAGATAAAGGGGTGCGTCATGGATAAGTCCTTAGTCCCACTCTTCTTAATATATGTGTGACTCCCTTGGCCATTATTATTAGGTCATGCAACATTGATGTCATTTTGTATGCTGATGTAAAGACAAAGGTAAAGTCCCTAAGTTTCCAAAAGTCGAACAAGTCAAGAAAAAATCATGTTACCCCTCATAACTCAAAAAGCCAATTCAATAGCAACCATATATCCAAAAATACAAATAACAATGTGATGAGCAAAATTTAAAAAATGTACAATTTATTACATACAAAGCATTATATAAGGTTGTCAACCTAGATTTTATTGTTCTTCATGTGAATTGACACATTTTAAAACACTTTGCACTTTATTGTTTCAGATGTAAATCGACTGAATTTTTAATCTTATTGTATGGCACTGTATTTTTGCATTATATAATGCTTTGTATGTAATAAATTGTACATTTTTTAAATTTTGCTCATCACATTGTTATTTGTATTTTTGGATATATGGTTGCTATTGAATTGGCTTTTTGAGTTATGAGGGGTAACATATATTTTTTTCTTGACTTGTTCCACTTTTGGAAACTTAGGGACTTTACCTTTGTCTTTATATATTTCTCCTTGTCCCTAACTGGAATATTAAGGAGACTTCCCTTCCTTTTGATATTTTGTATGCTGATGACATTCAACTCATCATCACCATGGGGCCAAACCCTGAATCCACAAACATAAATTTAGGGACTGCATGATAAAGAAGTAGTCTGGTCCAATGACTGGTGGCCGTCAGAATGAGGATCTACACCAATCCCCCCAAAAATGGGCAATAATTTATGCGTACTCATAGATGATAACCTTTCTATGAAAGAGCATGTCAACTGAGTTGCTGGCTCATGCTTGGTCTGATGTGCATGCTGAGAAGAGCCTTTTATTGGATTCCTTTGCATACCAGGAAAAAACTTTTTCCAGGCACTGATAGTGAGTCGCCTGGAATACGGCAGTGCTTTAATGGTTGCTATGAACAAAGGTCTTTTCTCCAAACTTCAGGTTGTTCAGAACACGGTTTCCCACCTGGTCTGCAGCCTGCCTCCTCGTTCTCCATCTGCACCTGTATTACAATCCCTTCATTGGCTTCCCATCAAAAACGTTGCTTTTTTAAACTTCTATATTTGTTTTTTAAATCCTTACATGGGAATGGACCAGGCTATCTTTAAGACAAGCTGTACCTATATATTTCCGCTCTCCACCTTAGATCCAGCGAATTGCTGCTGTTATGTCCCAGATGTACTCGTACGGCCAGGTATGAGGGAAGCTCCTTTTCCTCCCCGGCCCCGCTACACTGGACATCATCAACACAGAAAGGAGCACAGGGGAAACAAAAGTCAAGCCGCCCCCCACTCAGCACATTATAAACAACCAGGACCTGACTCGGTGGACAGATATCCTCAACTTCCAGACACCAGAGGGGTCTATGATATTTTCTAATGACTCCCCCAATGGTGCGGTTTTCTACCGCTAATTCGAGTGTCTATATGTCCAATTTGAAACACAATGTCACTACACTGCAGTAAAACAATTCCCACCAAGATTTGATTAGAAAAGGTTAGAAAAAATGTGAGAATGGAGAGAAAGCACCTCATGGTAGTAACACTAAGGGGGGCTTGCTAGTTGGTACTCGCTAGCACACCCATTCATCATCATCGGTTACTTGCCCACCATTGAAAGTAAATGTGTTCCAAAGTGAATGTTCTCAAAAGTGAAGGAAAGAAACAGTAAAAGGAAGGTAGGGTATGCACTGTGGGTCACACACGTGCCCTGCTGGTCCCCGTGAGAAAGGAAATGAAACGCAATTTCCAACATTAATAATGAGATCCTACTCACTGGCTAAATTTAGCTTTATTTAGTGCTGGGAGCGCCCTTAGTTAAAAAATGGTTCAACTCAGATCATTGTTACGTCCAAAGCGCCAACATTTTTCATTGCTACCAATTTGCGCAACTTCATCAGGGCTAAGGGGATGACCAGTCTTCACTTAGAAATACCACTTGGTTGAGTCATTGCCAGTGTCCTTCGTACCTGCAACCAACTCATTATGCGCCGCACGCCAATTGGTCACGTGTCCGCAGGGTAGCCACACACAATTATGGCACTGCTACCGGGACCCGCCGGCATCTCAAGGCTCTGTCCTCCGCTACACTGGAACCAACTACCCTAAAGCTACCCTCTGATCGGGACCTGCTTTAATTTAAGAAATCTCTAAAAAAACATGGCTTTACAATCTTCAATGTTATCATGATCTGCAGCCTGTGTTGCCGCTCAAGCGCTCAGAGAACCCCTTAAAGAGGAGTCATGCACTCAATAACTCTTTCACATAACATAGCATTCCTCATACTAGAATTCCTCATTCCTCACTCCTCATTTCTCCACTTCTCAATCTTCATTTTTAATTCCTCAGTGCTCATCATTCACTCATTATTATTTACTTATTATTTCCTACGTCTTACCTTTCACATCAACTCTCATTAATTCCTCACTCATTAGCCCTCATACCTACTTCAACAAACTCTGCGCCTCACCACGCACTCATCAGCCCTACTCCTCACTTCAAGAGTAAAGTGGACACATGAAGGTGCACTACTTTTTTTTAGGGGTCTTCCGTCCTCACTCCTCATGTACCAGTTTTCATTTCTCACACTTTACTGCTTGTCCCTATCATCAGTTCCTCATTCCTTCCTCCTCTCACGATTGGAGAAAGTGCTGATATTATACCAAGAATAGAAAGGCATTCATGCTGGAAATATTTTGCATACAAAACTGCTGATGTTGATAGTTGTGCCAAAAATAAACAAGATGTCAATGCTGGAAATGATTTGCATACATAAGTGCTGATGTTATTAGCTGTGCCAAGAAAAAAAAAGCATATAATGCTGGAAATTATTTGTATACACACCCAAGCATGTTTAAAAACAGATACAAATAAATTAGGGTTAAAATCTAAATTAGATTTAAAATGCAATAAATCAAAAGCCCATCAAATAATGTTCTGGAAAATAGCTTCAATTGAATCAGAGACTGTCTGTGCTTTCTGTGCTTTGCCTCCAAAGGAGTAATTATTTCTCTAGTTCTGAAATTAATCAATGAATCAGTAAAATAGAAGTGTGCGCGAGCATTCATAAATAAATATGAACCGAAATTATTTATAATGCCAGTATAATTATTCAAAAACAGTGTTAGACATTTTATTGATATAAATATGCACATATAAACATACCCCAAAAATAAACATCTTGCTGCCTAAATCCAACGATAGTTCATAAGACTACAAACTTTATATATGGCATGCGCAGAGGCCACAGAATGGTTTTCTAGATTTAATAGAAATTGAAATGTTTATAGGTGCTATGCATTGCTTGTTGTCAGATGCTTTAACGTGTCCTTTGAAAGCAAGCTGCAGAGGACACTGTTTATGACATGGTTTCCCCGTTTCTTCTGATTCTACCTATCGGGAGGCTAGGGTGCATTGTTAAGATTAACGTCCATGTGTAACGTTCAGGAAATCTGATGAGCTTCCTAAAAAAGAACTCAAAACCTACCTGGTAAATCAATATCTAAATTAATCTGATCCCCAGACCAAGTAACAGCCGCTGTTTTCTGCTCGTGTCTGGCTTAATTCAAGCTATAAATCTCCCTTTTCCCAGTTGTATTTTAACTTCTTTTTTTTACTCATCTTGACCCTTTTGCATCTGATGCCTCACGACGTCCTCTGAAAAACTGACTTTGCTTATACCTGATCCTTTTACCCCAGAGACCCTTGGCTGTCCTATCACATATTGCACACTTTTTGTGAATCCTCTTTTACATCCTCCTATAGTCCTTGTTCTCTTGTTTTTCTTGATCAGCTGTACTGTTTTACTTTGATGTAGCTTTTTGCTGTACACTGTTCGGAAGTGATGTTCTTTGACTAGGTGCTCTGCATCAGTGTTGGTGCTTGTATAGGTCTGTATGGAATAAAAACATGAAACAAATAAATAGTCATAGTGCTGAATAGCTCACACTTGTCATGGGAAGGTAACCTGTAATAAGCTAGATTCAAGGAACCCCTTACCATTCGCCATAATCAGTTGGTAGCAACAGACTGCAATCAGATAAACTGTCATAATCTGGCCTTGTTTGGGGTCACAGTAGAGGACCAAAAATCACTGATAAGAGACCCATTATTTGCAAATATCTTGTTCATTGCATTGCTAATTTGATGTGCCCATGATGGTATTTTTTTGTTCCTAATCATGCAAACAGATGATTGCAATAGTTGGCTCGGGGCTTTTTAATAGTTTACAAAAGAACATTAGGGCCAAGGGGTCCCTTGTGTTTTTCAACAAGATACCCAGTTTCCGTACTGAACTAATTTACATGGAAATGGCTTTCTTCCAGTTCTTCTCCCTTTAAATGAGATAACTTAAAATTTGCGTTAATCATTTTGCTGGGTATAAGAACAAGATTATAAGACTCTTTAGCTCTTGTTCTCCTTTACGAGAGTAACTAGTTAGATGCCTCTATAATGGTGATTAAATGCATTTAGGGCTAGATGTAGGTAATATAATTTACCGATTCGAAAATACCGAATTTTACCGATTCAGTATTTTCGAATCGGTAAATGCTATGTAGAAAAAAAATCTGTAAAAAATACCGAATCGTTAATATTCGGTATTTACCGGATCAGTATTTACCGTTTCAGTAATTGCCATTCATTCCTATGAGCCTGAAGGCCCATAGGAATGAATGTCAATTACCGAATCGGTAAATACCGATTCGGTAAAATAGGGAAAGAGTCAAGGGTGGCAGGGTGGCACTTTGACACCCTGTTGCACCCCTGAATAGTGCTGGTGTGCACATGTGGCACAAATACATGCCCTTAGGGCATGCATGTCTGTCACATGGCACAGGTGTAAATGCACAGATTTGCATTTACAGAGGTATTCGTTATTTACCACCAACCAATAGTTGGTGGTAAATAACGAATCCTTAACACCATGCGCGCTAGCGGAATTCCGCTCGCACGCTGATATTCTGTAAAACGCACTTTACATGACGAGCTGGGCTCGTCATCAGCGTGCGAGGAGGCTACGCCATGACGAGCCCAGCTCGTCATCAGCGTCGAAGGGGTTAAAGCACAGAAGCACTCTTTAAAGTGCTTCCTACATGTCATTTACCAATTCGGTAAATACCAAATCGGTAAATACCGATTCGTTATTTACCGAATCAGTAAATATGCCACCTACATCACAAAAGGCTATTACTGGTCGGTAACGGCCAATTTCGGCCGTTACCGACTGGTAATAGCCTTCCTACATCTGGCCCAAAGTTGTGCTATTACATATCTTATAGCACAAATAACACCTTGCCCAGATCCTGCATGACTGTCTTATATGTCTTGCAAGAGTCTGTCTCCCTCATCTTCTGTAGGTATTTGAAAAGGGACTTGTATCTGTTTTCTAAATGCATGTGTTGAAATCACAGAAACTAAATAAATGACTAAAGCAGATCTTTAACTTCCCTATTTATCTATCGCATTTCTTGCACTAAACGCTGATCTATTTTGGAGGCAAACAATACCTTCAACATTTTCACTCATCCCGAGTGGAGGAAGTAGTGAGGAGAAAGGCGATGAAGAATGGTGGTAGGATGAAGAAAGAAAATTGAGGAATGAAGAGTGGGGGGTGAGGATGCCATCATAAGTTTGCATTTTAGAACATATTTAGTTGTTTATTTAACTAAGGGAGATGGGTGATCAGTGAGAGGTGAGAAATGAAGGATAGGAGAGAAAGGTCAGAGATTTAGGAGCATGGAGGGACTGGTCAACAGAGCATCATGCAGTGCCCATTGGGTTGGTCTGACAAATCAGTTTGTGGGTGGTTTTTAGGGCTGTCTTTAGCCAAGATCTTTTGATTTTAATAAAAATTATATCTAAAATACACTAACTTGAAGGGGCTTTCAACCACCTCTCTTCACCCGTTGGTCTGTTGTTGTCATTCCCATTTTGCTTCAACCCAATACAGCATACAGCTTAGGTCAATGGGTCAGCCTACTTAAGCCTCTCGATAACGTCACTTTGAGGGATGGCATTTTGCTCTTTCAAAATGTGCGCATCCTCACACAAAGAGTTTTCCTTACTTCCAGTGTTGCCTGATGTGATTGTAGGACACATTTGAAGTGAGCACTGGGCATATTCCAACTATATCAGTTCCTGTCTCCTTGGAGTGCTGTTGTAAGTCCTTGTCATCGTTAAAGTCCGACCGAATTGGATCTCCTGTCCATTGTCCATGGTGATCCCTTTTACGGATGCCTTTTGCCCGTATGAGCTCTGAGGAACAGCACTATTCCCCTGCGAAAAGCCTCAGCACCCTAATGAGTCAACTCTCACTCATCCTCTGAGCACAATAGCAGCCTCACCCTACCCATTGTCATCCTGTCTGCTGGCTTATTGTCACATACAGAATGACAATGGGCCAGTCTGCACTCTTACAGCATGTGGTGCCCTCCTACTGCCTCGGTCTAGGTCAGGGCATACCGTCATATGGAAGTAATTTACAAAACAACCGTACCAAAACGTCCATGCTGGTATGTGACAGTTCATGAAAAGAAGCTGGCGAAAGAAGTTAATTAATGAGGTTATATAGTTCTTTCAGTCTCATCATTTCAGAACTTAAGCATTTTCAATATTGCAAACAACAAAGCCATAGATGCTGCTTTTTTATTTGTTGCAACTAACAACCATTGAAAAAGCCAATAGTCATGGCTTGTTGTAGGTGTAATGTTACTGGATGCAATGACAGAAGCAGTAAAATACCAATGGAGCGGCACACTATGGTAAGCACAGATTTTTAGCTTCAGTTTTTTAGGCCAGCCCTTCATTGCAGAGGCCACGCCTCTATGAGAGACCCCCCAGTTTTTTCATCACACTTAAAGCCCTGGAAACAGCACCATGTCACAGTCACCTCACGTGCTGGCACTGTGCATCATGCGTGACTCATGATTGCCTATGTACAGGAAGTGGCCCCACACACAAAGCCAGCCAAGGGCTGGATTTAGTGATTACACTCAACATCAAAGTATCAAATCTATGTGCCAGACCACTTATGGTCTGATTTATATTCCTAATACTAAACACGGCCCAAGGGCATTGCAACACACACTGGGATGCTCCAATTCCAACCAAACAGATCAATAAAGTGAATAAAGTACCAAAAAGACAGTGTGAACAGCATCACAAGGTACATCTAGAGCAAAAGCTCTACGCTGTCCCATAACCAACACCCTCAATAGAGTGTTCCCAAAATCAAAGTCATAGGACAAAGAGGTATCTTATACACATGCAGGAAGCCTATACGAGAGGTCCTAAATCAAGAGAGTATATATGTCTACAAAGTAATATCGTACCCTATATTTTATTTCTTAGCAAAAAATATTTTGAAGTACAAAATCACATAAGAAAGTTGTCATTTGTGTCTGCCAAAAGAACCCTAAGACCATCACTCACAATATACCTCAATACAGTTGGATCTTCGAGTTGAACTCAGTAGTTCCATAAGCAGTCAGTCTCAAAATAGCTGCATGTTGATATTTCAATGATCAAATCTAAACAGTTATTGCAAGCTTCCATATCGGTACCCTCCCCTCACCCCACCCCTTGCTTTAGGAACTACAGCGAGAGTGGGGTCCTTGATGGGTCTCTTCTGTCTGCAACTCTGCAGACAAAGGCTCAGCTAATAATTAGTATGAAAAGGTGGGTGAGTAAGTAACTGAAGGCATGGATGAATGGCTGTATGGATTAGTGAAAGGGTGAATGGATGAATAGATGAGTGAATGGATGGATAATGAGAGAAAGGATGGAGGGATCAGTGAGTGAAAAGATGGACGAGAGAAAGGGTAAATAGATGGATATATGGGTGGAAGGATAGAAGAATGTGGAAAAGGGTGGATGTATGAGTGAAAAGATGGATGGGTGAGTGAAAGGGTGGATGATGGGCAAGTGTGAATGGGTGGATGGATGAGTGAAATGATGGATCAATTGATGAATTGATAAGTGCAAGGGTGAATGGATGGATGGACGAGTAAGCAAGTGTATGTAAGAATGGATGAGTGAGTGAAAGAGAAGGTTGATGGACAAAAAGATGTATAGATGAATGAAAGTTGGATGAATGAGAGAATGGATGTATGACTGAAAGGATGGATGAGTGATAGGGTCAATAGATGGATTCATGAGTGGATCATTAGATGGATGTGTGGATGGATGGGTGAAGTGTGGGTGGAAAGATGGATGGCTAAGTGAAAGGGGGATGGAGAGAGAAAGGGAAGATGGATGAATGAAAGTATGGATGGATGACTGACAGGATGGATGGGGGAATGGGTGCATGGATGAGTGAAAAGGATGTAAAGATAGATGAGTGAAATAATGCATAGATGAGTGAAAGGGAGGGTGGAAAGCTGGACGTGAGGATAGTTGGATGAGTGACTGGGTGGATGGATGATTAGGTGAAAGGATGGGTGGATGGGTGAAAGGGTCAGATGGATGAGTTAAAAGAATGGATGGGGTGAAAGGGTGGATGCATGGATGATGGCTGGATCAGTGTAAAGGTGGATGGAAGGATGAATGAGTGAAATGATGGATGGTAGGATAGATGACAGAATGATGGATAAAAGAATGAATGGATAACAAAATGTAATGTGAAATGGTGGATATCAGTGGTTTGATGTAAGGATGAATGGCTAGATTCTTGGACAAGAGAGTTCTTCTGTGGAGTGTTGTGATGACTTACCTTGCTTTCTTGGTGCCATAAGAGCTTTAGTTCAAAGTGGGAGGTATTTTAATTTTCTGGGTACTCCCTTGCCTATGTTTGACTTTTCTGTATTTGCTGAGTGCTTATGTGTGGGATCTGTACATCATCCACATGACATTTTGAGTGACACCCAATTGCTACTTGAATGTTACACTAGTAATTGTAAATATTTGCATGTTTTGTTTTAGGTGTAAGGTTTCGGGAAGAGCCTCATTGTTGGACTTGGCCCTTTTTGCAGGGTCATCCCTGAACATTTAGCCTTCCTCCTATATTTTTTCTGACCTGTTGCTGGCAATTTTATGACTCTGGGCACTTTACCACTGCTGATCAGTGCTTAAGTGCATATGCTCCCTACTGTAAATTGATGTATTGATTTGTGGTTCCATGATTGGATATTTGGTTTACTTGTCAGACCCTAGTACAGTGCACTGAGTGTGCCCAGGGCGTGTAAATGCAAATGCTGCTAGTGGGCTTGCAGCACTGGTTGTGCCACCCACAGAAGCGGCCTTGTAAAATGTGTCTAAGGTCTGCCATTGTTGAGCCTGCGTGCAGTCTGGTACTGTCATGCACCCACTTGCCAGTCCCTAAACCTTCCCTTGACTTCATATTAGTCACCCCTATGGTAGGCCCACGGGCAGGGTGCATTGTAAGTACAAGGTAGGACAAGCCCTGATGTGGTTGGCATGTCCTAATAGTGAATTACAGCCATTTTTGTTTTTTACTATTGCAAGGCTACCTGTTCTCCATAGGCCAGAATGGGCTGCTGGATTATTACATGTTTATATTCCTAGCAGACTCAGAGAACATGGTAGAAATTCGAGTTTAGTATGCCTGGACTCAGAATAATAAAATACATCTTTTAGTGACGTTTATTTTAATATTCTGTCTTTGCAAATATCCCTTTTAGAAAGTAGGTATTTGCTTGCCTAACCATTTGAGCCCGCCTCTGCGAGATTGTGTATTCCTTCGTCTGGTTTTGTGAGTGACAAGGTTGGGGGATTCCAAGAGATAGGCTGGGACAGCCCTGTGGTGAATAGGGAGATCTGCATCTAGATAGAAGGGAGGAGTTGCACCTGGGACCTGAATAGGGCTGGGCCTTCCCACTACAATGCTGGCTCCACCTCCTGTGGTGCGTCTGATATCTCTGCCCTGCACACTGAAATAAAAGAAGGAAGACTATCAACAAAGTGCTCCAGGACTGTACTTGCCTTCCACAATGCTGGCTCCACCTCCTGTGGGGTGTCTGATGTGCCTGCCCTGAGTTGTGAAAGGAAAGGAGAAGTCTGGTAAACAGAGTGCTTCAGAACTGGCTTGAACTTGGACAGCTGTACCTCACAAGGCTAACAGAAGCAGCCTTGCTACTCAAAAAGGTGGAGCGCTGTCCCGCAGGATATTTATCTACATTCTGGTTACAGTGCATTGTCACTGGTTAACATTTACCAAAGGGATTTCCCCCCACTACGGCTGTAGCGAAGTACACCCTGAGCCCATCTGGCCGCATTCCAATAATTTTACTGGCAGTTTTCCTCATATTGGTTACCCAGATGGGTTCTCTTTTTTTATTTAAACATTTTTTATTAGCAGCACAGGAAAGAAATGTAATCAAAAACAAACATATCAAGAAGTTAGCAATGAGAAAAAGAAGAAGAAAAAAGAATTTCAGATCATGGACAGGATAAACATATTATAATAAATGAATTCTCATTAGACCCAGACACATCAAGTGTAATTCATGTTGCAGGCAAATATTATAAATCAATATTCATGTGCTAAGTAGGCCTTGAATAAGTATTCGTTTCAGCAAATAACAGACCCCTAAATCTTATCAAATTTAACCAAGGCCTTATTACCTCTAATCCTAGCCAGAGTAGATTCCATACAGTGAATCTCATTAAGTAATGACCACCATTCCATGAAGTGTGGGGGTGTAGGGGAAATCCAAGCGCAGGCAATTATAAGTTTTGCGCATGATAGCATGATTGTAAATATAGACTTTTGTGGAGTGTTCGCGATATTAACATCAAGTAGAACTAAAGCAGGATCCAGGGAAAATCTACATCCTAATTTTAATTTCATTACATTCTCGACCAATGTCCAAAATTCAGATATCTTAGGGCAAGTATACAACATATGCAGCAAGTCTGCCGCAGCCAACGAACATTTAGGGCATTTAGTTCTATCAGTATAGCTACTGTTAAAAGCCCATTTAGAAATTCTTTCAGGGGTATGATAAAGCATGCAAGTTGTCTTAAATTGTTGCAATCTTAAACTTGAGGAGAGAACGACTTTATCGATATTGCCCAAAGATCTGTTGATAGCTGCTGAACTAATATTACTCCCTAGCATCCTACTCCATTTCTCCACCAAGATACTACAATCACTAACTCTGTATGTAATAAAGCGTTTATAACATTGACTTATTAGGGACTTTTTCTTTTGAGAATACAGGCTCTCCCAGATAACAGTGGGCTCTGAGATACTCTGAAGCTGCATTTTTTGAATCAGGAAATCGTATATTTGCATATACTTGTATCGCATAGTATCCGTAACATTATATAGTGTTTTAAGGCTCTCAAAGCTCAACAGCCCTTGTGCGCCATATAAGTCTCCGAGTGTTTTTATTCCATGCGCTCGCCATACATTGGCGGCTCCATCATTAAATATCCCGGGTAAGCCCGGATTTCCCCATAAAATTAAATTAGGGTGAAAGAAAGTCAAATTACAAAAAGCCTGTATATTGCGCCAGATTTTTACCAAATCTCTTGCGGTCTTGAACCGTACTCTTTTAAAATAATTAGGGTCGTTAATCATCCAAAGAAAAAACTTAGCATCCTTATCGAACATAAACGTTAAAAAGTAAGGTCGATTGTCTGATCCTTCCGAATAAATTAAGTATCTCATACGTCCAACATAAGCGGACCAAAAGTATAATTTAAAATCCGGAAAGTTCAGCCCTCCTGCTTCTATAGTCCCTTTTAAAAGAGTCATAGATCTGCGGGCTTTATGATATCCCCATATAAAACTACTGAAGATACCTTCCAGGTTTCTAAAGAATAAGTTACCTAAAGCCAAAGGAAAAGAGCGGAATACGTAAAGGAATTTTGGTAGTATTATCATACGTATCAGATTAATTCTGCCTATGATATTTAAGGGTAGTTTATAACATTTTTTTAATAGAGCTTTGGTAGTTTTAACTAATTCATCATAATTTATTTTCGTTATATTCTTAACTTGAGCAGTGATCCTAACCCCTAGATAGGTGGCCGTTTGACATATTCCAATAATTGCACTCCCCGGTTTGCAGTTGCCAATTATTTGGGTTTTATTTATGTTTAATTTATATCCGGATACATCCCCGAATCTGGTTGCTTCTACCTTAATGCCTTGCATAGCTTTTACGATACCAGTTGAGTAGATAGCAATATCGTCAGCGTAAGCTGTGATTTTTAGTGTATGCGGGCCAAATTTAAAAGGAATGATATCAGATTGAAGTTGTAGTGCTTGGAGAAATGGCTCTATTGATAATGCAAATAAAAGAGGTGATAAGGGACACCCTTGGCGATTTCCACGAGTAATAAAACAAGGATTTACAATGCAATAGGTCTCGCAGCATTAAAGTTTGAGTTACTGGCATTGTAAATGACAATGCTTTGCATTAATTTTTTTTAAATTTGCAATTGGTATATAAAAATTGTTTGTGAATGGTTAGCTGTAATGGTTAGCTGTTGCTTAGGAGCAATTCATCCTTCCGAGGATGATAAAATGAGTCTCATTGAGTTGGGTAACTATAAACATCTGTTATCAGCGCCAAGATACCAAGGGTGAACGTGTGCTTAACAAATACGCATGTTATGTTAGGTTTTACGGTATGTTATTTGTGTTGGTGTGTTTGCAGGGTGCTTTAGCTAGAGGCACAGATGGTAAATAAGACCGCGAGACAGGGGGCGCCCGAGGTAGTGAGACACACAGAGGAGCCCACGGGGTGGAGTGGCAGAGACAGAGCGAGGAGCAGAGACAAGAGGAGAGAGGGGGGCCCGAAGCACGATGTTTGACTGATGGGAGGTAAAGAAAAAGAGGTGACTGTAAGAGATAAGGCGATGGACACACGGACTGAGCTCCAGACAGACTGACAAAGGCTCCAACAGCTGCTTTAAAATCAGGTCTCACAGAGCCCAGAGATGCTACTTGCTGCGTGTTGCACACCCTGTGTACATTGCTGCACAGTGTACGTACCTCACCCGGTATTCCCTTTGTACCTCAGAGTGCTGCCCCTGTACACGACCCTGCTGCTCACAGCGCTGCTCCTGCTCGCCTCTCAGCGCTATCCTCCGAGTGTTACCCACCGTACCGCTCAGTGCTGCATCGTGTACATCACAGCACAGGCTCCCTGTGCGCAGCCCACAGGACTATTGCATATACCTGACATCCGCTGTACCTCACAACGTGCTACTGTGCTTCTCGCCTCTATCTTCTGCGTAATTCGTCTTTTCACAACTCGGCCTCTATCATACACCTCCCTGGAGGTTGCCTCGTTACCATCTCTACCTCACGGTGCTACTCGCTTTCCACGCTTTGTGTGATCCAAAACCTCCTCCACTTACGTACCTCACAGGACAACTGCCTGGACCTGGCCCTGCTGCTCCCGCTGTACCTCACAGCACTCCTGCAGCGCCTCTCAACGCCAGTCTCACGCTGGACGGGCATCAATCAGCCTGCGGAGGCCCCCGCCGGAGTGCGCGTCCCTGCCCTCCTGCACGTGCTCTTCATGTCCACGCGCTCCTGCAGGCTGGGTGGCTGAGTGGGTTCATTGCCTGCTCGGGCTGTAACGAACGTGACCTGTTGCGGTGCCACAGCTGAGGCTAATAGGAGCCTGGGGGAAGCAAGCTCTACCCCGCCCAGATCAGCCAAATCTCTTGTGACAGGCGGCATGTTGTAGGGCCACGGGCATTAAGTGGCTACAGTCGGCAGAGGGGCACAGGGCAGGCGCAAAGACACGCCCAAATCAGCTTTAAGATGGCTGCGGCCGGATGTAATATTACGCAGCACCTCATAAGCGTAACTAAATTATAACACACTTCCTGTAATGTAATTTGTTTTTGAAGGGCCAGCACTCCCTGCATACCATTTCGAGTTACCAGGAACAGTGCAAGGGGTTTCACGGCTCAAATGGCAGTCTGCGTCGTCCGGCGGCAGCGGCGGAGGAAGGGGCGGGGAGGGCTGCTGTGACGTCAGCCTCGTTCTCGGAGTCCATTGGCCCCGGCCTCGGATCTTCCACGCGCTGGAGGACGGACATAATTCACGGTGACGCGGGGCTCCCATGCCCGAGGGAGAGCCCCGCGGAGCCTACAGAACACCGGATTGGCAGTAAGTGGGACAGGGGGGCGGTGCGCTTGTGTGTGCGTGTGTGTGTGTGTGCGATGGGGGGGTCTCTGTATGTGTGCGTGCGTGTATGTGCGCTCGTGTGTGTGTGTCTCTGTGTGTGGCCATGCATGCAGGGGGAAGTGTGCCTGTGTATGTTTGCGCTTCCCAGGAGACAGCAGCTGGCCACAGCGAGCGCGTTCGCGAGCGTGTGGACCGCTCCGATCGCCTCCTTGGAGAGCAAATGCGCGTGGCCAGGTGCTGTCTCCTGGGAAGCAGACCCAGCGACAATAGATCTCTGGCGGGCAGCGCTAACGCGCTGTAACGCCATGAGACCTAAAAAGGAGCTGACGTCAAGCCAGCATAGTTGCTTATCATATAAAGATTGTGTCCAATTCAGGAATTTACCCCCAAAGCCAAAGCCACACATGACTAGCCACAAGTACTCCCACTCCACTCGGTCAAATGCCTTTTCTGCGTCTAACATGATCATACCGAGTGGGGAGGTTTCCTTTTCCGCTATATCAAAGGCAGTTACCGCCATAGTGATGTGTGCTGTAGTATCCCTGCCCATGACAATTCCATGTTGGTGTGGCCTGACTATTTTGGGTATAAAAGGTGCTAGTCGGATGGCCAGCACCTTTGCAAAAATTTTAGCGTCTGCATTAATTAAAGAGATAGGGCGATAAGAGCCGCAATCATCCGGTGGTTTCTCTTTTAAAAAAAAACAACCTAATTTTACCCTATTCCAAGAGTTCGGGGCTTTCCTACTATCCCCTATGAAATTAATAACTTGAAAATAGAGTGATATAAGTTCCTCAGCACACAGCTTATATATTTCCACTGGGATAGTGACCTCACCAGACGCCTTCCCAGATGGCAAAGAGAAAATTGCTTGTCTAATCTCAAGCTGACTGATTTGAGCAGAGTGAGTCCATCCCGAGGGAATTAGGTCTAACGAGGAAATGATCCAGATAATTCTGGATAGATGTTGCTGTAGGGAAGATCTCAGGAATATATAATTTTTTATAGAATGTTACAAATTCTTCTAGTATTTGCAGTGGTTGGTCGATTATAGTGTCATTAATGCCCTTCAGATTTTTAATCAAGGTATTAGCTTTCTCCTCAGATATTTTAAAAGCTAGTAGTTTCCCAACTTTATCTCCACTTTCATTTTGTGTGATTTGATTTTTATGCAGTTTTATGCTGCTTTTTTCCCAGAAGGTGGTTTTAATGGCTGACTTAAGCTGTCCCAGACGCAGTTCTAATTCAGTTGTGCTAATGGTCCGTAGGCGAAGGACATCTGCCAATAATAACTCTCCTGATAGAATGTCATTTACCAAGGTTATGTCTTTCTTGCGGTTTTCTGAGTTCTGATGAAGAAGAAATTGCTGAGTAAACCCATGTATGCTTGCCTTGCAAGAGTCCCATACCATAAGACATGTAGTAGAGTCAAGATTAAACTTAATAAAATCAGAGATGTGCACCTTCAGTTGTGAAATAAATAGAGTATTAGTAAATAAATGCCTGGGGAAGGAGAAATGTCGAGGTGCTGTGTATTTCTGTTCAATATCAAATGATAGTAACATTGGGTTGTGATCAGAATTAATTCTAGGAAAGAGTTCGATGGTACTAGTACTTGCTATTCTATTAGAAGCCCAGACCATGTCAATGCGGGATCAGAGCCGATGAGGAGCCGAATAATATGTGTAGCCAGGCGCAGTTGGAAAGGCATGATGCCAAACGTCTTTTAAATTATGCAAACGCCCTTGCTCGAGAATGGCGGCCCGTGTTCTCCGCATTCGTTGAAAGGAATTACCCCTTGTAGTGTCAATCTGATAATTAATTATGCAATTAAAGTCCCCCATGATAAACAATTCTCCTGACCATTGCAACAGTTCCATATTCAGTTGATCAAATACGTACGCCTCATCAAAATTTGACCCGTAGACAACACAAAATACCAGTTTACTTTTTTCAATAGTTAATTGGACTATGGCCCACCTCCCATTCTTATCACAGGCAGTTTTGTTAATTTCTATTTTAAGCCGTTTATCCCTAAGGATGGTGACCCCCCTTATTGAAGCATTAAACTTGGAACAGGTTAGCACCTCTAAGCCCAAATGACTCAAGATTTTTTATCTTTATAGGCTACATGTGTTTCTGATAGAAATACAAAATTGGGTTTATACAGGGCTAGTTCTTCCCGTACCAGATGCCTTTTCGTTTTACTATTTAAGCCTGCAACATTCCAAACTAATCATTTTTCTCGAGACATTTAACAAAAAGAGAAAACCTCAAATACATCCTGTTGTTATGTGTAGTTAAAACAAATAATAAACTTATCCCTAGTTGTTTAAGATACTTTTCCTCCTGTGCTATTTTTTCCAAACAAAACCCCCCTCCCTCCAAACATTCCTGACCCCCCTCCCCTCCTACCCCTTCCCTCCTCCTGAGAAAGGGTACCCCTCCCAAATATACTAACCCAACTGCCGCTGTACTGGCAGCAAAAGAGATGGAGCTGCGGCCGCGAGGATCCAGCTGTATAATGTTACCAACTCCAGACCATGTATATTATCTAACTGTATCTTTTATCACAATATAGTAATATATTCAGATTCAGGTGCTGATTCTCTTAATTAATGCCCCAATCCGATCACACTAACCAATACGTGACTTAATTCAATATAATTTTGATTGATGATCAAAGACTATTTAATTGTTTATTTTCCGATTTCCATTGATCCATTATTTGCTCTACCTCCCTTTCTTCCATACAGTAAAATGAACGTCCGTTTTTTAGAACCTTTAGCTTAGCTGGTTCTTGCAAGTAAGCCTGACCTCCCAGCTCCTTGATGGGGTCAATGTATTGTCGAAGTTTCCATCGACGATCCATTTTGAGTTTACTTAGATCCGATCGTACGAAGAACGTGACTAAGTCACTAGTAACCGGTGTGTTTGGTCTTGCTTTTGATGAGACTGCTTGGCGAAGAAGAAAATTACCAAAAAAAATCAAGATAGGGCGCGGGTACTGACTGTTTTTACTTCTTTGGGTCAGAGGGAGTCGTTGGGCACGTTGTATCTGTGAGTCCCAGTCCCAATCTGATAACTCTGGGAAAGCTTTCTGAAACAAGTGAACAATGTATGCTCTTGGATCGGCTCCTTCGACCCCTTCCGCAATGCCAAATACACGTAGATTTTGTCTTCGTTGCCGATTTTCTAAATCTTTGAGTTTGACTTGCATTTGGCAGATCCGAGCCTCGTGCTTGTTCACTGTTATGTCAGAGCGGGTTGTTTTTTCTTCTGTTAAGACAACCCTTTGTTGTAGTTCTTCCATCTCTTGAGATATAGCCCCTAATTTCTGAGACATTTCATGTAGCGTTGATTGAGTCTTATTACTGTCATCCCGCATCTGCTGGTAGTGGGATTGCGCTTCATGTTTCTGTTCGTTAAGCAGTTGCAGGATCATTTGAAATGACGAGGAAACCTCCCCGTGAAGATTACAATCAGTGGATGCTTCATTTCGAGATATATTTAAGGGGGTATATCATTAGTGTAGTCTACCCCCGTTACGCCATGACTGGCGGTTGTAACTGAAGCTGGTTCAGGTATTCCGGATATTCCAGATACCAAGCTGGGGGTGGAGATCACCCCCGGTGTTAACATTTTGGAGGTAGGAAGAGGAGAAGACAGAGCGCCCATTGTTTCCGCCGTAGCAATCACACTATCAGTTTCTTTCATCAATGCCACCACAGAAGTAATCTCATCCGCAGGGTAGATTGTCTCCCCTGAAATAGCAGCTGCACCGGAGAGACTGTCCCCAGAAAGCTTTGATGCCAAAGATTTAGCCCATTTCCTTTTAGGGCTACTCTCTGCTATTGCTTTTGTTTTAGTAGTTTTAGTTTTGCATGTAATCTTATTCTTATTTTTACCTCTTCCTTTCCTTATGCCGTTCAGAAATTCCTTAGCTGTGCACGGAGGTGTGTTATTACCAAGTTCAGGGTAATCAATATAATCCTCATCCGTTTCAGTATCTTCCAAGTGTCCAGTCAGATGCTCAAACAGAAGCTCAGCCGGTCTAAGCTGTTCAGTCTCAGTTACTCTTGCCACATCTTTTATTGTCTCCTCTCCTACAGCTGACAACTGCCCTACCGGCCTTACCATCTCTTCTCCGTCAGCTGTTTCTTTATCGCCGGAGTCTTCCAATATCACTACCGCTGATATAGAAGCCGACATAGGTGGAAAAGAGTCGGTGTTTGCTTTGGCATTAGCGTTAGCGTTAATGTTAATGTCCACAAGAGCCTCTAGATGAACCGCTCGTTGAGCCTGTACAGATCCTTTTAGTGATATTGTATTTGCACCGTTCAAGGTGGTGTTGAGTGCACTCTCTAAGACAGTATCTGAGACAGTAACTATAGCACTATTCTCCCCCTTTGTTTGATTCGCTATGGTTTTGCCCTGTGTCCCAAGAGAGATATTTGGTGTTGTTGTAGAATCATTAGAGAGTACATTTGATGCATTCTTATCAAGTACCGCAATGGGTTTAACAGGAGTTGGCAGAGTTTGTAAAGCTGGTAAACAGTTAGGTGGCTTACTGACGTTTGGTGCAGGTTTCTCCAGTTTACCTGGTTTCTTTCCACCATCGGGAATTTTTGCCTCAAACGACTCCATGACAGTTCCTACAGCTACTGTTGCAGATACAGGATTGCTCTCCAATCCTGTAGTCAGCCCTGTCTGTTTTGTGGTACGTGTAATCCTGGTAGTCGTCTGGGGCTTAGGTGCCATAGCAAGTCTCTCTGAAGCAGTTACAGATCCAAAGCCTGAGCCCAAGCTTAACCCCCAGTGAGTCTGCAGATTAAATAAACCAAACGCTGTCCAGCCCCTTGAAGTTATAGGGGAGATGTGTTGAAGTCGGATGGTCCTAAGTATTGCCTTTACTCGGCTTTCAATCAGCTGCAGACGCCACATCCAGCCCTCGCTGTTTAGATATCCGCTTTAGTACCCCCAGATCAGTGCCTTGGCCCCCTCTTGCAGTTCCCACAGTCTCCCACGAGGGCAGTTTTACCGATTCTCCTTCGTGTCCGTCTCCTACGGCTCACTCGGCTCTCTAACAGCCTCTCTGCTCTCTGCTCAGAGCCTCCTCATTTGCCTCATCTGCTTGCTTCCCTTGGAGCCTCGGAACCTCCGCCTTCGTCCCAGAGAACAGGTGAGCTGCCCCTGCCGCACTTCAGCTAGTTTCAGTATTTAAAAAAAAAATATTTTTGGTGTTTTAATGTTCAGGAGCTTACCATCACCACCCTTTGCCCCGTGATACCTCTGCTGGTTTCAGTGCCTCGACTCAATTCCCGTAGATATTAGGATTCTGCTGCCACTATTCCCCGTTCACACGCCGCCGCCAGAACCGCCAGAGCCGTAGCCGGGACCGTCCATGCAATGCAATCACCAACAGCCGTCAGCCGGCACAAACAGTTGATACGGGCTGAGCTCACTTTTGTTTCTTCTTTTGTTTAGTCGAACATTTGAGTAAAAAATAAATCATTCCTGTTAGACCTTTTCGAGTCTGTCTCAGGTTCGTTCGCTCAGGAAAGGGAGTTTTTTTCATTTACGGTCAAACATAGCCTGACGTAGCCAGACCCTCGCAGTAGCCGCTCTCAGTACTGGCGGCGTCCGTCAGTCCGCCATCGCTCTCACAATGACTTGAATCCTATAGGCCATTGATAGGCAGAGTAAAGCTGCAGCAGGGAGCCTGTCTACCCAGATGGGTTCTCATGTGAATAACTTATTTTCTTCTATTTTTCCATGTGTGGCACACAATTCACGAGACTGCCCAATTACATCCTCAAATGTCCCTTCATCGTTAGTCCTGAAGAAACCCTATACTGACTACAGGGTCGAAAAGCCATCTACACACAGAAGAAGCGAACCATTACACAGCGCATGCCATTGCATATTGATGCTGTCTACATAAAGATTATTCTTGTTAATGGTCGACTTAAAAATTTGTGGAAACCTTGTGTATAGAAATTCACACTGTCACTTAATTTTGGGTTCCCATTCTCACTTGGAACACAATGCACTAATGTTTTTTTTATTTTCAAATTATGTGTATATTGCTTTTTGTCCAAAAATGTATAAAAATGTTACATGAATTCTCCTGTGTTAGTGTTTCTTTCGCCCTCTGTCATTGAGGTACCCTCTAAAATATTGGAATTTTGCCTCCTTTATTACAAAGGTATCTTATCAATCCTCAGGAACCATTGTTTTTCCTTCTTTAAGAAAGCGGCAGGTAAAAGCCCTTTGTGATTCTGTCAGCCAGTATAATTCTCTGTGAAGCCCCCATAAACTAAGTCTAATTCCATATTTTGAGTTCCACTTGTTGAAACACCCATAATGTGTACCCAGTAGTGGGTACATCACAGCAATCCTACCTTTAGTTCACCTGTGCATGCTGCTTTACATCTCACAATGGAACTCAGATATGAGATGCTAGTAACAAAGTCTATCTGAGCAGATATTCCAAACCACTTATCTCACCAAAAATGCCTGCTCAGGATCATGAATTGTAAACAAAATATCAGACTGGACAACCCAATGCAGTAACCATATAAATAAATTATTATCATATGAAATACCACAGAAAGACCTGCACAGTTTTCAAAGCTGTGCGCATTTCGGAAAACTGTGAAGTGCACTATTGTCTCAACGTAATATACATTTATTTTGAGTGGTACTTAAGTAGTTGTCTATTTACTTACTTGTATACTGCTGCACAGCCTCATGTGAGAGGTCGTAAAACTTACCTTTTGTCTCAAACTTTTGTCCTGAATTTTGACCTTCTGTCCTGAATTTTTTCTTGAATTTTAACACTTTGTCCTGAATTTTTACACTCACCATCCTGAATTTGCATCAATGCCAGTTGGTCATGTTACTACAGCATGCATCAAGAGAAAATGTTAGCACACTTCAGCCACCTTGACTAACTTCACTATAAGTTATGGGGTGCTGCCCTTTCACAAGTTTTTTGTAGTTCGGACTGGACTGTTCCCATGGGGCACAGGGTCAGAGCTGATTTGCATATCGCCATTGTCTAACCCAGGGTGGTGTGGAGTGCAAAAAAACGATGGATTTGGGCCCAGATCTTCGGACTGGGGTGAATGTGTGACATTGATCCACATTCGGTCCATCACCTGTTTTGTTTGCAAATTCCGCCCTAAGTGCGCTGGGGATGCTCACTCGTGGGTCCCAGGCACTCCACACCACTGGAGTCAAGCTAGCCGGGCTGATGAGAGGTGTTACCTCGAAACCGGTCCGGTCCTCGGATGCTTGATTCCGTTCTGGGAAGGACATGGCTTTTGTTGTTTGGACTGGACTGTTCCCATGGGGCACAGGGTCAGAGCTGATTTGCATATCGCCATTGTCTAACCCAGGGTGGTGTGGAGTGCAAAAAAACGATGGATTTGGGCCCAGATCTTCGGACTAGGGTGAATGTGTGACATTGATCCACATTCGGTCCATCACCTGTTTTGTTTGCAAATTCCGCCCTAAGTGCGCTGGGGATGCTCAGACGTGGGTCCCAGGCACTCCACACCACTGGAGTCAAGCTAGCCGGGCTGATGAGAGGTGTTACCTCGAAACCGGTCAGGTCCTCGGATTCTTGATTCCGTTCTGGGAAGGACATGGCTTTTGTAGTTCGGACTGGACTGTTCCCATGGGGCACAGGGTCAGAGCTGATTTGCATATTGCCATTGTCTAACCCAGGGTGGTGTGGAGTGCAAAAAAACGATGGATTTGGGCCCAGATCTTCGGACTGGGGTGAATGTGTGACATTGATCCACATTCGGTCCATCACCTGTTTTGTTTGCAAATTCCGCCCTAAGTGCGCTGGGGATGCTCAGACGTGGGTCCCAGGCACTCCACACCACTGAAGTCAAGCTAGCCTGGCTGATGAGAGGTGTTACCTCGAAACCGGTCCGGTCCTCGGATGCTTGATTCCGTTCTGGGAAGGACATGGCTTTTGTAGTTCGGACTGGACTGTTCCCATGGGGCACAGGGTCAGAGCTGATTTGCATATCGCCATTGTCTAACCCAGGGTGGTGTGGAGTGCAAAAAAACGATGGATTTGGGCCCAGATCTTCAGACTGGGGTGAATGTGTGACATTGATCCACATTCGGTCCATCACCTGTTTTGTTTGCAAATTCCGCCCTAAGTGCGCTGGGGATGCTCAGACATGGGTCCCAGGCACTCCACACCACTGGAGTCAAGCTAGCCGGGCTGATGAGAGGTGTTACCTCGAAACCGGTCCGGTCCTCGGATGCTTGATTCCGTTCTGGGAAGGACATGGCTGTTGTAGTTCGGACTGGACTGTTCCCATGGGGCACAGGGTCAGAGCTGATTTGCATATCGCCATTGTCTAACCCAGGGTGGTGTGGAGTGCAAAAAAACGATGGATTTGGGCCTAGATCTTCGGACTGGGGTGAATGTGTGACATTGATCCACATTCGGTCCATCACCTGTTTTGTTTGCAAATTCTGCCCTAAGTGCGCTGGGGATGCTCAGACGTGGGTCCCAGGCACTCCACACCACTGGAGTCAAGCTAGCCGGGCTGATGAGAGGTGTTACCTCGAAACCGGTCCGGTCCTCGGATGCTTGACTCCGTTCTGGGAAGGACATGGCTTTTGTAGTTCGGACTGGACTGTTCCCATGGGGCACAGGGTCAGAGCTGATTTGCATATCGCCATTGTCTAACCCAGGGTGGTGTGGAGTGCAAAAAAACGATGGATTTGGGCCCAGATCTTCGGACTGGGGTGAATGTGTGACATTGATCCACATTCGGTCCATCACCTGTTTTGTTTGCAAATTCCGCCCTAAGTGCGCTGGGGATGCTCAGACGTGGGTCCCAGGCACTCCACACCACTGGAGTCCAGCTAGCCGGGCTGATGAGAGGTGTTACCTCGAAACCGGTCCGGTCCTCGGATGCTTGATTCCGTTCTGGGAAGGACATGGCTGTTGTAGTTCGGACTGGACTGTTCCCATGGGGCACAGGGTCAGAGCTGATTTGCATATCGCCATTGTCTAACCCAGGGTGGTGTGGAGTGCAAAAAAACGATGGATTTGGGCCCAGATCTTCGGACTGGGGTGAATGTGTGACATTGATCCACATTCGGTCCATCACCTGTTTTGTTTGCAAATTCCGCCCTAAGTGCGCTGGGGATGCTCAGACGTGGGTCCCAGGCACTCCACACCACTGGAGTCAAGCTAGCCGGGCTGATGAGAGGTGTTACCTCGAAACCGGTCCGGTCCTCGGATGCTTGATTCCGTTCTGGGAAGGACATGGCTTTTGTAGTTCGGACTGGACTGTTCCCATGGGGCACAGGGTCAGAGCTGATTTGCATATCGCCATTGTCTAACCCAGGGTGGTGTGGAGTGCAAAAAAACGATGGATTTGGGCCCAGATCTTCGGACTGGGGTGAATGTGTGACATTGATCCACATTCGGTCCATCACCTGTTTTGTTTGCAAATTCCGCCCTAAGTGCGCTGGGGATGCTCAGACGTGGGTCCCAGGCACTCCACACCACTGGAGTCAAGCTAGCCGGGCTGATGAGAGGTGTTACCTCGAAACCGGTCCGGTCCTCGGATGCTTGATTCCGTTCTGGGAAGGACATGGCTGTTGTAGTTCGGACTGGACTGTTCCCATGGGGCACAGGGTCAGAGCTGATTTGCATATCGCCATTGTCTAACCCAGGGTGGTGTGGAGTGCAAAAAAACGATGGATTTGGGCCCAGATCTTTGGACTGGGGTGAATGTGTGACTTTGATCCACATTCGGTCCATCACCTGTTTTGTTTGCAAATTCCGCCCTAAGTGCGCTGGGGATGCTCAGACGTGGGTCCCAGGCACTCCACACCACTGGAGTCAAGCTAGCCGGGCTGATGAGAGGTGTTACCTCGAAACCGGTCCGGTCCTCGGATGCTTGATTCCGTTCTGGGAAGGACATGGCTTTTGTAGTTCGGACTGGACTGTTCCCATGGGGCACAGGGTCAGAGCTGATTTGCATATCGCCATTGTCTAACCCAGGGTGGTGTGGAGTGCAAAAAAACGATGGATTTGGGCCCAGATCTTCGGACTGGGGTGAATGTGTGACATTGATCCACATTCGGTCCATCACCTGTTTTGTTTGCAAATTCCGCCCTAAGTGCGCTGGGGATGCTCAGACGTGGGTCCCAGGCACTCCACACCACTGGAGTCAAGCTAGCCGGGCTGATGAGAGGTGTTACCTCGAAACTGGTCCGGTCCTCGGATGCTTGATTCCGTTCTGGGAAGGACATGGCTTTTGTAGTTCGGACTGGACTGTTCCCATGGGGCACAGGGTCAGAGCTGATTTGCATATCGCCATTGTCTAACCCAGGGTGGTGTGGAGTGCAAAAAAACGATGGATTTGGGCCCAGATCTTCGGACTGGGGTGAATGTGTGACATTGATCCACATTCGGTCCATCACCTGTTTTGTTTGCAAATTCCGCCCTAAGTGCGCTGGGGATGCTCAGACGTGGGTCCCAGGCACTCCACACCACTGGAGTCAAGCTAGCCGGGCTGATGAGAGGTGTTACCTCGAAACCGGTCCGGTCCTCGGATGCTTGATTCCGTTCTGGGAAGGACATGGCTTTTGTAGTTCGGACTGGACTGTTCCCATGGGGCACAGGGTCAGAGCTGATTTGCATATCGCCATTGTCTGACCCAGGGCGGTGTGGAGTGCAAATAAACGATGGATTTGGGCCCAGATCTTCGGACTGGGGTGAATGTGTGACATTGATCCACATTCAGTCCATCACCTGTTTTGTTTGCAAATTCCGCCCTAAGTGCGCTGGGGATGCTCAGACGTGGGTTCCAGGCACTCCACACCACTGGAGTCAAGCTAGCCGGGCTGATGAGAGGTGTTACCTCGAAACCGGTCCGGTCCTCGGATGCTTGATTCCGTTCTGGGAAGGACATGGCTTTTGTAGTTCGGACTGGACTGTTCCCATGGGGCACAGGGTCAGAGCTGATTTGCATATCGCCATTGTCTAACCCAGGGTGGTGTGGAGTGCAAAAAAACGATGGATTTGGGCCCAGATCTTCGGACTGGGGTGAATGTGTGACATTGATCCACATTCGGTCCATCACCTGTTTTGTTTGCAAATTCCGCCCTAAGTGCGCTGGGGATGCTCAGACGTGGATCCCAGGCACTCCACACCACTGGAGTCAAGCTAGCCGGGCTGATGAGAGGTGTTACCTCGAAACCGGTCCGGTCCTCGGATGCTTTA
Source organism: Lissotriton vulgaris (assembly GCF_964263255.1). Lineage (NCBI taxonomy): Eukaryota > Metazoa > Chordata > Amphibia > Caudata > Salamandridae > Lissotriton > Lissotriton vulgaris. The sequence continues at coordinate 555,499,270 of NC_141694.1, forward strand.
TTCCGTTCTGGGAAGGACATGGCTTTTGTAGTTCGGACTGGACTGTTCCCATGGGGCACAGGGTCAGAGCTGATTTGCATATCGCCATTGTCTAACCCAGGGTGGTGTGGAGTGCAAAAAAACGATGGATTTGGGCCCAGATCTTCGGACTGGGGTGAATGTGTGACATTGATCCACATTCGGTCCATCACCTGTTTTGTTTGCCCTTTCACAAGGAGCACATCCCCACACTAGGTAGTATCCTTCAGTGCTGGGGGTACCATAGTATTACATACTTTTTTGAGCAGAAAAACATTTTTGCCTTTAACAATCGGTTGTGTTTAGATTTAATGCGTTCCCGGCAGCTTTACAAACAATAACATTTTGCAAAAACCTTGACAAAACAAAACAAGAATTGCTAAAAGGCTGTCAGCTAATGTCTGACCTTTTGGCTTTGTCAATGCTTGTTTAGCAGTTTGTATGTCTGTTTTATGGCTTGGTGGGCCGGTTTTTGCTCTTGATTTTCCTGACATTACCACAATCATTGCCTGCAGCCAACTGAAATGCATGCAGTCTTCCATATCTTACAAAATACCCACACAGCGTGTCTTTACAAGTTCAAAACTGCTTGGAAACGGGCACTTCGGACCACATTTTGCCTAGGTTGTATTGAATGTCACCTATGCTTTCCACTAGGTCAGTTTGATATATAATCTATATTGATTTGCCCATATGATGAATCCTTCCCCAATCTTTAGTTCACTTCTTTTTTTCCTGCAAATATTATCAGATGGTGAGGCATAAATACCTGCCACCTGTTTTAAGATTTTATGGGTTTTACCAATATAGACTGCTTTCTTTATCCATATGTTTCCTAAGGCAAATGTGTGTTACGCAGTGGGAGGTTTCTTGGAAATGGCTCTGCACAATTAAAAATGAATGGACATTCGATCATGCTTCGTAATGTGCCTCTGCACTCTATTTTCTCACTCGCATTTTCCAGTCAAACACATGATTTTATTGATGGACATTTTTCATCTTAGAAAGCTACTGTGTGATCTACTGTTTTCTAGATGGTCTATCTTTATTCGATTTTAGCTCATGTTAATGTACACATTTGTTAATATGGCTAGTGTTTTTAAACAGGATGTTTTAGATAAATGATCGACACATAGGAGAGTTCTCCGTGTGTGACCTGGATTTCCCACAGAGATTGTGTTGAATATTTTTTTTTAAAGATTTTTGAAAACCTTTATTGTGCAGATAGTAGCATACAAATACGGGCCTACAACCAATCAGGCCGGCCACGAAACAATCTGAAAAGCACGTAAATCAATAAAGAGGTTTCACAGCAGTCACCCGGTACATTGCGAACAAGTAGTTCAATCATAGAGGAGCTGAGCGTGACCGCCGGATGTAGGATCAAAGAAGGTTAATTTTATAATAGAAATTATAGCAGGATCAGTCGCAGTTCAATCGTCTGAGTGCCCATAGCGGGCCACGAATCAAGCAGCAAAACATTAAGGCATCAATAAAAACGGTTATCAGCAATGGTCTACAGCAATCAGAATATAGATGCCATATTTCCAATCAGTACCCATCGTAGCCCGCCACGTGCACACAGACCACCAAATTATTGTGCTTATACATAACTGAGTAACCAGAACGGCAAAAGGAGTTACAGTCATTCTCTATACTGACCCAAAAGATAAGGAAAAGGGGGAACGCTAAAAAAGAAAGAAAAGAAGGAACGCCGTGCTGCTGCATGCGCCCCCACAGCGATAAGGGCAAGCAAAGTGACTGGGGACCACATTATTGGGGGTGGGGCGGTCAAGTCAGGATATATGTACAATCAATATCGTATGAAGTAAGAATACCTCAGCCCCCCCCCCCCCCACACAAGCAATCACACCATGGGAAACACGCACAGCCACGGCATCCTAAGAAAGGGACACAAAAGAGCCGTAGAAACTAAAAAACGGTCAGAAAAAGACACCAACCCACCCACCCCACCCTGCACCCCTGCAGAAGGCTACGGCCTACCCCCCCAGCAGACCCGAAATATAGGAAAAGTTAGAGAGAGGGAAAAGCAAACCAAGGAGACAAAAAGGAAGAAGAACCAGGGGAGAGGAAGCCATCAATCGAACCATTCGGCCCCTACCCCCCGCCATCACACACGTTATTGCAACATCAAAACGGAATCGACATAGTCTCGGGTATCATAAACCTTCGAAGGAATCGTCCATAGTATCATGGTTGAGGGCACTCCTCATCTCCATCCACCAACCATTAGTCCTCCGGTTCCAGAACCGGCCCACCCCTGCCCTTTCCTAGCCATCGCTACCGCGCGTGGCAGAGTAGTGGGCAGCAAACAAATCAAAGTGGAGAGGCCGTATGGTCGAAGCAGGACAGACCATGGGAGTGAACCAGAGGACTCCAGCAACCAGCGGCCAAGCAAGAACTTTTTGCAGCAGTCTAGACGTTTCAGCAACGACCACGGGAACAACAAACAGTGTGGGTACAGTCTCACCGCCCAGGAAAGTAGAGTCGTCCCCGCAGGATAACACTGAGGTCTCGCCGGGGCAGTTCGAATCGGCAATCTACGTTGTTCCCCGATCAGTCGAGCAGGAACGGGCTCCAACGCGGCGCCCACTCCCGCGCCCGCCATGATCAAGGCGACCCCGGGATCCGGGGCCGCTGGTGTAAAATCTTGCAGATGCACAGTGACAGCACTCCTCACGGCAACAGAGGGGGACAAAACAGCACACATTCGGAGTCGAGCCGCGTCCATGAGGGACTGACCGACAGTAATGGCGGCCGTCCTTCTCTCCAGCACAAGGGCGTCGAGGGCCAGGGTCGTGCGCAAAGTCCTTAAGGCGTCAAGAACATCTCCAAGCGTGGGCTCCCGCTCACACGACCCGACCCCCGTACACTCCGGCGACACAAATGCGCCGCCCTGGTTCAGTCCGTGACTCAGGGCACCGGCCGCCATCTTGCAGATCCAGCCGCGTCCCCGTGCGCCTCAACTTCTGGAGCGGGCTCTCAAGCAAGGCCACCACGGGAGCCCCCTCGAGCCCCAGGAATAACAATCTTGGTGCAGAAAGGAGAGCCACCAAAAGGGGGACCGCCAGCGCAACCGCCCCACGGGCGCCGCACGCCGATTCCGGGCGCAGGGCTTCAAGATGGCCGGACAAGGCAACAAAGGGGGGAGCCTCCTACACGGTCTTCCCCCATCCACGGCGTGCCGCACCTCACCACGGGGCCCTCCGGCCGCTGGACCGGGCCCGATCCGTTGCCATCGGCATAACCGCACCACGGCCTCTCCCAGCCGACCTCTCCTCTCCACCAGGGGCCGCCGTCGACACCATCTTGCCGGCTGACCTCCACAGGCAAGTCCCCGGTCTCTACACCGCAGAGGCCCCAGATCAAGCAGGGGTGTAACTTCGGATCCGCCGCTCGAAGGAGCCCCCGGGACAGATGGTGAGTACCAGCTTTTCTTCGTCTTTCCGTGTCTTCCTGAGTATGTCGTCTCGGGGCAGGATGCGTGTCAGGATATGTGTGTTGGGCAGGAAGGCTGGCGGAGCCAAGCTACATTGCGGCCATCACGGTCGCGAGCTTGGCTCCTCCCCCTGTGTTGAATATTTTATTCTTTTATGGTTATATTTGTATAGTTGAATAAAGATTTTTGGGGATTTATTTAGAAGGGTCAAGAATGAGAAATCATGTCACTAGGGGGATCAGTGATAGAAAATCAGAAACACTAAGATCGTGTAGACAGAATATTGTGCCAAAAATATCAAGGACATGAATGTCAAGAAGGTAAGTGCAAATAGGTAAGTATACATTTACTATTCTTAACACCAGATCTACAGTCCTTGATGATACATATACTGTCATGGTACATGGATGTGGAGTTCTATACAGTAAAACTTTGCTTACCTATAGAAAAAGACCTATACAATATTCTTGTCCTCTATATTTTTGTCCCAAATTATTTGTATCTCTGATATTTTATCCATATACCCCATGGGCAATCAGGAAGAGCCCGAAGGGCAAGACTGACAGGCCAATGCGTGGACTGACATTTTGACTGATTGTGGGCCTGTATATGGTCTGGTGGGCCGGTGTCTTCTGCTGATATCCCTGATATAACCACAAATTTTGCCTGCAGCATGCACAAATGCTTTGCTGTCTCACATGCATTTTAAAACACCCATGCAACATGTCTTTATAACTTTAAAAATGACTAAATCTGTAAACATGGGCCAATTTTTTAGCTATCATATTCTCTGATTAGGGTCACTTTTATTTTGGTGCCCGGGCGTATTTTCTGTTACAGTCCTATACTGGTGAAGGATGAACAATGTGGAATGATGTATGACAAAATAATGAATAGCAAAAAAATGAAGGGTTACAATAGAGGGGGGACAGGTAGGGAATAAGCAATGAGGGATTAGTAAAAGGATGAGAAGTTGAAATGAGGTCTTAGGGATGATGATTGTGGAATAAGGAGTGTGGCGTGATGAATGAGAGGAATGAGGAACAAGAACTGAGGAATGAGCACTGACAGGCAAGGATTGACATATGAGAACTGAGGGCTGAAGGATAAATGATAAGAGAGATGAATGAATTAGAGATATGAAATAATGATTTCTTAGATACTGTTCAACAGTGTTCAACCCTGTTCATGAGTAATGAATGTGCGGATCCAAAGCATTAGCTTACAATTTGGGAAGATATATTTTGTTGTATACATCTTATACAATATACTTTATACAAATTCAGGGACGCCTCTGGTTAGAACCCCTTGATGTTGACACTCTGAGCTCAACCAATTAATAAGCCACTGAAACATCTAGCATTGAGATAACTTGCTTTCAGGAATATCAGGAAAGATCACTCTAGAACAGTACCTCCAACCAGGCATACAAATTTTAGACCCTCCTTTACATTTAGAAGAGGTCAGTGTTGAAGAGTATGGCAGACTGGAACAAAGAAGCTAAGCTAGTTCTCACAACTGTTATGTTATGTTATGTTATGTCATAGGTTGTTTTGTAGCACGCTCTGCTACTGGGGAGTATCCTGGCGCGTTGGGGAGGTGACCAAACATAACACAGAGAGACAGCCTAGACCTGACAAATAAACAGATGGGTCTTGAGATCCTTTTTAAACTTGGATAGACACTGGGCGGTACGCAAATGAAGAGGGAGAGCATTCCAAGCCTTCGCAGTTACCACAGAAATAGATTGGCCGCCCAGCCTAGCCCGCTTATAGCGGGGAAGAGTCAGTTTGGCCAGCGAGGCTGACCTGAGACAGCGAGAAGGAGTGTAGAAAGAGAAGCGCTTCCTCAGGTAGCCGGGGCCTAGCTCGTGGACAGCTCTAAATGACAGCAGGAGAGATTTGAACATAATTCTCTGAGCTACAGGGAGCCAGTGGAGTGCGCACATGTGTGACCGACCTCCCTGCCATTTCGGAATGCTAAACAAAAGGCGGACCGCGGCGTTCTGGACAACCTGCAGTCGTTTGACCAGATACGCCAGGATACCACAAAACAATGCATTAGCATAGTCCAATCTGGACAAGATGAGGGCACGCGCAACCGTTTCCCTAGCTTCTCTGGGCAGCAGAGGGAAGAATTTTCTTAAAGCCCTTAGCGTAGCAAAACAGGTCCCTGACAGCTTCTTGATATGGTCCTCAAATCTGAGGTCTTCTCTGAACCAAATTCCGAGGTTCTTAGCCGGGCCTCCCATCACCTTGGGACTAGGAAAATCCGGGGGCCACAACTCATTCTTAAAGTTGGAGGGGAAGGACCCATAGAAGAGGACCTCTGACTTATCCTCGTTGCATTTAAGCTGGGCCATCGCCAGCCAATGAAACACCGAGGAAAGACAGAGGTGAACAGCCGTTGCATCCAGCTGGTCATCCGGCCAGGTAAAGAGCAGCTGGGTGTCATCAGCGTATCCGATGACCTTAGCACCAAGCTGTTCGGCCAGGTATATCACAGGGGTGATGTAGGCGTTAAACATCAACGGGCTCAAAGTGGAGCCCTGAGGGACCCCCGTGCAGAGTGGTTTGGCCTTTGAAGCAAACGGCGGCATCCATACTTGCTGCGTCCTATCAGAAAGGAAGGATGACAACCAAGCCAGTACCCTGCCGCCAATGCCAATCTCAGACAGTCTAGCAAGGAGGAGATTATGGGGGACGGTATCGAACGCGGCAGAGAGGTCCAGAAGAATCAGGACCGCTCTGCCGCCACCATCCAAGCACTCTCGAATGGCCTCCGTCACCTCCACCAAAGCTGTCTCTGTGCTAAAGGCCGCCCTGAACCCTGACTGCGCCGGTTGCAGGGCATTGGATCTTTCGATAAAGCTGTCCAATTGGCGAAAAGCCACCTCCTCACAGATCTTCGCCAGGGCAGGTAGCAAAGATATAGGGCGATAATTTTCCGGTATCGTAGCCTCAAGCCCTGACTTCTTCAGTAAAGGGAGCAGCATAGCTTGCTTCCAGCATCCCGGAACCGTGGCAGAAGACAGTGAAAGGTTCACAATCTGGGTGACCTCAGTACATACAGTAGACGCCACTCCGGAGAGAACCCGGGCAGGGCAGGGGTCAGAAGGTGAGCCCGATTTCAGGGACTGAAGGAGAGCCTGGACATCAGGCTCCTCTGCCACTGAAAAATCCAGAAACTGCTGTGAGGGGCAGTGGACTGTTTGAGAGACAGTAGTCATCAGAATGTTGCCTGTGGGCAAGGCAGCGAGCAAATCCCTTTGAATTTTTTCAATTTTTTCACTGAAAAAACAGGATAGCTCCTCGCACCATTGAGAAGAAGAGGTAAGCAATGGTGAGTCTGCCACAGGGGATAAAAAGCTTTTAACAATTGAAAAGATCTCACGGCTATTGTTACTAGCTTTAGCAATCCTCCCAGCATAGTAACCACCCTTAGCTAATCTGATGGCGGCATAATATTCCCTCTGAGCAGTCCTCAGGATTGCTTTAGCCTCTGGCTGATAGTCTCGTCTCCAAGCCCGCTCTAATTTCTTGCAGCCGCGTTTCAAATCCCTTAGATCGGGCTAAAACCATGGCTAAGAAGGGATGCAGCGAGGTCGGGACGGGGCATTAGGCTTTGTGGATTCTTTGACCGCACATTCCATCCACCCATTAAAGCTACTAACCGCCTCTACCAGCTCCCCGCTAATTATTGGTCGGGACTTAATTAAGGCTCGCTCAAAGGAGGCAATGTTGATCTTTGGAGGGAGGTCCAGGACCGGACCCGTGCTCACTCTATCGAGTCCATCTACCTGCCAGGCAAAACTGACCAACTTGTGGTCGGACCACGTCACTCTATCCGACCTAAGTGCCACAATGGGAAAGATGGAACAAACCAAGTCGAGTAAGTGACCCCCCACATGAGTCGGACCTTCCACCCATTGTTTGAGTTGGGCCAGTTCCAAGATCTCTGCCAGGCGCCTGGCCATAGATGAATCATTGGCCTCCATGTGGATGTTAAGGTCCCCCAGTAAAAGATACTTTGAAAAACTCAAGACTCTGGGCACTATACACTCCTCCAGTGACTCAATAAAGGGACCAGCATATCCTGGTGGTCTATAGACTAGAGACCCCCCCAGGGTAGAGTGAGGATTAATCACCAGGGAGAAGTGGAGCACCTCCCCGTCTGCCAAACCACCAGCCTGTTCAGTGGAAAGGCTCCATCCCTCTCTGTGAATAATGGCTAAGCCAACTCCCCTGCCCGTCGGGCGATCCACCCTAACAATTTTAAAACCTCTAGGAACAGCAAGTTCAATACTAGGGGCGCACGAGCCATTAAGCCATGTCTCCGTGATAAAAAGGAGCTCCAGCTCGCCATCGCCCATAATATCAAAGATGTCATCGGTATGTTTAGACATGGATCTGGCGTTAAACAGGCCAGCCCTAACCAAAGTGGGACCAAGCCTGATATCTGCTTGAATGGCTGTTAGCACAGGGGCGAAACCGCAGTTCGTGCACTTCTGCACAACTGGGTTATGGGTAAGATGTCTGGGGTCTTCTGAGCCAGTGAGTATAAAAGGCCAGTGCAGGTACTGGGTCAATGCCTAGCAAACATCTCCTATATATTTTGGCGCACTTCGCTTCAGTCAGTTCATCACTCTGCATTTCAGACCCCTCACTGTTCATATTTGTTTACCCTTCTTGGTTACCTGCCCCTACTTGCCCTCTGAACTACTTGGGGTAGAATTACAGAAAGTGCCCCGGGCCCCCGGGGGTGCAACAAGCATGTACACCTGCTTTGTGTACCCCCAAGGAACTTTGATATTACAGAAGGGGCCACAGACGCTAGTCACTAGTGCGACCCCTTCCGTAACACTGATAGCGCTGGAGCACATGTAGCGCCAGTGCTTTCATGAGACGGCATTCCCTCATTTGCATGGAGGTGTGGCCCCATGTTAAATCAGAGAATCGCTTTGCCTATATGCCCGTACCATATTAGGGACACGGAGACAGAGGCCAACATGCGTAGTTCTGGGATGGAGGGTTTTTAGTGGCTTAGGAAAAATTGGCGCTCCGCTAGTTTATGCAAGTGTGAATAAGCACAGATGTTTACGGTGCTGCTAGGTGAGAGGATTAGCCCTATAACCACTCAATGTAGTGTAGGAAAGTCCCACACAATTACAAATTTTAACATAAACCTAGGCACACGTGAGAGTAGTTTTACACTGTGTATGTGTTCACACATTCTAATTAAAATAGAAACAATGGTCCATATTCTTGTTGGTAGAGTGTTGCTTTGTTTTTTATTCAGTTTTCATTTAGCCAAAACAGAAATGTGGAAATTAATTCTGCGACTTCCCCAGTGGAAAAAGAGTCGCTGTGGTCGCTCAGCCGATGATAATTAAAACCCCTGCTGGGCAAAAGAAATTCTGCACTGGTTTACATGTCGTCAAGAATGCTGCTCAGCCAGTGATAATTCCAACCCAGCTGGCCCAAAAGAAGTCCTGAAGTGGGGGACTATGTTGTCAATTGAACTGTGGTAACGGTGAACTCAGCATCGGATATGTTTAGATGTGCAATGGAGCTATCAAGGAAAATGCACCCTTAACGTAATACAGGCCTTGGTCTTTAACTTATGATTTCAGTTTGCCCTTTTGTGTCTCCTAAGCTGTTTTTCTCCGTTACTTTTGTGTGCTCTGTATTCCAAAGCATGCTGCTGCCCTCCATCTCGACAGCACCTCTGTGGCATTTGTATCAGCTCCCGTGGTAACCCCTGCAGCAGTCCTGCCTGTTATGTTCCTGGAGGCACGCCCCCGACGCCCGGGGCGTGTGGCGCGCTAGTCATGTGACTCCCTATAATAAAAAGAGGTCTCGCACGCACGCAGGCATTCTGAGGCGCGCAGACCGAGCAACAAAGTTATTCCCAGTGTCCGACTGAGTTAATTCTAGGGCCACGTGCTAGGCCTAGTCAGGGTTAGATGCCCCGGAGTGTAGGTCCCAGATTGCTACCCCTAGGGCACTCATTTCCCTACTACAGGACACAACAATTGGCGACGAGGGTGGTTGCCGACTCCTCCCTCGGGGTGTGTGTGTGCCCACTCTCGCGTGAGGCAGCTGCGAGCGTTGCCAATAGCTCGTGGTGCTCGTGCCTTGCTGTCCCACACACCCCCACGCAGCGCGCCTGGAGAGACGACGACTTCCACCCCTGGCACTTTGAAGGTGAGCTGCGCTGCTCAACGCTGAACTGCCGCGCATCGTGGCCCGAGTGGTCGTGTGCGGCCTTTCTCCCGCAAGGCCTCCCCGTCCGGTGCCGCACCGAGCCCGTCGGCACGTGCGTGAAGCGCACCTCGGCCCGCCTGGCGAGGCGATCAGGGCGGCGGCCGGTGCTGCCTGGCTGCTTGAGGGGACGTGGTGTCCGCCCGTCCCGAGGCGCTCCATCACCTTCCGAAACCGGAGCGCCGGTCGCTGCCTTTCTCCAATCCAGCAGTTCCGGATCCTCTCCATTGGCATTCCACTCCAGGCCTGACTCTTGGTAGAGCTGGTGCTAGTCATAATATGCCCTCACTGAGAAAGATGTAAGATATAAAATGTTATTGGGGTAATATGTTCAGTATTTGTTCCTTTAAAGAGTCTCATACTGTTTGACTCCCTTCTCTTAATGATATCCGAGCAGTGGTTCTGAGTTACTCTAGCCAGAGTCTCAGGTTATGTTCCCTTCTTTCATTTTTCCGTAGGTGACTAACCAGCATATTATTCTTCAGTACCTTGATTGGAATTGTTGGCTAAATTGATTTTGGGGAGTTACACTATTATTCTAAAATCCTGAGACGTACTTGTTATCTTTGTACTAGTCCCCAATTACCTAAGTCATTAAACCCTAGAGGATCCATGCTGTACATCAATATGGCAATGCCAAGGTCCAAACAATCAGAGATGATATGCTCTGAACAAATGTGTCAGTCTATCACAGTTGAAGAACCCATGTGCATGTGCTTTCTCACAATTTTCTAGGCAAGCAAATGGAGCGAGTTGAGACTTGGTATGTTTTCTGCTTCTGTATATTGAAGCCATATTGCAGCACCATCCAACAGACTTTACGTTGTCTACCGCCTTTTACTGCATGTGTTGCTGCTCAGAGAGTTGCTATTAGGCCTCAGTAATGTACTCCATCTACACTATTACCTATCTTGCTGTCTGTTTAAGGCATTTAATTCAATGTGTGAGTCAACTGAGGTGCTGTGATGTGGAGGAGTGTAAGGGAGAAATGGTTCCAAGATACATATCCATGGCACTACTTACAAGAAAAACAAAGTCAATGTGAGTGGTAGTGAGGGCAAATACGTTACCGAACACTAATATGTAATTCTGCTCTTTCCTTAACACATCCACATTTTATAAGAGTGGCATTCTGAGCAAAGGCAATAGAGGGAGGGGAATCAGCATCTTAGATATTTGTTTGATAGATTGCTGACTGATGCCTGAGCCACACTATCCATAGATCACTATCTTCCTGCCACCGAAAAGTGACAAAATACTGCTGAATAGTTTTTGAACTTTCTGCTATTCCAACAGCCAATCACCAACCTCCAATCTCATAAAGACAACGTAATAGCACAATGTGTTTATAAGATTTATTTTCACAAAGAAATTGGCCAACCACCAAAAGTGAATAATAAAAATATAAAACATACTCAAGAAAAGGACAAAATACTGCCTAATTGTTATTAAGCCTTCTACTGTTCCAGCATCTATTCATGGACCGCAGACGTTGCTACACTACTAGAAAGGAAAAAATACTACAAAGTGCTTATAGAGTGATCTGTTTTGACAAAAAGGATCAAATATCCAAAAGTGTGTAATGAAAATAGACAGCTATTGACCTCAGGCTTTGCTTTTCTAATAGAACAGTACAATTCTACAGCTATGGGCCTCATTACAATGAGGGTTGGAAAGCCTCCGAACACAGTTCAGAGGCTCTCCTAACCTCATTGTGGTTTCAAAACCGACAGCCTCACTACAATGGAGGCTGTCTACTTTGAAACCGGCCAGACATTCCGGCTGGCTTCCGACGGGCTCAAGGAGCTTGTCTGCCAGTTGGAACCGGTACGTAATCCCCATGAATGACGTTTTATGCCGTCTGGATTTCAGAAAGGTACTTTGGAAGCCCCTAGCAGGGTCCCTTCAGCCTGCAGCCTCCGGTTGGGGGCAGAGGGGGCTATAAATATATAACGAAGAGACGCTGCAGGCTTTACCTTTTCACCGCAGTAAAAACATTCTGCTGTTCGGTGTTGCTTCTCGCCGAAATGGAGCCAAATGGAGCAGAGAGCTGAGGGATCCTGACGGCTTTTGGATTAAGGGCAGTAAGGTTAGAAGTCTGCCTTTTTCACCCGAACTCTGCCGGTTCCTTGTTTGCTGAGCAGGTGAAGGCAGTAAAAGTTGGAAGTCTGCCTCTTAATCGTTTGGTCGGACGTTTGAGGAACGTGCGCGGGATGCGCCGGGAGAAGCCCGGGACAAGGGCGGGACCTCCCTAACAGACTTCCTACCGCCGGACTTCTTCTAGCGCGGTACCTTGTTTTATTGTTTCCTTCACTAGTCAGTCAAAGTTAATCCTGTTGTTATTTTAGCGAATCTTGTTTGGGCCACCCTGTTGTAAACTCATATTGCTCTTGCTCCTGGTTTAATTGTGTATTTTAATTTGGTCTGATTCTTCCCCCAATCGACCGTAAGTGGTATTTAGATCCAGTATGGGTAAAGTTAGCAAGATGATTGTTTCACGCCCCCCTACTCGGCAACTAGCGGCATCAACCCAGCCCCTTCCCAGCCTTACGGCTATTGACAAAATGTTACAAAAACGATAGGGGTTGTGGCAAATGCAATTGAAAATACTGAAAGGCGCCTCACAACTACTCCTGCTATGCCCCCCCTACACTCCTGGATGACTGTTCTGTAGTCACAGCTTTTCCCATGGATTTCATGTCTTCTCTCATGCCTTCGTTTACAGACTTACCCTGTGCCCAGATTGAGTCTGACCTAAATTCAGTAACGGAGGCTGTTCAGTCTCCCCCTCCCCTGGCACCCCCCAAGGAGCATATACCCCGCACTAGATCCAAGAAGCTTAAATCGGTTAGAAAACTTACTAAGAGATCAGCATCTACTCCTGTCAGTGTAGATTGTGATCCCGGTCCCCGTTTTTTCAACCCCAGTCCTCCTCTTTGAGCTACGCACCTATTGTCCGATCTCCAGGCACACATGGAACTGGTTATCAATACCCACTTTAAATCATTATCGTCTAGGATTGATAGACTAGTTTCCTTGATAAATTGTAAAGGCCCGGGGAAAGTACAGGTAGCTACTACATCGGGGAATCGTTCTTTAGCAGGGGCCTCAGGACCGATTCAGGCAGTGGCGAAGAGTCAACAGACGGGTTATAACCTCTGCCCCGATTCCTCAACTCCTGTCTCGGTCCCTTCTAGTACGCCAAACCCTACACCACCCACAAAAGGCCATGGTTCCATTGCTTGCCCTACTAAACCCCCAGTTGTCCTGGTCTCAAATCCCGGGAACCGCCTTGACACACAAGGACGGCTAAGTGCTCACACTGCCCGCCCACGAACAACGATATGATGGGTCCTTCTAAACTCTCTCCCCTCCCCCAGCTTCCTCCGGAAGCTTCACCATACGTAGTGGTGCTCACAGGCATTCCACCCATTGCCAGCGAACGAGAAGAATCTTTTCCTGAGCTGAAGAATAAAGTTATCTTCTGGCTAAGTAGGTACAGACCCATAATGGAAGCCGGGCAGGGGGAAATCCTGTTGGCACGTAGAGTTAGCTGGTTGGGGACGAGACCTAAGGACATTAGTGGGGACTGTGTGATTGTAAATTTTCGGGATCCAAGGGTTGTGGGACACATATTACACAATGGAGGGCATACCTATCTGGACACTATCAGCACTGCTCACCTGGGGTATTTTTATTCACAACCCTTTGTTGCGGGCGGGCCTGAACCATCTTACCCCTTCCCTGTGGGCCGAGACTATGAATATAATATTCCTGTGGGTAACAGATTCAATGCATAGGGTATCTAGATTGACCACCACCCACATTGTGTCCAGAAGGAACTGTTTTGAATAAATTAGGAAGCAAGAATGTGGGGGACTTGAGTATCGAGGAGGGCTCCCCTGGGCAGATTGCCCGCTTGAGTGGGGCAATTAGACACACCTCCCCACCATCCCACAATTGTGGTTTAGCTTGCAGTGCAGGAGAATTACGTAGCCCCCTACACTTAGAATCTTCTTGTCCTATAGAGCTTCAACCATTGGTAGAATCTTCAGCCCACGTTTCATTACATTTACCGCTCATTGGGTCCTGGAATGTAGCAGGGTTGGGAACGAAGCTGTCAAATCCAGAGTGGGGAGAGTTGATGGACAGCTATGATCTATGCCTCTTTCAAGAGACATGGCTGCTGACCCCGCCAGTTAGGGAAGGATATGCGTCCTTCCATGTTCCGGCAGTTAAGTGTCTGAGGGGAAGACCCTCGGGGGGGTTATGTATTTGGGTTGCCCTCAATTTCGGATGCATAGTAAAGGTCATAGACTCCCACTGCCCGGACATCCTGTGTCTGCTACTCAATTTTACAGATGGCACGTCGTTGGCAGTGTTTAACATTTACTTGCGTCCCCACCCGCTCCAGCTGGGTTTATCAACTCTGGAAGCCCTGGAGGCTCTCCTTCAATCTTTTCCCCCGTCGGTTCACAAAATCGTTGGTGCCGATTTTAATTGTCACTTTGAACCACTCCCGGGTATCCCCTCTATAACCTCAGACGAAGACGAAAGTTGGCTGATCCCGGATTGCACCATGTACCCCGAAAAGCGCTTACTGCCTTTGGCCCTTGCGATTAATAAAACGGTTTTCACACATTCATTGAGGGCCTGTAATGGTAGATTGGCCCCAGATGTCCCTGGAACTAGCACATTTAATAGACCAGGGGGAAGCTCGACAATCGATTATATCCTGGTGAATGTAGAGTTCTGGGCTCGCCTTAAAGCTTTTTCCGTGATCCCAAGGGTCGACAGTGACCACAATTTACTGAACTCGGGCAAGAGGAGACTGCCTCCAATTTAAATCTAGTCATAGCAGCAGGAGGCAGACAAGTTAGATGGGAAAGGTTTGCGATGGAGCCTGATAAGTTGGCAGAACTCTATCAACTTGTTGTAAGCTCCTTCTCCGAGGTTTTAAACCTCTTGGGCACCACCAGTGATCTTCCTCATTCTAACTCCCAGGGGCGGCAGTGCATACACAATAAGCTCTTTGGCTCCCTGGCTAGTCACTTCCACTCTAGTGATCCTAAGCGCAGCAGGGTAAAAAAGAAAGATCACTGGTTTCACAAAACATGTAGACACGCGAAGAAGCGCCTGGTCAGGGAGGTAAAATCGGGGACAATGCCGAGCATTAGAAAAGCGAGGGATACGTATAAACGCCTGATCAAGGAAGCTAGGTCTGAGTGGGAAGCCTCAAGGTGGGATAACATTAGGGCTGCTCTGGGAGCTCAAGAATTTAGGTCATTCTGGAATCTTGTGCGAGGCGGGTCGGCCGAGGGGATGTCCGCCATCATCCCTAACCTCAGCGAAGATGTGTGGCTGGATCACTTTAAGCCCCTCTATTCACTTGGCCACGTGGAACACCATAGCGAGGCCGTACCTCAAACTAGCCCCCATGAGCTGGCTCTTCTGGAAGCCTCAGTCCAAGTTTGTCCGCCCTGTTCTATCCACGAAGTGCGGGTGGCCCTCCGAAGCTTGAAGCTTGGGAAAGCTCCGGGCCTTGATAGGATTCCCCGTGACCTTTACCGTAGTGAACAAAAGGTCTGGGCCCCCTACATCTGTGTCTATTTCAATGCCATCCTTCAGGGCCTGGAGATCCCCAACACCTGGCTGGGAGCGGAAATAATCCCCATCCATAAGAAAGCCTCTCCCCTTGACCCGGCTAACCACCACCCCATAAGTTTGATTGACGTGCTTCAGAAACTCTTTGCCCGCCTCCTGTTATCAAGGTTGCAGAGTTGGATGGATGAACAGCACATCTTAACCTCCCTTCAGGCGGGCTTTCGTGCAAAGGTTTCTACCATTGACCAACTGTTCAGATTAAAGTTGGTCTATTGGAAGACGGTCACTATTGGGGCGGGCAGTCTGTACTTGATCTTTGTGGATCTTAGGTCCGCATTCGACCAGGCCAACAGGGACAAGCTCTGGTTCTTAGTGCTTGAGATGGGTGCTCCGGCCTACCTGTGCCACCTACTTAAACGCCTGCACCAGGGAACTTAAGCAAGGGTGAGATATGGGAGGAGTGGGCAGCTGTCGGCCCCCTTCCCGGTGGAAAGGGGAGTGAGGCAGGGGTGTGTTTTGGCTCCTATCTTCTTCTCCCTTTTCCTCAATAGGCTGATAGACCACTTCTCAGGGGCTAAAGACCTGGACTCTCCCAGCCTAGCAGGGCGAAGGATACCTGCCCTAATGTTCGCTGATGACACTCTCCTAGTGTCCAAATCACCTGGGGCATACAGCGGACATTAGAGGCATTCTGTTCTTTCTGCCGGCTGGGGAATTTGGAGATTAATCTCTCCAAAACAAAGTTTATGGCATATAATTGCAAACTGGCTAATTTCCCCGCCCACACATGGATGGAACGGTGTTGGACCGAGTGTCCACCTTTGAGTACTTGGGGGTCACACTTAATGATAAAATGGATTGGGGGAACCATACGGCTAGGGCCAACCTAAAGCTGGCCCAATTATAGGGGGGCATTTTAAAAGTTTTTAACAACGCGTCGTCAAAACTGCTAAGTCCGCCCCTGGAGATTTATAAGGCTCAGGCAAGAGGGGGCACGCTCTATGGCGTAGAGCTATGGGGTCATACCAGCGCACCCCACCCCTGACGCTCATGGAGAACAGCTTTATTAGGCGTTTGCTCCGCTTGCCTATGAGCTTTCCCCTGACTCCACTGCGGTTGGACCTGGGCCTGGTACCTATTCAGGAGATTGTAGCAAATCATCCTCTCCTGTACTGGAGACGTCTCTGGTCAACCCCTGAGCTTTTGAGCTATAGGGAGTGTAGTGTAGTTCCTAGTTTCCCACTAGGCCCTGCGCATTGGAATAACATAAACAGTAGTATCGACGTAGAAGTGCGGATCTTCCAGGCCTCTACTGACTATGCTAAACTTAATTGGGTTTGTTACCAACTAGCTCAGAGGTCACTGGAAACTTTCTTCTCTTCATAGGAAGTGATCAGCTTCCCTGGCACAGACAAGAAGGGATTCAGCTTTCCAACAACCGTGCAACATGACAACTTTGCTCCTCAGATCAAGAGTCAATCTCTAGGGTCGTGTGAAACAATAGACATGTATTTCACTCAGTCAGGTTAGTGCAGTTTACTTTCACGATATGTAGAGAATAGAGAGACGGGCGTTTGTCAATAAAGGGTTAACATTTATTGAACAGTCTTTCTTCTCGTACAAGAGAAATGTATTGCCACAATTGCAAGACTTGTTATCATAAAAAGTACGTACAGTAAGATAAGTATTGCGAAATAATACTGTAAAAGCATTGATATGGTTTCTTAGCCATACAATGGTTTAAAAGTAATAAAACATATATACAGTCATATATACATTAGGCTAAAATACTCAACCGGTGCTTCTAACTACGCCTACCCCAGTGTGCCTGACCTAAGCCTAACACGTGGAAGGGGAGTAAGTAAGTAGCTTTAAGTTAAGTTGCTTTTGCCAAGGTTTGCTTCAAGAATTCTCATCTAAGGGTTTAGTCAACACCATACCTCTGAATAGAATGATGGAGGTCTGGTATCTCCTTCAGGAGGAACTCGGTATCCCAGTCACCCGCGAGGGCAGACTAGAAACGGTGGAGCTGGATTTCTCAGCAGAAGAAAGGCAGCGTCTCTCTTCAGCGCGTCGAGGAGGAGGAGGGGGGACAGCGTCTGCGGGCAGCTTGGCATCTGCTGGGCTCTTCGCAGAGGGACGGCTGTTCAGCTCCTAAGCTCACCACACCATCGTTCGCGCTTTAGCAGCGATAATGGTATCAGTAGCTTCACCAACAGCAGCAATGGGACACTGGCTGCAGCAGCAGGCTCGCTCGCAGACAGCATACAACAGCTAGCAACAGGCTATTGCTTAAGGCAACGTTGGTAATATTTATACCTGACAGGTGCCTGGTTTGACGCAAGTTTGCTGGACATAAGACGTCAATTAAAGATGTCACTAGGAAGTGATAGCTATCAGTTGCTCATTAGAGTTCCATTACTAATCAAAACACAGCAAGCGGGGATTTCCAGGTTTGCTGAGTTTTTATCTTGTTGAAGAACTCGGAGTGTTAATCTAGGAATATCAGATAGTGACTTCTGCTCTGTCATTGCACTAATTGGTTGCAAAGGAAGTGGCAGAGAACTATTCTGGAATGTGGCTCTGTTCGTGTGAGGCCAGAGATGACTTTCTGAATATCGCACTTGAACGGTTATACCAATATAGGGAATTAATGGATTTATAGCCGAATAGGGGCATAAGGTCACAGTATCGATCAGGAACCTAGATAAACACGCAACACCCACTCCACGGTTTCATGTCCATCAAATTACTAAAACTAGAGCAATAGGATGCATGTGTAGCATTGCTCACCCCAAAATACATAAATGCATTCGAAATAGGCGTATAATGTAATACGTGAAATTTAGGTACTGTACGTTTTTGAAGCATAGAAATCATTCAAAAATTATTGCATATGAAATCAATGAACGATTATGCAAAAAGAATTACACATGAAGTATCTCTGAAACAGAAGAAGGGCGAGATAAATCATCACATATAAATGCATTGCAATAAATGTGCTAGAGGCTGATGTAAGTTTGTTATGTCTCTAGATGTGTGTAGAAATAGAAGTGTGAAGCTTCTGTTCTCTAAGAATAGTTTTTACGTTAAGCAAAGAATTGTTCGTGCCAAAAAAAAAAGTCAATATTAAAAAATGTCCAATTCAAAAGAATTAATGCTCGAACGGGGAAAAATAGAGTTCCAACGCTTTTAGCAGTTTTTGTTGATCAAAACTGAAGGCCGAATTCAGAGTTCATGGGAACGCTGTGTGTTGGAAAGCTTCTCCAAAGTTATTGTTTCTGTACGGGTGAGAACATCGTATCAGACAGGCTCTCAAAGAATTGGTCTACAAAATCAGGTGACAGTTCAACCAAATTCGATAGTGCTGTAACTTGGCAGGTGTGAGAATGATTGCTGTCATCATAGTCGGGAGCAGCAATGCTCACAGAAGGTCGTACCTGGGTGATGTTGCTTTTGTCACTCGCTCCTCTGTTACCACCTAGTCGTAGTACAGGAGTCTCAACGAATGCCGTCATCAGGATTGGTAGCCGCTGGGGACAACACAATGCGTGAGCCGTTATTGGACTGAGCAAAGTATCGACGTCCATTGGTACTGCTGATGGAAGTGAAAGACAGATGTCCAACACACACTCATCTCCGCATAGCATACATCGAAGTACCGGTAAGATACAGTTCTGCCATATAGGTCTGAATGAAAGGAACCAGGTCATGTTTAGATCTCTCAGCCTGGCCAATCCGAGGACGTTAGTTATCCTGTCCCGGTAGCGCATTGCTAGGATTGTCTCTTCCATTCCCATGGGAGCTATGTCTGAGTTTCGGCTTGCCATAACGAAGCAGGAGGGTCAAAAATAAAATCCCTGCTACAAGTCCCAAAAATAATGGTATGCCGCCAAAAACAGAGTGTACAAAATTAGGAACGATTCCCAAAATTGCTTGAAAAGGTGTTAGCAGTCCCGTAAAAATCGTCTTAAATATGCCTGGGATGCTTGTGGCACTAGACATGTTAAGGAGTTGGCTGAGCATTTCTACGAAATGCACGGGGCAATTTGTTGATAAAAGTTCATGAACTTCAGTAGCTGTCCTTGCAACTAGAAGATCATACGTCTCTTTTGATGACGTTATAGGCACTGTTGTCTGCAAAAGCACAGACTTCATTTTGCTTAAAGTATCAATTCCTATAGAATAGAGATTCAGACGAGGCCAGATGGGAGTCACTGTGTCTGCAGGCCCACTCGGGAACAATGCCTGCATACAGCATTTGACCATTGATGTTACGCTTACTAGATAACTTTTCCCTGGCACAAGGCCACAACATCTGTGATCCGTTCTAAGAATGTAACTCCCGTTTGCGAGTTGCATAAAGAAGGGCTCTATCTGAGTTGCAGGTGTGACTAGCTGGTGGCATGAAAGGTTGTTAGAATTTCCATCACATGATCCGTGTAAATTAATGCCCTGACACAAAAGTGTACCGCTCAGTGAATGTTTACAGTTTTCACCACTAAGAAATACATTTTTGTCGCTGTCACTGTAGCAAGAATGTGTGTATGGTAATTTCCATTCAGATTTTACATATCCTTTACCCAATTGTTCATACTGGCCAGTAGGTATGTATTCAAGGCACTTTTTAAATCGGAAAGTTGTTATCGGAATAGTGATAATTCCGTGTATTATCCATTCAATGACAGGACTCTCTGACATTGTCAATGGTAATCTCTCAAGTTTTTCGATGCTCAGGATTGTATAGTCTGCTCCTTTCTGTGCCAAACTGATCTGTTTATCAGTAATGTTAAAAATGGAAAATAATGACGTTGTGTTGATTAAACGCCAAGGCACATAGCCTGAACGAAGATTTTGCAGCGTCCAGCCTAATTGTATAATAGAACGTAATTGTGACTGGCCATGTTGTAACATTAGCAAGTCTCTGTCTATTATGTCAAAGGCAGAAGATACAATATTGTCCAACGAATATATTCTGGAAGACAGAGTCATTAACCCATTGTCTACTACAGAAAGTGATTTTTCCAAATTAATACGATCAATTTCTCGTATTTTTTCTGCTGTTTCAATTTGTGTGACTTTCCAAGCCTCGTTGTAAGCAGCATAGATACTGGTCGCTATGAAACGCTTTTGACGCTGTTTGCGTGGTCCAAGAATGAAATCGCGCACATCAGCACCATCTTTTAGTAAAGACAAGTGTTGCTTAATTTCAGCCAGTGTGGATGATGTTAGCCATTCAAGGCAGAGTTTCCCTACACTGTATGTCGTTATTATCCCTGGATGTTGTCTCTGGGAATATCTCGGGTCTAGTCTGGTCATTGTTAACCCCTGTGTTTTGTTCAGGAATCTATCTTGACAGTTGTTTGTGTCAGTAGGCCAGATTAACCACTTTTTCCAATCAGGATGTGTTCTGTTAAAATGTAAAATTTGTGACACGTCTAACTCAATATCTGTAGTTGTATTTTCAGGTATTGGCTTTGGAATAGACGGTTTGTTAAGGTCTTTGATCTTAGCTAGGCCAAGACAGGATGTTTGGTGTATTGTGTCATTTAAAAACAACATTTGTTCTGGTATCATGCAGGTTCTAAATAGTGCTTCAAGGCCTTGTACCTGCCAATCTTTTGTACCCCAAATTGTTTTCGTTTCAATGTTATCTTTCCAATAATCAAAACCAAATGTCATCATTTTGTCATAAAATGCTTCTGAATATATCAATTTAGAATTTGTCAGCATTGTTTTCATTCCTGTTTTATCTAACAGTTTGTAATAAAACGTTTCTGCATCACTGGTGTTAAACCCTGAGGAGTATTTGAATTTCTCAAAAAATGCTTTAGAACTGCTTTTAGGTGGTGTAGCACAATGTTCCCATTGATTATGCATAAAAACATTTCTAGGCTGTGCAGATTTATGCAAGTAATGATCACCATAATGTGTGAAACAGAATAGCTGCTCATAACTAGATGAACCTTGTAAATAATCATGATCTGTGAATCTAGCTGACATTACTAAATCGGACATCATGTCATTAATACTGTTAAAGTCCCAATCATCAGAGAATGTTCTAGGTGTTACAAAGTCACTTAAGGAAACCTTCAGTTGATGAGGATACTTCAGGATTTCGACCGGACCATATATTTCATAGTCTGTTTTCTCCCATACTACCCCACCAGGTATTGGAATTGCTGTGACATTTACTGTTGACAGTTCTCTTTTCTTCACATGGGATGATCTGTGTGGTTTCAGGACTAGGTTGATGTTCTGACTTGCTGTGTCCATTGTAATATATTTTCCCTCAATGAATTTTCCCAAACAAAGTACCATGATGAGCCAAAGCAGGAGGAAAAACACACCTAGACCGAACCAGAACTCTAACCAAGGGGAAACAAGGTAGATTTCCTTCAGTTGATGAAAGAGTTCCGTTGCTTTTTCTTTAAAAGTCTTTTTTGTTTCTGGCATCACTTCGGGGTCGTTTTCATCTTCAGAGAAGTTGTCGAAGTTGATGAAATAACCAGAGGCAGTTCTGTCAATTGATGGGATTGTTCTTTCAATCTGTCTCTCGGTAGCATTTTCTGATGCCACATTAGTGTAGACTGGTGTTGTTTCTTGACGAACTGTTTCAATCTGTGTTTCAAGAGGCACGAGTTCCATGGCATTATTGCATAGTCCTTCACTGTGCACTGCAGGCTGATCGAATGTGATTAGTCTTTCAGTTTGAACCTCTTGGATTGTTGCAAGTTTGGGTATTCTGTTGTTTCTTGGGAGTCCACTGGGCCTACTGTTGATTATAGGCCACATGCTTGTGGTTTTACCAGGTTGATGGACACGACTCTGTTCTCCTTTTTACCAGCAAGGGGCGGTAGTACAACTGATCTTGTTCCGGTGACTGCCAAGACAGGTACTGCTTTTCTGTAAGAAGGCCCAAATTCCTTTTTCACCGCGATTTTTTCTCTGACTAGATCCCCAATCTTTGGAATCCAGACAGGCCTTGCTGGGGCTGTTGCTTGTGGTGCCTCGTCAGTGGTAGATGGCTGTTGTTTTAACTTTATGTTGCTTAAGGATTTTCTTGTTTCATTCAGTTCCTGTAAAACAGCCAAACGATCCTTTACATCAAAGTCTGTTGTTTTTTCTTGTACCACTGACATCTGACTATCGAGGTCCTGAATGTTCATTCTAATTCCGAACAACAGTTCGTATGGGCTGAAACCTTTTAGAGAGTTTCTTGGCAAGTTATTAAGACTAGTCTGGACACTTATTAAATGTTTGACCCACCCAGCGCCTGAACCTAATACCTTCGCTGTTATAGATCGCTTTATGTCCCGGTTTTTTCTTTCTACCACACTATTCCCTTCGGGGTGCGACGGACAAGAATACCGCAACCCAATTCCCATGCTGGCCATGGCCTCCTTATAAGCTCGAGAGCTAAAAGCAGGACCCTGGTCAGAATGGAACGTGGTAATTGCGTATGTGCCGATAAAGACTCGCAGATCTTTTATAACCGTTCTAGCGTCAGCCGAGCGCTGGAGGCCACATTTTTTAAGTGTGCTTAGCCTTAAGGATGTACAATGGGACGCGCTTCTCTTCTTTGATTGCCCAGATAGGCCGCCTTATGCTGTCTATCAGGGTTCCTGAAACTACACTGGCCTGTTCATTACTGCGATCTCTGTTGCAGTTTTCACAATTTTTAGCAAAACATTGAATATCTATGCTCATTCCTGGCCACCAGTACTCTGATTGTAATTCTTTCAGAGAATCCTTAATTGTTTGATGTCTCAGACCCAACCCCATGTGTGCTTCCAGTAAGAGGAAGCCCCTCCTGCTCCTGTTTGGAATTACTCTGTCCCCCACTCCAGGGATTCGAGCAAAAGGAACGGAGTTTGCATCGATTATGTATGCATAATTGAGTGGATAGTTCGCGGGTAGTGCTGCACAGTCACCTTTTACGGTCGTTTTTACTGCCAGCATGGTTTCCCCGTCTATGTATTTTTCTGTACGCTTTTTTGTGGCTACGGAAGCCGGGTTAGTTGCTTCCGCTGTGGCTGTATTAGCAAATGAATTCCCTGCAACGTGAACGACATCACGCTGAAGACTCTGTGCGTGTATCACGTGAGTCTTTTGTAGTTCTTTGTGTAAAAGAGCTACCTGTTTCCAGAGCAATTTATGCTTTATTGTGGCACCTGTGTCATCTTTGTAATCGTTTTCAATCCACCTCTGCAATTTATTGTTGTAAGAGTTGACGCAAAAATGAGAATCGCACACGATAAGTGTCGGGAATTCACGTTCTCACGTTCTGCATTTTCGAGCGCCATCTTTAAACATCTGATTTCAGCTCTCTGAGCCGAACAGTTTCTTAATGATTCAGTTTTTGTTACTTTCGGTCTGAATTTACCGCACAGCCAACGACCTTTAACAATCGCACAGGCTGCATCGTAGGATTTGCTCTCTACGTTGAAATGCTGTACAAATCTATCTGTATAGATTATACAGGCGTATTGTGGGAGAGGCAGAAGTTCGAATGGCAGAGGAAATTCTTCTTCATATTCTAAATCATTCAGTTCTTCGAATTGCGGAGCGAAATAGTATCTCACATCTTCCGCTCCTAGAGAATCTACATACTGTATCCATTTCGGATCCAGTGACACTGTAGGCAGGTTTACTGGGCTGAATAGCGCCTCGAAGGCGGATTCCGCTGTGAGGATATTAATCCTTTTGCCGTGTGCTAGTTCTCGTTCATTTGCTAATGCGATTTGCACTGCTTTCACAGTTCTTTCTGTGAGACTGAATGTTTTTTCTGCTTGTGTGTACAAGTGAGATTTAATTGAAATAGGTACCTTTTCTCCCTCATTAGAGGTTAGGTACGTGAATCCGCATCTTCCTGGGATGACTCGGATTACAAGACCGCGTGTGTTGTCACGTGTATCTAATTTTGTTTTTGCTAACATGTCTGTTTGCAGTGATCTCAAAATTTCTGTGTGTTTTTGAGTCCAATTGATTTGTTTAAAATCAGGTTTAATTAGTTCGTAGAGAGGTTTAACCCTCTCTGCGTAATTTAGAATGTAAGTTCTTCCGAAATTCAGAAAACCTAGAATGGATTGTAAATTCTTCAGCGTTTTTGGAGCTTGGAGTACAGCGCACTTCTCTAAGAAGTTGTCCGCTAGGCTTTTCCCTTCACTTGATAATTCGTACCCTAAAAATAGTACCGTCAGATGGGCAATTCGAGACTTTTTAAAGTTGAATTTGTAACCCTCTGCTGCGAACCCAAGTATAATGGTGTTCACTCTTTTCAAGTGAGTATCCAAGTCGTCGTCTGTGAGATAGATATCATCTACGTAAGATAATGCCTCATCATCATATATTTGTAGTAACTCTGTTACCCTAGCTGAGAATAGTCCTGGGCTGTTCTTGAACCCCTGTGGGAGTCGACAGAATTTCTGCGACCCAAATGCTGAGAAAGCGGTCAAATATATGCTTTCTGGTGCAATGTTTTGACAAAAGAAACCATTAGATATGTCTAATGTCGTTTTATATTTTTTCCTAACTATGTTATTCATTTGGGCTGCACTATGCGAGTTTTGTACTGCAAATGTTTTACAACATGTATTAAGGTGTCTGTAGTCCAAAACTAGACAATATGAATTGTCTGGCTTGGAGACAGGAAACAAAGGATTGTTCATTTGAGAGGTGCATGTTTCAATCACCCCCTGGTATTCAAGTTGATCTAAGATCTCCCTGACTTGTTTTTTAGCTTCTTGCTTAATGGGATACTGCCGTTGGGCAGTTGGTTCACTTTTTAATTGGATTTTGTGAGGAGTTGAGTCCTCATCCCATCCTACATGATTTTTATATAATGCAGGTGCCTGGGCTACTGCCCATTTCCTTGCATAAGTATATTTTTTGTGAATCGGAATGTGATTCGAGAAGGCAGGCATAATCATTTCTTCGCCACGAGGGCACTCCCTGACAAACTCTGGGGGCCAATCTTTTTCAGCTAACAGAATATCATAGCCTTTTGAGAGCTTATCCCAAAATAGACCTCTAATTTCCCTAGTCTTATCACCCTCTATACGCAATGTTATTTCGTATATTTTATGGGGCTCGCTAAGTCTGGTGTCGGCAGTTTCAACCTGAATGTATTCATTCGTGTCCACTGTCTCCAGATGACTCATCAAGATCTTGCGCGCTATACTGATTTCTGCTGCACTGTCCAACATTGTCAATGCCCACTCCCCGTTTTTCAACTGTGTCCTCAGTATTCTCAGCATGGTTGATTACTCTAATACTGGCTACCTTCTTTTTTGAAAATTGAGATTTTTTACTCTGAGCAGGTTCCTTGTCTTTGGACTTGGTGTGCTCTCCTGGGTCTGACCGTCCTCTTCTTTCCGAATTCTGTGTAAAAGATCGAGAGGGACGTGTATCAATACTTTGATATCTATCAGGTTTTTTCAGATTATCCCTATTTCTAAGGTTATATCTTTTCTCAGAGGGCTCCCTCTGGGGAGACTGGCGTTCTCAAGTCGGAGTTCTTTCCCTCCGTCGAGGAGACCTTCCTCTGGACTGGAAAACTTTTTCCTTGGGAGTGGATTGTTTATATCCATCCCAGCTCTTTTTAGGAGTGTTTAAATTATTTTTAATAAATCATTTTTCAGGATTTTCGAGCAGTTGGGGCTTTACCGGTTTTCCACCCAAGCTGTCTCTACCTAATTCTTCATAGCATTTCTCTATGATTTTTGCAAGCTCAAATGGTTGATCTTTTATATCTGTTTCCTTCAACTTGTGGCGGATCGCCACAGATGCTGCTTCTCCTTTTATATTGGCTAATAATATAGCCGAGACCTGCTTGAAGTCTTTCAGTAATTTCATACCAAGAGTTAAAGCGGGCTCTGGACCGTATTCATTTTGAATCTGTTTTAGTACTTCTGGTATTACCGCCATAGACGGAACACCGTGTGTTTTTGTGTAAATGGAAGCAAAGACTGTACCCCAAGTGTCGCGGTCCTCCACGTGTGGTGCGATTCCCATAGGAAGGCAGATGGTCAAGATTCTGTGTTTCTCTATAGGGGTAGTATCAGGAAATACTGCCTCTATTTGAGTGATTTTCTGTGCTAACCAGAAAGGAATTTGTTCCCGTTTTACGGGTGTTTTACCAAGACATGATTGTATGTTCTGTGGTGTAATTTTATTAGTGTTCCCCTGATGAGGAGTCAGCTGTGGTACATTAACAGCTGGCTGGACTGTTGCAGTCCGCATTACATATTGGACTAATTGCCTATGTATTTTAATTAATGTTTTTAGCTGTACTAACAGCTCTTCTTTAGACATTTTTACAATGTCAGGATGTGGTGTGTAGCTGGCTAGAACCGGCCACGTTGCTCCTGGTCTACCTAGTAGACCGAGCCTGGTTATGTGATCATTGTGTTTTAGGGCGCCATTAAACCAGAGCAGGTGCTCTTGGAATTTTAGTGGGATTTCAGTCTCCTCGAAAGGAGCGTACTCTTCCGGAGGTTCCTCTATTTTGTAATAGTGAAACTCTTTTGTTGTAGCGTTTGCCGCTGGAAAGTTTATCCATGAATAGAATACCTCTGTCTGCCGATATTCGTGAGCCTCTATCACGAAAATTACTGTACCACCTTGTGGTGTCAGTCCGTTCTCTATAAGTTTCAAAGTTATAGATTTTCTTAAGTGGACCGGGATGATAATTGCATCCGGGTCAGTCTGTAGGAGACTCGTGTCTTCCTCTATTAGTTGGGCTGCCAGCCTAGCTGCTTCCCTTTCTTCTTCACTGTCTGACATTTTTTAAAAATGCAGGCTTTGCAGAGTTGGTCTCCAAGGAGACAAAGATTAGGTGCACAATATTTTGGAACACTGTATCCTTCAACGTTGAATAAACCAGAGCTTTACATAGGAATCTCTTCCTACTGAGTTCGGGCGGATTTTAACCTTTCACCCACTCCAGACGTCTATTGGAGTATTTACGGGAGAAAGGGGTCTGTGTGAAATATGCACGACTGAGTTACTCTAACGTCTTGCGTTAGTTTATCGCCTTACCAACCGTTTGGGCGCCATGTAGTGTAGTTCCTAGTTTCCCACTAGGCCCTGCGCATTGGAATAACATAAACAGTAGTATCGACGTAGAAGTGCGGATCTTCCAGGCCTCTACTGACTATGCTAAACTTAATTGGGTTTGTTACCAACTAGCTCAGAGGTCACTGGAAACTTTCTTCTCTGCATAGGAAGTGATCAGCTTCCCTGGCACAGACAAGAAGGGATTCAGCTTTCCAACAACCGTGCAACATGACAACTTTGCTCCTCAGATCAAGAGTCAATCTCTAGGGTCGTGTGAAACAATAGACATGTATTTCACTCAGTCAGGTTAGTGCAGTTTACTTTCACGATATGTAGAGAATAGAGAGACGGGCGTTTGTCAATAAAGGGTTAACATTTATTGAACAGTCTTTCTTCTCGTACAAGAGAAATGTATTGCCACAATTGCAAGACTTGTTATCATAAAAAGTATGTACAGTAAGATAAGTATTGCGAAATAATACTGTAAAAGCATTGATATGGTTTCTTAGCCATACAATGGTTTAAAAGTAATAAAACATATATACAGTCATATATACATTAGGCAAAAATACTCAACTGGTGCTTCTAACTACGCCTACCCCAGTGTGCCTGACCTAAGCCTAACACGTGGAAGGGGAGTAAGTAAGTAGCTTTAAGTTAAGTTGGTTTTGCCAAGGTTTGCTTCAAGAATTCTCATCTAAGAGTTTAGTCAACACCATACCTCTGAATAGAATGATGGAGGTCTGGTATCTCCTTCAGGAGGAACTCGGTATCCCAGTCACCCGCGAGGGCAGACTAGAAACGCTGGAGCTGGATTTCTCAGCAGAAGAAAGGCAGCGTCTCTCTTCAGCGCGTCGAGGAGGAGGAGGGGGGACAGCGTCCGCGGGCAGCTTGGCATCTGCTGGGCTCTTCGCAGAGGGATGGCTGTTCAGCTCCTAAGCTCACCACACCATCGTTCGCGCTTTAGCAGCGATAATGGTATCAGTAGCTTCACCAACAGCAGCAATGGGACACTGGCTGCAGCAGCAGGCTCGCTCGCAGACAGCATACAACAGCTAGCAACAGGCTATTGCTTAAGGCAACGTTGGTAATATTTATACCTGACAGGTGCCTGGTTTGACGCAAGTTTGCTGGACATAAGACGTCAATTAAAGATGTCACTAGGAAGTGATAGCTATCAGTTGCTCATTAGAGTTCCATTACTAATCAAAACACAGCAAGCGGGGATTTCCAGGTTTGCTGAGTTTTTATCTTGTTGAAGAACTCGGAGTGTTAATCTAGGAATATCAGATAGTGACTTCTGCTCTGTCATTGCACTAATTGGTTGCAAAGGAAGTGGCAGAGAACTATTCTGGAATGTGGCTCTGTTCGTGTGAGGCCAGAGATGACTTTCTGAATATCGCACTTGAACGGTTATGCCAATATAGGGAATTAATGGATTTATAGCCGAATAGGGGCATAAGGTCACAGTATCGATCAGGAACCTAGATAAACACGCAACAGGAGGACCTGATTGACATTTTGCAGAGAGGGACCTCGGGAAATTACCCTGGTTAAACTATATTAAGCACCTCTGCCACGCTTTAGGTAGAAGTGATATGTGGTTGTCTCCCCAAGAGTCCTGCCCCCTGCTCTCCAAGAAATTACTGAACATGGCACTAAGGAGTTACCGACTGGAATCTATTACAAGTAACCCTTCCAAGGGCAGGTTGACTGATACCTTCTTGAATATCAAGGCCCATCCTCGGTTTGAAGTTTTTTTGGATGATATTCAGCCTTCTTTGGCCAAGAAACTTCTTATACAGTTTAGACACAGTTCTTTGCTGTTTAGGGCGGTAACACATAAGAGGCTGAATGCCCCCCCTACGGTGAGACCTTGCCCGGGGTGTTCGAGCAGCAGAGAGACAGATCTGCACGTTCCGCTCTTCTGCCCCATCTACGCCAGGGCAAGGGAGAAATGGATCCTGCAGCTATGTGGGGCTAGGGGATTCAGGGTCTACAGGGAGGTTTTTAATATTCTTAAATATGACACCACCCCCCTGATAGTGTTTGCCACAGTTAGATTTCTTCAGTCTATGTGGTATACGAGGTATGCAATAGTAAAGTTGGAAGCGCCCACTTCGCTGCATGTACAGTAGAACATCCTCCGCAATGCTAGCGGCTCTTCTTGATGTTTCTTGGCCAAGGGTTATTTTCAGGGGGTGTCATACTTCTTTTTTATTATTTTTGTATACTGATATATTAGTTTTTAACTGATGCCTTTTAACATTTGTAGGAACTGTACTATATGAGATTTTTATATTTAAATCATCCATAATCTGTTTTTACTGTGTAATTCTGATGTGTGTATTGTTTGTATGGCCTTTTTATGGTGTTTTACCGAAATAAAGCTCTTTTGACTGACTATAACTAAGTTCAAACCTAAATCAACCTTTTGCCCGATAATGATACGAGACAATGTGGATGTCTTCCATGACAAAGTCACTTTTGAATTGAAGAAACTTTATTGTGCCACTATGAAATCCCCCACGAAATTAACTAAACAGGATTACATCTACTCTCAGTTGGTCAAAGACTACAAGATGATGACAAAATTATCATACTTCAATCGGATAAGGGGGTCAATGTGGTTTTATGGCCAAAAGAGTTGTATATGGAGGAGGCTGAACACCAACTGAACGACAGAAACTGTTATAAAAAAGTAACATCTTAACAGTAAAGTGTGCTTGGGATGACTTTAACGGTAAATTGTTGGCATGGAAATCTGCCGGTTTACTCAGCATGGAAGAATTCAAGTTTTTAAAAGTTGACTACCCCATTGTACTAACAATATACTTCATCCCCAAGGTCCACAAGGACATGCATAAACCAACGGGGAGGCCCATAATATCGGCCATAGGCAAATTGGAGAACACATCCAAATATGTGGATATCTTCTTACAAGAACTTGTGTAGAAACTCCCGTCATACATACAGGACACAGGGGATTTTGTCCGTCTGTCTGCTAATTTTGCTTGGTGTTGTATCATTATATACCGGTATACACAACCATGACAGCTTACTGGCAACTGAGTTCTAAACACCAGACTTAGACAATTTTGTATGCATAACAAAATGTTGTTGACAATGATTGCTACATGTCTGGAAAACATCCTCTTTATATTCAATAACCAAATTTACCAACAGGTTGGGGGAGTTTCCATGGGGGCCTGCTTTTCTCCAAGTTTTGCCTGTCTTCATATGGGCTTGTGGGAGGAGCGGGTCCTCATGGCAACACATAGCGATATTCTTTCCAGACATGTACTTTGCTGGTACAGGTACATTGACGACTTATTTTTGGTAAGGAAGGGTAATGAAATGGACGCGCAAAGGTTTATAGCAGAGGTAAATGAAAACAGCTTGAATTTGCAATTTACAGCTCAAATAAGTTAGGAAAGCATAATCTTTTTGGACGTAGATGTTTTCACATCTAACAACTAGCTAGAAACATGCCTTCACAGAAAATCTACAGCTGGTAACACGATGCTGCATGCCTCTAGTAATCATCTGGCACATTTGATCAATAGCATTCCCTATGGGGAAATGCTGCGGATTAGAAGAATATGCAGCACTGAAGTGGAATGTATACAGGCCCAACAAGCCAGCAGGGACAGGTTCTTAGCTAGAGGGTATGCTGAGAGTGTTGTGGCGTCAGCCATAAACAAGGCTAATAAACTAGAACACTCAGAAGCACTAGCTGATCGATTTAAGAAGGATGTTAAAACTTCCCAATCTATTAACCAGCCTACCAGGTTGGTATTAACATTCAATCGACAGCAAAATAGTAAATAAGAACTGGCCCCTAGTTTTGAATGACCCTATATTGGGGGAATATTTATATGCAACTCCCAGTATCACTTACAGGAAGTCTCACTCCATGAACAATGCTTTGGTCAGGAGCAGCCTTGAGATTGTTGCACCAAAAAATTGGTTCAGTACCAGAACAGTGTTTTTTAAATGTTCCAGCTGTAGAGCATTAAGCAAGGCCACAACACCAAAACATATACCACCTCCTTCACACAGAAACCATTTGAGATACCACAATTTCTCAATTGCAAAACAGAATTTGCAGTGTATGTGCTGGAATGTCCGTGTGGCCTGCGCTATGTGGGCAGCACCAGGCTGCAAGTCCACAAACGGATAATCCAGCACATGTGAGCAATAACTAACAATGATGCTGCTTATCCCGTGGTAAGACATTTCAAAGAACGACATAGCAGTGATGTACAACATTTGAAATACTTTGCTATTGATACAGTCTTGCCTCTTAGAAGGGATGGGAATCATGAATACCTCTTATGCAAACTGGAAACCCAATACATCTTAGAACTGGATTGCAAAGCACCACAGGGTCTGAATGCAAGTGAGGATTTCTTCACTTGCTTATAATATTGTCTGTCTCATGCACCGTAAACTTGTATTTTCTCTTTTAACTGAACATTAGAGAAGTTTTTTTGTTATATTTATCCCTTAGGGTTAGTTGGGTTATGATTTCATACACATTTGTTTAAGACTTTATTGCGGCTGCAATTTAGGAGGGTGCAGGCACTCTTTCTGTTGTTAATTAGCACCAGCACTTTAATTTAAAAATCATGGATATACACCCACTTGGGTGGGACTTCTTCATTATGCAAAGTATAGCATCAATAGCATTATGTGCAACGAAAGTAGCAGAGGCCATCCTCTCGCATGACATGCTTGTACCCCCGGGCTTCCCCCTAATCAACCAAGGCAGAAAAGACCAGCGTGGGGGATGGGCAACTATCATCCATAAAGATAACATGGTCATCACGGAAATAAATTCATACGACTACAACACATTTTAATGTCTCTCAACCAACATTAAGACCAAAGATAATGGATCTTTACTCTGCCACCTTCTCTATCATCCTTCAGGTAAAACCTCTGCATTCGGAGAACACTTATCTGACCTGATAGCTCATGGTGCACTCGGTGAGGCCAATAATCTAATTCTTGGCGACCTGAACCTACGGTGGAATGAGACCAACAACCCGCTAATCCAATTGTTATCCAATCTCCTCTCTGATAACAATTTAATCCAGTGCTGCACAGAGGAGACACACTACAAAGGAGCCACCTTGGATGCCATAATCGCTCAAAGAAACACAATCACTATCAATCACATAATCCCCGTTGACTGGTCAGACCGCCACCACATGATCTTATTTCATGTCATCCAACAAACTCTCTCTCAATCACCTTTGCAAGACCCCCTCAAAGGGTTGAGGAACTTCTCTCAGTTTCCCATGGAAGTCCTTGAAGAACAGATAGGCTCACTTCTCTCCGACACCAATGACCACCTCTCCACTAACGACCTCACTGAATGTTACAATGCAAACCTAGTGTCCATGCTTGACAAAATAGCTCCCCTAAAGCTCATAGAGCAGAGCCATCCCATTGAGATCATGGTTCAACTCCGCCCTCATCTTGGAAAGGAGTAAACTAAGATCCAAAGAAAGAAAGTGGAGAAATAACCCTACCTCCATCCTCCGCGATCAACTCAAATCAGCCCGTAGGAAGTACAACAACCACATCAAAAACAAGAAATTGAGCTTTTTCCGCTCAGCGCTGGACAGGGCCAAAAACAGACCCAAGAAGATCTATAGCATCATCAAACAACAAACCTCCTGCGATAACTTCACCAACTTCTTCATGATAAGATCACAAAAATCGAACAATCACTGGACGTCAACAATACGCACCTCACAAAGGACATCTGTGTCGCTTGATCTTTCTCCTGGTTCCTCTCCCAATTCCTGGCTTAGTTTCAAGAAACTGAGATAATCACGTTGATCTCCACCTCCAGAACCTCAGCTCAGCTCATGTCCTAGACCCCATTCCTCCCCTACTGACCAAAAAAATTAAGCACGCCTTAGCTCCGCTCTGGAGCCCGGTCATAAATAGCTCTCTTAAAAATGGAGTGATTCCAGACTGCCTTAAAATGGGTCAAGTTACCCCCCTGTTAAAAAAACCCGGCCTAGACATGACAGATCTGAACAATTTTAGACCTGTGTCGAACCTCCCCCTTCTCTCAAAAACACTAGAAAGTAGTGTACCACATCAACTAACCCAGAACCTGGACAACATCAACCTCCTGGACCCCCATCAGTCTGGATTCAGAAAAGGCTGTAGCATAGAAACCGCGATTCTCAACATCATCGACGATATACATGGATCACTAGACTCTGACCAATGCTGCCTCCTCATTCTCCTTGACCTCTCAGCAGCATTTGATACTTTAGATATACATATATAAAACATATCTATTTTTCAGAAAGACACACATTCACAGGATGATGTCATCAGTGATGTCATCAGTGATGTCATTTGAGATGTCATCAGTGATGTCACTGACCATGTCATGAGTGATGTAACATGTGACGTCATCAGCAGTGCATTGCGGGCGCGCGAGTTATAGTTAGCTGAACTAACTAAAACGGGGGAATTTCAAAGGTTTTGTATGAGTAAAATGACCAGCTAACTATAACTGGTGTGAAACCTATGTTTTTTCAGTGAATTTGCAAGGTTTTTTAAATGCTAATTCCTACCTATAACGTGTGTGAAACCTATGGTTTTTTCAGTGAATTTGCAAGGTTTTTTAAATGCTAATTCCTAACTTTAACGTGTGTAAAACCTTTGGTTTTTTCAGTGAATTTGCAAGGTTTTTTAAATGCTAATTCCTAACTATAACGTGTGTGAAACCTATGGTTTTTTCAGTGAATTTGCAAGGTTTTTTAAACGCTAATTTCTAACTATATCTGGTCTGAAACATATGGTTTTTTCAGTGAATTTCAAAAGTTTTTAACTTGCTCATTATTGTATCAATTTTTTTATTTCACATATATTTATTTTTCACAAACTGCCTTTGTATATTATAATGGATTGAATATATCCAGTAATATGCAGTGGCACAACAACTTTTTATGATTTGCTTAAAGTTGAACAGTATAGTGTACAACTTCAAACAACAAATAGCAGTCATAGTTGTTATTTACCTTTTTTTTGTGATTTTTTTCACCGTGCGTGCACCGTGCGCGCACCCGCAATTTGTTTTTTTAAATCAAAAATTTTTTGGGGGCCTTCTGGGGTCCTTCAGGGATCCCCTGAGAAGGCCTACGGGGTCAGGGAGTCTCTTCACTGCCTCCTTTACCACGTTCTCCACTATTGTTTTTTACTCACTTTTGCCTTGGGGGGCATGCACCATGCGTGCACCTCGCGATTTTTTTATTTTTTAAAAACCATTTTTTTGGCCTTTAGGGGTCCTTCAGGTACCCCCTGAGAAGGTCTAGGGGGTCAGGGAGTATCTTCACTGTCTCCTTTACCACATTCTCCACTATTGTTTTTTACTCACTTTTGCTTTGGGGTGCGTGCACCTCGCAATTTTTTTTTTTGCCCATCGGAGTCTTTCAGGGACCCCCTGAGAAAGCCTAGGGGGTCAGGGAGTCTCTGCCCTGCCTTCTTTTTGTGTTTTGAAACTTTTTGGGAAATCGGGCAAAACACCATTTTGAAGCGGCGTGCGTGCACCGTGCGCGCACGTAAAGCCATGTGACTTGAAAACACCACTTTTGATTGGTTCATGGCAGTTTCTGTTCTAGAATCTTCAAACACCACACCCACTTCCCTCACTATCTCTTTCACTTTGTCAGGAGAAGGACCTCTTCAGATATCCTGTTGAATTCAACTCTTAACATGGCACAAGAGTCTTTATCGGAGAGTGATATGGAAACCTTGATTGTGGAGCCACCAAAAGATAAAAAGAAAATTTCTTTTATTTGGCAATTTTTCACCATCCCAGAGGGGCTAAAAAAAGGTGAATGCCCCCAAAGTCACCTGTGTGCTCTGTAAGGCTGTTTTGTCGAGAGGAGCCCCGAAAAAAAAATACAGCTTCAGCATCTACACAATGATTAGGCACATCAAGAACGTGCATCCCATCAACTATGCTCGTGCTGCAACCAGAGCTAAAGCATTGGAGCTTCCACCTGCTGTGCCAAGCACATCTTCGGGAGTTCAATCTCCTACTACAAGACAACTAGACATACATCCTAATTTTAAAAAAGTCCACATTTCGTGCAATGAGTGCAATTAGATCATTTGTTATGGAGAACAAAGTGTGAACCTAATTGACATTAGGATTGCAGAGCATAAATGCAGCTAAACTTATTTTTTTTCATTTTTGTTCCAGTTATACCATTTTTTGTTACCTGTTTACTGTTTTTGTTTAAAGAGAAATTCCCCCAAAAATATAAAATTGTTTAAAAACAAAAAAAAAGAAAAAAACCCACAAAAAAACAGTTCTTTTCAGAACTAACCTCACTTCTCAAAGAAGAGCTATATCTTTTAGATACTGTGTCATACTTTTTTTGAATGAAAGTGTAGAGTATAAATGAATGACTGAAATGACTGAGTGAAAAGGAGGAAAGGACTAATGGAATGAGTGAGGGAAGGGTAGTATGGTGAGTGCGAAAAGGGTAGTGAAAGAGTGACTAAAACAAGGCGACTAAGGGTAGGGGAGTGGGGTAAGTGGAAAGAAAGAGTAAGGGAAGGGCAGTAAGAAAAACAAAAGTGAGAGACGAGGAGTGAGAAAAGGGGAGCATGGAACAGAGACAGAGAAGGTAAGTAAGGGATGGAAAGGGAGAAGTAGAGCAGAGCGAAGGGAGTAAAAGTAAGAGAAGTGGAGTGACAGAGTGAAAAGGGTAATGAGGGTGAGGGAAGGGGGGTAATGGAAAGTGAGAGATGGGGAGTGAAGGAGAGAGAAGAGGAGTGAGGGGATGGAGGAACTTAGAAAAGGGGAGTGAGAGAAGGTGAGTAAATAATGGAGTGACAGAAGGAGAGCGAGTGGGTTTAAGGAAAAGGGAACGGGAAAGTGAAAGGGTGAAAAATACAGACAGGAGGAAGGGGAGTGGGGAAGGGTAGTGACGGTGAGGGAAGGACAGTGACACTTAGGGAAGGTGTATGAGGGTGAGGGAAGGGGAAAGAGAGAGAAGGAAGGAGATTAAGAGAGAGGAAAGGGGACTGAGGGATAAAGTAGGAGTGAAGGAAAAAGAAAGAGAGAGACAGGAAGAGTGAAGGAGGGAAAGAGAGAGAGTGAGAGAGAAAGAGAAGGAAAGTGAGTGACTGAGATTGAGTAAGGTGGTTAGACTGAGTGAGATAGAGGGAGAGGGAGAGACAAATAGAGTGAAGGAGAGTGGGAGAGTAAAGAAACTTTAACATCTGACTCAGATGTGGAGTTTATTGAAGAGCAGCCACGTAGTAAGAACACCAAGGTGTCCTTTATCTGGAAGGTTCCCACCTTTCCAGAGGGACACAAGAATGTAAATGCACAAAGGTTCACCTGCAAAATCTGTGGTAGTGTCCTATTTACAGTGCACCAAAAAAAACACTAGTCTTTTGGTATACACACATTGATTACACACATAAAAAATGTAAAAATGTACATTCTAACGATTATGCAGGGGCATCTACCCAAACCCTTGCAGTGAACCCTCCAGTTGCTGTTCCCATCACTTCATCTGCAGGAGTATCTCCTTCATCGACTGCTCTGAATATCTGGCCACTTTTCGCCAATGTACAACTCCGACGTAACATTTGCGATGATATTCTTTGTTATCTGTAAAGTAAGAAGCAGTAAAGCAGTTACAGTGAGTAAGACAGAGGTAGATAAGCATGGGCGGAAAATCCGTTCCGCTCGCGGATTTTGCGGATTTTCGGTAAATTCGCAATCCGCGAACTCTCGCGAATTTACCGAAAATCCGCAAATTCGCACGCAGCAGATTTTTTTTTCTTGGTGATACAATTTTGCGGCATGCGGCGTTCACTTACCGTCATTCAGCGTTTGCCGAGTTGTTTTTCTCGATATTTTGCGAGTGCTGCGCCATTTTCGATCTTCCTGCGGGATCCAGCGGGAGTTTGGCGACCGCGATCGCGTAATCGCGGCTTGCCACCTTGCACAGCACGCATCGCGAGAGTTCGCAAATGCGAACACGTAGATGCGGCGAGCAGCAACAATCTCGCACGTGCGAAATTACAAAATTTGAAATTATGCACAAGAAATCCACCAGCAAGCAGCATAAACCTTCTGAAAATGATGATTTTTATCAGGATAACTCCTCAGGTTGACATTTGCCTGCACTTTTTTTTGCAAGGAGTCCATTTTTTTGGGGGGGGGGTGGGAGGAAGGAAGTGCCCCACATTCTCCAACTTCCTGTTCCTGTCCAGCAGGCTCCTCCCAGTGCTTTCTTCATGTGCTGGTCACTTTCATTCGGATTCTTAACCTGGAAGGATTACTTTTTGTGGATGCTGCTGGATATTTGGATTTGAGGCCTTTTTGACTTTCTTTGGATCACTTTTGGATTAGAAATTTCACAAGTAAGTTTGTTTGGGGCACTACAATTGCTGCAACTACAATTTTGGAATGTTCGATTTTTGGGCTGTTGTTGGGGCCTTTTGACGAGGGGTAGTGAGTGGTGCATGGGCCTAGTCTTTCTGTGGGGTGTCTTGAATTTAAACATCATGGAGGGCATGGATGGCATGGGATTGTGCTGATTTTTCTGTGTTTTTCGATTTTTTGGGCTGTTGTTGTGGCCTTTTGACCAGGGGTAGTGAGTGGTGCATGGGCCTAGTCTTTCTGTGGGGTGTCTTGAATTTAAACATCATGGAGGGCATGGATGGCATGGGATTGTGCTGATTTTTCTGTGTTTTTCGATTTTTCTGGGCTGTTGTTGTGGCCTTTTGACCAGGGGTAGTGAGTGGTGCATGGGCCTAGTCTTTCTGTGGGGTTTCTTGAATTTAAACATCATGGAGGGCATGGATGGCATGGGATTGTGCTGATTTTTCTGTGTTTTTCGATTTTTGGGCTGTTGTTGGGGCCTTTTGACCAGGGGTAGTGAGTGGTGCATGGGCCTAGTCTTTCTGTGGGGTGTCTTGAATTTAAACATCATAGAGGGCATGGATGGCATGGGATTGTGCTGATTCTTCTGTGTTATTCGATTTTTTGGGGTGTTCATGGGGACAGGCCATGTGGGTGGGGGCCATTTTGAGTGCTGGTACAGGCAGGCCCTGGCCATGTGGTGGGAGGCAGGGGGCCGTTTTGAATGCAGGCAGTGTTCTTAGGTCTGCAACCATTTTGCCTAGCTTTCAACCATTATGCCCAGGGGTAGTGAGTGGTGCATGGGCCTAGTCTTTCTGTGGGGTGTCTTGAATTTAAACATCATGGAGGGCATGGATGGCATGGGATTGTGCTGATTTTTCTGTGTTTTTTTGATTTTTTGGGGTGTTCATGGGGACAGGCCATGTGGGTGGTGGCCATTTTGAGTGCTGGTACATGCAGGCCCTGGCCATGTGCTGGGAGGCAGGGGGTCATTTTGAATGCAGGCAGTGTTCTTAGGTCAGCAACCATTTTTCCTAGCTTTCAACCATTATGTAGTGAGTGGTGCATGGGCCCAGTCTTTCTGTGGAGTGTCTTGAATTTAAACATTATGGAGGGCATGGATGGCATGGGATTGTGCTGATTTTTTTGTGCTTTATGATTTTTTGGGCTGTTGTTGTGGCCTTTTGACCAGGGGTAGTGAGTGGTGCATGGGCCTAGTCTTTCTGTGGGGTGTCTTGAATTTAAACATCATGGAGGGCATGGGATTGTGATGATTTTTCTGTGTTTTTCGATTTTTGGGCTGTTGTTGGGGCCTTTAGACCAGGGGTAGTGAGTGGTGCATGGGCCTAGTCTTTCTGTGGGGTGTCTTGAATTTAAACATCATGGAGGGCATAGATGGCATGGGATTGTGCTGATTTTTCTGTGTTTTTCGATTTGTGGGCTGTTGTTGGGGCCATTTGACTAGGGGTAGGGAGTGGTGCATGGGCCTAGTCTTTCTGTGGGGTGTCTTGAATTTAAACTTCATGGAGGGCATGGATGGCATGGGATTGTGCTGATTTCTCTGTGTTTTTTCTATTTTTGGGGTGTTCATGGGGACAGGCCATGTGGGTGGGGGCCATTTTGAGTGCTGGTACAGGCAGGCCCTGGCCATGTGCTGGGAGGCAGGGAGCCATTTTGAATGCAGGCAGTGTTCTTAGGTCTGTAACCATTTTGCCTAGCTTTTAACCATTATGCCCAGGGGTAGTGAGTGGTGCATGGGCCTAGTCTTTCTGTGGGGTGTCTTGAATTTAATCATCATGGAGGGCATGGATGGCATGGGATTGTGCTGATTTTTCTGTGTTTTTCGATTTTTTGGGCTGTTGTTGTGGCCTTTTGACCAGGGGTAGTGAGTGGTGCATGGGCCTAGTCTTTCTGTGGGGTGTCTTGAAATTAAACATCATGGAGGGCATGGATGCGATGGGATTGTGCTGATTTTTCTGTGTTTTTCGATTTTTCTGGGCTGTTGTTGTGGCCTTTTGACCAGGGGTAGTGAGTGGTGCATGGGCCTAGTCTTTCTGTGGGGTTTCTTGAATTTAAACATCATGGAGGGCATGGATGGCATGGGATTGTGCTGATTTTTCTGTGTTTTTCGATTTTTGGGCTGTTGTTGGGGCCTTTTGACCAGGGGTAGTGAGTGGTGCATGGGCCTAGTCTTTCTGTGGGGTGTCTTGAATTTAAACATCATAGAGGGCATGGATGGCATGGGATTGTGCTGATTCTTCTGTGTTATTCGATTTTTTGGGGTGTTCATGGGGACAGGCCATGTGGGTGGGGGCCATTTTGAGTGCTGGTACAGGCAGGCCCTGGCCATGTGGTGGGAGGCAGGGGGCCGTTTTGAATGCAGGCAGTGTTCTTAGGTCTGCAACCATTTTGCCTAGCTTTCAACCATTATGCCCAGGGGTAGTGAGTGGTGCATGGGCCTAGTCTTTCTGTGGGGTGTCTTGAATTTAAACATCATGGAGGGCATGGATGGCATGGGATTGTGCTGATTTTTCTGTGTTTTTTTGATTTTTTGGGGTGTTCATGGGGACAGGCCATGTGGGTGGTGGCCATTTTGAGTGCTGGTACATGCAGGCCCTGGCCATGTGCTGGGAGGCAGGGGGTCATTTTGAATGCAGGCAGTGTTCTTAGGTCAGCAACCATTTTTCCTAGCTTTCAACCATTATGTAGTGAGTGGTGCATGGGCCCAGTCTTTCTGTGGAGTGTCTTGAATTTAAACATTATGGAGGGCATGGATGGCATGGGATTGTGCTGATTTTTTTGTGCTTTATGATTTTTTGGGCTGTTGTTGTGGCCTTTTGACCAGGGGTAGTGAGTGGTGCATGGGCCTAGTCTTTCTGTGGGGTGTCTTGAATTTAAACATCATGGAGGGCATGGGATTGTGATGATTTTTCTGTGTTTTTCGATTTTTGGGCTGTTGTTGGGGCCTTTAGACCAGGGGTAGTGAGTGGTGCATGGGCCTAGTCTTTCTGTGGGGTGTCTTGAATTTAAACATCATGGAGGGCATAGATGGCATGGGATTGTGCTGATTTTTCTGTGTTTTTCGATTTTTGGGCTGTTGTTGGGGCCATTTGACTAGGGGTAGGGAGTGGTGCATGGGCCTAGTCTTTCTGTGGGGTGTCTTGAATTTAAACATCATGGAGGGCATGGATGGCATGGGATTGTGCTGATTTCTCTGTGTTTTTCTATTTTTGGGGTGTTCATGGGGACAGGCCATGTGGGTGGGGGCCATTTTGAGTGCTGGTACAGGCAGGCCCTGGCCATGTGCTGGGAGGCAGGGAGCCATTTTGAATGCAGGCAGTGTTCTTAGGTCTGTAACCATTTTGCCTAGCTTTTAACCATTATGCCCAGGGGTAGTGAGTGGTGCATGGGCCTAGTCTTTCTGTGGGGTGTCTTGAATTTAATCATCATGGAGGGCATGGATGGCATGGGATTGTGCTGATTTTTCTGTGTTTTTCAATTTTTTGGGCTGTTGTTGTGGCCTTTTGACCAGGGGTAGTGAGTGGTGCATGGGCCTAGTCTTTCTGTGGGGTGTCTTGAATTTAAACATCATAGAGGGCATGGATGGCATGGGATTGTGCTTATTGTTCTGTGTTTTTCGATTTTTGGGCTGTTGTTGGGGCCTTTTGACAAGGGGTAGTGAGTGGTGCATGGGCCTAGTCTTTCTGTGGGGTGTCTTGAATTTAAACATCATGGAGGGCATGGATGGCATGGGATTGTGCTGATTTCTCTGTGTTTTTCTATTTTTGGGGTGTTCATGGGGACAGGCCATGTGGGTTGGGGCCATTTTGAGTGCTGGTACAGGCAGGCCCTGGCCATGTGCTGGGAGGCAGGGGGCAATTTTGAATGCAGGCAGTGTTCTTAGGTCTGCCACCATTTTGCCTAGCTTTCAACCAACCATTATGCCCAGGGGTAGTGAGTGGTGCATGGGCCTAGTCTTTCTGTGGGGTGTCTTGAATTTAAACATCATGGAGGGCATGGATGGCATGGGATTGTGCTGATTTTTCTGTGTTTTTCGACTTTTGGGCTGTTGTTGGGGCCTTTTGACCAGGGGTAGTGAGTGGTGCATGGGCCTAGTCTTTCTGTGGGGTGTCTTGAATTTAAACATCATGGAGGGCATGGATGGCATGGGATTGTGCTGTTTTTTCTGTGTTTTTCGATTTTTGGGCTGTTGTTGGGGCCTTTTGACCAGGGGTAGTGAGTGGTGCATGGGCCTAGTCTTTCTGTGGGGTGTCTTAAATTTAAACATCATGGAGGGCATGGATGGCATGGGATTGTGCTGATTTTTCTGTGTTTTTCAATTTTTGGGCTGTTGTTGGGGCCTTTTGACCAGGGGTAGTGAGTGGTGCATGGGCCTAGTCTTTCTGTGGGGTGTCTTGAATTTAAACATCATGGAGGTCTTGGATGACATGGGATTGTGCTGATTTTTTATGTGGTTTTTGAGTTTTTGGGGTGTATAACTGAACTGATGTTCCTCTGTCTTCCATTGCTTTTAGGTGCACAAGACTCGAGAGAACCACTAGTGCCAGGAAGAAGTCCTGCAGCGGTGTGTGTGCAGCATAACGTCACGCGACGTCACGTCTGGCCACAGACAACTCTGCAACTCGTGCAACTGCGGCCTGCTGTTCTGGCCTCTGAAGAAGATGTCCCCAAAAAATAGTTCCCCGTAGCTCCTCTAGCAAGAAAGTTGCCAGTAAGGAGCAGAAGAAGCAAGTTACCAAGGAGACTGGTGTGCCGCCAGTCACATTTTTTGGGAGTAAAAAAAAAAGTACGCCTGCAGCAGCAGCGGGATCTGCTGGGGACCAAGCTGCGAGCAGCACCCCCGCTCCATTGGGCTCAGTGCCACCACCACCACCACGCCAACTTAAGTCCAAGCCCTTGAGTGCTGCAGAGGCACTTAGTCTAGTTGTTCAATCACCATCGACCAGTGATGTTGGCTCATCGCAAGAAAGTAGCAGCAATGTCCCTCAATCAACACAGGTTGTTGTAACTCATCTGACGAGTGTTGAACAACCACAGCCGCAACAACAACCACATGTGCAAGTACAAGCCCAAGTACAAGTGGAAGGAGAGGCAGCGCAAGGAGATGCGCAAGCAGAGGTGCATGGAGGGTCACAAGTGCCCACAATAGTTGTTCCTCCCGAAGTAGGGGCACATCAGGAAATCGACAATCAAGCCGAGGTATCATTTGAGGAAGCCACTCCTCCTGATGATCATTCATTGTCTTCCACATCCCTAGCAAGGAAGAGAGCAAGGCTGGTGTCTACATCTTCTTCAAGCACACCTCCTTCTGATGATACGGATCAAAATTGGGAACCAGCACCACTGCCGTCTGAGAGTGAGGCACACCATGATCTGACAAAGGTAGTTAAGCGTAAAAGGAAGCTCGTCCAAAGTCTCATAGTTATGGAGTGTGATGAGGCTCAACAAGAAGTGGCGGACACTGCTGCTGATGAAGACTCTCACGATGACGACCCAGTCATCATAAAGGTCACTGCAGCCCCAGCGGGCATGCAGCAAACAGACATTTTGACCCTAGCCCGAGAAGATGCTGAGTGTGATGATGTTGTCGATGAGGAGGCAATGGAAACACCACAATCATTGGAGTTAACTAGTACACCAACACGTACCGTTTCCATATTTCTTCCTCGCTAGCAGGGACCTCCATCCACCTCGACCTCAATTAGTGGCGGTGAAAGTGCACATGTAGTAAAGTTCGGCAATCCACATCCTCCACTTCATCTGACATTAGCAGCATGACCACCACCACCAGTATCGCCCCCTCCTCCGGCCCCCACAGACATTTCAAGTCCGCAGTTTGGGACTTCTTTAGTGTTTGCCCAAAAAAGGAAAACTTCGCCATTTGTAGCATTTGTAAGCATGCAGTTAGTCGTGGTAATGGTACCAACTATGGTACCGGAGGCCAGAGAGGTCATCTTAAGAGACAGCACGCTGTCCAATGGTTTGCGCTCCTAAAGGAGATCAAGGAAGCCCGAATTGCAAGTCAAGAAAACGTTGATGTTTCATCTGATGATGACGAGGAGGAAGAAGTGTCAAACACTTCACTTACACCCAGTACCCCTGTCAGCAGCACACCCCCTGTGAGCCACACTAAGAGTGTGGGAGAGAGTGAGACACCAATGCGAAAAAGTTCATCAGCGAGCGTAACTGGGTCGAAGAAGTCATCATCATCATCATCCCATAAAAGCAAGGTCCAGGGCAACATTAGAACCATGTTGTTTTCAGAAGTGCCATATGATCGCAACCACCCACTGATGCGTCTGTATAACACTAAGCTGGCTAAAATGCTAGCTCTGGACCTTCTCCCTTTTTCTTTTGTTGAAGGGGTTGGTTTTCTAGAATTAGTGGCAGCGCTCAGCCCTAAATGAAAGGTTCCTAGCCGGTTCTATTTTGCCCGAGTTGCGGTTCCAGCACTACATTAAGAGGTGCTGGAGGTGATTGGGGCAGCTTTTCAGAAGAGTGCTGTTCACACTATACATCTGACAACAGACATGTGGACCAGTGGCGCAGGCGTTGATTACATGTGCATCACTGCACACTGGGTCTCTTTTTCAGGGGTTAAAGCAAAGCTAAACGCAGGTGTTGACCCGGACCAAGTTTTTAAAGCTGCTCAGAAACATGCAACACTAGCCATGTTTGGCTTGGAGAAACGTCATACAGCAGAAAAACATT
The DNA here is from genome assembly GCF_964263255.1 of Lissotriton vulgaris. NCBI lineage: Eukaryota > Metazoa > Chordata > Amphibia > Caudata > Salamandridae > Lissotriton > Lissotriton vulgaris. The sequence continues at coordinate 555,543,833 of NC_141694.1, forward strand.
TTGAATGAGTTTAACACAAAGGTCTTTCACTGGCTGTCCCCAAAAAAACGCCAGATTGGTTATGTTTCCACGGATAATGGCGCCAATGTAGTTAAGGCCATGGATCTGGTTCATTATTTCAGTGCTTGGCGTGTTTGGCGCACTGTATAAACCTGGTTGTTAAAAAATTCTTGAGTGAAGACAGTCCAGCGTGCGAGTTAGTGGCCACCTGCCGAAGAATGTGCAACCATTTCAGCCATTCTTTTAAGGCCCGGAAGCATCTGAGGAGCCTGCTACATGAACGTCGAATGCCAGTGAAAGCACTCATCCACCTTCTACATGCTTGAGCGTCTGTATGAGCAGTATACGGTACTCGATCACTATTTCTTAACACTGGGTACAGCTCAGAAGGACCTGAGGCTAGATGCGGCGCAATGGACGCTAGTTAAAAGCCTGACAGACATGCTTCGTCTTTTTGAGGTCTTCACGCGTGCAGTCAGCAGGGAGGACTGTAATTTGAGAAAAGCCATCCCATTGTTGCGCATGCTGGAGCACCAACTGAAGGTGGTGTCTTCTATGTTTCAAAAAGATGAAGAAAAGAAAGACGGTTTTGTTTTAGCGGAGAAATTATTAGAGCGCCTACTTGGTGATGAACGTCTTAAAATGATTCACTCAGAACAGCATTACATTTGTGCTACTATTCTGGATCCACGCTACAAAAAGGCGCTGGCAGGCCGAGCATTCTTTCCTTTTGATGATGAAGATGTTACAAAGTACAAACGTTGGCTAGCCTTGTCAGCCATGAGGTTTGAAAGAGAACGGCAGCAAATTGAAGGAAAAGGCAGTACATCAGCATCAGCAGGCCATCCCCAGTCAAAAGAATCCACTTCTGCAACTGTGGCTGTGGCACAAGTGACCTCTCTGCTTTTAAAGACACCGGCAACGGGATCATCTGCACCAGACACAACAGTGACATTGGGTGAAGAAGAGGATTGGCTAACTTAGCTTGGGTTTTGGTTCTAAAAAGGTCCCAGCAAAAAGTAAGCAAAGTGAAGGAACCTTGGAGAACCTTGAGTCGATGGTGCAGGACTATCTGAATGACTCAACAGAGGTCTATGTTAATGCTGACCCATTGACGTATTGGCATGGGAAAAAAGAATTGTGGGCACAGCTCTGCAACCTGGCTATTAACTACTTGTCTTGCCCACTTGCAAGCGTTCTTCTGAACGTGTTTTCAGTGCTGCTGGTGGCATTGTAACTTCCAAACGGAGCTGCCTCTCGCCCAAAAATGTGGAGAGGTTAACAATGATCAAGATGAATCAGCACCTCATACCACCAGATTACAAAGTACGAGAACCCACGCCGGATGAAGACGAGGAGGACAGCAACGTAGATGAGGGAATTTCTTCTCTGTTAGGTGACACTGACCTACTCCTGCCTGAATTCGCAGAGTATGAGGGCGAACTCTTATTCTTATTCCCTGACACCGAGCCCTGAAAATGAGACAATGAATCAATACATTTCTTTTTCGTCCTTATTCACTTTTATTCCTGTGTGTCTGTCTTTCTTTGTTTTGCACAGTTAATATAATTAAAACTTTAATCACCTAATCACAAAAACAAGCCCATCAGCAGAACTGTCTTCACTTGTTTGCTTATTGATTTGAAGGTGCCGCAGTCTGCATTCCTCAGGTTCACAAGTTCACAAGAACATGCTCCTCTATCCTCCTCCTCCAGACTCCTATTTCCCCCAAAGCAGAGGGCTGGATTACGCCCAATGAAGAAAGACTCTGCACTTGTGGGGGTGTTCTACTTCTTTGCGGGTGAGTTGGCGGTTCTTGGGGCATTGCTGGGAAGCTCTAATACCGGATAAAAGTGGTTTGGACCAAATCGGAGGCAACATTTTTTTTGCGTTTTTGCTGACTTGCTTGCCTTTGAGGTGCTCTTTGGGGGGGTTCCGGGTGTTTGTGTGTGGATTTTGGGGTCTGGGAGCACTGCTGGGACAGTCTAATTTTGATTGCATTGCCTTTTCAGGAAATCTGTGGTGGAAAACGGGAGCTATGACCTAGCTGCACAGCGCGTTTGGACCGAAGGCCGATGATTATTGTAAGTATGAGATTTTCCTTTTTGGCTATTTGGGGGTGTTGTGCTTTTTTGCGGGTGGGTTGGCGGGTCTTGGGGCATTGCTGGGAAGGTCTAATACCAGATAGAAGTGGTTTGGACAAAATCCATGCGGAAATATTTTTTGCTATTTATGACATTTCCCTCAATGTAGCGTTTTCAGGGGCCTGTTTGGGGGGCTTCCTGGTGTTTGTGGGTGGGTTTTGGGGTCTGGGAGCACTGCTGGGTATGGATACTTTTGATTGCAAGAGGTTTGAAGCAAATCCATGGTGGCAGAGGGGAGTTAGGGCCTAGCTGCAGAGCGCGCACGGAGTGATTTTGGAAATTGCCATGAAAATGACTAAGTCCCCATTTTTGTACTTTTGCTTTTTGGCTGTCTGGGGGTCTTCTACTAGTTTTCGCTTGGGTTGACGGCTCTGGGGGCCATAGCTGGGAAGCTCTAATACCAGATAAAAGTGGTTTGGACCAAACCGGAGGCGAATTTCTTTTTGCGTTTTCCTGACTTGCTTGCCTTTGAGGTGCTCTTTGGGGGGGTTCCGGTTGTTTGTGGGTGGGTTTTGGGGTCTGGGAGCACTGCTGGGACAGTCTAATTTTGATTGCATTGCCTTTTCAGGAAATCCGTGGTGGAAAACGGGAGTTATGACCTAACTGCACAGTGCGTTTGGACCGAAGGCCGATGAATATTGTAAGTATGAGATTTTCCTTTTTGGCTGTTTGGGGGTGTTGTGCTTTTTTGCGGGTGGGTTGGCGGGTCTTGGGGCATTGCTGGGAAGGTCTAATACCAGATAGAAGTGGTTTGGACAAAATCCATGCGGAAAAGCCTTTTAGCACTTTTTGTAACTTAGGGTTCGTTAGGGTTAGCCCTAGCGGCAGGATTGCTTGTGTTTCGGGGTGTTCTAGATTTTTGCAACTGAGTGCTGGGGTCTTCTTAGAGCACTCGTGGGAATGTGTAATTTTGGTTGCAAGTGATTTGAAGAAAATCCATGGTGGGAAAGGGGGGATTTGGCATAGTTAAAGAAAGCGTTTGCCACTATTCTTAACTTAGGGCTCGTTAGGGTTAGCAGTATTTGTATTGCATGTGTTTGGGTGGGGGGCTGTTTGTGGGGGGGTTTGCGAGTCTTGGAGCGATGCTGGGTATGGATACTTTTGCTTGCTCGCAAGTGGTTTGAATACAATCCACGGTGGGTAAGGGGGTATTTGGGCCTACTTTTACTTTCAAAGTACGTTTTGTCACCAGTTTTCTACTAGGCCTCGTTTATTGAGATCTGATTGGGGGTCTTCTACATTTTCGCGACTGGCTTTAGTAAGGGTCTGTGTGGGAGCACTGCTGGGAAGGTCTAATTTTGTTCTAAAACACAGTTTACAGTACACCTAGTTTGAGGGGAAAGATCCGCTAAATTAATTTGCCCATACTTATTTATCCTTCAAAAGGAGACCCAGACAGAGTACGCACTTTCAAAAATATTGTACTGTCTATTAGGAAACTCAAAGTGTGACTTTTTGCACTACACAGCGTACATACCTTATATTTATTTGTCAGTGGTGTTCTAATATCACTTCCTGTTTTTCCATCAATAATTACAGGCCGGGTTTCAGTCTGTGCAATGGGAAAAAAAGGATGAAGTCAGGCTTCACATTAGCGAGCCGCAATTCAGCATCCGCCAGGCAGGCAGTGGACAGAGTGTCTTCTGGTCACCAACATTGATGGACGAAGCGTCAGCTGAAATGGAGGAGTGCCGCTAATAAGAGGAATGGTTTGATGCGTGCAACTTACTTACCAAATTCAACAGGACAACTACAACAACATACAGATACAGTATCCATTCTTTTGTAATATTTTCTTAAGTAATGTTATTGCTGTAAACTTCTATGACTGTGACTCTGCATTTCTTGGATCTCTCTCTGCTTCTAAATAGATCCCTACAGCCATTCTGTAGGTTTTACTTCAGCTTTTTTCTTAAACCTAATTTAATGTAAGAAGTGTTTCTCTGAGTGCAGAGATAGGCAAGTGAAAACGCTGCAGCCCTGTACTGTCGCATTCTGTCATTCACGGTTGTCGAAAGTACTACTTACTTTTCAGTAACAATGCATGCAGTAGTGGATGAACTTCCTTTATGTCACTTAAAAGATTTATGGTTAGCTTTGTACCCAAAGATTTCTTTATCTTCAATTATTGTTTGCCCATGCTGTGCTTTTTTTTTCTTCTCTCAACAAAACCTATCCAAAAAGAAACCCCCATTCCCATCCATTTTCCAAACCCTAACCCTCTTCCCCCGGGCTGTGTGGTTTTGATTGATGTGTGACTAAATGACAGCAATAATTCCACACACTTGCTGGGGAGGATTAGGTCATAGCAACATGCTGGTGAAGGAGTCCGAGGATATATTCTAGACTTACTCAGCTTCAGTACTATTTCTTGTAGTAGTAGCCAATGTCAAAGAAATTCAATGCAAGTACTAGTTATACTTTCAATACTTTACCATTTGTTAGGCTACATTGTGGCACTGTTCTAGTGTACTGTCACCTGCTATATTCTCTATCGTACCGTTGTAATGCTCCAGTAAGGACAAACCAGGTTTCATTTCCTTTTTTTCCATAGGCATGCAACTGCCACTATGTCATACCACTAGTACCACCGCAGTGAGGACATTTCATCCGCCCAGGATTGCCAACCTTAATCGCCATTTCCCGTGGAGCCAGCCCTGGGCCTAGCCCTACTTTCAAACACAAATTACAGGTAAGATAAGCGTTTGGTGGGAGGTAGTATAATGGAGTATTAGGAGAGACGAGAGATTGACGGTAGTACTACTAAAGTCCTAGGACTCTTGAATTCACTTACTCTGTGAGAGGCACTTAGTGTTGAAAACATTTAGCCATTTACACTTAAAGGAAGAAAATGACACAGACTTAAGTTTCAGGAAAACAAACGTACTGTTAAACCCCCACCCACCAGACTCAAAGCAGTAAAAAACAGGTATGCTCAGATAAAGTTTCAAAAAGTGTATTTGTGTAGCCCTAACAAAGGAATCTCCCGCAAAACCCTCCCTAACCCCAACGATTGTCCTTCAAAAGTCTCAAAAACAACCAAACTCCCAATTCCCTCCCCCCAAAAGTCTCTAAAAAAGGGGCAAGGGACACTACGGCAGGATGCTGTTCACTTTAGCGGCCAGGGCATCATACTCCTTGCGGAGGGTGGCATGGTCGGAGCGGAGGCCCTCCACCAAGGTCTTATATGTTAGGACCTCCTGCTCCAGGTAGGACACTCTGAGGCATAAGCGGTGCTGGCGTGCCTTGCAACTCCTGTGGGGGGCAGCTGCTGTCTTTGCTGCTCGGCGGTGGCAGTTGGCTTTGGTAGCCCGGCTCCGTACCGCTGGAGCACTGCGCTGGCTGGCAGCCCGTGGGGGCACGGAGGAGGATGCAGCTGTCCCAGTGGATGTTGTACCAGTAGACTGCGTGTCCTCCTCCTCCAGGGCCACCAGCCGCCGATATTCGGCGACAGTGGCATCCAGCCTCCGTTGCCGGGCCATTGGAGCCCGCTCCTTCCTTGTTGGTTTTGTTGATTTGGAAGGAACAACTATATGAAGAAAGAAAGACATAATCTGTAACCAATGCTCCTTAAGATTAACACACAATGATTGAGCAGAAAGTTGTGTCACAGTACAACTAGCAACTTGAAAGGCCAGTACATAACTATTGAGGCCAGTATCTATCTAACCTCCAACTTCTTCATCCTTGCTCTAGCATTAGTGGGAGTTTAAGGAACAAATTCTACGAGCACTATGGACTTCCATTACAGTCGACTATGACAGTACACCAGTCTTATTCTTCTTCTTCTCTCTTGTTTAGGAAAATTGGTACGTTATCTTATGCAAGCCGGCATAATGCCAGCGCAGTGAACTTGCACCCGAGAAAAACAGACGCACACCATGATGAGTGAGACAGACTTGCGTTACTGTACCGGTCCAGTACATGCAGGTGGTGAAGCTCTTACTTTTCTATTACGGGTGGCACTGAGAATACTCTGTTAAAAGGGCTACTGCTTAATTAATTTAACTTTCACCCTACAGTGCAAATGTGTACTAGAAAAGGAAAATGAAGAAGCTAAATCTGATTATCTATCACTTTACATGGGATGTATTTGATTACATATGGGATGACTTTAGGTGCTTTGCTTTTTATTGAGTGAACAGTGATACACCCACACATGAATGACGTACTACTACTAAACTAAACTTATTAAGAGAGGTAGGGAGTGTCCACCGTAATAACCGGATATATGCTGTGCTTGCGGTTGCAATACAAACTACTGCTACTATTCATGGTAGTATTTGGACAAAATTACAACTTATTTTCCTTGCCTTTCCTATACTGGAACGGACGTTCGGGTGCGGTGTTACATGCTCTTCAAAGTAACACTTAGTTCATCCAGTGACCATCTACTCTCTCTAGATACACATATGCTATCTAAGAGTCAGATAGTACCATGATCCAGGCATCCATCCATTCAAAGTATATGCACACATACAGTTTCTGTTTCACCCACCCAGGCTGTTCTCCTTCCACCCATCCTTGCTTCATAATTCACCCAGCCATGCACCATACCATATTCTTTCCTTCCCAGCCACCTCGGGGACCAAGCAAACACATATCATTCTTCTTTGCCAGTCATCATTAGATTCCTCGTCCTTCCACACTTACTTACACCCTTCTTTCGCTTTTCGTTCATCCCATCCATCAAGTTCATCTCAGATCTGATTGGGATTCTTCTCGCCAAAAACCTCACAGCTAAGTCAAAGTACATTTAGAGGAGGCTACTACCTGGTTGATTTATAATACACCCATTCAGAAAGCACACTCTACAGTCTTCAATCTCAATAAGTAAGGAATATATAGCTTACCTCTGCCCGCCACCACCGTGTGAACCCCCACAGGCACATTGGTGTCGTCTGGCACTTGCATCCCCGCCTCCTCCCCAGGAGTGTTCTCCTCATCCAGCACCACCACCTCCGCGCTAGCCCCGCCACCAGATGTTCCACCTACAAAGTACATTTAAGAATGTTAGAATACACCACTCACTACTATATAATTTTTGGTCTAGGAATAAAGAAATGTGAAAAAAACAGAAAACAATGTAATAATTTGTGACTGTCTACTCTAAAGTAAAAATGTCCCTTTTTCCAGGGAAGGCTGTTGTCTTGCTGCACTTTTTGGCACAACTGATGAATGCTTGCTTTTTATTTTTAACACGCACCACAGAAGCTTGACTCCTAAGAACACAAGCAAGATCAAGTTCAAACCAGGTGAGAGCTCGGCTCGACCACAAAAAATGTGTTCAATTAATTGTCAGCACTAAGCACTTTTCCATTTTCAGTTAAACGTTTAGTTTTATGACTTAATTTTAATAAATGTGTTTACTTTTAATAAAGCTTTTAAACTTAAATAGACTCTGTGGTTTTTGGTCCTCCAGACTAGAGTGGCTGAGCTAAAGGTTTTGCAATTTTTGCAAGCATGAGTCCGTGCCTCTGACACTTCTTGACTCTGACTCCGTACTCTTGTCCTGCGTTGGATAATCATCATTGGGGATCAATCATCGGTGACTTTGGGAGCTAAATGACTCTGCCACACTATCTAGTCAGTAAGGAGATTGGGGGTTCAACTACAAAGTCTGTTATCACTGAGGTATGTGGAAAGTCTAATAGCGCATATTATAATTGATAAGCTAAGCAATGCATTTTTTAGTGTCCATAGTTCTGTTTGTGCAGATTTGTCCCTGCAACAGTAGTAGAATGTTTTGTCCTCCTATCCAAACCAAAAGTAAAGTAGTATCCTATTCTTTCTTGGTGGTCATTCACCTTTTTATTGTTGGCAATTGTCAAAGCATAAACATTTAGAAGACTTGAAAAGACATTATGGAAAATCCCAGAGGACTGCACTCAGTGCATAGAGCTATTGCTGACTAGAATGGGAGTCAAATGGAATTGCCAAATGTGCAATCTTAGTTAGCTACACAGACAGACTAATAAGAATAATCTAGTAATACCACAGGGAGTCATAATCGAGGCAGGATAAGAATTTAAATACAGTCTACAAGAAGATCAAAGACGATTTAGAAAAAATCGAATGAGGAACGCTAGGAAAAAATAGGTACTCTATATTAAAATTAAAACTTACCGGGGCCAGCAAAGGAGCCCTCGCCTGCCCGATCCTGGCCTGCATCCTGTTGAACAGCAGCCTCCTCCTCCTGTGTCCTCTTGCCCCTGGGGGGAGCTGATGTACAGCATGAAAGAAAGAAAGACCAGAAAACATGGATGATATTTGTCAACCAAATCAAACATTTCAAAAGAACAATAACAAAATATTTTGGCGAAATAGCAACTATTCCACGGGATATATTGACCGATCTCATGTGGTCTACTACGTTATTAGTATTGCTTGATTTGCACGCAAAGTGACAGACAAAGTCCATTGTGATTGCAGATCAGCGACAACACTAAAAAGATTCCTACTACATTAACCAGTCATTAAAATACTCAAACTATCAATCCACCACCACTATTTCTTCTTATCGCCATGTGTACAAAGGAAGGACTGGACTTGAGTCTGTAGGGGCCGATTTAGAAGCCCCTTGCGGCTCTTTTGCTCCATTGTTGCGTGACTTTTGTGACGCAGCGGCAGAACAAAAGAGGGACCATGGTGCGTCGTATATTAACAACGTGACGCATATGGGAGATGCATCACGTTGTAAAACCCTGCGCCATCAGGGGGCGTTCCGGCACAAGGGAGGGCGTTCCTGCGCAGGAACGCATCCTAAACGTGGCTGAGGGAAATCTACAAGATTTCAATCAGTCACTTTGAGGATAATGATGCGTGACTCAAACCCTGCGCCTGCTTGAAGCAGACGAACAGCTTGACGCAGCATTGGGGAGATAGGGCACCCCAGAGCATTGCTGGAGCTGCGCCAATGTTGCGACGCAACTCCAGCAATGCGCCGCCTTTACAGCACAGATGTGTAACCCTTTGGTGACGTTTTGGGCCCATGGTGCTACTTTGCAGGGATGCGCCGGTAATTAAAAATCTGACACTTAGTGTCTAGCATTACGCAGTTCTTTAAACTACAGTCATACATAATTTCACAGGCCAATGAAATGAACACAAAATTGAAAACAAATAAGCATAGTAGCAACGCTACTGAGAAGGAGAACAGTGCACCTGAAATGCACAGAACATTTTGAAATATAATTTACCTACAATGTAATCAGCAGCATTAATGCTCTTGGTAAAAAACAAAAAATTGCAATATAATAACACACAGAGCAGGAGAAAACAGAGTTGTAAAGAAATAGCTACTACTACTCACCAAGCCCGGGGATCTCAAGGCCAAGCAGGTCAAGCAGATCGCGTTCCCGGTCCAGGAGATCCGTCCAACGGTGGGTGGCCTGGTTGTAGGTGCGCCGGACCCGAGAGTGTTGGTACATGGCCCGGCACACCTTCTCCCACCGCTTCCGGCGCTCCTGGATCCCGTACCCGCGAGCGATCTTGTCGCCTGCCATGATGGTCCTGGGGAGGTGGCGCTGAACATAAAAAATTAGTGCGGCCACCTCCTCCGGGCTGAAGATCTCACGGGGTGCAATCTGCTCCCCCCTCAAACGCCCGCACGGGAGCCAGGCACGGGGTGCGGGACCCTTCCCCTTCTCGTGATGCTTCCCGGCTCCCTTTACCATGGTCTTGGCAGAAAGGAAGCTAAATAATAAAGAAGAAATAGAATAGGGAAGAAGAAAAGAAAAGAGTTTTAAAAAGTAGTTTAAAATTAACCAAAAGTAGCAAAAACTTCAAACAAGCAAAGGATGGCAGAGATTCAGAGAGGATAGAAAAAGCATGCTCAGAACAATAGCAATGAATGAGAAACAAGATGGCCGTGCCTGTTCACGACCTCGTGGGTAAGTTCGCACAAGATTTTCCTCGCGAACACACGTGAAATTGTACTAGCGAGCCGCACACTTTGCGAGATTACACATCGCGCCCGGAAACGGAAATACATCATGCAAACAAGATGGACGCGCCCGTGAACGACCGTGAGGGTAACTTCGCGCCATTGCGCTACAAGCGGCTCGCTAAAACGCACAAAACCTTGCGAACTAACACGGCGCAAAAAAAACAAATCACATATTCGCACAAATTTGCGGCTTCCGAATTCGATCTCGCGCACGTTCGCGCCCCGCGAATCCCGTGAAATTGCAGAAAAACGAGTTTTGCAAAACCGAAAGCACTCAGCAGGTGCAAAAGTTCAAACTCATCATTAGTAACCATTCCCTGTAGTGCTTCCTGACTGGGGCCCCTTCAGAGTTCAGTTGCTAGTTGCAACAATTGTATGACCCTGCTCTGACCCTCACAGCAGGCTCATAGAATAGCTACAAGTAGGCCACAAAGGTCCTGGAAAAAAAAATTGCACTGCAACAGAAAGCAAATTACAGATAAGGAAACAGGTGCCAGACTGGAATTTTAAAACAGTGACACATTAATAAATCAACCCAAAATTAATTCATGTCAGTTGAAGCAGGGCAGGTTTGCTTGCTTTCCCCCCCCATAATCTACAGTGATGATGATGAACCAGAGGGTGGCATTGATGTACCAGAGGGTGGCATGTGAGAAACAGAGGGTGGCAGTGTTGAAACAGAGGGTGCTGTGAACCTGTGATGATGAACCAGATGTAGAAACAACATAGTCGCGACCGTTGCGTGCCGACAAGTAAGTTCGCAATTGCGAACTGGTACAAAACCCTCGCGAACTGGCAGAAACCCTTGCAAACACAAAAAAAGCAAAAAAATCCGCAAATTCGTGAGAATTCACGGATTTTGCGGATTGCGAGTTCGCAAATACGCAAATTCACGAACGCCAGATTCGCAAAATTCGCCCATGCTTAGAGGTAGACAGAGAGAGAAAAAAAGAAGTAAAAAAAAAGTGAGTGAGGCAGTAAACGAAGGTGAGTAAGTGAGATGGAGTGAGGCTGTCATGAAAGAGGAGTAAAGGAAGGAAAGTGAGGGAAGGGGAGTGACAGAAGCAGAGTGAGATGGAGTGACAAAAAAGGAACGAGAAAGTAAAGTGGTGAAAAATACAGATAGGATGAAGTGCAGAGGGAGAAAATGAATGATGGTGAGTGAACAATAGTGATACTTAGGGAAGTAGTATGAGGAAGACAAAGATGAATGAGGGAGAAAGAACAAAATTAAGAGACAGGGAAAATGAGTGAGGAATAGAACAGGAGTGATAGAAAGAGAGAGGATAGGAGTTTAAGGGTAAAGGAGAGACAAGGACAGAGTGAGAGACAGGGAGAGGTAGAGCAAAGAACTGAGAAGGAGTGAGCCAGTGAGACTGAATGACACAGACGGAAACAGGAGGAGAAAAATGGATGAAAAAAAATGAGGGAAGGAATAAGTGAAGGGGAGTAAGTGAGGTGGAGTGAGGGAGTGTAAAAAGGGGAGTGAGGCAAGGTGACTGAGGGAGAAGTACTGAGGGTGAGTAAAAAGGCAGTAACACTGAGGAAAGGGGCAATAGGGTGACAAAAGACAAAGAGAGAGAAGGAACAAGATTAAGTGAGAGGAAAGAGGACTGAGGGATAAAGTAGGAGTGAAGGAAACAGAAAAAGAAAGACAGGAAGGGTGAGGGAGAGAGAGAGTAAGAGAGAAAGAGAGGGAGAGCAAGTGACTGAGAGGGAGTAAGGCAGTTAGACGGAGTGAGATAGAGGGACAGAGGGAGAGAGACAAGGAGTGACTGGAAGTGTGTGACTAAACGAATGGGAGTAAGCAAAAGTGAATGAAGAAAGAGGAGTAAGGGAAAGGGACTGATGAACAGAGTGAGGTAAACAAAGTGATGGGAGTGAGTGAAAGAGACTGAAGGATGATATGAAGAAAAATGAGTAAGGAGAGACTAAGAAGAGACTGAGTGATACAGCAAGACAAAGGTATTAATGGAGGAAGATAGAAAGAGAAGTCAGGGACAGAGAGGTTAAAGACAAAGTTGAATGCATTGTGAGGAGAACATGAAGTGGGAAAAAGGACTCGGATTAAATGAAGGGCAGTGACAGTGAGGGAAGGGATATAAGATTGAGGGAAAGGGAGTGATTCAAAAGAACCATATTTATAGAAAGAAAGAGACAAAATAAAAGAAAGAGTAGTGAAGAGAGAGAAAAACAGTAAAAAAGACAAACAAAAGGAGAGTGAGGGGTGTGAAGGAGTAAATCAGTTACAGTGACTAAGACAGAGGAAGAGATTTAAAAACAGATGGAGGAAAGGTGAGTGAGGGAAGGAATAAAGGAAGAGAATTGAGCAAAAGGGAGTGAGGGAGTGAGAGAAATGGAGTGCGTGAAGGTCAGTGGGGGTTAATGTTATAGAAAGAGAGTACGAGGGGGACTGAGAAGAGACTAAATGATACAGTAACACAAAGGTAGTGATGTACGAACATAGGAAAGAGAAGTGAGAGACAGGGATAGTGAGGGAAGGGATATAAGAGTGAGGGAAGGGGAGTGGAAAAAGAAGCATATTAAGAGAAAGGAAAAAGAAGTAAGTGAGAGAGAAGAATTTATGGAAAGAGACAGAAAACAAAAGGAAGACTGGTGGAGAGAGAGGGAGACAGTAAAAGAGAAAAACAGAGGGAGAGTGACGGACTGTGAAGTAGTAAATCAGTTATACTGACTGACACAGAGGAACAGACTTAGACACGAATGGAGAAAAGGGCAGTGAGCAAAAGGGAGTGAAGAACTGAAAGAAGTGGAGTGAGTGAAGGTCACTCAGTGATCATATGAAGCATAGAGAGTAAGGGGGCAGTGACAAGAGAATGATCGATACAGCAAGACAAGGGTAGTGATGGAGGAAGATAAGAAAGAGAAGTGAGGAACAAACAGAGGAAAGAGGGAGTTGGACAAGATGAGTGAGGGTGAAGGAAGAACTCTGATGGTGAGAGAAACAGAGTAAAGGTCAATGAAGGGGAGTAAGTAGAATGAGGGAAGAGGAGTAAGATGAGGAAAGGTAAAGAAGTAAGAGAGACAGTGAAGAAATAGGAGTAAAAAAGTAATGAAAAAGTATTTTTTGTTTGTCGTACTTATCTAAATATAATATCTGTGGAAGAGAAGAAACAATTGAGTTATAATATATTTCCACAATACAAAACACAAAATAATTTGTACAATATGTTATATATTTTATTTTGCTGTTCTAAGAATATATTGAATTTCACTAAAAACAGTGAGTTCAATACAACTCATCATATGACAGCGGGCAAAAAAAACACAAACAAAAAGATTGTTTTTAAAAAACCCATTCAACATTTTCATTGACAATGTAACAATTAGAAAAAAACATATCTTAAATGTCTTTTTCAAACAGCAATTTCTGACGTAAGTAAAGAATGTGAAAAACATTCACAAAGTAACAAAACAATACTACTTCTTTCTTATACACTCTAAATAAAGTAATGTCCAAACATATGCTAATAACATTCACTCGAAATAGTCATTTGTTTGTGATACTATTCCTCATGGCCAAATAGTATCTCCGGAATCCTTAATTTGGAAGTTACTTAATAGTACTCTTAAGCATCCATCTCCCGACCTTCTGAAACAAAAGCACCCACATCTTTTGGACCATCTAACAATGGTTATACCTCCACCCGATAGTATTTATCATGAACATAGAACCTTAAACAAATAGCATGCTATCAGAAACTCAACAGCATCTGGTATACCGATCACACTCTACTCATCCTTTATTTCACCAAGGAGCTGTATATCATTAAAAGAAACCTCTATAAGGGAATAAAAAATGTCACCAACATCTCCAACAACTACAGCAAATCTAAAACACCACTGCATCACTCATGATCAACATTTCCTGTAATACTCATATCACTCACTATATGATACACTTAAACTACCTCTATGACAAGTTTAAGTTTTTTTTTTTTATCTTGATCACCCTTACTTACAAAGTAATTCTCAGCAGCAGATTAACCTTTTTTTACAGCACTCATCTTCCTAGGCCTATTGTTTTCCCTAAAATTTGGGTTCTAAAACACTAGGTAAGAATTTGGTAAGTCAAAAGGCAAACATTTAAAAGTTAATTGAGTGTCATTACAATGAGTCCAGCCTTTTGCACATTTTAAGTAAGCTGTATAATGTCCTGATGTTGTAGAAGAACCATCATGGAAAATAATTGCTACAGTTACAAAAGTTCTTCCTGAAATTGATATTTGAGAAGCCACAAACGTTTTAATTAAAGTTGTCAATTTTGTTCCATCAGGTCTGCATCGTTGGAGCATTAAAATTACATACTGTCCATATCTTTGTATAAATAATGTTGATAACATTTCTGAGTTACATTGGGTACAAATCATGTTTTGATTTGCTTCTCTAACTAGATTATTAAAAGTCACTGATTTGCAATCTGGTAATGTCAAATATATAAATCTTTCTGTGTCTATCTGAGTACTACTTGAAAACGATGTTGCCATTTATAAGATACACCGAATATATTTTCAATATCTATACCTTCATCTTGCAATACAACAAGCATATACATTAGAAATTCCTGACAATCTTGCTGAATATTCTGTGAAAATTGATTTACTCCAGAACATATGTCTGAAACATTTCGAATATCAGAAACACTTTCTATTTTTGTTCTATCACTTCTATATTTATCAAAGACAGAATTCAACAAACAACAACATCTTTGATCCCGATTTTCAACAATCTGTTGTTGTAAAGTTTGAAGAAAAAAAAACATTAACCACTACATTAGCATAGCAGTTGACACCAGCACTGTTTTCAAACTGAAATCCAACAACCTCTTTAATACCATCCTTTTTCTTTTTGCTTACAATTACTGGTTCATCTACTTTTTTTACTTTTCTCTACAACCTCGCTACAATTTTTCTCATATCTTCTTTTTCGACCTACCACACGCTTTCCAAATAAAGGATATTGAGGTAAATTTGGAGCATATTCTCTTCTTAACCTATTATACTCTTTCACACAATTTAGATCTGCACTAATCTCATCAAAATCAATCAAGTATAATCCAGATAAAGTTCTGACTCGAGATAAAGCAACGTATGCCATTCCCTCCTTGAACACAGTACTTCCAATATTCACCAAAGCACTATCTACACTTAAACCTTGAGATTTATCAATAGTCACCGCATATGCCAAACAAACAAGAAACGGTTTTCGGCGGACATATAAATATTTTACAAGCAAAAATCGAGCTGAACAACAACTCAATTGTTGTACTTCTTCAATTTCATCAAATTTGATTTTCAAAAATTCAATGTCATCTCTATTTGGGTAATTCACAAAATCAACAACGTGACCCAGTGCCTCATTTACTAAACCTCTTTCCACATGTAAATTACGTTGCAAAATTATCCGACAATTTATACATGCATATAGATTCCTTTCTAAACCAGCAGTTTTAGATATTGATTTCTCTAAAGAATCCAATTTTGACTTCAACTTTTGTGACAAAATAATAGTGGTTCTTTCATGCTCTATTTTATCAATAGCTTCTAGTTTTATAATTTCTGACTTTAGAGCAATACAGTTGTGTTTCAGCATTGTATGGTATCATGCAAGGGCTAGGAGTATACAGCACTGCATGTCCTAAAGTCTAACTCACTCCATGAGTACATGTATTCACATGTCTTAAAACACATACACCGAGGAAGTGAAATGATTACTGCATGCTACAGAGAGAGTTGCTATGGCATTTCTACAACACAGCCAGGATCTTCGGTACACAGCATGGAGACTATTTGAAAATTAAGAGACCTGACAGACATACTGCCTAGCAGTTTCTAGTACTACATACCCTAAACCCTAACACACTTCATCAGAACATGTATTCCCATATTTTTTAAACACATCAACGATCCAAATTATTACAATAGTACAAAAAGACTCACTCGAATAATTTTTCATTATAAATTATAAATGTATTCATCAAACATTTCGTACTCCAATAAAACCTCCAACATGACTTAATCCGGTATTTCATTTTGATTTTCCTCAATTTCAAAATTTTGATCTTCAAATACAATATGTTCCACTGCATCTAGAAATTCACGGTCCAAAGTCTCATCAAAGAAATCTGTATTTTCTTTATTCATTTCCTCTGCAAAAGTTCCATTTAACTACTCTATTCGTTCGTTTGAGATGTCAAAATTTAAAGCAAAGTTCTCCTGATGCTGTTCCATTGCACCATTATGATAATTTTGTTGCACCTTGCAAAAAAATATAAACACTTAATTATATCATTTTCACTAATATATATTAAAAAACTACCTTTATCAATTTTATAAGTACATCTATTCCCATATTTTTAAACACACTAACTACGCAAATTATTCTGTCACATTCCTCTTAAATGAAAACAGACTCGCACTGTGATCTTATACACATAACACTATCCCTTCCAATTCAGTAAAATGATTACTACAATAAAAGGGAGTCTTGCTGGGAATATTCTTTCAGGGTTTACAACACTGCAGTTGTGTTGCAGGAGTTTACAATATTTTTCTAGGAATGGAGTTTCAGGATTTAGGACAATGAAGTGAATTTAAAGCAGTGTAGTGAGTCAAGGTGTGACTGAGAATGCACAATTGAAATTCACTGAAATGATTACTACATGCTACAGACACAGTTGCTTTTGCATTTCAAAAGTACACCAAGCATCTAAAATGTACAGCATAAACACAATTTGAAAATTAAGAGGCCTGAAACACATACTGCATATGACTTTCTACAACTACATCACCTCTGTGTCTCGGCTTCAACTATTTCACCCTCTCTCTGCACCATCTTTTCTCTGACTGCACCATCTGTCCCTCTGCTTGCAGCCCTACACCATCTATCTTCTATTTGTAACAGTTTACTCTCTGCCTGCATTATCTCATTTTCTGTCTGCACCAACCCTCTCCCACTACCTGCACCCTCTCATATGCATCTACAGAGTCTGATTAGGATATGCCTGCTGGTATGTATTACACAGCGCTACCATGTTAAATCTTTCCCTTCACTGCCTGTAGTCTCACACCATGTCTGTGTCTGCTTGCACTATCTGAGTCTCTGCTTGAACCATGTCACCCTCTCTCTGCACCATCTTATCTGTGACTGCACCATCTGTCCCTCTGCCTGCAGCCCTGCACCATCTATCCTCTGATTGTACCATTTTAATCTCTGCCTGCACTATCTCATTTGTTGTCTTCCCCCACCCCTTCCCACTGCCTGCACTCTCTCATCTGCATCTGCACAGGCATATTAAGATATGGCTGCTGGTGTGTATTACATAGCACTACCATGTTAAATCCTGTCCTTCTCTGCCTGTAGTCTCACACCCCCTGCATGTACCATTTCATCACTGTCTTCACTATTACCCCCCCTGTGTGCTCAATTAGCCTCTGCATGTAACATTTCTCAAACTGTTTCCAGCATTTCTTCTCTGTGGACCATTCTATCCTCTGTGTGTACCATGACTGTGTCTGCTTGAACTATCTGTGTCTCTGATTGAACCATCTCACCCTCTCTCTACAACACATTTTCTATGACTGCACCATCTGTACCTCTGCCTGCAGCCCTGCACCATCTCTCCTCTGATTGTACCATATCTTTATGTGCTTGCACTATCTGTCCCTTTGCCTGCAGCCCTACACCATCTATCCTGTGTGTGTACCATGTCTGTGTCTGTTTGCACTATATGTGTCTCTGCCTACAGCCGTGCACCATCTATCCTCTGTGTGTACCATGTCTGTGTCTGCTTGCACTATCTGTGTCTCTGCTTGAACCATCTCACCCTCTCTCTGAATCATATTTTCTATGACTGCGCCATCTGTCCTTCTGCCTGCAGCCCTGCACCATCTATCCTCTGGTTGTACCATATTTGTATCTGCTTGCATTATCTGTGTCTCTGCCTGCAGCCCTGTACCATCTATTCTCTGTGTGTACCATATCTGTATCTGCTTACACTATCTGTCCCTCTGCCTACAGCCCTGCACCATCTATCCTCTGATTGTACCATGTCTGAGTCTGCTTGCATTATCTGTGTCTCTGCCTGCAGCCCTGCACCATCTATCCTCTGTGTGTACCATATCTGTATCTGCTTGCACTATCTGTCCCTCTGCCTGCAGCGCTACACCATCTATCCTCTGTTTGCACCATGTCTATGTCTGCTTGCACTATCTGTGTCTCTGCCTACAGCCGTGTACCATCTATCCTCTGTGTGTACCATGTCTGTGTCTGCTTGCACTATCTGTGTCTCTGCTTCAACCATCTCACCCTCTCTCTGAAACATCTTTCTATGACTGCACCATCTGTCCTCTGCCTGCAGCCCTGCATCATCTATCCTCTGATTGTACCATATCTGTATCTGCTTGCACTATGTGTCCATCTACCTGCAGCCCTACACCATCTATCCTCTGTGTGTACCATGTCTTTGTCTGCTTGCACTATCTGTGTGTCAGCCTATAGCCGTGCACCATCTATCCTCTGTGTGTACCATGTATGTGTCTGCTTGCACTATCTGTGTCTCTGCTTGAACCATCTTACCCTCTCTTTGAAACATCTTTTCTATGACTGCACCATCTGTCCCTCTGCCTACAGCCCTGCACCATCTATCCTCTGATTGTACCATATTTGTATCTGCTTGCATTATCTGTGTCTCCTCTGCCTGCAGCCCTGTACCATCTATTCTCTGTGTGTACCATATCTGTATCTGCTTGCACTATCTGTCCCTCTGCCTACAGTCCTACACCATCTATTCTCTGTGTGTACCATGTCTGTGTCTGCTAGCACTATCTGTGTCTTTGTTTGAACCATTTCACCCTCTCTCTGCACCATCTTTTCCAATTTACAGCACTATTTCTATACCCGCATTTAATCAAAACATGAGACACAATATCAAAATAAAGAGTACCCTATAAGCAGAGAGATGCAAACTGTAAGGAGACACTCATGACATTATAGAAAAATGTGCAAATATATTTATTTAATTTACACAGATCCTAGTTAAAAATGTTAAAACCATACATTTCACCCAAACCCATATACTACAGTAAATTGTTTAAGACACAGAATACAGCACACGTAAATGAGCACTACATTCCATGCAGAAACATAACTCATTTCCAAAATACATTTCCAATATGCACCATTAGTTTTTTGCCAGGATTACATCCAAACATGAGACACAATATCAGAAGAAAGAAGACAGTATAAGCAGCGAGAGGTACACTGTGAAGAGAGACAGGGGAGATTATAGAAAGAGGTGCAAATATAATTCTATAATTTACACAGACACTCAGTGTGATCCTAGACAAAAACTTTAAAACCATACATTTTACCAAAACACATTTACCACACTAAAACGATTAAGAGACTACATTACAGTGCAGAAACCTAAGTCATTTTCAAAATATATTTCCAATTAGCAGCATTCCTTTTTTTCCCAGCATTACATCCAAACATGAGACTCACACTGTGACCTTAGACACATAACAGAAATCCTTGCAATTCAGTCAAACGATTACTACAGTGAAAAGGGGGGTAGAGGGGACCTTGCTAGTAGTGATCTATAAAGAGAACAAGGGTGAAGGAAACAGAAAGAGAGAGAACATGAGAGGGAAGAAATAAACAAAAGGAAGTAAATCAGATGGAGAGAAGGAGTTAGAAAACAGGAGTAAAGGAAAGTGATAATAACAGTGAGGAAAAAGATATGAGGGTAAGGAAAGGAGAGCGATAGAATAAAAAAGCATCTTAAGAAAAAGGATAAAGGAGTAAATGAAACAAAAGGATTTATAGAAAAAGAGAGGAAGGAAAAAGAACAGTGGTGGAGAGAAAGGAAGACAGTGAGACAGAGTGAAAGAGAGAGAAAGTCAGTAACTTCCACATTACAACACATTTATATTATTAACTTACACTGCAGAACATATATCCCCTTACAAATTAATAACTCACCTTTAAAAATGCTTTTGAAGATTTAGAACAGTGTCAATCACACACCAGATTTTTTAAGCAGAATCTATCTCTGAAATGTACCTCAGACACTGCAACCACAAAATGGCCCTGATTCCCTCTATTTTTTCACACATATTTCTGTACATGACCAATTAAATTTCTTCCCACAATAATTCAAAACCAAACTAACATTTTAATTGGTTGTACATTTCAACACTACCAACCTTCCCCCACTGCTCTCTCTTCTGTTACCATGGTAACTCTCCATAGAACACCTAACTGAACTCAAAAGGTGAAACGTTCATCTCTCAATGTTGCAAACCAAAGCAGCAAGTGTGTTTGACTTCTCAATATTCCAGCTTATCCTGTGCAATGTTATTTTTAATGACTTTTTCTAAACCAATAGTATTATTCCTTTTTTAAAAAGTAGTATGCACCCTAGTTTTCAATGTTCAATTATCAGAAACCACCAATCATTTCTTGTTTTTCAAGTGCCCTGAATCTTAACCACATTTTTTCTAAACTCCAAGTTTTCCATTTCCAGAGACCATCTGAGTACAACCAGATCTGCCTTCAAGATGCTTAGAGTCTGGATTGTAGGAAATAACCATATTTTCCGGAGTAAAAGGTATGCAGCAAATAGATGCTTTCTCAACCTTGATTTACCAAATGTGGATAATATGTGTATTGGCCAGAGAGGATTGAGATGTCACCAATTGATGCCATTGGTAAAATCCTTTATGCATCTCCCACACCCTGACCTCATAATTGTGCACTGTGGTGGCAATGACCTAGGCACTTTGACTGGGGTAGGTCTGGAAATGCTTTTAAAGGACACCTTTGGGCAATTGATGTCACTTTTTCCACAAACTGCCTTGGTATATTCTAATATATGACAAAGGCAAAAATGGAACTGGTCCAACCAATATTGTCCACAGATTGAGAAAGCAAGGAAACATGTGAATAAGTCTGTTTCTGCTTTCCTCAGAGACTATGGTATGGGTTCTATATACCAATTTTGGAAAAGGTGATGGACAGAGTTTCTGAATGATGCAGAATACTCCTACCCAGTCAAGAGATCAGGGCTTGATCCATCACCGTTTTTTAGCTCACTGCACCATCCCAGCTTCAGAACCTGGCTATATGCAAATTAGTCTGTTCCTGTCCCAGTGCATGATGGGAACAGGGCAAACCAAACTACCAAGCCAATTCTTATACTGGGAAGGAGACAAGCTACCGGGGACCGGTTTCTGGCATTTCAGCCGTCATCGGCCCGGCTTGCTTGAATCCTGATGGTGCAATGAGCTAGGGACTCACGTCTGAGTATACCCTCCCACACATAGTGTGGATAAAATCAATTTTGGAAAAGGTGAAGGACAGAGTTTCTGAATGATGCAGAATACTCCTACCCAGTCAAGAGATCAGGGCTTGATCCATCACTGTTTTTTAGCTCACTGCACCATCCCAGCTTCAGAACCTGGCTATATGCAAATTAGTCTGTTCCTGTCCCAGTGCATGATGGGAACAGGGCAAACCAAACTACCAAGCCAATTCTTATACTGGGAAGGAGACAAGCTACCGGGGACCGGTTTCTGGCATTTCAGCCGTCATCGGCCCGGCTTGCTTGAATCCTGATGGTGCAATGAGCTAGGGACTCACGTCTGAGTATACCCTCCCACACATAGTGTGGATAAAATCAATTTTGGAAAAGGTGATGGACAGAGTTTCCACAACAACTTGCGTTACAACATGCAAGGCATCTATAGGAGAGATGGTGTACATTTTACAGATGAGGGGAACAAAGTCTTCCTTTTAAACTTTAGACTCTGCATCGATACTTAGTTGTAGGTACAAAAAACACTCAATGAACACAACGGCTCATTTTAGAGCCACCCAACATCTAAACACACAAACTTGTTATTTGAATGTATTTTTTTGTTTTTTATTCTCACGTGCACGCACCATGCGCGCACCTCACAATTTTTCCCAAAATAAATAATATTTTTTGGGCCTTCAGGGTCCTTCAGAGACCCCCTGAGAAAGCCTGGGGGGTCAGGGAGACTCTACCTTGCCTCCTTTACCACGTTCTGTGCTTTCGTTTTTCACTCTCTTCTGAAACTACACAAAATAGTGGCTATAGGGTGCTAGCACCGTGCACGCACCTCCCGATTTAAAAAAATATATATATTTTTTTTTACCTTCAGGGGTCCTTCAGGGACCCCCTGAGAAGGCGTAGGGGGTCTGGGAGACTCTACCCTGCCTCCTTTACCACGTTCTCTGCTTTCGTTTTTCACTCTCTTCTGAAACTACACAAAATGGTGGCTATAGGGTGCGAGCACCGTGTGCGCACCTCGTGATTTAAAAAAAAAAAAATTGTTTTGCCCTTTGGGGTCCTTCAGGGATCCCCTGAGAAGGCCTACGGGTCAGGGAGTCTCTTCACTGCCTCCTTTACCACGTTCTCCACTATTGTTTTCTTCTCACTTTTGCCACGGGTGCGTGCACCTCATGATTTAAAAAAACATTTTAACATTCAGGGGTCCCTCAGGGACCCCCTGAAAACACCTAGGAGGTCAGAAAGTTTCTACCCTGCCCCCTTTTCACGCTTTCCACTTTTAGCCTCTGCCTCGGACAAAAAATGGCGGCCAATACTTCCTGATTTCGACTGATTGGAATGTTGACACACGGCTGACAGCAAATCAGAATTCGGCTCGCATACACATAGGTGCGCGCAAGGTGCGCGCACGGTGCGCGCCTATAGATATACACATTTTTAAACTTCATTTTCTCAACAACTACTGAAGGGATTTACACCATTTAAACAAAAGGGCGATCTGCGAAACAGACTCTACCATTTTGCCAAATTTCATGTAATTCCATTCAGCCGTTCGGGTAGTAGCCGTGTCTAATCTTCCTATGGAAAATAACATGGGAAAACACATTTTGGGACACCCCTTTTTTCTCAACCCCCACTTCACGAATCCCCCCAAAACTTTCAGTGATGTCATCAGTGATGTCACTGACCATGTCATGAATGATGTAATATGTGACATGATCAGCAGTGGATTGCGGGTGCGCGATATATGGTTAGTGCAACTAACTATATATGCGAATTTCAATGGTTTTGTATGAGTAAAATAAGGTTTTGTAAATGCTAATTCCTAACTATATATGGTCTATAACCTATGGTTTTTTCAGTGAATATATATATATATATATATTACCTACTGGTGGTCGCCAGTAGGTAGTTATAGTTAGGATTGTTTTCTACACCTCATTAAAAAGCATTGTAGTTAATAGAAGGTTTTAGGACTTTAGTTACATTATAAATCATTTGTTGATGGTATCATACTCATTTTAGGAATTGTGGTGTGTTCTAAGGTGATTTTACCATGTGAAAATACCTTCTGCTGTGATATCATGAATCATGTTTGAAAGAAAACTAATATCTCATGATTTTCCCACAGTGGTTTGGAAGGGGATCTATAAGCTAAACTGAAAGCATATTTTCTGTAAATTCACATTATCTTTCTCAGTCATGTGAGAATGAAGTCTGACATTCTCAGTAAAACATGTACATCCAACAAGGACAGAGACTGTCAGTTGATTCCTTTGTGTTCTACTGCAGCCTCCTAGAGTGTTCTAAAGAACAACTAGAGCGCTAACAGTCCTACTTATTACAAAGGTATAGCACACCTGAAGCCATCGTGATGGGAATAAAGTGGTAACTCTTAATACATTTAATTTAAAAAGGAACAAAATTAGAGGGTATATTATGCCATGGAAAGTATTATTAGTGCTGCAGAAAGAAAAATTAGGGCACATTTTGAGTGACTTCTCAAATCCTCTTCTATTTCATTAAAAAAATTCTGACATGCAGACTGAAACATGCACTTTGAATACCAGCAGCAGACTTCCCTGGTGAGCAGTAGCTTTACTACTTTCTGACATGCAGTGTCCCATGATGGCCACCAGAGACAAAAGAGCCTAAATATAGCCCAAATATCACCCAGATGTAGCCCAAGTATAGCCCAATGACAGAATGTCCCAGAGTGTTCTAAAGAACAACTAGAGCGCTAACAGTCCTTCTTATGACAAAAGTATGGCACACTAGAAGCCATCTTGATTGGAATGAAGTGGTAAGTCTGAAAACATTTAATTTAAAAAGGAACAAAATGGGGGGTTCATTTTGCCATAGAAAGTATGATTAGTGCTTCAGAAAGAAAAATTAGGGATCATTTTGAGTGACTTCTCAAATCCTCTTCTATTTCATAAAAAAAATTCTGACATGCAGACTGAAACATGCACTTTGAATACCAGCAGCAGACTTCCCTGGTGAGCAGTAGCTTTACTACAGTGATCTAATGAGCAACTAGAGTGCTAACATTCGGAATTTATGGCAAATGTGTGACACATCTGAATGCCTTCTTGATGGAACCAAAGTAAACAAGCATTGAAAATGCAATAGATCTCGCCCTCGTTTAAGTTAAAGCCATTCTGTTTGTAATGAGGTGGCTTTTTAGCTTTGCTTTTATTAGTGTTTTTTAAACTTTCATGTAAATAACATGCATCTGTATGCATATATGTATATGTATGCATGCATTTATATTTGTATTTATATAGATATACAGATTATATATGTTTATATATGTATGTATATTTATATATATATATACATACACATACACATACATATATATAAATGCATATGCATATATATGCATATATATATGTGTATATGTGTGTGTGTAGAGAGAGGTAGAGAGGTAGAGGTGTAGAGGTAGAGAGGTAGAGGTAGAGAGGTAGCAGTAGAGAGGTAGAGACTAGTAGAGAGAGAAGTAGAGAGAGGTAGAGAGGTAGAGAGTAGAGAGTGAGTAATAGCGAGTAGAGAGTGAGTAGTAGAGAGTAGTAGAGAGCAGTAGAGAGAGTAGCAGAGAGTGAGTAGTAGAGTGAATAGTAGAGTGAGTAGTAGAGAGTAGTAGAGAGTGAGTAGTAGAGAGTGAGTAGTAGAGAGTAAGTAGTAAAGTGAGTAGTAGAGAGCAGTAGAGAGTGAGTAGTAGAGATTAGTAAAGAGTGAGTAGTAGAGAGTAGTAGAGAGTGAGTAGTAGAGAGTGAGTAGTAGAGGGTAGTAGAGAGTAAGTAGTAGAGAGTGAGTAGTAGAGAGTAGTAGAGAGTGAGTAGTAGAGTGAGTAGTAGAGAGTGAGTAGTAGAGAGAGAGTAGTAGAGAGTGAGTAGTAGAGAGTAGTAGAGAGTGAGAAGTAGAGAGTGAGAAGTAGAGAGTAGTAGAGAGTGAGTAGTAGAGAGAGAGTAGTAGAGAGTGAGTAGTAGAGAGTAGCAGATAGTGAGTAGTAGGGAGCGAGTAGTAGAGAGAGAGTAGTAGAGAGTAGTAGAGTAGTAGAGAATGAGTAGTAGAGAGTGAGTATTTGAGAGTAGTGGAGTAGGAGAGAGTAAGTAGTAGAGAGTAGTGGAGAATATTCCTAAGTTTGGTACAGCACCACTTGCACAATAAGTCCAATCAAATCACATCACTTAGAGTCCTTATTGAAGTGCTGAATCTTGGTGTATATTCAAATGCTTTTATTTTCCTTAAGTTTATGTACCACAGCCAGCCGAAAGGTTTCATTCTGTAGGGCGTTCTTATTTCCTTCAAGTTATGTCGGTATCCTGTTGTCATATAACTAGATATTTCTTCCAAATGTTAGACGAGACGTAAGTACATTCTTATTCAAAGTGACTAGGTATCAATTTTACCCACACAATTCAGGCAGGCTTGAGTAATTTATAGCATCCTCAAAGTCAGTCTTTCAAAAATTCCAAAGTATAGGACATGATAATCCAAATCCAAATGTTTCTCAAGAAAAGTCATTTTCAATCGTTCGGAATATCGGTGTTTGGGCAGATATGACCCAGGGACCCCCAGTATGCAAGGGGAATTAGTCCCCCATCTGCAAACGTGCCAGTGGCCTGCGTTGCAGAGAGATGTAAAAAGGGGCATAGCCTCATTACACCTCTGTGCAATGCAGCCCCCTGGCGAATACTGGAGGTTCCAGGTGGACTAGTTGGCCCCCAGGAACCCCTAGTATGCAAAAGGGAATTAGTTCCCCCTCTTCAAACATGCACGGGGGCTGCATTGCAGAGAGGTGTAAAAAAGGGTGTGGCCTCATTACACCTCTCTGCAATGCAGCCCCCTGGCGCATACTGGAGGCTCCCTGTGGGCTAGTTGGCCCCCAGGGACCCCCAGTATTCAAGGGGAATTAGTTCCCCCTCTGCAAACGTGGCAGGGGGCTGCGTTGCAGAGAGGTGTAACAAGGGGCATAGCCTCATTACACCTCTGCAATGCAGCCCCCTGGCGCATACTGGGGGTTCCAGGTGGGCTAGTTGGCCCCCAGGGGCCCTCAGTATGCAAGGGGAATTAGTTCCCCCTCTTCAAACATGCACGGGGGCTGCGTTGCAGAGAGGTGTAAAAAGGGGCGTGGCTTCATTACACCTCTCTGCAATGCAGTCCCCTGGCGCATACTGGAGATTCCTGGTGGGCTTTCAGGTCTTATATAGCTAGGAATTAGCATTAAAAAAAACTTTGAAATTCACTGAAAAAAACATAGGTTTCAGGCCTTATATAGTTAGGAATTAGCATTTAAAAAACCTATGAAATTCACTGAAAAAACCATAGGTTTCACACCAGTTATAGTTAGGAATTAGCATTTAAAAAAGCTATTAAATTCACTGAAAAAAACATAGGTTTGACACCAGTTATAGTTAGCTGGAAATTTTACTGACATAAAACCATTGAAATTCCCACGTTGTGACAGAGTGACACACCTCCTTTCAGTGTAATGTAAGCCTTGAAACACATATTCAAAAATAGAAACTAAAATTTTCAAATAATAGAGATACCCATACCAGTTACAAGAACCAATTCAGTAATACCACCATCTATATACACATCCACTCATTCAGCAACAGTTCTATATAGTCACTCATACATATACTCACTCATCATATGTAGTGATACACATATACATCCTGTTACACACCGACAGTCATCCAAAGTTACTCACACACATACTCACACATGCAAATAAACTATTGAACATCCATTTATTTGCATATACAGCTATACACACACTAGCACATTACTTCTAAGGAAACTTACACATACTTACTCTTTTAAACAATCACTTATAGAAACACATACTTATTTAAACAGGAACTCTTTCAATATCTCACTCTCACATATACTCACTCATATACATCAATACTCACATATACTAGATTAAAACATATGTAGTTACTCATAAAGACACTAGTGAGGCAGGCATTCACTCACTAACACACACATATACACACTCATCCACCCATACAGTACTGCACATATGCTGTCTTCAAAACACATAAAACAGTGAGTCAGTCACCAACCCATGCAGCCACTTATACACAAAGTGAAACACTGATATATATATTTAAATATTTAAAAATTACTCGCTAATATATGCATTCACTAAAATACACTTTATAAGCCAGTTAACCAATCAATATTTTATTAAAAATAAACATCCATTTACACACTTATTTAAACATGTATTCGTCCAGCAACCTTTACAAATACATATATAAAACATATTGATTTTTCAGAAAGACACACATTCACTGGATGGTGTCATCAGTGATGTCATGAGTGATGTCACTGACCATGTCATGAGTGATGTAATATGTGACGTCATCAGCAGTGCATTGCAGGCGCGCAAGATATAGTGAGTCCAACTAACTATAACGTGGGAATTTCAATGGTTTTATGTCAGTAAAATTTCCAGCTAACTATAACTGGTGTGAAACCTATGTTTTTTTCAGTGAATTTAATAGGTTTTTTAAATGCTAATTCCTAACTATAACTGGTGTGAAACCTATGGTTTAATTACCACCTACAGCAAGGAGGATAGAAAGATTAGGTCCATTATCAACAAAAATCAACAAATCAACAAAAATTGGCCTATAATTTTGAGTGATCATATACTCAATACTAGACTACCATCTTGCCCTACTGTAACCTTCAGACGAGCTAAAACCATGGGCAACTATCTGGATAAGGCAGCCCCCGAACTAAAAGCTAAAATTCTGTGGCTACGCCCCACTAGAGGATTCTATAAGTGCTCCAGTTGCCGAGCCTGTAAATTCGGAGTCACCACCACACATTACCATACCCCTTTCAGCACAGTTGCCAAGACCATCAATGGCAACTATACCTGCAAGACAGATCATGCTGTTTACGTTCTGACGTGCACCTGTGGGCTTAGATATGTGGGCAGCACTAAGCTCCAGGTGCACGTCCGAATTTTATAGCATTTGCGGGCCATCCTACACAGTGACCCGACTTATCCGGTCGCTCGACATTTCAAGCGGGTACACAATAAAGATCTGAATTGCCTTAGTTATTTCGTGATTGGGGCTGCACCATGTTTAAGAAGAGGAGGTGACCGTGAAACAGAGCTTAGAAAACTGGAATCTAGATTCATACTGGAACTCAATAGTCGTTGGCCCAACGGGCTTAACAATATTGAAGAAATGCACCATTTTTTGTAATCTTTCTGGTGTAGTTATCTATCTGAGTTGTCTGTACTAATCCAGTTTTCCTATACGTGTAGTATACGCACTCCTAGTTAGGTTTCCTATTAGGAGATTTATTGCGAGATACACACTCTACGGTATTGTTTTGACAAATAGTGATGTTCTGTTTGACTCATACTTATGTTGAGTCACGCTATGCACTTTATATGGTTATCTTTGAATATGCACCTTTTGCTACATTTAAACAGTATTATTCTAGGACTCAATGAAATAGTTTTTATTGGGTTTTTATACAATGATTTTGTATTGTACAGTAAATTAAATCAAATTTGATTGTAGAAATCGTAGATGTATATATTTGTGAATGCAACCAATTGTGTGTGTATATATAAAGATGTTCAGACATATATATATGTGTGTATATAGGCGTATATATTTAAGAATAATGTAGATAGTTTGTGGATATAGGTTTTTTGTAATATATTTTGGTTTTTTGTAATATGATGATATGTTTGCGTGTATATATATGAAATATGGTACTATTTATACATATTTTCATTTTTTAACTTTTTGATATAACTGTTTTACTACCTGGATTTCTTTAGAGAGCTTTGAATAGAATAATATTGTTTACCGAAGATTCTATACAATATGAAGGCATATTTAATTATTGAGTATCTCTGCTCTTATGGTAGTGTGGCTTGTTCCCGCGACTTTGCACTTTTTTATAACTCTTTTCACTTATGCACTTTTTTATTCAATTATTGCACTTTAACTTTCGCTGCTACAAGAGATATATGCATGTTTGCACAGACTATGACTTTACATTTCAGTTGAAACTTAATTTTGCAATATATGAATATATTTACATGGTATGATATTAGATCTGATGTTTATCAAATTTATTTGAGTTACTTTCTGGATTTAACCAGTAACTGCATTCCGTATTTTGCATTATCAGCAAATGAGAAATGTTATCAGCGACAGTATTTCTTCACTATTTATTGTTAATCACGTGATTATGGTGGACACCACTAGGGGGTGGTGTCAGTATCACTGCAAGTATAAAAAAAGCATTATTATTCCAAACATGTTGCAGCGTGAACAAGGGCTTTTTTGCTCGAAACGCGTCGCTGGTTCTGTTGAATAAAACATCTTTTGCTGACTTTGATGGTCCGGTTCTCATTTCTGCTGGCGTGGAGGCGGTGTCTGCGAGTGGAGAGCGAGCTGGGGAGGAACTCTTTTCATATATATATATATATATATATATATATATATATATTCACTGAAAATACCATAGGTTTCACGCATGTTATAGTTAGCTGGACATTTCACTTGTACAAAACCATTGAAATTCCTCTGTTATAGTTAGTTGTACTCACTATAAGTCGCGCGACCGCAATCCACTGCTAATGATGTTACATATTACATCATTCATGACATGGTCATTGACATCACTGATGACATCACTGATGACATCATCCAGTGAATGTGGTTTGGTTCCATATTTAAATAAGTATTATATATATAACAATCTGTATTGAAAACTGAGTGGATGTATAAGTGTCTGGATGGAGAATTTAGTAGCAATGTGTTGGACTGCCTAAGTGTCTAATTTAAAGTGTCTCACTAAATATATGGGATAGTGATTAAACTGTGTGAATATCTGTATCACTCTGTCTCTTGTTGTGTAAACTGCATAAAAGTTGGTTACTACCTATGTGAAACTCTATATTAGTTTTTAATTAGTAAAGTGAGTATTTGTATGGAAGAATGAATGTGTATGTGGTTGGGTGGGAGGTGTGTGACTGTCCAAAGATGTGTAAATAGTTGATTCAGTAGGTATATGAGGTTAAGACTGCATGTCTAGGTAATGCATAACCTGGGTATGGCCAGTGGCTTTGGTGAACGCCCATTGCAGAAAACAACTGAATTTTTCAAAATAGGCACAAGAGATAGAACAACCCATTGGCATACATTTATCCATGTAGTAGCGTCCCTGAAACACAAAGCCTAACAGACGCTGATCCTGTGGGTGTACCGGGAGCAACCGGAACGCTGACTCAATATCCGATTTAGCCATCAGCGCTCCGGGCCCCAGGCGATTCAACATGGCGACGGCCTCATCGAAGGATGCGTACCGCACCGAACAAATTCCTGGATCAATCGCATCGTTCACCGAAAGACCCCTTGGGGCCGACAGATTATGAATTAACCTAAACTCACCTGGGTCCTTCTTCGGGACTACTCCCAACGGTGAACAAACGAAATTAGGGACTGGCGGGTGCCTATATGGGCCAGCAACCCGGCCCCGGGCAACCTCTTTTGCAATCTTACTTTCCACCACTGCCGTATTCTGCTGCACCGACAGTTGGTTTTTACATAGTGATTCCCCCCGAAAATCCCCCGCCGGGATGTGGAAACCATACCAACCAACCATGGTCGACATTAGACCTGTTTGGTCCCTCCTCTACCCCCTGTATCACCATTCTTGGCTCTGCACGAACTCTCAGGGTGCGAAGAGTGTCCGCACCCTGCACACTCATGCCTGAACTTACATGTCCCTTGTGGCCTCGTGCACTTGCCTCTGTTAAAGTTCCAACAAACCCCTTTTTTACCTCCGTTCCCACCACTCCTTGGTTGGTGGTCACCATTGGCGCCTGCTCGAAAGGGCGCCGCCGAATGTTGGTGGGAGGGCGCCGACCCATTCCCGCCAAGCGAAGACGACTTGGTCGGGCCCGGCAGGAGCTGCTTCTGCCAAGAGATGGAGTCGAGACAATCCCACGTCAGAGATGAATCGTGCTCCTTGGCCTTACAAAACTTACTATCATAACCCAACCATTCATTGCCTTCATATGATTCATAGAAATCCATTATACGCGTCTGATAGCAGGCCAATTCGGTCAACACTTCGGGCCTACGTTCCCCCATGATAGCGGTAAACATCGCAAATGCCCTGGCCCAATTTGAGATCGTCTCATCCACCCTGAATACCGCCATTTTTGCACGCCACACATTCGGGTGCCACAAATCTTTCTGACTTTTAACATACTCCACCTCGTGGTGGTCAGTCAACAGAGAAAACATATTTACATATTTATCAGCCCAAATCAACTCTTTCGTGGCCAGCGGAATATGTTGGACCACCTTTTCCCTTCTTGAGGGTATCGCTCCCTCCCTCGCCATTGGCAATGGCTGCTTACCCGAATCCGTAGCTGGTCCCGCTGTCTTTCCAACGCCAGACGCCGGTCGTTCCGAGGGAACCTGTGGGGGGACAACAGGGAGATTTGCATTCGCAGCATCTCTCGATTGCCGCAACTGCTTCATTAGTAATCTGGCCTCTTCGGCCGTGTCTCCTGGTGCCGTAGCACCTTCGGTATTTTTGCCGAGCCATGCGGCTAACTGGGCGGCCAGCTCCGGAGGCATATCCTCCTCGTTAGTGGGCGTCACTACAACCGGAATCGGTTGGCCTGCGTCGGGGATCGGAACCGGGGTCTCCACTGGACTAACCGGGCTTGCCGGGGGTGACTCGGGAACTGGGGCCTCCCCCCCTGCCGCCCTGTTCCTGGCCCTTTTACCTCTCCCAGCGGGGACTACTCCCGGCAATGCTGGGCCGATTACCTTCTTCGGTCTGCCCGAGTTGTTCATTGCCGCCATCTGTTTTTTCATGCTCGCCATTTCCTTCATTAACATGCGGAGCATCTGGTCAGTCCCTGCCTTCTTTCCGGGCTTCTTGCCAGGCATCGTTGTCGGATATTCGATCCTTGTTGCGTACGAGGTCCTGGATCCGAGGTACGGAGTCGCTGAAAGAGAAAGACAAGAATTACAAGTTCTCAAAAATTGCTCCTTGTTCCGTCGAGGGCTCACGTGCAACGAGACGGTGCAGCTTCCAAGCACAGGAACAAGAGGATGCTTCTTTGGATTGTTGCTCCTTTTATTCCTCTTTGGGAGGGCGTGTACCCTCCTCTGGTACGCCGACGGGGCGTGGCCAACAGTGTAGGTGTCTAGGACAACCCTCCTTGGGCGGGAAAAAGGCGCGCCCCGGCTACGCCGCTTCGGGCATACCAGCCGAGACACGCCCCCCGCCCAAAATGGTCTCCCGGGGGGATCCGGGCCCCCTACCATACGTTCGGGGGGACCGAGTGGTCGCCCCTTTCCATTCAGTAGGTATATGAGGTTAAGACTGCATGTGCAAACAATTGTTTGGGTGAGTGAATCTCTTTGTGGGTGTGTTGATGAGTAAATATATTTCTCAATGATACATGTCCAACAATGTAGAAATATAAAAGGCACTATATGTTACAGTTGGAATATATAAATAAGTTGTTGTAAATGAATCTCGGTCCCTAGTATAAATTTCCCAATTCATGCCCTTTCATTTCCTTATATAGGCATAGAAATCATTACCATATGAGGCCTAAACCATACAGCCCAAATACGGCATGGATACTTGCACTAAGCTCCAAGAATTAACAACTTTTTCTTGGAAAAACCCTTCATCAGCAGCTCAGGACTTCCCCCTGCTTGAATATTAAGTTCTCCTAGAACTCCCGGCTTTTTCCAAGAAATGAGTCTTTGAATGACGTTATTAAGTCCAAACATGCTTCAAACTCGGCACCTTCAAAGTATAAATATGCCTTGATTTGCCTAATCAAACACACAGTGGTTTGGAGCAGATCGACTATCTACTTGCCCGACGCCCTGCAGCAGCAAGTGCTGAAGGAAGCCGACCCTCCAGCAGACGCACTGCGAGATTCTGTCATTTCTCTTGCTGAGAAATCCAGCTCCAGTGTTTCCAGGCTACCCTTACGGGTATCTGGGAAATCGAGTCCCGAGAACGAGATACAAGACCTCCTTCATTCTAGAGCCAATGGTACGGAGCTGATTAGACCTCATAGAGAATTATTGGAATCAGATTCCTGGCAGAGAACTCCGAGACTTAAACTCCTCCTCTTATACTCCCTCCCTCTTACCAGACTTAGGTTAGGTACACCGGGGTAGGCATAGTCTAGAAGCACCAGTTGAGTATTTTAGTCATCCTTTTATCACTGTATGTATTTTATGTATTTTATGTACTTTATACACGTAATGGCTTAGAAACCATATCAGGCTTTTACAGTACTACTTTATAACATTGTTCGTATTATATGCATTGTACTTCATAGTAAGCTTTACTATTGTAGCTGTTCATTTTCAATGCTTGAGAAAGAAGACTGTTCAATAAATACCTTTTTATTGAAAACGCCCGTCTCTCTATTTCTCTTGCACCTCTGATGAAACTAAGCATGCACGATTGACTGAGTGAAATAGTTATCTATTGTTTCCCCGACTCTAGAGATTTGATTTCTTATTCTTGGGAAACAAAGTTGTCATGTTTTATGCGGTTGTGAAGAAAACGAATCACTTCTTGTTTATTCGAGAAAGTTTCTAGTGACCTCTGAGCTAGCTGGCACTCACAATTAAGTCTAATATAACCGGTAGAGACCTAGTGGACCTCATTCGTACGTCTAAGCTACGGGATATAATATTCCAATGCACGGAGCCTATTGGGAATATAGGAACTACACTACATGGCGCCCAACGCTTGGTAAGGCGATAATTTAACGCTAGATACTAGAGTAACTCAGTCGTGCTTTTCACACAGACCCCTCTTTCCCGTAAAAACTCCAAAAGACGTCTGGAGTGGGTGAAAGGGCATAATATCCGCCAAAACTTAGTAGGATGAGAATCCTATGTATTAGTTTTTGGTTTAGTCAACGTTGAAGGATACAGTGTTCCAAAATATTGGGCACCTAATCTTTGTTCCCTTGAAAATTGCTCTGCAGAACTTTTAGTAAATAAAAATGTCAGAGAGTGACGACGAAAGGGAGAGAGCTAGAATAGCAGCTCAAGCAGTCTTAGATGACACAACTCTCCAACAAAATGACCGGGATGCTATATTCATCCCGGCAAATATAAGGAAAACCATAACTATAAAACTTATAGAAAATGGGGTATCATCAAGAGGTGGTAAAGTTATATTTGTGATAGAGGCACATGAATATCGGCAGAGAGAGGTATTCTATTCATGGATTACTTTTCCACAAGCAAATTCAGTAACACAGGAGTTCCACTACTACAAAATAGAGGAACCTCCAGCAGAATACGTTCCTTTTCAGGTCGCTGAAATCCCACTAACTTGGTCAGCTCTGGTTTAATGGCGCCCTAAAACATCAAAATCACATTACCAGGCTCGGTCCACTAGGTAGACCAGGAGCTACATGGCCGGTTCTAGCCAGCTATACACCACATCCTGACATTGAAGAAATGTCAGATAGAGAACTTTTAGCTCAGCTAAAACCATTAATAAAAATACATAGTCAATCGGTTCAATAAGTCATGAGGACATTAACAGTCCAAGAGAAGCACCACTCATACAGTGAGAAGTGTCCCCCGGGCTCCTCGCTAGTCCTTATATGAAGGTTTCACCAAGATAAAAATCTATAGTATTTCCAATGCTTGTTTATTTTTTCATTGTTTCAGTTCATCTTGTTGTATTCACAAGGAAAACATTGCTTCAAGAACAGTCTTTCAATTTCTACAAATGCACTCCTGTTAAATCCCAATGCATTTCGGCATAACGATGATGCCTTCTTCTAGGGGATGAATGTTCTATCAATGAAGAAAGGAAAACGAAGAAAGATGTAGGAAATGTCCTTCGTATGAAATAACATACAGTGCTATTATCAAGAAAAGAATATACCCGTGAAAAAATAATAATAAAAAAGGAGTGCCCTGTTGAAAGTGACTAATTGTGGAAAACAAAGAGCCAGAATCTAAATCAAAATGCCGGAGTGCGTGACTGACTATATATTTAAGAAGGGGTGAGTGATAAAGAAACGTGAACCCGAAAGGTTGCATAAGTGTGAGTACATGCGAATCCAACATGCGGGAGAAAAATGGGTCTGGGTAACAAACCAGTGATATCAAGAGATGCACAGGTGCCGGTTAATGGAAATCTTACCGTGGCGTGCACTGCAGGGATGCTTAAAGGTAACACGTTTGGTTGTCCGGTCGGAACGAGTGCTCTAACCCCGGAAGTATAAGAACTATACAAGGTTGCCATGGTGTTCGTGACGAGGGTGTGACGTGGTTAGAAGTTGGCAAACAGTAAAGAAGGACTACAAGGTGTACACAAAGGAGTGTGTGGGGTGTAATAAAAAACGGACTAATTGGTGCTGAAAAATGAAACTGTGGTAAATGCAAGTTCAAGTACTAGAGTCAGAAATGAACCTAATGAGAGAAGGAAAAAGAATGCTGATAACTAGACAGTGGAAATAAATAAAACGAGTGATTTAAAACCTAATACATAAGACGTATGTCGTGAAAAAAATAATTATAACTATGAAGTAATGACTACCACATGTAAAATAAATATGCAGAGCTATCCATTAATCGCAATCAGGAAAAACCCAGAAGGGGTTTATAAGTAACATATATATTCGACTCGGTCATTGAGTCCATGAGGTTTCATGCTTGATAATGTAAAAATCCAGTAATTTTCACGTTTTAAGAGCTCATTGTGATTGTCAATACCAGATTCTTTGGTAACAGTTTCCAATGCGCAAAAACGCAATTGGCTGATGCCATGTCCTGCTTCAAGAAAGTGTTGTGCTATGGTCGATTTCATTTGTTTGGTTCTTATGTTGGATTTATGTTCTGTAAGTCTTATTTTAAGTTTTCTCTCTGTTTGTCCAACATAAATTTTGCCACATGGGCACTTCAACATATAAACAACGTTGGCTGTATCGCATGTGGTTGTAGCTCTAATCTTGATTTGGTGCCCTTTCATGGGGTGACTTATAGTTGTGCCTTTAATGACACTGTTGCAGTGGTTGCAATTCCAACAGGGGTTGGGGCCTTTGAATATTGGGTTAGTCACTTTGGGATGTTTAATGAGTTCCCCCAAATTCTTAGATCGTGAATAGGCAGAGATAGGTTCCGTTTCAAAAATTTTGTTGAAATCTGGTTCCACTCTGAGTATACCCCAGTGTTTTTTGATGATTTGTTTGAATTTTTGACTGGTTGTGGAGTATTTAGAAACCACAGTAATAACATCAGGTTTCGGTGTGGTAGATATGTTCAGTAAATCATCTCTGGATTTTGTGGCACACCTTTGTTTGGCCTGCTCAAGGATTGGGTTAGGATACCCTCGGGCTTTGGAGCGTGATGTGATGATGTTAGCTTCTTCATGAAATCTTTCAGGATTGGAAGTTATTCTTTTGGCTCTGATGGGTTGACTGTATGGTAAATGATTTTTGAGAGGTTGTGGGTGAAAGCTCGAATAATGTACCTTGTTATTCCTGTCGGTTACTTTGCGGAACAAGCTTGTTTCAAATCCGGTATAGGTGTTAGTGATCTTGACGTCAAGGTAATTGATTGATTGTGGTTGAAGTTCATATGTAAATTGTAACCGTGAATCTATGGAGTTGAGTTGGATAAGTTTGTTGGTCAAAGTGTCCTTTGAGCCTTGCCACATGAGAAAAATATCGTCGATGAATCTGACGAACATTTTCAAATGATCTTTCCATACTGTTTTACTAAGAATGTGGTCCTGTTCAAACCTGTGCATGAACATATTCGCATAGGCAGGAGCTGCCGAATTGCCCATAGATGTTCCAGTTAGTTGTTGAAACCAGTCTTCCTTCCAAGTAAAGTAACTGTGGAGTAGGGTGAACTCTAATAACTCCATCAAAAAAAGTTTCATTTCTTGGTTTAAGTCTGTCCTCAGTAAACAATGTTCTGTGGCTTCTATTCCCATGGAGTGTGGAATGGATGTATACAGAGATGAAACATCTACTGTGCAAAGAATTATATTGCTAAAATCATCTATTTCCACGGTCTTGAGTTTGTTCAGGAAGTCAGTTGTGTCCCTTAGGAAAGTTGGTATGGCAGTGACAATGGGTTGAAAGTATTTGTCCAAAAATTTACCCACTGGGTCATGGATGCTTCCACATGTGGAGACTATGGGCCTGCAAGGAGGCGCTTGAAGATTCTTGTGTATTTTTGGCACTAGGAAAAATCTTGGGCTTTTAGGGTATTGTGTGGTAAGATATCTGGTGGTTTTAGAAGTTATAACATCATAATCCAGAGCCTTGAGGATGATTAAATCTAGAATTTCCTTGTACTCTCTGGTTGGATCACATGATAGTTTAAGATAAGTGTTGGTGTCCAGGAGATGGAGGGATGCCTGCCAACCAGCGATAAAAATTCTGCAACACACCCCATACCAGGGGAACACAAACAAAATTACCCCACAGACTATACAGTCAGTCATTGGCAAGTTAACCGCCAAAAGGGAACAAATTCCGTTTTGGCTATCACAAAACCTTACTCAAATAGAGGCAGTATTCCCCGATAGTACACCTCATAAAAAACACAGAATTCTGACAATCTGTTTACCAATGGGGATTGCACCGCATGTGGAGGACTGTGACACTTGGGGTACAGTCTTTGCTTCAATCTACACAAAAACACATGATGTACCATCCATGGTGGTAATACCAGACGTTCTGAGAGAAATTCAGAATGAATATGGCCCAGAACCAGCCATAAATCTAGGTATAAAATTACTGAAAGATTTCAAACAGGTCTCAGCTATATTATTAGCTAACATTAGAGGTCAAGCAGCATCTGTGGCAATCCGCCAGAAGTTAAAAGAAACAGATATAGCAGACCAACCTTATAAACTTGCCAGAATTATTGAAAAATCATATGAAGAATTAGGTAGAGATAGTTTGGGTGGAAAACCATTGAAGGCCCAACTAACTGAAAATCCTGAAAAAACATTTATTAAGAATAATCTCACTACTCCAAAGAAGAAGTGGGAGAGTAATAAACAAACTCTTCCGAGAGAAAAATATTCTTAACCCAGAGGAAGGTCTCCCCAACAAAGAGACAAGTCTCTCCAAAGGGAGCCCTCTGATATAATCTTAGGAATAGGGATAAATTGAAAAAACCTGATAGATATCAAGATAATGATACACGTCCCTCTCGATATTTTCAGACTTCCTCGCAGAAATCGGAAAGAGGACGGTCAGAATACAAGGAAGAAGGCGTCAAGTCCAAAGACAAGGAACCTGTTCAGCAAAGTAAAAAAGCTCAGTTTTCCAAAAAGAAGGTAGCAAGCATAAAAGTCTGACATGCCGAGGATCTTGAAGACACAACTCAAAAACGGGGAGTGGGGTCAAACAATGCTAGACAGCGCAGCAGAAGTAACCATAGTTCGCAAGATCCTGAAGGATCACCTGGAGACAATGAACTTGAATGATTGCATTCAGGTTGAAACTGCAGACACCAGGGTTAATATACCCCATAAGTTATATGAAGTAACACTCCGGATGGAGGGGGACATAACTAGAAAAATAAGAGCACTCTTTTGGGAGAAGCTCTCTAAGGGCTATGACATTCTTCTAGCTGAACAAGACTGCCCACCTAAATTTGTCAGGGAGGGACCACAAGGCAAATAGATAATTATGCCAGCCTTCTCTAATCACATTCCAATGCATAAAAAATATACTTATGCCAGAAAATGGGCAGTAGCCAAGGCTCCAGCATTATATAAAAATCACTCAGGTTGGGATGAGGATTCTCCTCACCGCAAAATCCAGTTAAAAAACCAGCCCACTGCACAAAGGCAGTACACAGTTAAGCAAGAAGCTAAAAAACAGATCAGGGAGATTTTAAATCAGCTTGAATACCAAGGGGTGAATGTGTTAGGGTAGTCCTCTCTCTATGACCATGCAGTCACATCACATGACCTACCTGGTAGGGGGTTAAAAGTTGCGCACACCCCTGTGTCCTTGCTTGGTTTCGATCTGGCATCTCCTGATTCTATTTTTGATTCCTTTCAAGCTCCTGGGATGTTACGGGTCTTCGAGTAATAAAAAGGTTTTTTTTATGTCGGAGTATAAAGACTTTTTCCCCTATTCACCTTTTCATTCCTGGAGACGACTTGTGGAGTGAGCTACTTCACTGTGTTTATTTGCTGGACACATTTGTCTGTCTTAAGAGGGACTAGAAGAACCTCCCCATTGGGACCCTCCTGCCATCAAGCATTGGTAAGAGTCGTGTTTGTCTTATATGTGGCGGCTTGGTCATAGACAGAGGGGAAACCTGGGGTGTCTAAAAGAGAGACTCAAACAAACACAGAAATTTTGCGTTCAGTCCAAACAGACATGTTAGCAAAAACTAAACTAGACACACGCGAAAACGTGCGCAACCTTGTAACTCGAATCATCCCAGGAAGATGCGGATTCACGTACCTAACCTTTAATGAAGGAGAAATGGTACCAATAGCTTACAAATCACACTTGTACACACAAGCAGAAAAGAAGTTCACTTCTACAGAGAAAGTTCTGACAGCGGTTCAAACTGCTGTAGCAAAAAAAAGAGCTCTCGCGCAGGGTAAACGCATAATGATCGTTACACCTGTACCTGCCTTAGAGGCAGTGACAAGAGCAAGCATTCCTAATTCGAAAGCTCTACATCTGAGATAGATACAATGGGTTAACTCTCTTGCTGCAACAGACGTTCAATACTTTTTTGACCCTACTCTAAAGACACAAGAATTTCTCCAATATGAACACGAATGTCCTCTGCCGATCGAAATTCTTCCTCTTGAATAGTATGGATGTTTACCCCCAATTACGGCCCAAGCCCGCAATTGGGGGTAAACAAGCCTATAGTGCTGCGTGCCCGATTGTTAAAGGTCGCTGGCGCGAAAGCAAATTTAGACCTATGGTCACAAAAACTCAATCGCTCGGAGACTGTACAGCTCAGCGAGCGAACTACAGGCTTTCAAGTGGGCGCTTGAAAATACCGATCACGAATTCCCCACACTCATAGTGTGCGATTCGTATTAGTGAGCCCAATCTTACAATGAGTATCTGCATAACTGGGTTCAAAACGGATTCAAAGAAGCTAAAGGTGGCACAATCAAGCATAAGTTGCTTTGGGAACAAGTAGTTCTTTTGCAGAAAGAACTACAAAAGACTCATGTGATACATACACTGAGTCATCAGCGTGATGGCGTTCATGTGGCAGGGAATTCATTGGCTGATGAAGCCGCGAAGGCAGCTGTGCAAACTGCTTCCCTAGCTGCTATCACCCGGTCAAAAACAAAAATAGACGGCGAAATAATGCAAGCTATCACTGCTTCAATCAAAGACAGTGGTAAGACACTCCCGAAAGGCTTTCCAGTAAAATACTCATATATAACTGATGCAAACAATGTTCCTTTTCCTTGAATCCCTGGAGTGGGGGATAGGGCAATACCAAACATGGAACACAGGTTAGGACTAATCATTGCAGCACATGAAGGGCTTGCTTCTGCATACGCAGGTGTTTCCGCCACGGTGTCATTATTAAAACAGAGATACTGGTGGCCACGCATGAGGAAATAAACTAGAGACTATGTACTGGAATGTGAAATCTGCCAGAAAATGAAAGTCTCTACAATGAAACGTCCTGCACAAACGCCCCTTTTGATTTCAGATAAACCACTAGCGTGTGTTTATCTGGACCACTGTGGTCCTTTAACATGGGATGGCAACTATAAATATATCATGGTCGCAGTGGATTCCTGCACAAGATTTATTTGGTTATGGCCCCAGTGCTCGGCTGACGCCAGAACGGTTATAAAGGATTTGCGAGTCTTTATCGGCACATACGCAATAGGCACGCTACATTCTGAACAGGGTCCTGCGTTTAGCTTTCGAGCTTACAAAGAGGCCATGGTTAGTTTGGGCGTTGCATTGCGGTATTCTAGTACCTTCCATCCTGAGAGTAATGCGGTGGAAAGAAAAAACTGTGACATAAAGCAATCCATAACAGCAAAGGTATTAGGTTCGGGTGATGGGTGGGTCAAACATCTACTAAGTGTCCAACGTAGTCTTAACAATCTGCCAAGAAATTCTCTGGGGGGAATCACTCCTTATGAGCTACTCTTTGGTACTAGAATGATGATCGAGGATCTCAATTGTCGGACTTCAGTGGTAAAACAGAAACCCTTTGATGTCAAAGATCGTTTTGCTGTCTTACAGGACTTAATTGAAACAAGAAGAAATCTGAGTATCACAACACAAAAGCCAACAGCCACTGAAGATAAACCACCTGTCCCAGCAAGACCTGTCGGGATTCCAAAGATTGGGGATTTAGTCAGGGAAAAGATAGCGATGAAGAAGGAATTTGGGCCTTCTTATAGAAAAGCAGAACCTGTCTTAGCAATCCGAGGAACAAGATCAGTAGTACTACCGCCCCTTGCAGGTAAAAAGGAGAACAGAGTTGTGTCCATTGACCTGGTAAAACCACAACATGTGGCCAAAAATAAGTAGTAGGCCAAGTGGACTCCGAAGATGTAGCAGACAGCCAAATCTTGCTACAATCCAAGAGGTTCAAACTGAAAGACTTATCACCTTTGATAAACCTGCTGTAAGAAAAGAAGGACTATGCAACAAAGCAATGGAACTCGTGCCTCTTGAGACCCAAATATCTGTTCGACCAGAAA
Organism: Lissotriton vulgaris; assembly: GCF_964263255.1. Classification (NCBI taxonomy): domain Eukaryota; kingdom Metazoa; phylum Chordata; class Amphibia; order Caudata; family Salamandridae; genus Lissotriton; species Lissotriton vulgaris. The sequence continues at coordinate 555,586,035 of NC_141694.1, forward strand.
CACCAGTCTACAATAATGTAGCACCTGAATACACTAACATGACAAAGGAGAAATCAGTTCCAGCAATTTCAACAAATTCCGATGCCATTCAAACAATTCACAGAACTGCATCTGGATATTTCATCAACTTTGATAACTTTTCTGAGGATCCAAGTGAACCTGAAGATACAACAAAAAAGAAATCTCTCAAAGAAAAAACGACATAACTTTTTCATGAACTTAAAAAAATATATCTGGTTTCACCATGGACTGAATTTTGGATTGGTTTTGGTGCATTTTTCCTCCTGCTCTGGCTAATATTGGTTTTAGGCCTGGGACAAATGATAGATGGAAAATACAGTACAATGGACACACCAAGTCAGAAAATCAACTTGGTCCTAAAACCACACAAATCATCACATGCTGAAAAAAGAGAACTGTAATCAGTAAACATCAGAGCCATCCCTATACCAGGAGGGCTAGTTTGGGATAGAACTGTTTATGATATCTATGGCCCGGTAGAGATGCTGAGGATTCCACATCAGTACAAGGTTTCTGTGAATGACTTTGTAACACCCAGCAGATTCTCTGATGATTGGGACTTTGAGACAATTAATAATATGATGTCAGATTTAGAAATGTCTGCGAAATATACTAAACATGACTATTTAGAAGGGTCATCAGACTATGAACAAAGGTATTGTTTTAACCATTTTGGTCATCATTATTTGCACAAATCTGCAAGACGAGAAATGTTTTTATGTATAATCAATGGGAACATTGTCCAACACCTCAAAAAGGCAGCTCTAAAACGTTTTATGAAATGTTTCCCTACTTCTCAGGGTTTAATGTCACAGATCCAGAAACGTTTTATTTCAAAAATGTAAATAAGACAGGATTGAAAACAATGTTGACTAATACCAAACAAATTTATTCTGTATACTTTTATGCTAAGTTGTCCACATTGGGTTACGACTTCTGGAAAGACAACATCGAGACAAAAACTGTCTGGGGCACAAAATAATAGCAGGTGCAAGGTCTGGAAGCTTTATTCAGAGTCTGCATTATACCTGAACAAATAATGTTTTTAAATGACACTGTGCAACAAACCTCTTGTCTTGGCATAGCAAAAATAAAATATTTAAATAAACCGTCTATACCAAAGCCCATACCTGAAAATAACAAAACTACAGAAGGGGAGATAGACATACAATATGTTTTCAAATTGAATAGTTCTAGTCCTAATTGGAAAAAATGGTTAATCTGGCCCACAGACACCAATAACTGTCAAGATAGATTCCTGAACAAAACACAGGGTTTAATTCTTAACAGGCCAGATCCAAGATACTCCCAGAGACAAGATCCAGGGATAATAACAACATATAGTGTAGGGAAACTATGCCTTGAATGGCTGAAAACATCTACACTTCCAGAAATTAAAAAACAACACTTGACTTCACTTAAAGAAAGCAATTAGAAACTGCAGAAAGAATACGAGAAATTGATCATATTAACTTGGAGAAAGCTCTCTCTGTAGTGGACAATGGGTTAACTACTCTGTCCTCCAGAATATATTCATTGGACAGCATTGCATCCTCTGCAATTGACATAATGGAACAAGACTTGCTAATGTTACAACATGGCCAGTCTCAATTACGTTCTATAATGCAGCTAGGCTGGACATTGCAAAATCTGCATTCAGGCTACGTGCCATGGAGGCTTATCAACACAACGTCATTGTTTACTGGGTTTAACCTTACAGATACACAAATCTCTATGGCACGAAGAGGAGCAGACTATACGGTGCTGAGCATTGAAAAACTGGAAAGATTACCATTCACAGTTTCTGAGAAACCTGTAATAGAATGGATAATTCATGGCACCATCATGATTCCAGTGACGATTTTCCAATTTCAGTATTGTGTACAGCATATACCAGAAGGCCTGTATGAAAGGTTGGGTAAAGAATGCATTAAGTCAACATGGACCTTACCATATACACACAGTTGTTGGAATAAGGGAAAAGAAGTATTCCTTAGTGGGAAAAATTGTAAAAATTCACTGAGTGGTACACTTCTGTGCCAGGGTATTAATTTACACGGAGCCTGCGATGGTTCTGTGAATAACCTTCCATGCCACCTGCACGGTACTCCCTCCACACTGATAGCACCCGTTTTCAGCAGCTATCCAATGGCAGTTACATTATATTAAATGATCACAGCTGCTGTGGCATGGTGCCAAGAAAAGTTTATCTGGTTACTGTGTCGTCCATGGTCACTTGTTGTATGCAAGTATTGTATCCAGCTCGCAAGTCAGACAGTCAGACGGCAATATGGCCTTCATTGAATATCTCTTCTATACGGATTGATACTTTAAGCAGACTAAAGTCTATTCTTTTGCAAAAATCTGTGCCACTGACATCATCAAAAGAAACGTATGATCTGCAAGTTGCAAGGACATCTTCAGAGATACATGCATTATTATGAACAAACAGCCCTGTACATTTCTCAGAAATGTTAAGTCAAATCTTAAACATGTCTAATACCAGTCGCATCGCACATTATTTTCGGGACTGTTAGCACCATTTGAAGCAGACCTCTGCATTTTCCCAAATTTCGTGCACTCTGTGTTCGGCGGCCTGCCTCTCATCTTGGGACTCATAGCAGGAATACTATTTTTATTTCTTCTACTCCGATATGGCAAGTCCAGTAACCGGCGATGCCCAGAACCTCATGGAACAGACGGTCCGTGCCCAGAGGTATCGTGAGAGGATAACACAGATTCTCGGCTTGGCTCGTTTAAAGAGATCTGAATACGACATGGCTTCTCTCGTTCAGACCAATCTGGCAAGATTGCATCTTACCTGTTCTACGATGCCTGCTTTGCGGAGAGGAATGCGTGTTAAACATTTGTCCTACACTTCCATCAGTCCTGCCATCGGATGTCTACGCGTTGCTAGGTCCTGTAACAGCTCATGCATTGTGTTGCCCCCAACGGCTACAGATCCTGATGACGGCATTCATTGAGATCTCACCAGTAAGTCTAACTGAGGGTGAGGTACGAAAAACATCAGGCACACATGTACCATCTGATTTGACCATTGCTAACGCGGCAACAAGCGCTGACGGCAATGCTTCTCATCTATGCACATTTGATCTGCTGGATCAAGTGGTTCCACTTTCACCTACTGTGGTAGACGATTTCTTTGCCAGCCTAGACGACTTGATGCTTTTTCCTGACACAGAGAATAACTTTTGAGTCATGCACACAGTGTTATCTGAACTCTGATATTCGGCGTTCATTTTTTCAAAACAATGACTTCTAACATTTGGAACTATATTTCCACAACAAAGTTGTAGTTTTTCTCTCTTTCCAAAACATTGAACTTTTGGCACAGACTAATCTGCTTAAAGTAGAACTATTCCTAGAGAACAAGTCATCTTTGAAAACTGAATAAAATAATTATTTAGGCCTCATCCCTATTACTAGAAAGATTGCTATGACATGTTATGTTATGAAATGATCTTGACTTTTCTTCTGTATTTAAGAAACGTTATCATAAATGTAATCTCATGATTCTTTTCAAATTGCATAAATTAGACTTAAGACTGTATGCTTAGAAATTCTTCCCTTACGTATATTGTGTACTGTAAAAAATGCTAAAAATATTTTTTCTACATAATCAGTTCAAATGCATATTCTTTGTATTGGGGTGGGATTGTAAACACTAGCTTTAGATATGTTCAGTGCTTGCTAGGTTAGCTTTATTGAACTTAATATCCGTGGAGTGGGTGTTGTAAATGAATCTCGGACCCTAGTATAAATTTCCCGATTCATGCCCTTATATAGGTTTACTTTATCATTACCATATTTGCCTAAACCATACATCCCAAATACGGCATGGATACTTCCACTAAGCTCTAAGAATTAACAACGTTTTCTTGGAAAAACCCGTCTTCAGTAGCTCGGGACTTCCCCCTGCTTGAATATTAAGTTCTCCTAGAACTCCCGGCGTTTTCCAAGAAATGAGCCTTTGAATGACGTTATTAAGTCCAAACATGCGTCAAATTCGTCACCTTCAAAGTATAAATATGCCTTGATTTGCCTAAACAAACACACGGTGGTTTGGAGCAGATCGACCATCTACTTGACCGACGCCCTGCAGCAGCAAGTGCCGAAGGAAGCCGACCCTCCAGCAGACGCACTGCAAGACTCTCTCATTTCTCCTGCTGAGAAATCCAGCTCCAGTGTTTCCAGGCTACCCTTGCGTTTATCTGGGAAATCGAGTCCCGAGAACGAGATACAAGACCTCCTTAATTATAGAGCCAAAGGTATGGAGCTGATTAGACCTCTTAGAGAATTATTGGAATCAGATTCCTGGCAGCGAGCTCCTAGACTTAAACTCCTCCTCTTATACTCCCTCCCTCTTACCAAACTTAGGTTAGGTACACCGGGGTAGGCATATTCTGGAAGCACCAGTTGAGTATTTTAGTCATCCTTTTATCACTGTATGTATTTTATGTATTTTATGTATTTTAAAAATGTTATGCACTTTATGGCTTAGAAACCATATCATGCTTTTACAGTTCTACTTTATAATACTGTTCGTATTATATGCATTGTACTTCATAGTAAGCTTTACTATTGTAGCAGTTCATTTTCAATGCTTGAGAAAGAAGACTGTTCAATAAATACCTTTTTATTGAAAATGCCCATCTCTCTATTTCTCTTGCACCTCTGGTGAAACTAAACATGCACGATTGACTGAGTGAAATAGTTATCTATTGTTTCCGCGACTCTAGATATTTGATTTCTTATTCTTGGGAAACAAAGTTGTCATGTTTTATGCGGTTGTCAGAAACGAATCCATTCTTGTTTATTCAAAAACGTTTCTAGTGACCTCTGAGCTAGCTGGCACTCACAATTAAGTCTGATAGAACCGGTAGAGACCTAGTAGACCTCAGTCCTACGTCTAAGCTACAGGATATATTATTGCAATGCGCAGAGCCTATTGGGAATATAGGAACTACACTACAAAGTATACATAAGAATCAGTGATTGTCTGAGGGACTGTATGGAAAATTGTATACTTGTAATAGTGCTTTTATAATACACTAAGTATGAGTTATTTTCTATATCAATAAATAAAGTTATGTTTGTATAAGTGTGTAGCTGAAAAAATATAAGTATGATCAATTATTTACATAAGTGAGGAGGATGACTGCATAAGTGAATAGGATGTGTGCTGAATGGGTTTTAGAAACTTGTATTGTGTGGTTTCAAAAATGGTAGTTTATTTTTTATAGTGAGTGATGAAAGGTTATACTAGTGTATGATGAAGTGTATCAGATTGGCACATGGATGATGTCATCAGTGATGTCATTTGAGATGTCATCAGTGATGTCATCAGTGATGTCACGGACCATGTCATGAATGATGTAATATGTGACATCATCAGCAGTGGATTGCGGGCGCGCAAGTTATAGTTAGTACAACTAACAATAACAGAGAAATTTCAATGGTTTTGTACGCGGGAAATGTCCAGCTGACTAAAACGTCCCAGAAACCTATGTTTTTTCAGTGAAATTCTAAGGTTTTTTAAATGCTAATTCCTAACTATAACATACCTGAAACCTATAGTTTTTTCAGTGAATTTCAAAGGTTTTTTAAATGCTTATTCTTAACTATAACATGTCTGAAACCTATGGTTTTTTCAATAAATTTCAAAGATTTTTTCAATTACAATTTTTAAATGTATTAATTGTGATATTTATTTTTTGATACTGATTTACTACATTTTTTCAAACTATTTATTTTTAGATATTTTCTTTTTAAATTACATTACATATTTTTAATATCAATTGAAAAAAAGTTTTAAAAAACATTGAAATCCTATTTTTTTATATATAATATTAGTTTCCTTATTGTTATTTTTCTTTTTTTTCAAATAATTTTTGGGAGTCGCTCAACCAAAGGTACCTTTCTCGATCACTGTGCGGAACTGATCCGCCATTATAGGATTGTTTGGTAGGATCCGCGTAGGGTATGCGGTGGGTGCGTATTTTCCTGCACGATTGCTATGCGATCTGTATGCGATTCTAAACGCATTTTCAACATATACGTATTACATAACACGAAGCTCGCGCGCTTCCACGTGACGTCACATACGTGTTCGACGCGATGGGTGCTCGACTCTCGTGAAATATTATATAGCCTAAAAAGATATATATAAGTATTTAATATAAATATTAAGGCAAGACATTATCTGAGCTAATCATAAAAAAATATTATTTTAGTTTTAATAAACTTATATTACTGCGCCTAAATAAACCTATATTACTATATTGAATGCAATTTCGGAAAGTCGCACTGGGTGCGTGCTGCCTTTGCGCACCCTACGCTGACCCCATGTGAGAAGAAAAAAATGTATTTGATTGGTTCATAACACTTCCTATTTGAACTATTAAAGGACCCCACCCATTTCAATCATTCTTGTTAGACCTTCTTTGGAGCAACAACTCTACTGAGAAGAACCTGATTTTTTGGTGATTGCACACCTGATTTTGATTTTCATTAAAAAACAATGGCTGCTGCACAGCAAGAATCATATGATTCTAAAAATTCCAATAATGAAGGATTTCTACCAGAACCTACATGCCCTAAGAGATATACTTCCATTGTCTGGAAATTTTTTACATTTCCTGTAGGGAAGAAGAAAGTGCACCCCACCAAGGTCACTTGCAAAATCTGCAAAGCTGTACTCTCACATGGAGATCCTCATAAGAAGAATTCTTGCGGGACCGCAAGTATGCTAAAACATTTAAAATCTCTACACCCCGTTAACCTGGCACACGAGGAGGGTAGAAGACTCCGGGAGAACCCACCACCACCATTGGCAGTACCAAGCACTTTTGGGGATGTCTCCATCGAACCAACATCTGGACATACATCCCCAATTCGCTAATGCAAAGATACACTGCATTAAGGGTAATAGATTGCTCTGCAATGGAGAGCAGTCTGTGGATTTGGTTTGCCGAGCATTAAACAACCATCAGTGCTAGAGTTTTTGTGGATTTTTTTGCCCTGAAGTTCATTGTTTTGTTGCTCCAGTTATTAAAAAATCATTCAGAAAGACACAAGAAAAATATAAAAGAAAAAAAACAAAAAAAAAGTTATTTTCAGAGCTAACTTCTCTGGTTAAAAATAGAGCTATATTTGTATGACAGTGTGTGAAAGTTTAGATGAATGTATGCATAGTGTATAATTGACTGAAAGAATGCATTAGGAGTGTATGGTGAATGTGTGAGTGCAGAACTATAAGGGAGTGCTGCAGCATGACACTGTACCCTCTTTAGCTGCAGTGTGCTGTGGTACTTCTGAAGCACAGGGATGCAACATGTGTACATAAATATGTTGCAAGTCTATGCTTCCCTGTGCACTGCTGCTTAAACTGCAGCCATGTGGTGACACAGATACCGTTGCACCATGGTGCAAGTATATCTGTGTCGTGTTAAGTTTGTTTTTCTGCAGGAAGAGACACCTTCCTGCACAAAAACAATCAGTGAAGGCAATTTTCTCCTTCAATGTATGATGTGCATTTTAGCGTACATTGAAAGAGAAAAAATTAGGAGAAATGAAAATAATTCTCCTTCTTGTGCCTTGCTACAACAATTGGAGGATGGTGCAGCATTCACACACAATTCCAGACTTATGATTTCTGATAAATCTGGAGATGTGTCTTGTTCTATGAATGTTCTGTGCAAACACACACAGCAACACCTATAGAACGTCCTTTCAACGCAAAGTGGTATGTATGATGAGGTCGTATTTACATGGAGAAGAAAAGGTACACAGACTGCCTTTTCCTCTCATTGTAAATATGAATGAGTGTCTTGTGCTATAACTATGTTACAAAAAGTGACATATTGTTTGCACAGGGTATTTCTAAATTTGCACCATAAGTGCTTAGGAATTAGCAGACTGTTACAATAAGAACATATTGCTAGTTAATTGTATAAAAAATTGCGTGAGAGTAACATGAGGTAAGCACAGAGTTTGAAATGATTGCGCTCCTTCAATACGTACAATAGGAAATATTATGAACCAAACAAATCTTTTTTTCAGATCACACAATATCCTATGACAGTGAGATTCCAAAACTACATAGGTATAAATCTGCTTGCATAGTATATAAAGAAATGAATTTGTACTAGGGATAATGGGTAGGCCAATCCTTAACTATATGAGTAATAGGTAGAATACTTTCAGTACTGTAAAGAGAGAACAAGATACATTTATAAGTACTTAGGTTATGGCAAAGTGATAGGACATGTTTATAGATTAGTTAAGGGAAGGGATGGGTCTTGATGTGACATGTGCAAACACACTCTGTGATGTGTTTTAAGTTAAGGAATGTGGCCATTTTAATCCTGAAAGTCCCTGGGCCCTACTAGCCAAGGTGCTCTGAAGCCATGTCCTAATTTATACCTCTCTGCAATGCAACTCTCTAGCACTGTCTGCACATTTCTGGTGGGTTGGTTGACCCTCATTAACACTCAGTATTCATGTTAACTTTATCCTCCAACTTAAAACGCCAACACGCATCTTTCCATGCATATCTACCCATCCATCTCCCCTTTCTTTACCTGTGTGCAAACACAGGCCATTGTGCATTTACTACTTAGTTAAACTTACCTTCAAAGTAATAGAAATAAAAACGCTACACATTTTTTTCAGGTATTTGTTATAATGTAAATTTCTAAAAATGTCATTTTAGAATTAGGATCTGTGAAAGAAAAGAAAAAATAAAGTTATAATATATAAAAATATATTTTTTACAACACAGCATAATTTTAACATTTTACAAGTTATTTACTTTGCCTTTTTTGCTGTTCTCAGAATATATGGAATTTCACTAGAAACAGTTATTTCAATCGTACTCATCACATAACAGCGGGCAAAAAAAAACAATCAATAAGATTGTTTAAAAAATAAAATACATCTTCAATAACATACCATATAATACAAATCACACAAATATAAAATGCTTACTCCAACAAAAAATTCTTACTTGAATTTATATACACTGTCAATGTTGTTTAAAAATATACGCTGAGAGAATGTGCAAGAAAAAGCCCGTAATTCAAAGATACACCTTTCCTCTAGGCCAAATGGTATTACTGTAATCCATTATATTGAAATTGTCCAGTAGTAATCATATTAATACATATTAATAAATTCCTCAGAGGCCAAATTATGTTTCTAAAACTTTGGCTTTAAAAATATTAAGTAGGAATTTGGTAATTTTTTAGGCAAACGTTGTTTAAAATCCAATTGAACATGATTACAATGTGTCCATCCTTTATAACATTTTAAAAAGGTAGTGTAATGTCTAGATGTTGTGGAAGGACCATCATGGAAAATAATTGCTACTGCTACAAAAGTTCTTCCTGATATTGATACTTGAGTTGCTGCAAAATGTTTTATTAAAGTTTTTGATTGTCTTCCACCAGCTGGACAACAATGCTTTGTCTTAATTGGTGGCCGCCAGAATAATTTTCAGCAATTTTCATATATATTGTTCCAGGAACTATGTTTTCTTTTAGAAACAAATTGGAAAGTAATCGTGTCTGCAAAGCTTGTTTGCCATGTTCTGTCAGTACTTCAATTCTTAAATCTTGAAGAATAGTTCCATATTCAACATCATTTGCCTGTCGCATATTTGTAATGAGTTCTTTGCATTCAAAATATTCAAAATATGACCTAATATTAACATTTCCAATGCTACCCAAAGACTTTCTGGTGTCTTCATGTGCAAGTGTTTTAAATACTGGTTGTCCTTTTACGGGAGTAAGTTGCAGTAGATCTCAAAAACTATTACATGTTTTCCTCTAAATAAGACATCATACTCTGTTTTAAGAATTTGCCGCATTCTTGAATGCTCAAAAGCAAGCATTAAGGGAATGATTCCATGTTCGGAGCCCTGTCGTCCACATCAGAATGTGCTGGCCGGATTCCTTTCTGACCTAGCAATTCTGATGGGCTCGGTCGGACTGGAATCCAACTCGGATTTCCGGATCGCTTACGACGTCTGCCATCCGGAAATCCTTCAGTACTCCCCTGGTCGCCTCTTTACGACGGAGCGAGTACGATGGCAGTTTTTCACTGCCTTTTTGTGCCGGTGTTCCAGGCACAAAAAGGCAGTCGGACACTGTCTCTGGGGGCCCCCAGCAGGGACTCATATTGGGTGTGGAGAACATTTTTCTTGCAATTTCGCCATTGATTGTCACGGGCCCGGCTGGGTCGGAATTATCACCAGCTGTGCGACCTACTAGTCTCAATACAGCCTTATTAGGCCTGAGGATTCCCAATAGCGATAATACACGTGTCGGCTGGCTGTTTGACACAATAAAGGACTCCAACGGACTACTCTCCCTCTGGGGATTCCTAGATTTCTTCTGTCGCTTTGTCTTTTTGTACTGAATCGTGTTTTGTTACTTAACAAATGTTTCACTGTTTTGAGTGCATTGGGTAACCCCGTTTTAACATACAAAAACTCACTTGGGAATAATTGTAGCCCACTGGGGCAGAAAAGTGATATAAAGTATACAAACGTTCAGGCACTATGCACTTTATGATTCAATGCAGACAGCAATGTCGAGTTAATTTAATTTAATCAATGAACTTGTATTAAACTGTGATGTTCACATTTATGAAAGTGTAATTTCCTGCACTTCACATGGATAAACATGTAATGGTCTAGGGTCATTTTAAGATGGCTGCCAAGTTCGGATGACATTACTTGGTTTGGGGACATGTAGTCCTACTTTTATTTTTATGTTTATTGAGCACTTTAAAGTTTCACAGTGAACAAACTAAAAATTACCCATGACTAAGGTGCGGCTGCACTGAAACGCGTCGGGTCTTCATTTGTCATTTCTGTTAAATAAAAAACACGCTTATGAATCTGGGCTCAGTTGGCTTTCTTGGAGAAAACAGAAGCTGGAGTAAGGATTATTGGGGATCGCCCCCCCGCTTGAGCCCGCCACCATCCAAGTGGCCAGGAGATCGGGGAACTTTGTGCATATATATATAACTTTGGGGGTAACCTTTATTTGGCAGACCAACAGCAATGGTGAATGCATTTCGGCATATTCAGCCTTCATCAGCGCCAGCAGTCTTTGTATGGTGAGCAGGTCATCCTCACTTTTAAATGTCCCGATACAAACTGATGCAATGTAATCAGCTCTGCCCCCTTGTTCACTTGTAGCAGATCACCGTATGCCTGTAAACTGCGAGTCCAAGAATACTGTTGGTAAACCATGTAGGTATCGCAAGGGAAGTCAAAGGACTTTGCGAGATGCGGGGCTTTCCGATGTAAGCCTCACCACATTTCCTGCATGTGTGAATGTCAAAATTAGGCGCCCCCTCAGGTCCCCAACCGCATCAACCCCCAGAGCAGGATTCCACTCAGCGGGGGCAGAAATTGAAATCCATGTCGCCCGACGAGGAGTCAATGCCTCCTACACCACCTCCATTCCTCCCGACTCCGGGGGTGGGCACTGGCAATCCACAATCATGGAACAAAAAGCAATTCGCCGCAGCAGAGTCTCCCCGGAAAAGCCAGGCCAATTGAAAATGCGGGGTCCTCTCAAGCGCATCTCCGGTCACCGCGCTGAAATATCAAACCAAACTCCTCCAAGGAAGAGAAGAAGCCACAGCAGGGGAAACATTGGGGAAAACCTTTATTTGGCAGACCAACAGCAATAGCGAATGCATTTCGGCATATTCAGCCTTTCTCAGCGCCAGCAGTCTTTGTGTGGTGAGCAGGTCATCCTCACTTTTAAATGTCCCACCACAAACTGATGCAATGTAATCAGCTCCGTCCCTTTGCTCACCTGTAGCACATCACTGTATGCCTGTAAACTGCACGACCCAGAATACTGTTGGTAAACCAGGTAGGTATTGCAAGGGAAGTCGAAGGACTTTGCGAGATGCGGGGCATTCCGATGTAATATATGTATATCAACAATTACTTTGCTTGAATATTATATTAAAAGTAACATATTAAATACAATTTATAGTGTTAGCTAGATTTAAAAAAAATATTAACTTATATTAATAATATAGTAATCTTTTTACATTTTTAAAAAAAATGTTATAAATAAAATGAATTAAAACATTATTTATATTTAAAACATTATTTATACATAAAATATTTGTTAATTACAAAATATAGTAAAAACCAATTACTTTACAAATGATATACAAATTGCTAGAACAAAATTAGAAAAATAATAGCGATAAAAAAATCTACACTGAATATTAAAAATCAGTTGTAATCAGCAGTAGGGAATGCATTGGACTTCGGAGGTGTTATATTTGCTATTCCCGCTCCAGTGCAAGCAACCGTAGGGGATGCATTGGATTTCCATGGGGTTACATTTACTATTCCCACTCCAGTCTGAGTAACAGTGGTAACGATGTTGGACCTCAGATGGGTTAGATTTAGTATTCCCAATCCAGTCTGAAGAACAGTAGGGAAAGTGTTGGATTTCAGAGGGATAACATCAGGGTAAGTAACAATAGGGAAAGTGTAAGACTTTGAACAAATTAGATATAACAATAAAGTTCAAAATATGTATTAAAACTTAAATTATACTAAATAGAAAATGATAATATTATACTGAAAATCAAAAAACTATAAAATTTAAGTGAAATGTACAAAACATTAATTACATTAAAAACCTAAATATACATATTAATTAACAAAATCAATTTAACAAATGAATGTAACAATTAAACAATTAACATCATTATTATAACTGATAATCTCTTTATCAATTAATTAACAATAGATAAATACACAACATTAAATTTAATTTAATTATCTTCCTATACTTTTCATCCCTTTAAATCCACAACCCACTAATAAAATATAATATACTATTATAATTACAATACACAATAATATCAAAAAATGTATATTTATAACAGAGTATTGATTACCCCCGCCACTTTACACAAAATAAGTCATGCATCCTCCTCTTCCTGTTGGTCTTCCAATTTCCCTCCCTCCAACCTCAAGCAAATGCTACATATCAATTTAGGTTGAAAGTCTGGAAACAGATAAATACTGTTTTTAACACGCAAATCTCTTTTAACTTCAAAAATATTTTCTTTGGTAGTCTCTCAAAAGATTGGTCTTCCCACTATGACAAGATTGATATATTGGACTTATTTCTTGCACTTGCATTTCAACAGATCACCAAGTCATGGAAGGATTAATCCAAATTATCTTTTCAAGCTTGGTAGTATGGTGTTTTCTACAATCACAGGCTAGACAGAGCTTATGTATACCCATTATCTCTTGCTGTTAAAATAGACATCCTTTGGTTACCTGTGATGCCTTTTCCAGACTCTTCAGCACATGATCCTCTGATTAAGAAGGTACCCAAACCACCATGATTTCTTATTATCGTTATATACAACCGCTAAAAATTTTGATAATAATCTAGTTTTATCGCTTAAGTTTTAGAAATGCTACTGAACATAGGTAGTTATTCATGAGATTTTTTCTCTTTTACCTACACTTCTTTTCCTATCCATAGTTGTGGTAAGATTTTTCCTCTCATCACAGTGTTTTATTTGGCAGTACAGTTATTGATTGTCTTCTATTAAGTGCTAATAAACGTTACCTTTCAAACTTAAAAAAACTAATAAAAAAAAAACGTGTGTCTCACATTGCAGGGCAGTGACGGAACTCGTGACCATGCAAAGTTGATGTTTAAACAGCATAACCATCACTCCAGCAGGAAGGTCTTCCCAAAGATGAAACGATTGTGATTCTGCCAATAAACTGATAACGCTCTGCATGTGTCTCCTTTCCTTGGTCCAGCCAGGTGACCTTCAACACCACTGAATAACCAATGTTCAGTTCGGAATGTATTGTCTCATAAATAAACTCAACACATCTGTTTACTGCTCATCAAGGCACACATTTCCTGCCTCTTCTTATTGTCACATATGATAGACCTAATGATTCAGGCTCTTCAATGAGAGGGATCACCACAATGTTAACTTCATTCAGTTGGCTTCTTGTCTTCTTTTTCTGCTCCTTTCCCACCCACCTCACTGGGCTCTTCCTGCCCAGCTGTCATGCTGACACCACTTGCAAGTGGATTTGAGGATGGCGTTGTGGGTAAAAAAACACAAAATCCATGAATTTTTAACCAGGCCCATTTGGATTACCAGGCCATTCATGTAGAAGCCTATAGCAATCACGGACAATAACATGCTGAGCCCACTTGCAAGTACCATCAAAGAGCCTGGACATGTGCTGCATCGCTACAGGTACTACAAATGCCGATCATGGAAAAGGCTAACAAACTTAACCCATTTGTACTTTTGACTATCCAAAGGTAACGAAGGCTAGCAGTCATGGTTTGTTAGATAAGGTTGAGGGACTGAAACTCGGTGTGTGACGCAACTAAAAGTGTATTCATTACATTTAAGCAATCTGGGTCAGGACTATATATTTAAAGCTATGTATGTGTAGGAAAAGTAAGACAGAACTTACCTGAAGAAAAATGGTGGCTGGCTTTGATGCTGAGCCACAAGATCAGAAGCACTGTAGTTAAAAGTATTATGTACACTGCTGAAGTGTATTTTCTCTTTTTGCATGATCTGCAGCTAAAACAGCAATGTGCTATGCATCTACAATATCTGTGCCTATACCGAGGCAGAGGAGTAGGCCAAGTCATATCTGGTGATATCCATAACCCCATTTCAAGCTTGCGGCCTATAATCTAGACAAGTATCAACTGAGCCTCATGACTGCTACCAGGAATGGTCTGCCGTTGTTATCCTACTATTCCTCGGGATCAGCGTGATCTAAAATGAAGGCCACCTCCTGATCTATCCAAACCCCGAATGCTGTGATAGCCAAGGGTTAAGGAAGGATCAGACGAGGGCAAAAGAAGCCCGCGGGGAAGGGAGGGAACTGCGGGGAGGGAGACCTGAAACGACAAACAATAAAGATTGTTTAACCAGTCCTTTCTCTAGAAAAACCACAAAACAACCATGTAACATGACTACTGCTCTACACCCCACATTCACTATACCTGGAAAGGAAAATAACGACGCTGTACTGGAGAAGATAGCGACTCTTCACCAACATCAAAAGCCTGGACGACTAAGGACCACTGTACTTCCCACCACTCTGTACTAACTTTACAGCTCAGTAGGGGTGATCAAGGCGTAGTCCGACGATAGTCTAACTCACAACAAACTTAATCCAGAATGGGTTTACTTCACCCCGTAAATAAAGAACACTGTACAGTACCTTCTGACAGAATCACCGAGTCGCCCAGAGATTCAAGGGACTGGAATGTGCGATTGTATTTGAAGTGCCAGAAATTAAGTTTCCACTGCTAGGGCCACAAGACGCCAACTCCGGGCAGGAAGAAACAATTACCAAGCCTGGTAATGAAGTATTGTGGTTTGAAGCGTTTTCGTCCTCCGCACGAGCCTTAGAATCAGGCTCCCCAACGGAGGGCAAATGATGCAAACAAAAGCTTTTTTCGAAATACCCAAAGGTCGTCCTCCGCACGAGCCGGTCCTGGCTCATCCAACGGAGGGCAATGCAGGATCGGATCAAAATCCTTGTGCAAATAAACAACCGTCTTCCGCATGAGTCATACAGGACTTGCCAACGGAGGACACAACAGAAACAGGAAATCGGCCGAATAGCCGCTCGAGAAATCACTCACAAGTGCAAAATCAGAAACTCTCAAATCCAAGAACAAGGATCCCCAGAGCAGGGTCAGACAAAACTCCGCTCCCGTTTGTAAACGAACTGGAATATCCGACACAGAAGGCAGGAAATGGCTCCCATATGAAACCTCCCATCGGCTCCTTGCCGCTAGGAAGTCTGGGATCTGTAGTTTTCCTGAATTCAACAGCATGTTGCACCAGTCATATGCAGCAGAGGAGGCGCTCTTCAGTGGAACGTAACAGCCGTTGAACATTGGAATATAGACCACCAACTCTCCTCCTGATACAGTGCCACTGCACCATCTTCTGATGATGGGGTATACCTGGGCCCAGTGGGCAGTCTCCATGCCATGATAAATTTCACTTCTTTCAATGTATTGTAGTGGATCTTGAGTGCACTGCAAATTGCATCCCCCAATACATGCACTCATAACAGAATCCAAGGCAGGGAATGATATCATGACAAAGTGACGGGGTACTTGTTGAAACAAGCTTACAATCAAGCAGAGACGAGCTGGTGGAGCTGTGGGATGTGTGTTACACAGGTGTGGTATTAGAGTTTCCTGTGTTGCATTTTGCGTAATGAAGTACTAATGCAACGCGTGCATAAGCTAGGCAAGGGCGATGAGGCAAATAAGAACATGCATTATGATTAGGATGAGGCATGGGTAGTTGTGCACAGCCAGCAGCTCTTGTCACCATTGGCACAGGTATCATGGTACAACCTGTGTACAAAAACCATTGAAAACACATTCAGCACCTTAGTAAGGCACAGGTGATCATAAACTTCAGACCTGCTAGACCTATAGCAGGAGCGTGCCAGGTAGCAACTTATCTCGGAGTGCGCATCACTTCAAAATTAGGAGACATACTAAATTTGAATTAAGACCTTCTGTCACAGGATGTTACTAAACAGTTAAATCAATGGCATAATATCCCTGTCAGTATTATCTGCAGATGTAACACTATAAAGATGTCGACATTTTTACATTTATTCCATGCTATTCCTCTAAGAGTACCCAATTTTTCTTTAAAAAACTAGATGGTATCATAAACAGCTTCATTTGTGGCTATAAGAGAGCTTAGCTAGCGATTAAGGTTATAAAATATCCATACAAACAAAGGTGTCTTCAATTACCTGATTTCAAACTATATTTCTGGGCCTCTTTTTTGTGGCATTTACACAGCCTTCTCTCAAAAAAAGACCAATATTTTAACCACCAGCTTTTACTGGGCCATGACAGTAGTAGATTTCTCTATCGTACTCTAGATCCAAACTATTATAAACTAATTTGTTTTAAGACAATCAGAGATACTGTCACTGTTTGGCAGGAAATTCTCTCTGGCCATTCACTTCCAATATTCCACGATATGTTCCCTTTATGGGATAATCCATTTTTGCCCGAGATCTTTAATGATAGGGTGGCCAAACGGTGGGCCATGCATGGGTTGGAAAGACTTGGTCATCAAAAAGATATCAACTGCTTTAAAACATTCCAAAGTCTCCAGAACACGTTCTCCCTTCCTCAGCAATACCATTGTAAGTATCTGCAAATTAGAGACTTTTTCCTAAGATCACAAAGGTTCGCATCCATATCTGTTCATGAGATCCTGACAATAATGCAAGAAACACACTACATACGCATTACTTATCAATACCTTACACAGCACAGAACGGATCCATGCGTCCAGATCGCGCTGAAGTGGAGTCGCACTCTGGGGGCAGAAATAATTTACACACTCACAACATTAAAAGAAGCGGTAGCCTCAGTCAATCTGAAGCTGCAACATTTCAGGACACTGTTTATGCTATATTACACCCCATAGAAGATAGCAAGTTGGCGGGAGAAAAGAGGTGATCAAGCACCTGACGATAAAACTAAATGTCCCAAATATGGAGCTTTCACGGTCGACATCGTGCATATTTTTGCTACATGTCAGCTGATTGGGGCATTTTGGAAGGGTGTTAGTTATGTCTGTAAAGATAGACTTACAGCCTGATTCATCAAGGTGAGTATTTGCTATTCCTTAATAGCGATTATTAAGGAATCGCTATTAAGGAATAGCAAAATGCTATTCATTAAGAAATCGCTAAATAAATTGCGATTTCTAATTATTCGTTAATTGCGATTAGCAAATTGCTAATCGCAATTAAGGAATATCTCCCCATTCATTCCTATGGGCCCAAAGGCCCATAGGAATGAATGGGAAGACATTTCAATGTGCGAATCGCAATTAGCGATTCGCATATTGAAATTGCGATTTCAAGGGTGCAGGGGTGTCCAAAGGACACACTGTAGCACCCCTGAAATGTATGCTACATTGGTGTTGCGCACACACATGTCCCAAGGACATGTGTGTGTGTAACATGAAACTTAGAAAATGCATTTAAATGCATTTTTCTAAGTTTCCGCTATTTACCACGAGGTTTGACCTCGCGGTAAATAGCGGGAAATTTTTGCGAATTCGCAATTTAAAAATGTTTCAAGAATAGCATTTAAGGAATCTCTAATAGAGATTCCTTAAATGCTATTCCTCGCAAATATGCGAATTCTTATATAGCGATTTTTGCATTTGGGATGATGAATCCCAAATGCAAAAATACCGCTCGCAAAGGGCCAGATTCTCAGAATCTGGCCCTTTGCGACCGGATTTAACAATGATGAACTAGGCTGTTAGTTTAGAATTAAGATTTACCATACAGGAGATCATGTTGGATTTCAAGTCTGACCCTAGCCCTGCACACAGTGCATTTTTCACTATTTTATTACTTTCTGCTAGGCTCACCATTGACAGGGTTTGGATCTCTCCCAAACCTAGCAGCACGGAAGAATGGTGGATTATGTTTGTCGAGATTTGTGAGAGAGAAAAAGCCTTGGGAAAAACCAGAAGAACACGCTAAATGCGGAAATTCCAAATTGTTTAGCATGATGCACTTAAGGATGAATAATGTAATATGATTTTCCTGTTTTATATCATATGCTTTTTTTTCAACGTGCCGTATTGTTTCATGTAAACCATATGTGTGAAGCTACCCCATCTTCCCACTGCAGAATATTTGTATATACTATGACAATGTCCCTTAGCATCAATAAAAAGTATTAAAAAATTTATATAAATATGAGTTTCGGAATGTTAATTGTTTAGCCCCAGCCCCAGAAATGAAACTCCAGATGCCATATACTCTCCTCCAATCTAACCTTCATTAGCCCTATTCCTTGACAACACGATCCTACCCCTAGTGTATCCCAAATGAGCCCATCACCTACACTACCCCCTGCCCATACCTGCCCGTTCTCATCTCCCACCCTAACCTCAGCAACCTGCATTTCCCAGCAGCACTATATCATCTCCAACCATTCCCAAATAACCCACCTTGACTCACACTAAATCCTACACCTAGCTGCCCTATCTTACAACCATCCCCAATTCACCTATGTCTACTCCCTGCCAGCACTAACCTACCCCCACCCTATACTGAATAATCTTTTCATTCACAGCTAGCTCTACTCTACCCACAAAAAATATTGAATCCATGTTATATTAACACATACATGCAAGAGGGCCTCGAATTACTTGTTCTTCCCCAGGTTTGGTCTGCTTCACACAGCTGGGCAGCACGGTCTATAAAATGTGAGCCTCAGCTTGGAGGCGAGCAAGGACAAGAAAGTGGGTGGGTGAGATTAAAGGTTAGTGGTACTGCTTGGCAGGGGTTACAGGTGGTTAGAAGGCATCTTCCACTATTCTGGTTACTTGAGAACTCATCTTCATGTCCTGGAGTATGGCCATGTGTCACTGGGCCTGATGTTCAGTCACGGCATATCTTCAATTGCACCCTGGGATTGTGCTCCATGCTTAATGCTCAATTGCGTGGTGCAACCTTCCAATCCCCACTAAGCGTAATGCAATGCCAAATAGTCAATATTACAATCTTGTCCCCTTATGACAGCATCAATTGCCCTAGGGAGTCCCCTTATCCTATTTGGGATGAAAGCATTTGCATCCAGTTGGTGTAACAAGATAGCTTCACCAGCGTCCATCGCACTGAGCCTATTGTTACCCAAGGTTTGACTGAGGTCCCTTTCCTAATCAACAGGTGCTACTGACTGCCTGCTTATTCGGCTGTAGAAACAGATACATGTTTGCCATCTGCCTCCATGTCATTTTTGTTTGAACCCCATGCCTACGGCTGTGCCATTCCGATACCTCCTGGCTGGTTCCATGCTGCCTGGGTGTGTCCCTTGAGAAGGGCCTTCCATGGCCATGGATTTAGCTGTAATGGCTGTTGCAGAGGCAAGTAACACAGCAGCATGAATTGCAGGAGGGGGTGCTTGTGATGGGGTTGAGGTAGTGGTGGCGAAAGCACCAGCAACATCCGAAGTGTTGGAGTGGAGGAGGTGGTCATGGGAGTTTGTGCTGTTGCTGGTGTTGTAGTTTAATGTAATGGACATCGTTTTTTTACCACCTGTGCAGGTAGATTCTTTTCCTCCTCTCATGCTGTACCAAATGCAGTGCGGAACCATACATCATTTATTTGTTAGGAGTAATCCTGAGGCACAGCACATATTTCATTGTAGTGATCCAATTTTTATCACAATTATTACTGTGTTCACATTTTTCAGCAATGCACCACGACACACAATCAATATTCCATTTGAATGAACATTCTTCTCATGCGTCATGGTACGCTATAGTGTTTCTCTTTTGTCTCGCCAACTGTTGAGATGCTCTAAATAGCAAACGTGGTGTATGGTGACCCATCACAGCCATGTCATCACTTTACTTTGGAGGTTTTGCTTAAGAGAATGTAGGGCATGTTAGGGAGAACTCATGGGGGCATATTCTCAAGGACGTATCGCTGAGTTAACGGCACTTTATCGCAGCAAAAGTGGCGATAAATGTATCACACAATTCACAAGCTGGTGTAAACAGCCCATATCACCAGTTTACCTGTGATAGCAGCTGCAAAAACATTGCCACAGATGTCCCCGGCAACGATCGCTAATGAGATGCAGAGTACCACTCCGCACCTTTCTCAATGACCAGCCAGATTGAGGATAAGAACACAAAACATGCAATAAGCCAATTTAGCAGCAGGAAACTAACACCTGCTCTGACCAGGTGCAAAGTCGGATGACAGCCTGCACCACAAAAGGGAGCCCTCCCTAAAGCCACACCTGAAATGCAACAGATGCCATGGAGCCACTGAACATGCAGCTGGGAGCCTCAACAGGGCCACAACACCCACTGCCTCCCCCGGACCACCACAGAGGCAGATCAGACAAAGACAGAAATCCTCAGAAAACGCACCAACCTCACAGATCCAACACCAGAGAATGTCATTGCCCACTAGAAGCACAAAGGTACAACCATCCTCAGCATCCTGATCACCATTGTCCACAGGCTGATGGTACCAAGACATCAGACAACCAACATCCCACCACAGACAAAGCTGCTGGCTGTGCTGCACGTGTTGGCCTCTGCTACCCTCCATCCAACAACCGCCTGAGTCGGAGGAGTCGCACAGCCAGCCCAATCCAAGTCCCCCCCAACGGTCATGGATGGCACTAACAGCTTGGTACCCCACTCTCTATACTCCCCCCACACTGCGCAGGAACAGACGAAGACCATGCAAGGCGTCTACACCACAGCTGGCTTCCCGCATGTGTGAGGGGGCAAGTGACTGCACACATGTCCTACTTGTGCCCCCTGGCAACACAGCACACAAGAACCGCAACAGAAAGCGCACGTATCCCATCAATGTGCAGACAATAGCGGACCACTGGGGAATCTCCACCAACGTCGTCGCCATCCATCCAGGCAGTGCGCATGATCCCTACATCTTCCGACAGTCCATCATCAACCAGCACCACCAGGATGGGACCCACGGAAATGCACTGCTTTTTGGCAAATACCACATGAACACACCACACACCTCAACTCCACAAACATGCAACTCACAACACCGGGAATGCACATGTCACAAGCTCACATACAACATGCCAAACAACATGCACACCCACCAGACACTACAGCACAACTTACTGTGGCAACCTGGGCCAGCCATGCACATAAGCCATCAACGGCATGTGAACCATGAATGAGAATGTACACAATGCTAAGTGTGGCGTGGATGTGAGGGCCAGACTGCAGTATGCAGACCACACCCACATCCATGTCGACACACAACTCCGGTGTTCGGAGTGTCGTGGACAGTGGATGCAACCATGTCACCCGAGTCAATGGGGAAGATTGCGGCAATGTAGCTTGTTACGTCCCCCCCGTAAGCGTGAGCGGACTGGGCTGACCCGCAATACGCCCGGCCAGCGTAGGGGTGTGAATAAAAAGCACATTACTCTGGGCATGGTTCTCATCTGGAATGCCCAACATCTCTGCCTCTCACCCCGCCACGAGGCCAATGCTGTCACCATGAGTGGTATTGCCAGCGATCCTGTGCGCCTGCTGCACCCCAAGCCACTGGTCCCCGAACCAGTCTTGCCTGCCCCTGCGCACCCAGGACTCAATGCCCACCTGCCGACACCGGTGTGTGTTGTAGAGGGCCCACTACGTGCCAGTGCAAGCTCCAAGCCCGAGGGCCGCAACCCAGGCAGCCTCCACAAACCATCACGGGCTCCGCGACTTGGGCCGCAGTACTCCTTTCTTGTCAACGTACTCCATCGGCATACCCAGCAGACAGGTAGGTCACAAATTTGGAACTGAGACTGGATTACACTATGGCAGAGAACATTATTTATGGCAGATTTGTCAGAATACTGCCTTCGCTGTGGTGCCACCAAGTCAGCGCATAGCCTTCCAACTACACATGTCTGTGGGCCCACGTGGATTATTGCCCTCAGGCCACACAATGCTCGGGTAGGGCACAAAATTGGAACAGAGCATCGATTTTTTAAATGACAGAGTACATATCATTGCACGCAAGGAGAGGTGTAAGAGGATGACGCGTTGCAGTCAGGAGGAAAAATGGATCATCGTTACAGAGGTGATCGAACACTACCAACAACTGCCCTGGTGTCACTGACTCTGTGCATCTCGAGCCAACGACACGTGGCTGCGGGCCACTGCTGAACGCTGCCTCTGGCCTACACTGCAGTCGAGAATGTCACACATTTGAAACTGAGTCTTGATTACACCATGGCAGGGAACATAGTTTATAGTAAATTTTATGTCACTATACTCCCTTCGATGTGGTGCCACCAAGACTGTGTATGGGACTCTAAACAAATGTGTTCGTGGGCCCAGGCTGACAACTGCCCTCAAGCCATACTGCGCTGGAGTAGGACACACATTTGGAACTGAGTCTTGATTTTGCAATGCAGAGTTCATATCATTGGCCTGGCATCATTGAAGACTGCATCCCCTCTCAGCCCCAGTGTCACCAAGTCTGTTCCCCGACATTCATGGAAACACTCTGGTGGAACTTTGGTGCCACCTGAGTCTATGGACTAGGAGGTTGTCTTCATCCTCATGTAGCTGATACCGAATAGGTGGTGGAACCGAGGTTGTAGCATTCCACTCCTCAATTTGCTGCTTCCAAACGACTTCTGCCCTCTGCATCATGCCCTGGAGGACACCTTCCACTGCCTCCCACTACCCTCCGCCACATTCACCTCGGACTTCAATGCGGCCCTGCCTCAGTGCACCTCAAGTCACCAACCCATGGTGGTGTGCATGTAACGCCCGCAGTGCAATCCTGGGCCACTAACTCTGTGCTGGTCATGTCAGGACCCATTCTTCTGAAGTATTGGATGTCCTCTAAGACGATGGCCTTAGGGTCATCAACGCCATGTGTATGTGGCCCTTTGCTGTCTGCTGCCTCCAGGCTCATATGCGGTCCACCAGGGCTCACACATCAAATCGAGTCCTGACCGGCCCGGACGTTGCATCACCACAGGAGGCACACGCCACCACCGCCAGGACCACCTCAACTTCCATCTGTCAGAGTCAAAACAGTGGTCCTGACAAACTGATGGAGTTGCTCACACCTGTCGTGGATGCCATTATCGGCCTGATACCATGCTCAGCACTCCAGGTGCCACTAACTCAGTGCACTGCAAGCCATCGTCTGTTACTGATTGAGTTTTGTGCTGTGGAGAGGTTACGCAGCAATGTCACCTCAGGCAGTGTGGGAGACCTTGGATGACGATGAGGAAGATGATGCAGGTGTAACCCACCCCGCTGCAGCTGCATCAGGACTAACCCGAAGGGACGCAATCCTAGACAATCCATTCACATATGCACACTCCGCTTTAGTGCCACAACCCCAGTGCACTGCAAATCACGGACACTTATGTTTGCATTTTGGGTGACCTCTGTACTTGTTCCAGCTACCACCATGATGCTTCGCAGTTGTTCATGTTATGCTGGTGTTTACTGTTTAAGTGTTAATGGGGATCTCTGTACAAATTGATGCAAGCATCCAACCACTCTGTATGGGCTGGCTTACACTCACCCCACACCCATCCAGCACAGGCATCACTGTACATGTGGCCCTGCCAATAAAGGGGCCGGGCGCACGTGCCTGTAGCCAGTTCCACATACTCTCTGTGTGTGTCCGTGTAGTCATGATGTATGCATGAGGGCCCCGGGCCCTTCAACATTACTAGATGCTGTGTACAGCGGATGCAACCATGTCACCGCAGGCAGCGGGTTGGGCTTGGACATGTAGCTTTGTCATCACCCACACAATACATAAGAGTAGTGGGCTGGGCTGCCGTATGCCTGATAATAGTATGGCTCTGGGCGTGGTTAAGTACAGGAAATGGCAAATGCATGTTTCTCCGTCACAGTGTGGGTCTCCTTTCTGGTGTGTCATTGGTCCATGAAGGAAATTAGACACCCATATATGTGATCTGATTCATCTTCAATGTGTTCGGACTGCACCCGCACCTGTTCGGCCACCTCCTTTTGGAATTCTGACACCTGGCATTGGGATGCCATGTGTGGGTAGGTGATGTGCTGGGAGCCAGCCCTGCTTGCGGGTGCTTCCTGCTGTGTAGTCTGTGCAAGGCGTGGGCTCTCCTCTATGTAGCTTGGCTGCCCTGCTCCTGGGAGTGGGTTGCCTAGGATGTCACTGAGCTGTTGCAGGGCGTCAGAGGTGTGGTGGTCCTAGCCAGCATCAATAATGAGTGGTCTGGTCTGCTCAGCTGGAGGTGTGGTGTGTCCCTCTGCAATGTGAAGGGGAGATGGTACACAGACAAAATATCGAGTTTTAAATTTCGATATACAATTATATCGAAGTTTAAATATCGATGGGACAAAATATCGAAGGTAAGTAATATCGACAGTCTTAATATCGATATTAGTATGATATCAGTAATATCGAAGTTTTAAATATCGATGTCAATAATATCGATATAAGAACTTCGATGTTACTAATATCAATTTTTAAATAAATTTAGTGTATATTATATTGTATTTATTATGTTTTATTATTTATTTTAATGTAATTTAATTAAATATTGTCTTTTACTACTGTAGCGGGTTGTGGGTTTATAGGGGAATAGGGTGGGAAGTAATTTAATTATGTTAAATTAATTATTAATTAGTAGGAATTATTAATTTTTTAATTGAGAATTAATTTGTAATTAATTTTAATTAATTGATTAATTGATAAATATATTCTGTAGCGGGTTATGGGTTTATAGGGGAATAGGGTGGGAAGTAATTTAATAATAATTAATTAATTAATATATGTTAGTACATATTTTAATTAATAATTAATTGGTAATTAATGTATATTAATTAGTTCATTAATTAATATAATGTTGTACATATTTTTAATTATTAATTAGTTGGTAATTAATTAATATTAATTAGTTCATTACATTAATTAGAGTAATTTTTATTATATATAATTTTTTGTTATTCTTAATTAATTAATTGGAAAAAATAATATTAATTATTAAATTAAATTTATTACAGCTAATGTGCTAATATATTTACTTTATTGTTATTGTTAATTAATAATTAATTGGTAATTAAATAATATTAATTAATTTTGGGTAAAGGAGTATTTTTAGGGTTCAGGGTCAGTTTTCAGTTTTTGGGTAAAGGGGTATTTTTAGGGTTCAGGGTCAGTTTTCAGTTTTTGGGTAAAGGGGTATTTTTAGGGTTCAGGGTCAGTTTTCAGTTCTTGGGTAAAGGGGTATTTTTAGGGTTCAGGGTCAGTTTTCAGTTTTTGGGTAAAGGGGTATTTTTAGGGTTCAGGGTCAGTTTTCAGTTTTTGGGTAAAGGGGTATTTTTAGGGTTCAGGGTCAGTTTTCAGTTCTTGGGTAAAGGGGTATTTTTAGGGTTCAGGGTCAGTTTTCAGTTTTTGGGTAAAGGGGTATTTTTAGGGTTCAGGGTCAGTTTTCAGTTTTTGGGTAAAGGGGTATTTTTAGGGTTCAGGGTCAGTTTTGGGTTTTTGGGGTACAGGGATATTTTTAGGGTTCAGGGTCAGTTTTGGGTTTTTGGGGTACAGGGATATTTTTAGGGTTCAGGGTCAGTTTTGGGTTTTTGGGGTACAGGGATATTTTTAGGGTTCAGGGTCAGTTTTGGGTTTTTGGGGTACAGGCGTACAGGGTAAAAATAAAAAAAATTACATTAAATCAATTAAATGAAATAAAAAAAAAAAATTACATTAAATTATTAAGTGCTTTATTCATTTTAAATGTATATGTATTAGTTTTAATTTTGTTTCAATATTTTTATTTAATATTAGTAAAATTATATGTATTTTAAAATTATTTTTACATTATTATTAATACATTTAAAAAAACGATATTTTTAATTTCGATATTTTTGTACTACGATATTATTTTTTCGATATTTTTGTACTTACCTTTATGAAGATATGACTCCAATATTTTTGATGTCGATATTTTTGTGCCGATATTTTTGTATTTCGATATTCTGTCTGTCGATATTATATCAGACATTCAGGTGAGATGCATGTTGGCATTGTGTTGACATGTATGTTGGCGCATTGTTCTTGTTTACATGCAGACTGTATGACAATGTACATTGTGACTGTTTGGGAGGTGCTGGATTTAGATGTGGGACAGTGGATATTTGGACTACATGATGGATGTGAGGTTGTACGCATACATTTCCATCTGACATTTTCCAGCTCTGTCAGATGTAGTTGGCCTGTTTCTGTGCATGTGCAGAGCCAGTTGTGTCCTCTGTTCTGCAGTGTCGTGGTTGCATATTGTACCACATTGTCATCAACGTGGATGTGCTGTTATTGCTATGTGTGTGTTCTGCAGTGTGCCATGGGGATCAGGGACATGATGCAGGATCATTGTGGGTGTGCAGAGTGCTACACATTGTTGTGCATGTGTGCCATTGTGCCCATCTCCGCCCATGCCCCCAGTCCCTGGTTGTTACTCACCCTGTTGATGTTGTGTCAGGTCCTCTCGAGCTGTGTACGGACTCCCGAATCCTTGCACCAGCTCCACACTGATGACTGTGGCCTCGGTTTCCTCCAGCTCCTCCTGTGGCGCAGGACTCCCACCTCTTGTTGCTGTTGCTGCCTTCCTGTTGGCAACGGCTTTGTGCCAGGTTTAGATTTTCGCATCATGCCAGCGCCACTTGGCCATAATTTTCCCGTGCTAGACTGCGATGTTAAAAGTTGTGTTAAGTTACTTTTGCGATGGTTATCACACGTTCTTGAGAATATGCCACATGATGTATGGTCACAGCTGTCAGTTATATATCTCTCACGCCCCAGACATACAGCCTTCGGCGTCACTCTGATTATGGCACACTTTAAACAGCAGTCATCAACTCCGCTTGTTGGACGTCAGGTCTTATAACTAACCTTTCAATGTTGTGCTTTGGACAGAAGGTGCAATGGTTCATTCTGTCACCTGGCTCCTCCATGCCTCTCACCTCAGCTCCTGCGGTTTAGCCCTTCATGCTTGCATGTTGATTAGGACGGTCTGCTTCCCTGGCTCAAGATTCAGGTCTGGTGCTGGGCCCTCTGCAGCGACCTGGCTCCCACATCTGTGCTTTGAAGGAACACCCTGTACCCTCCCCTAAAGGTAAGTAGGGCCGCAATACCTCGGGAATGCAGAAGAATGCATTGAAATTCTAATTGTTTTGTCAGATGCAAATACATTGGTTTGGTGAGATTTTCATCGTAGGAGGGCCCAAGAATCAGGGCTTTTCTTTAACTATCACCCCGCCCAGCACTTGCAGCTTCCTTTCAAAAAGGCTTGTTTGTGTTGGCTTTCAGAAGCATGTAGTCAGTTTAAAATATTTCTGTAGGATGGACGCTATTCTGGGCAGATGATGGGTTTGGCAGCAGCTGTTCACTGTATTTAGGACTGAGATGGGACACAAGGGTTAATCTGATGACTGACTCGGAGGGATGCCCTGTATCATACCGGGCAAACAGAAATGTTGCATTTTTGTTACCTCTGAGCCAGTGGCCTGACGAATGTGAAGATGGGCCCCTTAGGGTGACCACATGGCAAGAAGACAAATTCTGAACAGTGACAATAAAAATTCAGGACGTAGGGTCAAAATTCAGGACAAAATTTAAGGGCAAAAGGTCATTTTTACTGGCACATCTGAGGACGTTGCACAATTATAAAACAGACAGCTGGTAGAAGTACAAGCTAAAATAGGCTTTTGATCTTGAATTTATATTACACATTGGAGTATTGAGCAAATATTCACTCATCGCTGAGCGTATTGAAATATGAAAAAAACTAGCAAAGATATACACTCCAAGCAGAATTTGACAGCCAACATGAGGGGCAGTTTTCTCAGTTCTACCCCAGTACCATGAATGATAGTGCCAGAAGCAGTGCCATGTTTGCTGAAAGTAGACTTTGAGTTCTCAGGCAGTAGCTCTACTAGAGAATGTGAAACACATATATAAACGATGGTGAGTAAGAGAGGGATATACAGCCTGATTCATGAAGTGAAATTGCGCCCGCAATCGCTGCGAAAACGCAAATGCGGGCGCAATTTCCGTAATCGGCATTCAACAAGAAAATAGCGAATTCGCAAACACATATTTGCGAATTCGCTAATATAATCGCAGAATCCCTGCCGCTGAGCATTAGCGATTCAGAAATAGCGACACACCACGGAATCTGCGACAATAATAGCGAATTCGCAAAAAAAATCGCTATCGGCATTCAAGAAAATTCGCAATTAGCGAAAAACCCAAAAATCGCTATTTGCACGGTGCAAAATAAGGACAACTCAAAGCAGGTGGTAACCATGAAAGCCATTGAAAAAAAATTTCAAAAAACCGTTGTCCTATCACCAACAGGTACTGGCCTGACCAATCACACATAAGGACCATCAGCAGCAGCAGCAGGAGGAGTCCCACAATGCCAGGAATGTACATGGTGGTGAGGCATCGCAGGCTACAGCGATTAGCACGGAGGAGACGCAGGATCCAGGACAGGATATTCCGCCAGCGGGTCACCTTGCTGGGCCAAACCAGAGAGCAGATATATGCTAAATACAGGCTGAATGGGGAAATGATAATGCAGCTAATACAGGACCTTGACCCCCTGAAGCAGCACCCAACAAACCATACCAATGCGGTGCCTACACATGTGCAGGTATTGTGTAGCCTGCACCTCCTGGCCTCCGGAAGCTTCCAGGGGGTAGTAGCGGCTGCTGGGGGAATATCCCAGCCCACCATGTCACGCTGCCTCAACACTTTTGTTGACGCCATGCTCACCCAGCTACACCGTCACATCAAATTCCCCGCCAGCCAACAGGAATTGGACATGACAAAGCTACAATTCTACAATGTAGCCCATTTTCCACATGTGCTCGGATGTATAGACTGTACCCACGTCGCCATCTGCCCACCAGCTGGCATGGAGTATATGTTCCGCAATAGAAAGTGCTACCACTCCCTCAACATCCAGATGGTCTGCAATGCCAAGACATACATCACTGACATCGTTGCACGGTACCCAGGGAGTACCCATGACTCCTTTATTTTCCGGCACAGCGGACTCCACAGACGACTGGTCAGGGGAGAGTTTGGGGAAGGACACCTACTTGGTAAGTACACTTTGATTTAAATGTCACATTGCAAAGATGTAACAGCGCAGCACAGGCAATCACCATCTGCTCCTCTCATTCAGGTGACAGTGGCTACGCCCTCCGTGAATACCTCCTGACCCCATACCTCAACCCTGCTACACCCCAGCAACGGCGCTACAATATTGCTCACATACGGACAAGGAATTGCATAGAAAGGACATTTGGCCTGCTCAAGAGCAGGTTCCGCATACTGCACAAGACAGGTGGGGCCATGTATTACAGTCCTGCAAAGTGCTGCCGCATAGTGGCTGTCTGCGCAATACTACATAACATTGCAACCAAGCGCCGGATACCTGTTGACATCTCTGGCAGTGAATCTGAGGGGGACAACCGGCCACCTGCACATGCGCGCCATGCACAAGGGGAGAACCCAGCAGAAGGGCACAGACGTCGCAACCACATCACAGTGAACAGTTTCTAGTACAACCACTGCCATCACCCCACAAATCAACAATGCATGCAAAATGTAATGATGACACAACACTAATGTGTGTAGGAAAATAAATGTATTTGTTAAATGCACAAAATGATATATGAGGTTCTGTGCCAAAGTTCAAAATTAAAGTACGTGTTCAATTCACAAAATGAAAGATAAGGGTCTGTGCCAAAGTTCAAAATAAAAGTACGTGTTATATTCACAAAATGAAAGATAAGGGTCTGTGCCAAAGTTCAAAATAAAAGTACGTGTTCTATTCACAAAATGAAAGATAAGGGTCTGTGCCAAAATAGTCCCACAAACAGTATTACACCATACTGCTGTGCATGGCAGGCTTGACCTCAGCCTGTGCCAGTGGTGATTACAGTTCTCTAGGTGTGCCTAGAGCGTGTTCCTCCATAACGCCTCTGAGGGGCTTCCTCCTCCGGGGCGTCAGGCAATGGGGGGGTCCTGGTGCTGCGGGTGGGTAGTGGGGCCTGTGAGGCTGATTGTGAGCTCAGGCTGGACGCCCCCTCACTCGCATCATCCCCCCCCACAACAGATGGAATGGGTGGAGGGTGAAGAGCCACGACAGCCGTGGTGAGGGTCTCCAGCACCCTCGTCATGTCCACACTGCACTGGATGACAGTGTGCTGCTGTGTCAGACAGCGCCGCGCCAATAGGGATGTGGCATTTGCCGACACATAGCTTGCCCTGCTGTAGGTGCCAAGCTGGGTCAACAGTTGGCGGTGGTGCCGGCGTTGCCCACCGCACATCCTATACATGGCACAGGTGTTGGCCTCCACGGCTGCAGCAATGCGGGCCATTCCATCACCCACACCGGCCAGGTCGGCCCTCATGCCTTCAATGTGGGTAGCAACACATGCCACGTTGCGGCCAATGTTGTGTAGTTGGAGCTGAATTGCTCCCTGCTGCCGTGCCTGGCGCTGGTGTATGCGCAGCATCCGTCGCTCGATGCTGAGCCGCGCCAGTCCATCACCATTGGCCCGCCTGGTAGCAGCTGTGGAGCGCTGGCGTGACCTGCCAAGCCTGCCCTGCTGGCCTGATTGTGAGGCTGGGGGCTGAGTGGACAGTGCCGCAGCCCCGGATGTTGAGGCGCCAGCTGCTCGGGGTAAGGCCACCGGTGTTGCAGGTGTGCTCGTCGCAGGGGGTGTGCCTGCTGGTGTGGCAGTATCAGTCGCTGCAGGGGCCACAGGAGTGACTGACCTGGCTGCAGCTCTGGGAGGAGCAGCGGTGGCAGGGGGCACAATGGGGGCTGCCATGGCAGCGGATGAGGGCGCTGCAGCAGTTGCAGGTGGGACGCTGCTGGTGGTAGTTGCTGGTGGTGCAGTTGCAGCGGAAGGGGCTGGTGCCTGGGTAGGTGTTGGCACCTCCACCTCCAGGACGCTGTCGTCGATCACCAGCCTGTCACTGTCACTGGTATCGCCACCTGTGGGGGTAACTGGAGGACCATTAGTTGTATGCATCTGGCAGACGTGCAGTTGCTACATGCATGCTGGGTGACATTCCCTGAATGGCAGTGGCTTTGTGTGCATTGGGACCTGACTGGCTGCATTGTGGTACTACAACATTGTGGCCAGACTACATCTCCCACAATGCTTCAGGACATTCCTTGATGTGCAACTATGACATGCCTATGGGACATTGGGGGAGCCTATTTGGTCATGGACATCCATAGGGGGCAGGGTCGCAGTCGCATGGCACTTACCTTGGGTGTCTTGTGTGGGGCCGGATGAGTCCAGTGCAGTGAAACCCACACAGGCCTCCCTCTCCAGGGTGTTTTCAACCTGGTCCTCCAGGGCGGTGTTCGGTGGTACCGTCGGACCTCCTCCTCCTGTGCCCGAGGACTCCCCAAGGCGCGCCGCCACCTTCTCCTTGGCACGGCCTCGGAGGTCGTACCACCGCTTTTTAAGTTCTTCCAGGGACCTGGCCGCTACTCCCACCGAGTTTACTGCTGAGGCTATCCCCTGCCATATGCGCCTCTTCTCCATTTCTGGGACCCTCCTGGAATTGGCACCGAACAGTTGGTCGTGGTTAGCCACAACACCCTCGATAAGGTGCTCCAGCTCCTGCTCGGAGAATTTGAGCTTTCGCTTTCTCCCAGACGAGCTGCTGGTCCCAGGTGCAGCTTCCTCAGCCATGGTATGGGTTGTGGCTCTGTGGATCACTCTACTAGCCAAGATGTGCAGCAGCTCTCCTATGTGCTCCCTGTCTCTGTGCCTCAATGTGCAAAATGGTGCTGGGAACCGGCAGCTTCCTGGTTGTGATGTCATCACTGGGCTCGAAATGCGACTTCCCGTTTTCCCGATCTCGCGAGTTTGCGATCTCGCAAATAGCGATATCGCTAATAGCGATATCGCTATTTGCGAGATCGCAGTCCAGCCGCGGGTAGGCCGAAATTGCGATTAATCTGCGATTAATCGCAATTTCAATCGGATCGCTATCGGATTTTGCGATCGCGTGCGAATCGCTTTTTTTTATCGCAATTCTTCATGAATTCGGATTTGCGATTTCTGAATAGCGATTCGCTATTTTTCGCTATTTCAGAATCGCAAATGCCGATTTTCATGAATATGGCGGATAGTCAACAGCGAGAGAAGAGGAAAGCAAGGTAGGATCTGCCAGCTGAGAGAAAAAAAATGGATGGAGAAAAGAGGAACACAGAAGAAGATAGGGCAGAGAAATGAGCAAAAACAGATACAGAAAGATTCTGAGGGTGACAGAGAGAAGGTTGAAAAGAGAAAAAAGGTAGAGCGGCACATAAAAGGTGAGGTAGAGGGAAACAAGAGAAAGCATGTGGGGAGGGAGAGAAGTAGATGAATGGCAAGGAAGGAGAGAGAAAGGAATATATAAAGAAAAGGGAACTGAGGGTTGAAGAGGCTGAATAGGGAGTGAACAAAGAGATGATGTGAGGGCTCACTTTGAAACTTGCATGTCAAAGTTTTCAATCTCAATTCCAATGTACCATATCTTTCAAAATATGGTGCTGTTTTGTTGTGCCTTTCACTCAGCATAGCTACTCCACTTACTGCACTGTGTTGCATGAAAGGGCACTAAATATTACCTGCAATGATTTAGCACAGGTGTCCAGATACATTTTGTCTTAGACCTTGTGCAATGCGCTGCTGTCGTTTGGCTAGGGTCACACTGCAGACATAATGTATATATACAGCAAGAAAATCACTGTTTGTTAAGAAAAGGCTGTTTTTCGAAGAATGATGGAGAAATCCATCCAAGGTTCCAGTACAGAGCATTTGTCCGGTAGGTTGCAGTGTGATACTAGACGATTTTGGGATTAGTGAATACTGGTAATGTTATTTTAGGGATTTCTAATTGTACTCTTCATTCTCGATTAACTGGAAAAAGTGTCATAAAAACTTTAAACAGGGATTACAATATATTACATTCTCTCCATGCACAGGCTATTCCTTCCTTCCAGTTCATCCCACAAGCGGCTCCTGAAGTGCTTTTGCCTCAGGGTCTGGAGCACTACACAGACTGCAGGAATGATAGCTACGACAAGAGGTTGGTGAGCCAATAAATTGAAGGGAGCAAGCCAAGCCAGAGCCGAGCGAAGTGCCAGGCTTGGCTCTTAAGGCCATGCACATGCTGAGCCCTGGAAATGTTTGCCATGTAAATCATACAACAAACATCACGTAAAATACTATAAAGTCGCTCCACAATTAAACAAAAAGTGTTTTTCTTTAACATGTGGAAGCTTTCATGTGAATACTTCACATTACAACATTGCACTGAGAAGTACTTCGATTCGATTCAAAAACTTTATTCGATCATTGATTAATAATCATAAAAGTGCATACATACATAAATAAAAGCATGAGGGTACAGCAAATTTTAAGTTAATCACATATCAAAAAAGCATGCTATTCCTCAAGCATATCGATTTTAAAATAAATACAGCAGTAAAAAAACAAATGTCCTGTGAATCAAGTCCAAATAAAAGCCCCATGGCCGATACAATAGTGGATACATTATATTTTTTAAAAAGCGGTTTCAGATAGATTTTTCGAAGGTGTAGATAAAGAGGGCATAACAATAAAAAATGCTCCGTACTTTGCTTTGTGGTCCCATCACACGGACAGGGGGCAGTAGTATAGGTCTTCATTACAGGGTACGCAACAAGCAAATGAACAATCCCCATCCGTAATCTTGTCAATACATATTGGTGGGATCGGATAGTAACCAATTTAAGGTACCCTGAAAGCCCCATTTCTTCCTTAGTATATCTGTCATAAAAAACATGTGTGGAGAACTGAGCAGTAGCTGTATTGCGCTTCACCATGCTAGCCCTCAGAAATTCGTGTTTAAGCTCACTCTTCGGGATATCTAAAACACAAGAAGGGTTATCACGCACAGTAAGATTAAAAACATCATTAAATGTTCGAATAATATAGTTAAGCCAAGGGATGCGGGAACATTTGTCCATGTGAAGACAATCTAAAATAATCTTTCTTGTGAAACCAGTCTGTTCCTTAATCCATATGGATCTCCATACTAACAGGGGTCTTAATCTGATCAAGTCAGATAGATGTTCTAGACCAACCTCCTGATGGATCAGCTTTGTTGAGGCAGAAGATGTTAAACACAGGAGTTTTTTGACAAATTTGTTTTCCTCAACCTGGAGCATGTTGTTTTTACAATGGCCCCACACTCCTGAGCCATATAGGGCCAGAGAAGTACTTATTAAAAGTGATAGTTTTTAAATCTGATCTTATAACCACTCCTGCCCCCGCTCCCAATCTTGACAACACCATTAGTGAACTAAGAGGCAAGACAGCTGTAATAGGAACCCCATATGTGGCCCAGATTGTTATAGAAAGCATTATTATAGTCAGTGCCGCTGAAATTATGCGATTGTCCGACTGCGCAGTTTCTCAAATAATTATGAATTTGCCACAATTTCCACAAAATCCATCATCTGCTGCATAATCTGTATATTGAAATGTGAACAAAAAAAGAGGATTGGTAAAAATAAAACATTTGCCTAAGATCACACAATTTGGTTAAGGGGAAGCTGTGATTAAGCTAGGTGTTGCCGTTTCAGCTTGTACAAAGTAGCTACTGAAGGGGTATCCATTTGGCTCTCCTTTCTTACCTTCGGATATTAATGCTTTGTTTTTACCACTTTGTGCATGAAGTCATATGACAGTTTGGTTCATTATGGGCTTACGTTTCCGATGGGACCTCGAGCTGAGTGAGAGCCAGGCTTCTGGCTCAAGGCTAGCTCGAGCTATCATCTGCTCTCCCACCTCTAGCTTCTCCCCTGCCATGTCCAGTTGTAGTGCTGGTGGCAGTCAGTGTGACAATCTTTACTGGTGCCCCTCCCACACCAAAAGACCACCTTCTCCACAGATTACCTTAACAGCACCCTCCAGTGGTGTTCCTCATCTCTACATAGTCCCTCTCATGTTAATTTAATTTCTGTTATAGCGCTACTCATCCCAATTATGAAGGGCAGGCTGTTGAAGTGCGTTACATCGCACTCATATTATAGAGAAACAATTACTCATATGAGTGAATGAACTCATTCATACTCCTATGAGTGTATATGTAGTGTACGGGAATTGTTACTTGAGGGCTACAAGGTGTAGGAGTTACATCTCCTCCATACTGGTAGGGATTATATGTTAAGACTGCCTGGTCTGGATAAATATAAACTCAGGATTTAAAACAGAACCTATTAATAAGTTGTTTTTATTATTCTATAGAACGCTATTCAGTAAACTTAGAATAATGAAAGATTGGGGGAAAAAGAACTGCAAGTAACAAAATAAAATATGTCACAACAGTAGTAACCAACTGAGCTATCAACATGAAAAACAATTATTTGATCTGCATGTTACACCTTGTGCTTCTCAGGAGGCACATTATCCCCCAGCGCTATGTTAGGAGCCAAAACTGAGATAAGGCAAAACTCAGATCTCTCTAACAGATACATTAATGTAATCAACAGAGTGAAAGTAACATTATTACTGCATAAATATTGATGCCACACAAGGAATTCTGAGGTTTACGGAAAATATTTGAAAATGCAAACCCCAACCTGAGCTTGGCCCCTGTTGTGGTGGCTCAAGACCCTGGATAAAAGCAGAATGCCATGCCCTAGGCCAGGGCAGGAGGAGGTTGCCCACATGCTGTAACTGGCCCATTGTAATTTTGTATGTGACAATCAGCCAGTAGACAGAATGGCAATGGGCAGTTTGATGCCAGTGCTGGGTTGGGCAGGTACTGCTCATGTGTTGAGAGGAGGAGTGCGAGCTGGCCCCAACAGGGAGATCTGCAGATCTTGGAGCCTTCTCACAGTGGA
Source organism: Lissotriton vulgaris (assembly GCF_964263255.1). Lineage (NCBI taxonomy): Eukaryota > Metazoa > Chordata > Amphibia > Caudata > Salamandridae > Lissotriton > Lissotriton vulgaris. The sequence continues at coordinate 555,622,634 of NC_141694.1, forward strand.
GCACCGCAGCTCAATGCAATCCCCAGAGTTACTAACAAAATGCATCCCTATAAGGGACGTGAGGCCGAAAACTTCGAAGGTCCGTGAAATTTACGATGAGTGGTCACTGTGGGACTCCTTAGTCTCCCGTATCTCATAGATAGTCATTGGCCTTGGGCTGAATGGGCACTCTTAAAAGGGTTGGGGGCCCCATAGCACTGCAGGGGCTTGCTATGCACCTCTTAGTTTTCACACATGTGCAGTGTTTAGTTACCAAGTGCAATAGTATGGCTCCCAGTAATTATAGGTGAAACTCTACATCCAGCACTACCTGCTGGCCAAGGACCCCACACTCTGTAGTAATACTGTTGCCTTTGGGACTGGAAACACATGTAATTGCATATCTCTTGCCTAGATTTTGGACGCAGTGTAACAGCACAATTCATTAATCACACACATTACTACAGAAAATCGTTATGAGGCTATTATTGTCTGTAATATTTCCCCTCGATGTAAAAGGTTTAGAAGAAACTGACATATATATTCCAGAAATGTTATACTCATTATGAAAGCTGGGATCCTGCTGGCAGGAGCAGAAGGGTGTGTCCATGTTCCATGATGCCATCCAAATTCCTCAGTGGCTTCAGCTAAAGTCCACAACTTCTGTCCGCCATTCTATCAGAGAACACTGGATGGATCTTAATGTTGCAGATTATGTCCCATGCCAAGGACGTAGGCACTAAGAGGTTACAACATTTGGACACACCCTCTGTTCTTGTCAGGCACAAGAAAGACGTACTGAATTAACAGCCTGTGGCGTTTGCCCTGTTATACTTGAAGATTTGTCCACATGGCATGGTCAAAGGATGTGCCCTCTGTCCTCCACAGATATATGCCAAATGGGATGCAACCTGTATTTACAGTTTCCCCTGACAATGATGGACCTCAGCCTGTCAGTGAGTGAGAGAAATCTATGGTACGTGACAGGAGAGGGTCCCATATTCGTGGTTGGATACCTTCTATCATCAAGTGATATCCAGAAATTAATTTGTGCTTTGAGAGAAAGCAAATTATTATTTGGGTGAATGGTAGTCTACCTCAAGTAACAAGTCACTATTCTTTTTAGGTCCAGTAAAGGTTTTAGTCATTTAAACCTGAGCTCAATGCCTGGTAGCTATGGCTCACACAGACAATTTAAAAATCCAATAAGGAGAGTCGTACATATGAATTTTTGAAGTTTTAAGTATAAATAGCACCAAAAAGTAATAAGCACCAACTGCAGTATCTGGTTGCACTTGACTGGGACCTATGTGCAATTTATGGCCAACAGCGATGGACCACAGGTCGGATACCAAAAGCAGGTTGGACCCGATCAGAAGTTTTACCTTCAAACTTACTCTCTGAAATGAAAGTCAAAAAATTTCAGCAGGTCAAGGTAGCAGGCGTGAATGAGAAGGGCTCTACGAGGTCTTGGTGAAGCCATACACTTTTGGCAGGAAAGCTCCAGCAGGAGAAATTCAAAATTAGAGCCGAAGGGAGGTCCTTCACAGGCTAGATACTTTTGGTGCCTTCGCTCAGTGAAGATTTCTACCTCTGAACATAGTCACTTTGTTTAGCTCAGATACCTCCAGCAGGGGAATATTACAAGATATAGTGGAAAAGGGATCCACAGGGTGGAATACGCTCTCTGCCATGTCCTTCTGAAATAGATTTGCTGCTGTGGAGAAGGTCAGAGTGGGAGCAACCTGATTATTTGGCTCAGCAGAAGCGTTGCACCTTCATCGGATTGTCTTGGCAGGTTTGTTCCAGGTTGTTTTTGGAACCAGAAAGTCCCAGGCTTTTTAAGAAGCTAGGAAGAGTGTATTTTGAACCTCAGGTACAACGCTTGAGGGTTTAAGACTCAGTCCAGAAGAAGCCACCAGCAGGGTCCAGGTATGGTCTATTTAGAACTGGTCAGCTCTGCTCTTCAGGAAAAGGGGTTTCTTGCAGTTTTTGTGTTACTTTATCTTAACAAGACATCAGCCAACTGATGTCTGAAGGCCAACTGATGTTTGAAGTCCTCGTCTTTGTCCTTGGCACATATAGGAACAGGTCTTGCTCTGCAGGTCCTCTCACAGTTCTCAACAGCAGGTGCAGTCCTTCTTCTGCCTTCCACAGGTTCAGTAGTGTACTGAAGAGGGTGCCCAGCAGTTCTACATTTATGCCAGGCACTAGCATGTAAGTGAAGGTGGGCTCTGGCCCTTCCCTAACCAATATAAATACGTTCTTAGGGGGTAATCCTACCTAAATTTGCAGCACTCTTTGAAGTTAATCAAGTTCCTGGCACAGCTCAGATGGTAATCTTGCCAAAAGAACAGAAACACCTCCCCGCATTCAAGACATTTGTTCTGCTCTGGAGGGTTTTTCACACATCAGCAAGGGAGCTATTCAGCTTGCCAATGACAATTGGAGCACATGTAAGTGGGCCTTCGGAGGCTGTAGGCAGGGTAACAGTGGCTTTTTAAAAGTATGCCTTCCTTAATAGTGATCAAAAATTTGATTTTACCATTACATTGGATTTGAAATAACTATTAAAAAGAGACTGAGTTATATTTCTAGATGATCCTAACTGAAATTAGCATTGTTAAATATAAGAATGTAATACGGTGGATCCTTCTCTGTAAGGACATGTGTAACATTAAATCTGTACATGTCTTACTTTTACTTATCGTGCACCCTTCCTTAAAGCTTAAAATCCTTACTTAGGGGTGCTTTAGAAATATTTTTAAAGAGGGTTTATTTTGTTAAGTAAAATATCCAGTTTAAAACTGCACAGTCATGCTACAGATGGTAAGCCTGAGTCATGTTTGACTGTCGATGTAGTGGATGTCATAATGGGTGCTGTAGTCCACTAGGGACATTTAACTTACTGACCATGGGTATCCTTGTGCCATATGCTTGGGACTCAGAACTAAGATTTTTGTGCTGCAAGGAAGAGTACAAGCATGTTATCACTTGTTGGCAAGGGTGCAGTGCACAGATTCTACAGCAAGCAAAAATATAGGGTCCAGCAAAAATGAAAATCTGAGGTGACCATGCAGAAAAGACGGATTTCTAATACAGGGTGCCCTCAGCAAAAAGTAGGCCAATCTATCTTTTGATGGGATTCCCTGTTCAGGCGATACAACGTGGAAAAACGCCACCTTTGCAGTGGCACTTGTCTGTTCTAAGCCCCTATGAATGGACCTGCACCCCTTAGCCAACTGCTGTGCTACGCCCCTAACCCTGTCAATTAGGAATCGTTTTCCTCACTTGCAGATCCTACCTGTAAGGCAACTAACCCTAGATTGCTCATAGATGCATCCCCGTAGGCAGGCAGTACCACCATGGCGAACAAGGTTATGTGGCCCATTCTGCAGCCAACGTCAGACTTCAGTCCCTAACCGAGGGCAAACTGTGCCAGCAAAGCTACCAACCAACAGAGGCCACTAACAGCTGTCAGTATCAGAAGCCAACTGACTGGCCATCCACTGTCAGGTAGAGGATCCAATCTAGGGCATTGGGAAGGCCTCACTTGCAGCCATTGGGCTGACAATGACTCCTCCACTTGCTCCTGAGGACTCTCTAGCCTCGTAGATTCCTTGGGGGGCTGCACTCTTAGGTGATAGACTCCCTTTTTCTATTCTCTACTACAATTTAGGGGTCACACCCTTAAACTAGCCTTTCAGTTCAGTGTCTGTACCGTGAGACTGAAAAGGTGCCTGGCAGTCCAGACATTTCAGGGGGGACTGCAGCCTCCCTCAAGGGTGACACACCTTGTGTCATGTCGGCCCCCTGAAGCAGGTCTTCTCTCATCTGTCTCTACGACAGAGCAGGCAGCACATCCAGGTCAGAAGTGGCCCTTCGAGGGTCAGTCTTAGGTTGATCTTCTCTCAGAGCAGAGACCTGACCCACTGATCTTTCCACTGTGGATGGCCTCTACCTCCTAAACCTCACTCTTCATCTTGGACTCTGTACTCTCCATTTGGGAGCAGTATCCCCAAAATTCTAGGTTTTTGGTTTGCCCCGGGCGGACACTCCTCCCAGTAAGTTTCTCACCATTGGAAGTTCATGGCAGTGCATTGCAAGAATGAAGTCAATGGGCATCTGGGTGATGACAATGACTCTCCTTTAAGTCTATACTCTCGCCTAATCTAAGGATTCCTGGGCCATACGGTAGAAGAAGTCCTGTCCAGAGGCCTGGGTTACCCTACGCATCTGTCCTGGCAGATACTGTCCTGGGGGTAACAGTCTGGGTACCACCATAGACTGGATGGCACAGATATCCACACAGCAGTGACTTGGAGCTCATTCACTATGAACTCCTAGAAGTGACAACTAAACCCATCTGGGTTCACTAGCTTAACTTCTTGGTCCACCTTCTAACCAAGGGACACTAGGACATTTTCTACCCTCTTCTCCTGGGGACAACTTCCGACAAGGCCACATTGGCCACCCCTGTGAAGTGCTCACCTGTGGGTGCTTTGCTGGGACATGCAGAGTCTTTACGCTTGTAACCAGATTGGTGACAGTCAAAACATCTAGGCTGGCGAAAGACCATGCCCTAGGCTTCTGCCCTGCAGAACCTTCTCCATTGTGCCTACAAGGGATATGAAATTGTAAAAAATTCAGCTATAAGTTGTGCAAGATGTGAGGCCTGCACAAGTAATAGGTGAACAATTTACTCTTACTGAGAACTATGCATCAGATTGTAGTGCTCAACTCCCTCATGGTAGCGAAGCAGAGCTGTCTAGGGCCCACTCAGGGTAGGTGGTGTGGGCTAGAAATAACCAATCGCTGGCACACAATAAGAACACTCAATAAATGATTGTCCAGGAAAACTACCTTTATCACTCACACACCGCTAAATACTACACATTAATTTACAAATAATCATCTGGCAGATAGAAATACCTTAGTGACATTCTGGGCACTCTGATACTGATCCAGAGGTAAGCTTTTTTCCCAAGCTCTCTGTTTACAGTTCACTTTGAATCAATTAGGTGCTGGTGCAACTCTGTAAAACAATTACTTATCATGTGATCTTCATCATCAGAATATGAAGCCCATCATAATCATCCACTTTGCAGTCCTCCACCCTACCATATCTCACCAGGCCAGCTACCTCTAGGACAAATAGGGTATCCCTCCCTGCAATTGGCATGTGCTTCCACTGACTAGCCCTCCAGTCTTCCTCTGGGACGCTGTGCATGCAACCACTTACCTATGTCAACTAAGAGCTCATAACTAGGCACTAGGTCTTTGGGGATATGGACTCTTGCTTTCCTCTCCACTTCATTGTTGCTGCCACCATCATTACTAAACTCAAATATATTCTTTGCCTTCGTATCCAGTTCTTTTTTTGCTTAATTCATTAGCTAACAAGGCATTTTTCTCTTTCAAGGCCAGTGCTATTTTTTTACCTCCAGGGCAAGGTTAGCCAGCTGTAGCTTTAGGTTTCTCTCTGCTTGCCTGTCCTCTATCTCTGACTAGGTCAGACTTCAGGGGAGAACATAGTTCACTGCACTTGATAAGAACCTGAATCCTATGGGCATCTTTTCCTCCACTGACATGGCGTCCATTCAAGACATTCTACTCTTTATCCTCTTTTCTTCCTGATCCTCTATCCCATAATCCTCTTGCTCTTGTTTGATAAATTGTAGCATGCAAAATTCCTCCCATGCTCAATTATCTTCTACTACTCTTTCTTGGACCTATTTGCCAGCTTTACCTCTCCCTCTCTGCACAGCTCCCTCACATCTGCCACACTGAAGCTCTCAATATTGCTCAGATCCACCCCCATCCTTTCAAAAATCAAAGATGCAAAATTGGAGAGGTAGAAATGTAGGAACATGTTTAAGAATGGCCAATTTAAAATTAAGAGTCAAATAGAAAGATAGAAGTTGATTTTGATGCCAGAATTCAAAATGGATTTTTGATTTTAACTTACATCTCTGAGTTGTCCCACCACTGAATACTAGTGTAAGAAATTGGGCTATTTGTTTAGGGGGTAAGTCCAGCCTCAAGTGATTATTACAGTCCTTGTCAGGGTGGACCACTAAGGTAATTAAATACATCTGAGCTCACAGAGCAGACAGGCTTAATTGAAAGAAATTGTGTAGAATTGGAGTAGTAAAACAGTAAGAAAATCAAAATGTAAAACAATAAAAATGCCAAAGCAAATCAGAAAAATGTAGTAATAAACAAAATGACACCAGAATGACATAAGTCCAATAAGTGGAACATGAGATATGAATTTTTGAAATTATAAGGAGAAAAAGAGCAAGAAAGCACAAAGTGCCAATGATAGTAAATGTTTCCCCTAGAACAGTACCTAGGTGCAATTTGACATTGAGGGCAATGGAGCTTGGGTGGATACACCAACAGAGTCATCCTGGGCAAAAGATGTTATCTTCTGGCTCAGTCCTTTATGCCCTAATCCGCCACAAGACTACACTTCTAAAGTCCCCAAGATCTCAGGGAGGCACTTAGAGACTTCACTGGATGTCAGACAAATGCTAATAGCAGGGTCCAGCCCAGGTTCAATTGCCACTGGTCAGCTGAGCAGTTGCAAAAAAGACCTCTTGTAGCTTTTTGTAACCCTGTAGCAGGTAATCCGTATGGCCCTTGGAGTCTACTTCTTTATGTTGTGTGCAAGAGGGCGAGTTTGTCCACTTGTGTAGGGCTCTTGTATGGCCTCAGACAGCAACCTCAGTTCTCTTCTGATCTTTCACAGGTACTGGAGTGTTCCGAAATGGATGTCTGAGATGTCACAATTATTCCTGACATGATTGGAGGAGAATACCCCAGGGTGCTCCTTCTAACCAATGAGATAAAAGTTCCTGGAGGGTAAACCCTATGCACTCTGGGCATTTACAAGATGGTGAAAGTCTTCAGCCACACTAAACATGACTCTGAGGACTGTGTGTGCGGGGGGTGGGGGTGGGTGTTGTGTACTATGGAAATCCTAGTGTCCTCCCACACCTATCACTGAAATCCAGTTTGAAGCTAGTCATGTGCCCACAACAAACCCAGAGATTGACGTCTGGTAGAAAGTTTTCCAGCAACCAGACAGTGGATATACAAGAACTTTTTTGGCATCCTACTCGCACTCTTTGAAGTGTGCCCCAAGTGTTATATATAGAACTCAGTAGACCTGTCAAGCAGATTTTGACACTACAACAGGATGTGACAATGTAATGTCACAGCTCGTCCCCTCTCCCTGCAGGAAACCTTTAACTCCCCCTCAGTGTAATGCCACAGGTCCTTGAGATCAAAGGTTAACCCCATATTGGCAATGTGAAACACAAGTGCAACACCAAGATTACCAGGTGTAAGAAAATGAGGCAGAAGTAAACAATAAAAATGACCAATGAACAAATCAGGAGGAAAAAAACACCTAATGGTGTAAGTGCAGAGTTTGTAGAGCAACAATGAGTCACTGTGGTATCACACAAATGCAAGTACTATCCTCACTGCTAATCACCAATGTTAGAAATGGGGTTTCTGTTTAGTTAGGGTATGCACCTAAGCCAGGCAGAACTCAAAAACACTCGAGTCAGGGCAAGTAAGTTATACACCAAACGAAACCTCTGCTCACCCCCTTGGTAGCTTAGCACAGAGCTGTCAGGTTTATCTCCAGAGGTAATGTGTAAAGCGTTTGTGCAACACGCTCACGCCAGTGACAAAATAAATACACCACAAAAGAGACTCCACACAATATTATATAACAATATTAAATACATTGTACATAAATATAGGGCAAAACAACATGAGCTAATCATTTCTTTGCCAATTAGACACTTGTCAAGCATCACAATGAGTGCAATAAAAGAAAGGTTTCTATGTTGCATGTGGCACCCAAAAAAACAATATTATGCATATTATGCAGGCCTTGAAGTAAAACCAAGGAAGACCATACAGTATGCAGATGAATGCAGATGCAACCCTGTTACACCCAATCCTCCCTGTGTGATGCCTGTCTGGAAAGTATGCACAAAGCGTGGCTGCCGCTTTGCCCAAGACGTGGATTGGAGTCAGACTGCAAAGCACATAGAGTCATAAGCACAGACAAATGCCCACTTTCTAAAAAGGGGTGTTTTTACAATAACAATAGAAATCCACCTACACCAATAAGCAGGAATCAACACCACTAGGTGAGGAATTACCCCTTAAAACACGTATAAGGCAATTCCAGTGCTAGCTTATGAGAGGAGTAGGCTCACAGCAGTGAGAAACCAAATAGGTATTGTGTCACTACCAGGACATTCCACACAATAAAGACACATGTTCTACCCTTGACCTACACAGCACCCTGCCCATGGGGCTACCTAGGACCTATTAGGGGTGACCTATATGTAGTAAAAGGAGAGTTTCAGGCTTGGCAAGTAACTCTAAATGCCAATTCAATGTGGAAGCAAACTGTGCATGCAGGTCCTGCAGTGGCAGGCCTAAGACAGGTTTGACAGGCTACTTCTGTGAGTGGCGAAAACAGCAATGCAGGCCCACTAGTAGCATTTAATTTACAGGCCCTGAGTATATGGGATAACATTGTAAAACAGACTTAAAAGTCAATTACATTTGGATAAAGAGTGTTTTCATGGTCATGGAACTGCGCAAAGTGCGTTCTCTCTGTACAGCGCTCAGTTCGAGGAAAAGAGTAGAGAAAGATGCAGTAGGGGCTGGTGTCATTTGAAAGTGGAGAGGTGTAAAAATTATTGTCATACTGCACTTTGCGAGCGAGCCCGAACCACCTAAGGGGTGGTTCGGGTGGTTGTACCCCTGAGAATATTTTGAAAAAAGTGTGGGCAAATGGTGCATTTTCCAGCAATTATCTAAATGCCATAAAAGTGTTAAATTGTGCTACGGAGCTTTTGTATTGCACCTTGGTCACCAGTTAGTTTTTACATAAATCCCTGATGATTGCTATATTCTGAAATCACATAACTGCACTGCATTTCTGTTTTAGATACTCTTCAATACCCAACTACAAAGTGCAGACACATGCACTTGCTCAGGATTAAACTGAATATCACTAGTGAGGTTTCAACCCAAGTATATCGTCAAGTCGCTAAGTGTCAGCCTGTGGCAGTTGTAGATAGTATAACTGGAAGAAATAAGTTCTAATCCTGGCTCCCTTTCCATCACAATTGTGTAACCCTGTGCAAATCACTGTATCTCCCTCTGTCTTAGTTTTCTTATGTATCTACTATTGGAATACCCACACAACCTTTTTGTGTAAAGCAAAGCTTTACTTACACAGCGCTATATAATTACAATACAATGGTGGCATCTGCCCAAGGGCTGTTATACCCCTCCCCTGTCACGTGCCAGCCTTGCTCTTTGTGCTGTACGCGGTACAATGGAGGGGCGTCCTCTCAATGAGTCTATACATGGCTCTCAGCCGATAGGCCGGAGATGCTGATCATTCTGAGACTAAGCTTGGCAATGCCTATACTTCTGAAAGCGAGTCTGTCAAATCCAAAGTAACTTTAAAAATCCTGTCATTCAGGCTCAGGTGCTTAGGACGCTTATCTTTCCAACAGCGACCTCAGTTGGCCCAGCCCTTGCCCATGAGCACCTCAAAGCCTGTCCTTCTGGCGGCGAGGGTTGTGCCGCTCATCCTTCAGATATAGAGTCCGACGGGGCTTATCCCTTGGACTTTGGCCATGGCGCTGCATATCGCTCTGACAGCAAGCATAGTAGTACTGCCCGCGCTCCCTTTAGGATAAATCTTTCCCAAACAGTGAGTGTGGAGAACAAGTGAACCTGGTTCCGGACACTTGAATAGGCAGCAGTTTATCCTCTTGGCTGCTAATGACAAGGGTAACTCGTCATGCCCCTCCCATTCATTTCAATGGAAATCCCATTATAAAGCTTTCAAAGCCTTAGCAGCCAAGTGGTTAAATTTAGCTCCGTCGGAGTCTGTGAAGACGAAGCCAAGCCTCCAACTTTAGAGTTGTGTTGTTGGCTCCAGTCTGCACAAGGAGCGCGCTGGAATCTGCATCTACCATTTCACAAGTTTGCTCGCTCTCAGTGCCAGAGCTCCCTCACCTAATTGATTGGGACGTCAGCGAGATTGGACTTCCTCCCACGCATTCACTGTTCCACGTCCCAGGAGCCGTGGGCTTCTCTGACGTTCAGAGCTCGGTCACCAGCCCCAAAGAGCGCTCAGCGCAACAGCTTTGGGTGTCATGTTGAAGGAAGCGGATTCAGGGAAGAAAGTTCAGGCACACATTTACACCACCTATCGGATAGTGTTTTTCTCCAGAAAATGTTTATACATTTTTCCAAGGGAAAAGGGAACAAAGGAAACAATACAAAAAAATAGGATTATAAACTCGAGGTACTAAACATAAAATAGTGACACTATATTTGGTATTAACTGGATCTAAGGAGAGACAGGATTCTACTTGATACCTGTATAGGACTGACTGTAATAATAATGAAATGAACTGCAGTAGAATTACCATGCATCACTGAAGTAACTGTATTATGTAATGACGTTATAGGGTGCAAGTCAGATGGTGGAGATGGGAAAGATAAAAAGAACAGGGGGGAAAAGAGAGGAGAATGTGAGTCTATTGTGAAATTGTGTGTTCTTGGATGTTGGATGGAAAGATTAGGGAATCAGATGGAGTGGCTGGGGGTTAGGATTATCTGATGCTGTTTTGGGCACCATATAACAGTGGGTGCCAGGCAGGAGCAGGAAAGTAACACCAAGTTTTCGGAGGAGAGCAAGAGGGTGCGAGCAGGAAGAAAATAAATGTGTGTCATCAGGAAGCTTCAAGTGATTTCATCAATTAAAGTCAATACTGACTTCCAAGCACCCTTTACATTTGCAGATTTATCACATGTGCATATTTCCATTTCTTTCAGGCAATAGGCACCCTGACAAGAAGTCTTGTTTAACTGACTGTCCCTCCCTCGGTTTCACAGCACAGGAGACTCCCTGCCTTACACTACTGCCGAAGCATTTCACCTGTCAGAACTAGCCGTCCAGGATTGGTTGTCTTTTAACAAAAAGTAGGAGAACTGTTTTTTTTTTTTAATTAAAAAAGGATTGGCAAGTCAAGCCCCTGTTGTCCAAATATGCCAGCATATAAGACTTCCATATACTTCTATCAAAAGGGAATGCCAGATCACCCCAAGAATTGACGACATTTTGGCAAACAGTAACAATGCCAAATTGGACGGGAACTCTGGTACTTTTGTCAGTAAATGCTCAAGGGGTTGAGTTGATACATCAAAAACGATGGGAGATTCATGCAAACCATACCTCCCTGGACTTCCCCAGGTCTCTAGTTTTCAGAAATGTGTGGATTTGGTAAGTTTCCCTAGATGGCTGCCGAGCCCGGGACCAAAAACCAAGGTAACCCACCATGCAAAAACAGGTTGTTTTGTGATAGGTAATATCGATGTCTCGACAATATGTTTTGGGCCCTTGACTCTCGCTGGCTCTAAGCCTACCCACACAAGTGAGGTACCATTTTTATCTGAAGGTTTTGGGGAATGCAGGGTGAGTGAAAGTTTGTGGATCCACACAACTTCCAGAAGCAATGGATTCTGAGTAACAGAACCAGTAGAGAGACCTACAAGTCACCCCCTCCTAGATTCCCCTAGGTGTGTCAATTTCTAAAATGTATAGGTTTGCTAGGTTTCCCTTGGTGCCAGGCGGAGCTAGGTTTCAAAATCTACATCTAGGCAGTTTGCAAAAAAAGGTCTGTTTTCACTGTCAAAAATGTAGTGTTTCCACGTTGCGTTTTGGCCCGTTTTCTGTCACAGGCACTAGGCCTACACACACAAGTGAGGTACTATTTTTATATGAAGACTTTGGGGAATGCGGGGTGGGTGGAATTTTGTGGATTCACGCAGATTCCAGAACTGTCCATCACAGAAATGTGGGTAAATGTGTTTTTTTTACAGAGTTTGAGGTTTGCAAGATATGTTGGTTACACAACCTGGTGAGAGCCAGTCAAGTCTCCCCATCCTGAATTCCTCTGGGTGTCTATTATAAAAAAATATATAGGCTTGCTAGGTTTCCCTTGGTGCCAGGTGAGCTAGGGTTCAAAATCGGTACAAAAGGGGGTGGTGATGGACGGAGCATCTGAATCAATCAAACACTCACACCCAGTCAAAAGATCTGGGTTTAATCCATCACCCTTCTTTAGCCCACTCTGCCACCCCAGTTCAGACATGGCTATATGCAAATCAGTCTGACCCTGTGCCTCATGGGAACAGTCCAGCCCGAACTGCCAAGCCATGTCTTCCCTGGACCGGAAACAAGCTTCAGAGGACCAGTTTCTGGCATTCCAGCCATCTTCAGCCCGGCTTGCTTGAATCCAGTGGCAAAGTGAGCAAGGGACTCACGTCTGAGCATACCCTGCCACACTTATGGCAGCCAAAAGCGGTACAAAAGGGGGTGGTGATGGACGGAGCATCTGAATCAATCAAACACTCACTCCCAGTCAAAAGATCTGGGTTTAATCCATCACAGTTCTTTAGCCCACTCTGCCACCCCAGTTCAGACATGGCTATATGCAAATCAGTCTGACCCTGTGCTTCATGGGAACCGTCCAGCTCGAACTGCCAAGCCATGTCTTCCCTGGACCGGAAACAAGCTTCCGAGGACCGGTTTCTGGCATTCCAGCCGTCTTCAGCCCGGCTTGCTTGAATCCAGTGGCAAAGTGAGCAAGGGACTCACGTCTGAGCATACCCTGCCACACTTATGGCGGCCAAAAGCGGTACAAAAGGGGGTGGTGATGGACGGAGCATCTGAATCAATCAAACACTCACACCCAGTCAAAAGATCTGGGTTTAATCCATCACCGTTCTTTAGCCCACTCTGCCACCCCAGCTCAGACATGGCTATATGCAAATCAGTCTGACCCTGTGCCTCATGGGAACAGTCCAGCCCGAACTGCCAAGCCATGTCTTCCCTGGACCGCAAACAAGCTTCCGAGGACCAGTTTCTGGCATTCCAGCCGTCTTCAGCCCGGCTTGCTTGAATCCAGTGGCAAAGTGAGCAAGGGACTCACGTCTGAGCATACTCTGCCACACTTATGGCTGCCAAAAGCGGTACAAAAGGGGGTGGTGATGGACGGAGCATCTGAATCAATCAAACACTCACACCCAGTCAAAAGATCTGGGTTTAATCCATCACTGTTCTTTAGCCCACTCTGCCACCCCAGCTCAGACATGGCTATACGCAAATCAGTCTGACCCTGTGCCTCATGGGAACAGTCCAGCCCGAACTGCCAAGCCATGTTTTCCCTGGACCGGAAACAAGCTTCCGAGGACCAGTTTCTGGCATTCCAGCCGTCTTCAGCCCGGCTTGCTTGAATCCAGTGGCAAAGTGAGCAAGGGACTCACGTCTGAGCATACCCTGCCACACTTATGGCGGCCAAAAGCGGTACAAAAGGGGGTGGTGATGGACGGAGCATCGGAATCAATCAAACACTCACACCCAGTCAAAAGATCTGGGTTTAATCCATCACCGTTCTTTAGCCTACTCTGCCACCCCAGTTCAGACATGGCTATATGCAAATCAGTCTGACCCTGTGCCTCATGGGAACAGTCCAGCCCGAACTGCCAAGCCATGTCTTCCCTGGACCGTAAACAAGCTTCCGAGCACCGGATTCTGAAATTCCAGCCGTCTTCAGCCCGGCTTGTTTGAATCCAGTGGCAAGTGAGTAAGGGACTCACGTCTGAGCATACCCTGCCACACTTATGGCGGCCAAAAGCGGTACAAAAGGGGGTGGTGATGGACGGAGCATCTGAATCAATCAAACACTCACACCCAGTCAAAAGATCTGGGTTTAATCCATCACCGTTCTTTAGCCCACTCTGCCACCCCAGTTCAGACATGGCTATATGCAAATCAGTCTGACCCTGTGCCTCATGGGAACAGTCCAGCCCAAACTGCCAAGCAATGTCTTCCCTGGACCGGAAACAAGCTTCCGAGGACCGGTTTCTGGCATTCCAGCCGTCTTCAGCCCAGCTTGCTTGAATCCAGTGGCAAAGTGAGCAAGGGACTCACGACTGAGCATACCCTGCCACACTTATGGCGGCCAAAAGCGGTACAAAAGGGGGTGGTGATGGACGGAGCATCTGAATCAATCAAACACTCACACCCAGTCAAAAGATCTGGGTTTAATCCATCACCGTTCTTTAGCCCACTCTGCCACCCCAGTTCAGACATGGCTATATGCAAATCAGTCTGACCCTGTGCCTCATGGGAACAGTCCAGCCCGAACTGCCAAGCCATGTCTTCCCTGGACCGGAAACAAGCTTCCGAGGACCGGTTTCTGGCATTCCAGACGTCTTCAGCCCGGCTTGCTTGAATCCAGTGGCAAAGTGAGCAAGGGACTCACGTCTGAGCATACCCTGCCACACTTATGGCGGCCACAAGCGGTCCAAAAGGGGGTGGTGATGGACAGAGCATCTGAATCAATCAAACACTCACACCCAGTCAAAATATCTGGGTTTAATCCATCACCCTTCTTTAGCCCACTCTGCCACCCCAGTTCAGACATGGCTATATGCAAATCAGTCTGACCCTGTGCCTCATGGGAACAGTCCAGCTCGAACTGCCAAGCCATGTCTTCCCTGGACCGGAAACAAGCTTCCGAGGACCGGTTTCTGGCATTCCAGACGTCTTCAGCCCGGCTTGCTTGAATCCAGTGCAAAGTGAGCAAGGGACTCACGTCTGAGCATACCCTGCCACACTTATGGCGGCCACAAGCGGTCCAAAAGGGGGTGGTGATGGACAGAGCATCTGAATCAATCAAACACTCACACCCAGTCAAAATATCTGGGTTTAATCCATCACCCTTCTTTAGCCCACTCTGCCACCCCAGTTCAGACATGGCTATATGCAAATCAGTCTGACCCTGTGCCTCATGGGAACAGTCCAGCTCGAACTGCCAAGCCATGTCTTCCCTGGACCGGAAACAAGCTTCCGAGGACCGGTTTCTGGCATTCCAGCCGTCTTCAGCCCGGCTTGCTTGAATCCAGTGGCAAAGTGAGCAAGGGACTCACGTCTGAGCATACCCTGCCACACTTATGGCGGCCAAAAGTGGTACAAAAGGGGGTGGTGATGGACGGAGCATCTGAATAAATCAAACACTCACACCCAGTCAAAAGATCTGGGTTTAATCCATCACCGTTCTTTAGCCCACTCTGCCACCCCAGCTCAGACATGGCTATATGCAAATCAGTCTGACCCTGTGCCTCATGGGAACAGTCCAGCCCGAACTGCCAAGCCATGTCTTCCCTGGACCGCAAACAAGCTTCCGAGGACCAGTTTCTGGCATTCCAGCCGTCTTCAGCCCGGCTTGCTTGAATCCAGTGGCAAAGTGAGCAAGGGACTCACGTCTGAGCATACTCTGCCACACTTATGGCTGCCAAAAGCGGTACAAAAGGGGGTGGTGATGGACGGAGCATCTGAATCAATCAAACACTCACACCCAGTCAAAAGATCTGGGTTTAATCCATCACTGTTCTTTAGCCCACTCTGCCACCCCAGCTCAGACATGGCTATACGCAAATCAGTCTGACCCTGTGCCTCATGGGAACAGTCCAGCCCGAACTGCCAAGCCATGTTTTCCCTGGACCGGAAACAAGCTTCTGAGGACCAGTTTCTGGCATTCCAGCCGTCTTCAGCCCGGCTTGCTTGAATCCAGTGGCAAAGTGAGCAAGGGACTCACGTCTGAGCATACCCTGCCACACTTATGGCGGCCAAAAGCGGTACAAAAGGGGGTGGTGATGGACGGAGCATCTGAATCAATCAAACACTCACACCCAGTCAAAAGATCTGGGTTTAATCCATCACCGTTCTTTAGCCTACTCTGCCACCCCAGTTCAGACATGGCTATATGCAAATCAGTCTGACCCTGTGCCTCATGGGAACAGTCCAGCCCGAACTGCCAAGCCATGTCTTCCCTGGACCGTAAACAAGCTTCCGAGCACCGGATTCTGAAATTCCAGCCGTCTTCAGCCCGGCTTGTTTGAATCCAGTGGCAAAGTGAGTACGGGACTCACGTCTGAGCATACCCTGCCACACTTATGGCGGCCAAAAGCGGTACAAAAGGGGGTGGTGATGGACGGAGCATCTGAATCAATCAAACACTCACACTCAGTCAAAAGATCTGGGTTTAATCCATCACCGTTCTTTAGCCCACTCTGCCACCCCAGTTCAGACATGGCTATATGCAAATCAGTCTGACCCTGTGCCTCATGGGAACAGTCCAGCCCGAACTGCCAAGCCATGTCTTCCCTGGACCGGAAACAAGCTTCCGAGGACCGGTTTCTGGCATTCCAGCCGTCTTCAGCCCAGCTTGCTTGAATCCAGTGGCAAAGTGAGCAAGGGACTCACGTCTGAGCATACCCTGCCACACTTATGGCGGCCAAAAGCGGTACAAAAGGGGGTGGTGATGGACGGAGCATCTGAATCAATCAAACACTCACACCCAGTCAAAAGATCTGGGTTTAATCCATCACCGTTCTTTAGCCCACTCTGCCACCCCAGTTCAGACATGGCTATATGCAAATCAGTCTGACCCTGTGCCTCATGGGAACAGTCCAGCCCGAACTGCCAAGCCATGTCTTCCCTGGACCGGAAACAAGCTTCCGAGGACCGGTTTCTGGCATTCCAGCCGTCTTCAGCCCGGCTTGCTTGAATCCAGTGGCAAAGTGAGCAAGGGACTCACGTCTGAGCATACCCTGCCACACTTATGGCGGCCACAAGTGGTCCAAAAGGGGGTGGTGATGGACAGAGCATCTGAATCAATCAAACACTCACACCCAGTCAAAAGATCTGGGTTTAATCCATCACAGTTCTTTAGCCCACTCTGCCACCCCAGTTCAGACATGGCTATATGCAAATCAGTCTGACCCTGTGCTTCATGGGAACAGTCCAGCCCGAACTGCCAAGCCATGTCTTCCCTGGACCGGAAACAAGCTTCCGAGGACCGGTTTCTGGCATTCCAGCCGTCTTCAGCCCAGCTTGCTTGAATCCAGTGGCAAAGTGAGCAAGGGACTCACGTCTGAGCATACCCTGCCACACTTATGGCGGCCAAAAGCGGTACAAAAGGGGGTGGTGATGGACGGAGCATCTGAATCAATCAAACACTCACACCCAGTCAAAAGATCTGGGTTTAATCCATCACCGTTCTTTAGCCCACTCTGCCACCCCAGTTCAGACATGGCTATATGCAAATCAGTCTGACCCTGTGCCTCATGGGAACAGTCCAGCCCGAACTGCCAAGCCATGTCTTCCCTGGACCGGAAACAAGCTTCCGAGGACCGGTTTCTGGCATTCCAGCCGTCTTCAGCCCGGCTTGCTTGAATCCAGTGGCAAAGTGAGCAAGGGACTCACGTCTGAGCATACCCTGCCACACTTATGGCGGCCACAAGTGGTCCAAAAGGGGGTGGTGATGGACAGAGCATCTGAATCAATCAAACACTCACACCCAGTCAAAAGATCTGGGTTTAATCCATCACAGTTCTTTAGCCCACTCTGCCACCCCAGTTCAGACATGGCTATATGCAAATCAGTCTGACCCTGTGCTTCATGGGAACAGTCCAGCCCGAACTGCCAAGCCATGTCTTCCCTGGACCGGAAACAAGCTTCCGAGGACCGGTTTCTGGCATTCCAGCCGTCTTCAGCCCGGCTTGCTTGAATCCAGTGGCAAAGTGAGCAAGGGACTCACGTCTGAGCATACCCTGCCACACTTATGGCGGCCAAAAGCGGTACAAAAGGGGGTGGTGATGGACGGAGCATCTGAATCAATCAAACACTCACACCCAGTCAAAAGATCTGGGTTTAATCCATCACCGTTCTTTAGCCCACTCTGCCACCCCAGCTCAGACATGGCTATACACAAATCAGTCTGACCCTGTGCCTCATGTGAACAGTCCAGCCCGAACTGCCAAGCCATGTCTTCCCTGGACCGGAAACAAGCTTCCGAGGACCAGTTTCTGTCATTCCAGCCGTCTTCAGCCCGGCTTGCTTGAATCCAGTGGCAAAGTGAGCAAGGGACTCACGTCTGAGCATACCCTGCCACACTTATGGCGACAAAAAGCGGTACAAAAGGGGGTGGTGATGGACGGAGCATCTGAATCAATCAAACACTCACACCCAGTCAAAAGATCTGGGTTTAATCAATCACCGTTCTTTAGCCTACTCTGCCACCCCAGTTCAGACATGGCTATATGCAAATCAGTCTAACCCTGTGCCTCATGGGAACAGTCCAGCCCGAACTGCCAATCCATGTCTTCCCTGGACCGTAAACAAGCTTCCGAGCACCGGATTCTGGCATTCCAGCCGTCTTCAGCCCGGCTTGTTTGAATCCAGTCGCAAAGTGAGTAAGGGACTCACGTCTGAGCATACCCTGCCACACTTATGGCGGCCAAAAGCGGTACAAAAGGGGGTGGTGATGGACGGAGCATCTGAATCAATCAAACACTCACACCCAGTCAAATGATCTGGGTTTAATCCATCACCTTTCTTTAGCCCACTCTGCCACCCCAGTTCAGACATGGCTATATGCAAATCAGTCTGACCCTGTGCTTCATGGGAACAGTCCAGCCCGAACTGCCAAGCCATGTCTTCCCTGGACCGGAAACAAGCTTCCGAGGACCGGTTTCTGGCATTCCAGCCGTCTTCAGCCCGGCTTGCTTGAATCCAGTGGCAAAGTGAGCAAGGGACTCACGTCTGAGCATACCCTGCCACACTTATGGCGGCCAAAAGCTGTACAAAAGGGGGTGGTGATGGACGGAGCATCTGAATCAATCAAACACTCACACCCAGTCAAAAGATCTGGGTTTAATCCATCACCGTTCTTTAGCCCACTCTGCCACCCCAGCTCAGACATGGCTATATGCAAATCAGTCTGACCCTGTGCCTCATGGGAACAGTCCAGCCCGAACTGCCAAGCCATGTCTTCCCTGGACCGCAAACAAGCTTCCGAGGACCAGTTTCTGGCATTCCAGCCGTCTTCAGCCCGGCTTGCTTGAATCCAGTGGCAAAGTGAGCAAGGGACTCACGTCTGAGCATACTCTGCCACACTTATGGCTGCCAAAAGCGGTACAAAAGGGGGTGGTGATGGACGGAGCATCTGAATCAATCAAACACTCACACCCAGTCAAAAGATCTGGGTTTAATCCATCACTGTTCTTTAGCCCACTCTGCCACCCCAGCTCAGACATGGCTATACGCAAATCAGTCTGACCCTGTGCCTCATGGGAACAGTCCAGCCCGAACTGCCAAGCCATGTTTTCCCTGGACCGGAAACAAGCTTCCGAGGACCAGTTTCTGGCATTCCAGCCGTCTTCAGCCCGGCTTGCTTGAATCCAGTGGCAAAGTGAGCAAGGGACTCACGTCTGAGCATACCCTGCCACACTTATGGCGGCCAAAAGCGGTACAAAAGGGGGTGGTGATGGACGGAGCATCGGAATCAATCAAACACTCACACCCAGTCAAAAGATCTGGGTTTAATCCATCACCGTTCTTTAGCCTACTCTGCCACCCCAGTTCAGACATGGCTATATGCAAATCAGTCTGACCCTGTGCCTCATGGGAACAGTCCAGCCCGAACTGCCAAGCCATGTCTTCCCTGGACCGTAAACAAGCTTCCGAGCACCGGATTCTGAAATTCCAGCCGTCTTCAGCCCGGCTTGTTTGAATCCAGTGGCAAGTGAGTAAGGGACTCACGTCTGAGCATACCCTGCCACACTTATGGCGGCCAAAAGCGGTACAAAAGGGGGTGGTGATGGACGGAGCATCTGAATCAATCAAACACTCACACCCAGTCAAAAGATCTGGGTTTAATCCATCACCGTTCTTTAGCCCACTCTGCCACCCCAGTTCAGACATGGCTATATGCAAATCAGTCTGACCCTGTGCCTCATGGGAACAGTCCAGCCCAAACTGCCAAGCAATGTCTTCCCTGGACCGGAAACAAGCTTCCGAGGACCGGTTTCTGGCATTCCAGCCGTCTTCAGCCCAGCTTGCTTGAATCCAGTGGCAAAGTGAGCAAGGGACTCACGACTGAGCATACCCTGCCACACTTATGGCGGCCAAAAGCGGTACAAAAGGGGGTGGTGATGGACGGAGCATCTGAATCAATCAAACACTCACACCCAGTCAAAAGATCTGGGTTTAATCCATCACCGTTCTTTAGCCCACTCTGCCACCCCAGTTCAGACATGGCTATATGCAAATCAGTCTGACCCTGTGCCTCATGGGAACAGTCCAGCCCGAACTGCCAAGCCATGTCTTCCCTGGACCGGAAACAAGCTTCCGAGGACCGGTTTCTGGCATTCCAGACGTCTTCAGCCCGGCTTGCTTGAATCCAGTGGCAAAGTGAGCAAGGGACTCACGTCTGAGCATACCCTGCCACACTTATGGCGGCCACAAGCGGTCCAAAAGGGGGTGGTGATGGACAGAGCATCTGAATCAATCAAACACTTACACCCAGTCAAAATATCTGGGTTTAATCCATCACCCTTCTTTAGCCCACTCTGCCACCCCAGTTCAGACATGGCTATATGCAAATCAGTCTGACCCTGTGCCTCATGGGAACAGTCCAGCTCGAACTGCCAAGCCATGTCTTCCCTGGACCGGAAACAAGCTTCCGAGGACCGGTTTCTGGCATTCCAGACGTCTTCAGCCCGGCTTGCTTGAATCCAGTGCAAAGTGAGCAAGGGACTCACGTCTGAGCATACCCTGCCACACTTATGGCGGCCACAAGCGGTCCAAAAGGGGGTGGTGATGGACAGAGCATCTGAATCAATCAAACACTCACACCCAGTCAAAATATCTGGGTTTAATCCATCACCCTTCTTTAGCCCACTCTGCCACCCCAGTTCAGACATGGCTATATGCAAATCAGTCTGACCCTGTGCCTCATGGGAACAGTCCAGCTCGAACTGCCAAGCCATGTCTTCCCTGGACCGGAAACAAGCTTCCGAGGACCGGTTTCTGGCATTCCAGCCGTCTTCAGCCCGGCTTGCTTGAATCCAGTGGCAAAGTGAGCAAGGGACTCACGTCTGAGCATACCCTGCCACACTTATGGCGGCCAAAAGTGGTACAAAAGGGGGTGGTGATGGACGGAGCATCTGAATAAATCAAACACTCACACCCAGTCAAAAGATCTGGGTTTAATCCATCACCGTTCTTTAGCCCACTCTGCCACCCCAGCTCAGACATGGCTATATGCAAATCAGTCTGACCCTGTGCCTCATGGGAACAGTCCAGCCCGAACTGCCAAGCCATGTCTTCCCTGGACCGCAAACAAGCTTCCGAGGACCAGTTTCTGGCATTCCAGCCGTCTTCAGCCCGGCTTGCTTGAATCCAGTGGCAAAGTGAGCAAGGGACTCACGTCTGAGCATACTCTGCCACACTTATGGCTGCCAAAAGCGGTACAAAAGGGGGTGGTGATGGACGGAGCATCTGAATCAATCAAACACTCACACCCAGTCAAAAGATCTGGGTTTAATCCATCACTGTTCTTTAGCCCACTCTGCCACCCCAGCTCAGACATGGCTATACGCAAATCAGTCTGACCCTGTGCCTCATGGGAACAGTCCAGCCCGAACTGCCAAGCCATGTTTTCCCTGGACCGGAAACAAGCTTCTGAGGACCAGTTTCTGGCATTCCAGCCGTCTTCAGCCCGGCTTGCTTGAATCCAGTGGCAAAGTGAGCAAGGGACTCACGTCTGAGCATACCCTGCCACACTTATGGCGGCCAAAAGCGGTACAAAAGGGGGTGGTGATGGACGGAGCATCTGAATCAATCAAACACTCACACCCAGTCAAAAGATCTGGGTTTAATCCATCACCGTTCTTTAGCCTACTCTGCCACCCCAGTTCAGACATGGCTATATGCAAATCAGTCTGACCCTGTGCCTCATGGGAACAGTCCAGCCCGAACTGCCAAGCCATGTCTTCCCTGGACCGTAAACAAGCTTCCGAGCACCGGATTCTGAAATTCCAGCCGTCTTCAGCCCGGCTTGTTTGAATCCAGTGGCAAAGTGAGTACGGGACTCACGTCTGAGCATACCCTGCCACACTTATGGCGGCCAAAAGCGGTACAAAAGGGGGTGGTGATGGACG
Source organism: Lissotriton vulgaris (assembly GCF_964263255.1). Taxonomy (NCBI): domain Eukaryota; kingdom Metazoa; phylum Chordata; class Amphibia; order Caudata; family Salamandridae; genus Lissotriton; species Lissotriton vulgaris. Next base: position 555,644,747 of record NC_141694.1, read on the forward strand.
GAGCATCTGAATCAATCAAACACTCACACTCAGTCAAAAGATCTGGGTTTAATCCATCACCGTTCTTTAGCCCACTCTGCCACCCCAGTTCAGACATGGCTATATGCAAATCAGTCTGACCCTGTGCCTCATGGGAACAGTCCAGCCCGAACTGCCAAGCCATGTCTTCCCTGGACCGGAAACAAGCTTCCGAGGACCGGTTTCTGGCATTCCAGCCGTCTTCAGCCCAGCTTGCTTGAATCCAGTGGCAAAGTGAGCAAGGGACTCACGTCTGAGCATACCCTGCCACACTTATGGCGGCCAAAAGCGGTACAAAAGGGGGTGGTGATGGACGGAGCATCTGAATCAATCAAACACTCACACCCAGTCAAAAGATCTGGGTTTAATCCATCACCGTTCTTTAGCCCACTCTGCCACCCCAGTTCAGACATGGCTATATGCAAATCAGTCTGACCCTGTGCCTCATGGGAACAGTCCAGCCCGAACTGCCAAGCCATGTCTTCCCTGGACCGGAAACAAGCTTCCGAGGACCGGTTTCTGGCATTCCAGCCGTCTTCAGCCCGGCTTGCTTGAATCCAGTGGCAAAGTGAGCAAGGGACTCACGTCTGAGCATACCCTGCCACACTTATGGCGGCCACAAGTGGTCCAAAAGGGGGTGGTGATGGACAGAGCATCTGAATCAATCAAACACTCACACCCAGTCAAAAGATCTGGGTTTAATCCATCACAGTTCTTTAGCCCACTCTGCCACCCCAGTTCAGACATGGCTATATGCAAATCAGTCTGACCCTGTGCTTCATGGGAACAGTCCAGCCCGAACTGCCAAGCCATGTCTTCCCTGGACCGGAAACAAGCTTCCGAGGACCGGTTTCTGGCATTCCAGCCGTCTTCAGCCCAGCTTGCTTGAATCCAGTGGCAAAGTGAGCAAGGGACTCACGTCTGAGCATACCCTGCCACACTTATGGCGGCCAAAAGCGGTACAAAAGGGGGTGGTGATGGACGGAGCATCTGAATCAATCAAACACTCACACCCAGTCAAAAGATCTGGGTTTAATCCATCACCGTTCTTTAGCCCACTCTGCCACCCCAGTTCAGACATGGCTATATGCAAATCAGTCTGACCCTGTGCCTCATGGGAACAGTCCAGCCCGAACTGCCAAGCCATGTCTTCCCTGGACCGGAAACAAGCTTCCGAGGACCGGTTTCTGGCATTCCAGCCGTCTTCAGCCCGGCTTGCTTGAATCCAGTGGCAAAGTGAGCAAGGGACTCACGTCTGAGCATACCCTGCCACACTTATGGCGGCCACAAGTGGTCCAAAAGGGGGTGGTGATGGACAGAGCATCTGAATCAATCAAACACTCACACCCAGTCAAAAGATCTGGGTTTAATCCATCACAGTTCTTTAGCCCACTCTGCCACCCCAGTTCAGACATGGCTATATGCAAATCAGTCTGACCCTGTGCTTCATGGGAACAGTCCAGCCCGAACTGCCAAGCCATGTCTTCCCTGGACCGGAAACAAGCTTCCGAGGACCGGTTTCTGGCATTCCAGCCGTCTTCAGCCCGGCTTGCTTGAATCCAGTGGCAAAGTGAGCAAGGGACTCACGTCTGAGCATACCCTGCCACACTTATGGCGGCCAAAAGCGGTACAAAAGGGGGTGGTGATGGACGGAGCATCTGAATCAATCAAACACTCACACCCAGTCAAAAGATCTGGGTTTAATCCATCACCGTTCTTTAGCCCACTCTGCCACCCCAGCTCAGACATGGCTATACACAAATCAGTCTGACCCTGTGCCTCATGTGAACAGTCCAGCCCGAACTGCCAAGCCATGTCTTCCCTGGACCGGAAACAAGCTTCCGAGGACCAGTTTCTGTCATTCCAGCCGTCTTCAGCCCGGCTTGCTTGAATCCAGTGGCAAAGTGAGCAAGGGACTCACGTCTGAGCATACCCTGCCACACTTATGGCGACTAAAAGCGGTACAAAAGGGGGTGGTGATGGACGGAGCATCTGAATCAATCAAACACTCACACCCAGTCAAAAGATCTGGGTTTAATCAATCACCGTTCTTTAGCCTACTCTGCCACCCCAGTTCAGACATGGCTATATGCAAATCAGTCTAACCCTGTGCCTCATGGGAACAGTCCAGCCCGAACTGCCAATCCATGTCTTCCCTGGACCGTAAACAAGCTTCCGAGCACCGGATTCTGGCATTCCAGCCGTCTTCAGCCCGGCTTGTTTGAATCCAGTCGCAAAGTGAGTAAGGGACTCACGTCTGAGCATACCCTGCCACACTTATGGCGGCCAAAAGCGGTACAAAAGGGGGTGGTGATGGACGGAGCATCTGAATCAATCAAACACTCACACCCAGTCAAATGATCTGGGTTTAATCCATCACCTTTCTTTAGCCCACTCTGCCACCCCAGTTCAGACATGGCTATATGCAAATCAGTCTGACCCTGTGCTTCATGGGAACAGTCCAGCCCGAACTGCCAAGCCATGTCTTCCCTGGACCGGAAACAAGCTTCCGAGGACCGGTTTCTGGCATTCCAGCCGTCTTCAGCCCGGCTTGCTTGAATCCAGTGGCAAAGTGAGCAAGGGACTCACGTCTGAGCATACCCTGCCACACTTATGGCGGCCAAAAGCGGTACAAAAGGGGGTGGTGATGGACGGAGCATCTGAATCAATCAAACACTCACACCCAGTCAAAAGATCTGGGTTTAATCCATCACCGTTCTTTAGCCCACTCTGCCACCCCAGTTCAGACATGGCTATATGCAAATCAGTCTGACCCTGTGCCTCATGGGAACAGTCCAGCCCGAACTGCCAAGCCATGTCTTCCCTGGACCGGAAACAAGCTTCCGAGGACCGGTTTCTGGCATTCCAGCCGTCTTCAGCCCGGCTTGCTTGAATCCAGTGGCAAAGTGAGCAAGGGACTCACGTCTGAGCATACCCTGCCACACTTATGGCGGCCACAAGCAGTCCAAAAGGGGGTGGTGATGGATGGAGCATGTGAATCAATCAAACACTCACACCCAGTCAAAAGATCTGGGTTTAATCCATCACCGTTCTTTAGCCCACTCTGCCACCCCAGCTCAGACATGGCTATATGCAAATCAGTCTGACCCTGTGCCTCATTGGAACAGTCCAGCCGAACTGCCAAGCCATGTCTTCCCTGGACCGGAAATAAGCTTCCGAGGACCGGTTTCTGGCATTCCAACCGTCATCAGCCTGGCTTGCTTGAATCCAGTGGCAAAGTGAGCAAGGGACTCACGTCTGAGCATACCCTGCCACATTTATGGCGCCCAAAAGCGGTACAAAAGGGGGTGGTGATGGACGGAGCATCTGAATCAATCAAACACTCACACCCAGTCAAAAGATCTGGGTTTAATCCATCACAGTTCTTCAGCCTACTCTGCCACCCCCGTTCAGACATGGCTATATGCAAATCAGTCTGACCCTGTGCCTCATGGGAACAGTCCAGCCCGAACTGCCAAGCCATGTCTTCCCTGGACCGCAAACAAGCTTCCGAGGACCAGTTTCTGGCATTCCAGCCGTCTTCAGCCCGGCTTGCTTGAATCCAGTGGCAAAGTGAGCAAGGGACTCACGTCTGAGCATTCTCTGCCACACTTATGGCTGCCAAAAGCGGTACAAAAGGGGGTGGTGATGGACGGAGCATCTGAATCAATCAAACACTCACACCCAGTCAAAAGATCTGGGTTTAATCCATCACTGTTCTTTAGCCCACTCTGCCACCCCAGCTCAGACATGGCTATACGCAAATCAGTCTGACCCTGTGCCTCATGGGAACAGTCCAGCCCGAACTGCCAAGCCATGTTTTCCCTGGACCGGAAACAAGCTTCTGAGGACCAGTTTCTGGCATTCCAGCCGTCTTCAGCCCGGCTTGCTTGAATCCAGTGGCAAAGTGAGCAAGGGACTCACGTCTGAGCATACCCTGCCACACTTATGGCGGCCAAAAGCGGTACAAAAGGGGGTGGTGATGGACGGAGCATCTGAATCAATCAAACACTCACACCCAGTCAAAAGATCTGGGTTTAATCCATCACCGTTCTTTAGCCTACTCTGCCACCCCAGTTCAGACATGGCTATATGCAAATCAGTCTGACCCTGTGCCTCATGGGAACAGTCCAGCCCGAACTGCCAAGCCATGTCTTCCCTGGACCGTAAACAAGCTTCCGAGCACCGGATTCTGAAATTCCAGCCGTCTTCAGCCCGGCTTGTTTGAATCCAGTGGCAAAGTGAGTAAGGGACTCACGTCTGAGCATACCCTGCCACACTTATGGCGGCCAAAAGCGGTACAAAAGGGGGTGGTGATGGACGGAGCATCTGAATCAATCAAACACTCACACCCAGTCAAAAGATCTGGATTTAATCCATCACCGTTCTTTAGCCCACTCTGCCACCCCAGTTCAGACATGGCTATATGCAAATCAGTCTGACCCTGTGCCTCATGGGAACAGTCCAGCCCGAACTGCCAAGCCATGTCTTCCCTGGACTGGAAACAAGCTTCCGAGGACCGGTTTCTGGCATTCCAGCCGTCTTCAGCCCAGCTTGCTTGAATCCAGTGGCAAAGTGAGCAAGGGACTCACGTCTGAGCATACCCTGCCACACTTATGGCGGCCAAAAGCGGTACAAAAGGGGGTGGTGATGGACGGAGCATCTGAATCAATCAAACACTCACACCCAGTCAAAAGATCTGGGTTTAATCCATCACCGTTCTTTAGCCCACTCTGCCACCCCAGTTCAGACATGGCTATATGCACATCAGTCTGACCCTGTGCCTCATGGGAACAGTCCAGCCCGAACTGCCAAGCCATGTCTTCCCTGGACCGGAAACAAGCTTCCGAGGACCGGTTTCTGGCATTCCAGCCGTCTTCAGCCCGGCTTGCTTGAATCCAGTGGCAAAGTGAGCAAGGGACTCACGTCTGAGCATACCCTGCCACACTTATGGCGGCCACAAGCGGTCCAAAAGGGGGTGGTGATGGACAGAGCATCTGAATCAATCAAACACTCACACCCAGTCAAAAGATCTGGGTTTAATCCATCACAGTTCTTTAGCCCACTCTGCCACCCCAGTTCAAACATGGCTATATGCAAATCAGTCTGACCCTGTGCTTCATGGGAACAGTCCAGCCCGAACTGCCAAGCCATGTCTTCCCTGGACCGGAAACAAGCTTCCGAGGACCGGTTTCTGGCATTCCAGCCGTCTTCAGCCCGGCTTGCTTGAATCCAGTGGCAAAGTGAGCAAGGGACTCACGTCTGAGCATACCCTGCCACACTTATGGCGGCCAAAAGCGGTACAAAAGGGGGTGGTGATGGACGGAGCATCTGAATCAATCAAACACTCACACCCAGTCAAAAGATCTGGGTTTAATCCATCACCGTTCTTTAGCCCACTCTGCCACCCCAGCTCAGACATGGCTATACACAAATCAGTCTGACCCTGTGCCTCATGGGAACAGTCCAGCCCGAACTGCCAAGCCATGTCTTCCCTGGACCGGAAACAAGCTTCCGAGGACCAGTTTCTGTCATTCCAGCCGTGTTCAGCCCGGCTTGCTTGAATCCAGTGGCAAAGTGAGCAAGGGACTCACGTCTGAGCATACCCTGCCACACTTATGGCGACAAAAAGTGGTACACAAGGGGGTGGTGATGGACGGAGCATCTGAATCAATCAAACACTCACACCCAGTCAAAAGATCTGGGTTTAATCCATCACCGTTCTTTAGCCTACTCTGCCACCCCAGTTCAGACATGGCTATATGCAAATCAGTCTGACCCTGTGCCTCATGGGAACAGTCCAGCCCGAACTGCCAAGCCATGTCTTCCCTGGACCGTAAACAAGCTTCCGAGCACCGGATTCTGGCATTCCAGCCGTCTTCAGCCCGGCTTGTTTGAATCCAGTCGCAAAGTGAGTAAGGGACTCACGTCTGAGCATACCCTGCCACACTTATGGCGGCCAAAATCGGTACAAAAGGGGGTGGTGATGGACGGAGCATCTGAATCAATCAAACACTCACACCCAGTCAAAAGATCTGGGTTTAATCCATCACCGTTCTTTAGCCCACTCTGCCACCCCAGTTCAGACATGGCTATATGCAAATCAGTCTGACCCTGTGCCTCATGGGAACAGTCCAGCCCGAACTGCCAAGCCATGTCTTCCCTGGACCGCAAACAAGCTTCCGAGGACCAGTTTCTGGCATTCCAGCCGTCTTCAGCCCGGCTTGCTTGAAACCAGTGGCAAAGTGAGCAAGGGACTCACGTCTGAGCATACTCTGCCACACTTATGGCTGCCAAAAGCGGTACAAAAGGGGGTGGTGATGGACGGAGCATCTGAATCAATCAAACACTCACACCCAGTCAAAAGATCGGGGTTTAATCCATCACCGTTCTTTAGCCCACTCTGCCACCCCAGTTCAGACATGGCTATATGCAAATCAGTCTGACCCTGTGCCTCATGGGAACAGTCCAGCCCGAACTGCCAAGCCATGTCTTCCCTGGACCGGAAACAAGCTTCCGAGGACCGGTTTCTGGCATTCCAGCCGTCTTCAGCCCGGCTTGCTTGAATCCAGTGGCAAAGTGAGCAAGGGACTCACGTCTGAGCATACCCTGCCACACCTATGGCGGCCAAAAGCGGTACAAAAGGGGGTGGTGATGGACGGAGCATCTGAATCAATCAAACACTCACACCCAGTCAAATGATCTGGGTTTAATCCATCACCGTTCTTTAGCCCACTCTGCCACCCCAGTTCAGACATGGCTATATGCAAATCAGTCTGACCCTGTGCCTCATGGGAACAGTCCAGCCCGAACTGCCAAGCCATGTCTTCCCTGGACCGGAAACAAGCTTCCGAAGACCGGTTTCTGGCATTCCAGCCGTCTTCAGCCCGGCTTGCTTGAATCCAGTGGCAAAGTGAGCAAGGGACTCACGTCTGAGCATACCCTGCCACACTTATGGCGGCCAAAAGCGGTACAAAAGGGGGTGGTGATGGACGGAGCATCTGAATCAATCAAACACTCACACCCAGTCAAAAGATCTGGGTTTAATCCATCACCGTTCTTTAGCCCACTCTGCCACCCCAGTTCAGACATGGCTATATGCAAATCAGTCTGACCCTGTGCCTCATGGGAACAGTCCAGCCCGAACTGCCAAGCCATGTCTTCCCTGGACCGGAAACAAGCTTCCGAGGACCGGTTTCTGGCATTCCAGCCGTCTTCAGCCCGGCTTGCTTGAATCCAGTGGCAAAGTGAGCAAGGGACTCACGTCTGAGCATACCCTGCCACACTTATGGCGGCCAAAAGCGGTACAAAAGGGGGTGGTGATGGACGGAGCATCTGAATCAATCAAACACTCACACCCAGTCAAAAGATCTGGGTTTAATCCATCACCGTTCTTTAGCCCACTCTGCCACCCCAGCTCAGACATGGCTATATGCAAATCAGTCTGACCCTGTGCCTCATGGGAACAGTCCAGCCCGAACTGCCAAGCCATGTCTTCCCTGGACCGCAAACAAGCTTCCGAGGACCAGTTTCTGGCATTCCAGCCATCTTCAGCCCGGCATGCTTGAATCCAGTGGCAAAGTGAGCAAGGGACTCACGTCTGAGCATACCCTGCCACACTTATGGCGGCCAAAAGCGGTACAAAAGGGAATGGTGATGGACCGAGCATCTGAATCAATCAAACACTCACACCCAGTCAAAAGATCTGGGTTTAATCCATCACCGTTCTTTAGCCTACTCTGCCACCCCAGTTCAGACATGGCTATATGCAAATCAGTCTGACCCTGTGCCTCATGGGAACAGTCCAGCCCGAACTGCCAAGCCATGTCTTCCCTGGACCGTAAACAAGCTTCCGAGCACCGGATTCTGAAATTCCAGCCGTCTTCAGCCCGGCTTGTTTGAATCCAGTGGCAAAGTGAGTAAGGGACTCACGTCTGAGCATACCCTGCCACACTTATGGCGGCCAAAAGCGGTACAAAAGGGGGTGGTGATGGACGGAGCATCTGAATCAATCAAACACTCACACCCAGTCAAAAGATCTGGGTTTAATCCATCACCGTTCTTTAGCCCACTCTGCCACCCCAGTTCAGACATGGCTATATGCAAATCAGTCTGACCCTGTGCCTCATGGGAACAGTCCAGCCCGAACTGCCAAGCCATGTCTTCCCTGGACCGGAAACAAGCTTCCGAGGACCGGTTTCTGGCATTCCAGCCGTCTTCAGCCCAGCTTGCTTGAATCCAGTGGCAAAGTGAGCAAGGGACTCACGTCTGAGCATACCCTGCCACACTTATGGCAGCCAAAAGCGGTACAAAAGGGGGTGGTGATGGACGGAGCATCTGAATCAATCAAACACTCACACCCAGTCAAAAGATCTGGGTTTAATCCATCACCGTTCTTTAGCCCACTCTGCCACCCCAGTTCAGACATGGCTATATGCAAATCAGTCTGACCCTGTGCCTCATGGGAAAAGTCCAGCCCGAACTGCCAAGCCATGTCTTCCCTGGACCGGAAACAAGCTTCCGAGGACCGGTTTCTGGCATTCCAGCCGTCTTCAGCCCGGCTTGCTTGAATCCAGTGGCAAAGTGAGCAAGGGACTCACGTCTGAGCATACCCTGCCACACTTATGGCGGCCACAAGCGGTCCAAAAGGGGGTGGTGATGGACAGAGCATCTGAATCAATCAAACACTCACACCCAGTCAAAAGATCTGGGTTTAATCCATCACAGTTCTTTAGCCCACTCTGCCACCCCAGTTCAGACATGGCTATATGCAAATCAGTCTCACCCTGTGCTTCATGGGAACAGTCCAGCCCGAACTGCCAAGCCATGTCTTCCCTGGACCGGAAACAAGCTTCCGAGGACCGGTTTCTGGCATTCCAGCCGTCTTCAGCCCGGCTTGCTTGAATCCAGTGGCAAAGTGAGCAAGGGACTCACGTCTGAGCATACCCTGCCACACTTATGGCGGCCAAAAGCGGTACAAAAGGGGGTGGTGATGGACGGAGCATCTGAATAAATCAAACACTCACACCCAGTCAAAAGATCTGGGTTTAATCCATCACCGTTCTTTAGCCCACTCTGCCACCCCAGCTCAGACATGGCTATACACAAATCAGTCTGACCCTGTGCCTCATGTGAACAGTCCAGCCCGAACTGCCAAGCCATGTCTTCCCTGGACCGGAAACAAGCTTCTGAGGACCAGTTTCTGTCATTCCAGCCGTCTTCAGCCCGGCTTGCTTGAATCCAGTGGCAAAGTGAGCAAGGGACTCACGTCTGAGCATACCCTGCCACACTTATGGTGACAAAAAGCGGTACAAAAGGGGGTGGTGATGGACGGAGCATCTGAATCAATCAAACACTCACACCCAGTCAAAAGATCTGGGTTTAATCCATCACCGTTCTTTAGCCTACTCTGCCACCCCAGTTCAGACATGGCTATATGCAAATCAGTCTGACCCTGTGCCTCATGGGAACAGTCCAGCCCGAACTGCCAAGCCATGTCTTCCCTGGACCGTAAACAAGCTTCCGAGCACCGGATTCTGGCATTCCAGCCGTCTTCAGCCCGGCTATTTTGAATCCAGTCGCAAAGTGAGTAAGGGACTCACGTCTGAGCATACCCTGCCACACTTATGGCGGCCAAAAGCGGTACAAAAGGGGGTGGTGATGGACGGAGCATCTGAATCAATCAAACACTCACACCCAGTCAAATGATCTGGGTTTAATCCATCACCGTTCTTTAGCCCACTCTGCCACCCCAGTTCAGACATGGCTATATGCAAATCAGTCTGACCCTGTGCCTCATGGGAACAGTCCAGCCCGAACTGCCAAGCCATGTCTTCCCTGGACCGGAAACAAGCTTCCGAGGACCGGTTTCTGGCATTCCAGCCGTCTTCAGCCCGGCTTGCTTGAATCCAGTGGCAAAGTGAGCAAGGGACTCACGTCTGAGCATACCCTGCCACACTTATGGCGACTAAAAGCGGTACAAAAGGGGGTGGTGATGGACGGAGCATCTGAATCAATCAAACACTCACACCCAGTCAAAAGATCTGGGTTTAATCCATCACCGTTCTTTAGCCTACTCTGCCACCCCAGTTCAGACATGGCTATATGCAAATCAGTCTGACCCTGTGCCTCATGGGAACAGTCCAGCCCGAACTGCCAAGCCATGTCTTCCCTGGACCGTAAACAAGCTTCCGAGCACCGGATTCTGGCATTCCAGCCGTCTTCAGCCCGGCTTGTTTGAATCCAGTCGCAAAGTGAGTAAGGGACTCACGGCTGAGCATACCCTGCCACACTTATGGCGGCCAAAAGCGGTACAAAAGGGGGTGGTGATGGACGGAGCATCTGAATCAATCAAACACTCACACCCAGTCAAATGATGTGGGTTTAATCCATCACCGTTCTTTAGCCCACTCTGCCACCCCAGTTCAGACATGGCTATATGCAAATCAGTCTGACCCTGTGCCTCATGGGAACAGTCCAGCCCGAACTGCCAAGCGATGTCTTCCCTGGACCGGAAACAAGCTTCCGAGGACCGGTTTCTGGCATTCCAGCCGTCTTCAGCCCGGCTTGCTTGAATCCAGTGGCAAAGTGAGCAAGGGACTCACGTCTGAGCATACCCTGCCACACTTATGGCGGCCAAAAGCGGTACAAAAGGGGGTGGTGATGGACGGAGCATCTGAATCAATCAAACACTCACACCCAGTCAAAAGATCTGGGTTTAATCCATCACCGTTCTTTAGCCCACTCTGCCACCCCAGTTCAGACATGGCTATATGCAAATCAGTCTGACCCTGTGCCTCATGGGAACAGTCCAGCCCGAACTGCCAAGCCATGTCTTCCCTGGACCGGAAACAAGCTTCCGAGGACCGGTTTCTGGCATTCCAGCCGTCTTCAGCCCGGCTTGCTTGAATCCAGTGGCAAAGTGAGCAAGGGACTCACGTCTGAGCATACCCTGCCACACTTATGGCGGCCACAAGCAGTCCAAAAGGGGGTGGTGATGGACGGAGCATGTGAATCAATCAAACACTCACACCCAGTCAAAAGATCTGGGTTTAATCCATCACCGTTCTTTAGCCCACTCTGCCACCCCAGCTCAGACATGGCTATATGCAAATCAGTCTGACCCTGTGCCTCATGGGAACAGTCCAGCCGAACTGCCAAGCCATGTCTTCCCTGGACCGGTAATAAGCTTCCGAGGACCGGTTTCTGGCATTCCAGCCGTCATCAGCCTGGCTTGCTTGAATCCAGTGGCAAAGTGAGCAACGGACTCACGTCTGAGCATACCCTGCCACATTTATGGCGGCCAAAAGCGGTACAAAAGGGGGTGGTGATGGACGGAGCATCTGAATCAATCAAACACTCACACCCAGTCAAAAGATCTGGGTTTAATCCATCACCGTTCTTCAGCCTACTCTGCCACCCCCGTTCAGACATGGCTATATGCAAATCAGTCTGACCCTGTGCCTCATGGGAACAGTCCAGCCCGAACTGCCAAGCCATGTCTTCCCTGGACCGCAAACAAGCTTCCGAGGACCAGTTTCTGGCATTCCAGCCGTCTTCAGCCCGGCTTGCTTGAATCCAGTGGCAAAGTGAGCAAGGGACTCACGTCTGAGCATACCCTGCCACACTTATGGCGGCCAAAAGCGGTACAAAAGGGGGTGGTGATGGACGGAGCATCTGAATCAATCAAACACTCACACCCAGTCAAAAGATCTGGGTTTAATCCATCACCGTTCTTTAGCCTACTCTGCCACCCCAGTTCAGACATGGCTATATGCAAATCAGTCTGACCCTGTGCCTCATGGGAACAGTCCAGCCCGAACTGCCAAGCCATGTCTTCCCTGGACCGTAAACAAGCTTCCGAGCACCGGATTCTGAAATTCCAGCCGTCTTCAGCCCGGCTTGTTTGAATCCAGTGGCAAAGTGAGTAAGGGACTCACGTCTGAGCATACCCTGCCACACTTATGGCGGCCAAAAGCGGTACAAAAGGGGGTGGTGATGGACGGAGCATCTGAATCAATCAAACACTCACACCCAGTCAAAAGATCTGGGTTTAATCCATCACCGTTCTTTAGCCCACTCTGCCACCCCAGTTCAGACATGGCTATATGCAAATCAGTCTGACCCTGTGCCTCATGAGAACAGTCCAGCCCGAACTGCCAAGCCATGTCTTCCCTGGACCGGAAACAAGCTTCCGAGGACCGGTTTCTGGCATTCCAGCCGTCTTCAGCCCAGCTTGCTTGAATCCAGTGGCAAAGTGAGCAAGGGACTCACGTCTGAGCATACCCTGCCACACTTATGGCGGCCAAAAGCGGTACAAAAGGGGGTGGTGATGGACGGAGCATCTGAATCAATCAAACACTCACACCCAGTCAAAAGATCTGGGTTTAATCCATCACCGTTCTTTAGCCCACTCTGCCACCCCAGTTCAGACATGGCTATATGCAAATCAGTCTGACCCTGTGCCTCATGGGAACAGTCCAGCCCGAACTGCCAAGCCATGTCTTCCCTGGACCGGAAACAAGCTTCCGAGGACCGGTTTCTGGCATTCCAGCCGTCTTCAGCCCGGCTTGCTTGAATCCAGTGGCAAAGTGAGCAAGGGACTCACGTCTGAGCATACCCTGCCACACTTATGGCGGCCACAAGCGGTCCAAAAGGGGGTGGTGATGGACAGAGCATCTGAATCAATCAAACACTCACACCCAGTCAAAAGATCTGGGTTTAATCCATCACAGTTCTTTAGCCCACTCTGCCACCCCAGTTCAGACATGGCTATATGCAAATCAGTCTCACCCTGTGCTTCATGGGAACAGTCCAGCCCGAACTGCCAAGCCATGTCTTCCCTGGACCGGAAACAAGCTTCCGAGGACCGGTTTCTGGCATTCCAGCCGTCTTCAGCCCAGCTTGCTTGAATCCAGTGGCAAAGTGAGCAAGGGACTCACGTCTGAGCATACCCTGCCACACTTATGGCGGCCAAAAGCGGTACAAAAGGGGGTGGTGATGGACGGAGCATCTGAATCAATCAAACACTCACACCCAGTCAAAAGATCTGGGTTTAATCCATCACCGTTCTTTAGCCCACTCTGCCACCCCAGCTCAGACATGGCTATACACAAATCAGTCTGACCCTGTGCCTCATGGGAACAGTCCAGCCCGAACTGCCAAGCCATGTCTTCCCTGGACCGGAAACAAGCTTCCGAGGACCAGTTTCTGTCATTCCAGCCGTCTTCAGCCCGGCTTGCTTGAATCCAGTGGCAAAGTGAGCAAGGGACTCACGTCTGAGCATACCCTGCCACACTTATGGCGACAAAAAGCGGTACAAAAGGGGGTGGTGATGGACGGAGCATCTGAATCAATCAAACACTCACACCCAGTCAAAAGATCTGGGTTTAATCCATCACCGTTCTTTAGCCTACTCTGCCACCCCAGTTCAGACATGGCTATATGCAAATCAGTTTGACCCTGTGCCTCATGGGAACAGTCCAGCCCGAACTGCCAAGCCATGTCTTCCCTGGACCGTAAACAAGCTTCCGAGCACCGGATTCTGGCATTCCAGCCGTCTTCAGCCCGGCTTGTTTGAATCCAGTCGCAAAGTGAGTAAGGGACTCACGTCTGAGCATACCCTGCCACACTTATGGCGGCCAAAAGCGGTACAAAAGGGGGTGGTGATGGACGGAGCATCTGAATCAATCAAACACTCACAACCAGTCAAAAGATCTGGGTTTAATCCATCACCGTTCTTTAGCCCACTCTGCCACCCCAGTTCAGACATTACTATATGCAAATCAGTCTGACCCTGTGCCTCATGGGAACAGTCCAGCCCGAACTGCCAAGCCATGTCTTCCCTGGACCGGAAACAAGCTTCCGAGGACCGGTTTCTGGCATTCCAGCCGTCTTCAGCCCGGCTTGCTTGAATCCAGTGACAAAGTGAGCAAGGGACTCACGTCTGAGCATACCCTGCCACACTTATGGCGGCCAAAAGCGGTACAAAAGGGGGTGGTGATGGACGGAGCATCTGAATCAATCAAACACTCACACCCAGTCAAAAGATCTGGGTTTAATCCATCACCGTTCTTTAGCCCACTCTGCCACCCCAGTTCAGACATGGCTATATGCAAATCAGTCTGACCCTGTGCCTCATGGGAACAGTCCAGCCCGAACTGCCAAGCCATGTCTTCCCTGGACCGGAAACAAGCTTCCGAGGACCGGTTTCTGGCATTCCAGCCGTCTTCAGCCCGGCTTGCTTGAATCCAGTGGCAAAGTGAGCAAGGGACTCACGTCTGAGCATACCCTGCCACACTTATGGCGGCCACAAGCAGTCCAAAAGGGGGTGGTGATGGACGGAGCATGTGAATCAATCAAACACTCACACCCAGTCAAAAGATCTGGGTTTAATCCATCACCGTTCTTTAGCCCACTCTGCCACCCCAGCTCAGACATGGCTATATGCAAATCAGTCTGACCCTGTGCCTCATGGGAACAGTCCAGCCCGAACTGCCAAGCCATGTCTTCCCTGGACCGGAAACAAGCTTCCGAGGACCGGTTTCTGGCATTCCAGCCGTCTTCAGCCCGGCTTGCTTGAATCCAGTGGCAAAGTGAGCAAGGGACTCACGTCTGAGCATACCCTGCCACACTTATGGCGGCCAAAAGCGGTACAAAAGGGGGTGGTGATGGACGGAGCATCTGAATCAATCAAACACTCACACCCAGTCAAAAGATCTGGGTTTAATCCATCACCGTTCTTTAGCCCACTCTGCCACCCCAGCTCAGACATGGCTATACACAAATCAGTCTGACCCTGTGCCTCATGGGAACAGTCCAGCCCGAACTGCCAAGCCATGTCTTCCCTGGACCGGAAACAAGCTTCCGAGGACCAGTTTCTGTCATTCCAGCCGTCTTCAGCCCGGCTTGCTTGAATCCAGTGGCAAAGTGAGCAAGGGACTCACGTCTGAGCATACCCTGCCACACTTATGGCGACAAAAAGCGGTACAAAAGGGGGTGGTGATGGACGGAGCATCTGAATCAATCAAACACTCACACCCAGTCAAAAGATCTGGGTTTAATCCATCACCGTTCTTTAGCCTACTCTGCCACCCCAGTTCAGACATGGCTATATGCAAATCAGTTTGACCCTGTGCCTCATGGGAACAGTCCAGCCCGAAATGCCAAGCCATGTCTTCCCTGGACCGTAAACAAGCTTCCGAGCACCGGATTCTGGCATTCCAGCCGTCTTCAGCCCGGCTTGTTTGAATCCAGTCGCAAAGTGAGTAAGGGACTCACGTCTGAGCATACCCTGCCACACTTATGGCGGCCAAAAGCGGTACAAAAGGGGGTGGTGATGGACGGAGCATCTGAATCAATCAAACACTCACAACCAGTCAAAAGATCTGGGTTTAATCCATCACCGTTCTTTAGCCCACTCTGCCACCCCAGTTCAGACATTACTATATGCAAATCAGTCTGACCCTGTGCCTCATGGGAACAGTCCAGCCCGAACTGCCAAGCCATGTCTTCCCTGGACCGGAAACAAGCTTCCGAGGACCGGTTTCTGGCATTCCAGCCGTCTTCAGCCCGGCTTGCTTGAATCCAGTGACAAAGTGAGCAAGGGACTCACGTCTGAGCATACCCTGCCACACTTATGGCGGCCAAAAGCGGTACAAAAGGGGGTGGTGATGGACGGAGCATCTGAATCAATCAAACACTCACACCCAGTCAAAAGATCTGGGTTTAATCCATCACCGTTCTTTAGCCCACTCTGCCACCCCAGTTCAGACATGGCTATATGCAAATCAGTCTGACCCTGTGCCTCATGGGAACAGTCCAGCCCGAACTGCCAAGCCATGTCTTCCCTGGACCGGAAACAAGCTTCCGAGGACCGGTTTCTGGCATTCCAGCCGTCTTCAGCCCGGCTTGCTTGAATCCAGTGGCAAAGTGAGCAAGGGACTCACGTCTGAGCATACCCTGCCACACTTATGGCGGCCACAAGCAGTCCAAAAGGGGGTGGTGATGGACGGAGCATGTGAATCAATCAAACACTCACACCCAGTCAAAAGATCTGGGTTTAATCCATCACCGTTCTTTAGCCCACTCTGCCACCCCAGCTCAGACATGGCTATATGCAAATCAGTCTGACCCTGTGCCTCATGGGAACAGTCCAGCCCGAACTGCCAAGCCATGTCTTCCCTGGACCGGAAATAAGCTTCCGAGGACCGGTTTTTGGCATTCCAGCCGTCTTCAGCCCGGCTTGCTTGAATCCAGTGGCAAAGTGAGCAAGGGACTCACGTCTGAGCATACCCTGCCACATTTATGGCGGCCAAAAGCGGTACAAAAGGGGGTGGTGATGGACGGAGCATCGGAATCAATCAAACACTCACAGCCAGTCAAAAGATCTGGGTTTAATCCATCACCGTTCTTCAGCCTACTCTGCCACCCCCGTTCAGACATGGCTATATGCAAATCAGTCTGACCCTGTGCCTCATGGGAACAGTCCAGCCCGAACTGTCAAGCCATGTCTTCCCTGGACCGTAAACAAGCTTCCGAGTACCGGATTCTGGCATTCCAGCCGTCTTCAGCCCGGCTTGTTTGAATCCAGTAGCAAAGTGTGCAATGGACTCACGTCTGAGCATACCCTGCCACACTTATGGCGGCCAAAAGCGGTACAAAAGGGGGTGGTGATGGACGGAGCATCTGAATCAATCAAACACTCACAACCAGTCAAAAGATCTGGGTTTAATCCATCACCGTTCTTTAGCCCACTCTGCCACCCCAGTTCAGACATTACTATATGCAAATCAGTCTGACCCTGTGCCTCATGGGAACAGTCCAGCCCGAACTGCCAAGCCATGTCTTCCCTGGACCGGAAACAAGCTTCCGAGGACCGGTTTCTGGCATTCCAGCCGTCTTCAGCCCGGCTTGCTTGAATCCAGTGACAAAGTGAGCAAGGGACTCACGTCTGAGCATACCCTGCCACACTTATGGCGGCCAAAAGCGGTACAAAAGGGGGTGGTGATGGACGGAGCATCTGAATCAATCAAACACTCACACCCAGTCAAAAGATCTGGGTTTAATCCATCACCGTTCTTTAGCCCACTCTGCCACCCCAGTTCAGACATGGCTATATGCAAATCAGTCTGACCCTGTGCCTCATGGGAACAGTCCAGCCCGAACTGCCAAGCCATGTCTTCCCTGGACCGGAAACAAGCTTCCGAGGACCGGTTTCTGGCATTCCAGCCGTCTTCAGCCCGGCTTGCTTGAATCCAGTGGCAAAGTGAGCAAGGGACTCACGTCTGAGCATACCCTGCCACACTTATGGCGGCCACAAGCAGTCCAAAAGGGGGTGGTGATGGACGGAGCATGTGAATCAATCAAACACTCACACCCAGTCAAAAGATCTGGGTTTAATCCATCACCGTTCTTTAGCCCACTCTGCCACCCCAGCTCAGACATGGCTATATGCAAATCAGTCTGACCCTGTGCCTCATGGGAACAGTCCAGCCCGAACTGCCAAGCCATGTCTTCCCTGGACCGGAAATAAGCTTCCGAGGACCGGTTTCTGGCATTCCAGCCGTCTTCAGCCCGGCTTGCTTGAATCCAGTGGCAAAGTGAGCAAGGGACTCACGTCTGAGCATACCCTGCCACATTTATGGCGGCCAAAAGCGGTACAAAAGGGGGTGGTGATGGACGGAGCATCGGAATCAATCAAACACTCACAGCCAGTCAAAAGATCTGGGTTTAATCCATCACCGTTCTTCAGCCTACTCTGCCACCCCCGTTCAGACATGGCTATATGCAAATCAGTCTGACCCTGTGCCTCATGGGAACAGTCCAGCCCGAACTGTCAAGCCATGTCTTCCCTGGACCGTAAACAAGCTTCCGAGTACCGGATTCTGGCATTCCAGCCGTCTTCAGCCCGGCTTGTTTGAATCCAGTAGCAAAGTGTGCAATGGACTCACGTCTGAGCATACCCTGCCACACTTATGGCGGCCAAAAGCGGTACAAAAGGGGGTGGTGATGGACGGAGCATCTGAATTAATCAAACACTCACACCCAGTCAAAAAATCTGGGTTTAATCCATCACCGTTCTTGATCCCACTCTGCCACCCCAGTTCAGACATGGCTATATGCAAATCAGTCTGACCCTGTGCCTCATGGGAGCAGTCCAGCCGGAACTGCCAAGCCATGTCTTCCCTGGCTAGGAAACAAGCTTCCGAGGACCGTTTTCTGGCATTCCAGCCTACTTCCGCCCGGCTTGCTTGAATCCAGTCGCAAAGTGAGCAAGGGACTCACGTCTGAGCATACACTGCCACACTTATGGAGGCCAAAAGTGGTACAAAAGGGGGTGGTGATGGACGGAGCATCTGAATCAATCAAACACTCACACCCAGTCAAAAGATCTGGGTTTAATCCATCACCGTTCTTTAGCCCACTCTGCCACCCCAGTTCAGACATGGCTATATGCAAACCAGTCTGACCGTGTGCCTCCTGGGAACAGTCCAGCCCGAACTGCCAAGCCATGTCTTCCCTGGACCGGAAACAAGCTTCCGAGGACCGGTTTCTGGCATTCCAGCCGTCTTCAGCCCGGCTTGTTTGAATCCAGTGGCAAAGTGAGCAAGGGACTCACGTCTGAGCATACCCATTTCCCTTAAGAACGGTGATGGATTAAACCCAGATCTTTTGACTGGGTCTGAGTGTTTGATTGATTCAGATGCTCCGTCCATCACCACCCCCTTTTGTACCACTTTTGGCCTCCATAAGTGTGGCAGGGTATGCTCAGACGTGAGTCCCTTGCTCACTTTGTCACTGGATTCAAGCAAGCCGGGCTGAAGACGGCTGGAATGCCAGAAAACGGTCCTCGGAAGCTTGTTTCCTAGCCAGGGAAGACATGGCTTGGCAGTTCGGGCCGGACTGTTCCCATGAGGCACAGGGTCAGACTGATTTGCATATAGCCATGTCTGAACTAGGGTGGCAGAGTGGGCTAAAGAACGGTGATGGATTAAACCCAGATCTTTTGACTGTGTGTGAGTGTTTGATTGATTCAGATGCTCCGTCCATCACCACCCCCTTTTGCACCGCTTTTGGCCACCATAAGTGTGGCAGGGTATGCTCAGACGTGAGTCCCTTGCTCACTTTGCCACTGGATTCAAGCAAGCCAGGCTGAAGACGGCTGGAATGCCAGAAACCGGTCCTCTGAAGCTTGTTTCCGGTCCAGGGAAGACATGGCTTGGCAGCTCGGGCAGGACTGTTCCCATGAGGCACAGGGTCAGACTGATTTGCATATAGCCATGTCTGAACTGGGTTGGCAGATTGGGCCAAAGAACGGTGATGGATTAAACCCAGATCTTTTGACTGGGTGTGAGTGTTTGATTAATTCAGATGCTCCGTCCATCACCACCCCCTTTTGTACCGCTTTTGGCCGCCATAAGTGTGGCAGGGTATGCTCAGACGTGAATCCCTTGCTCACTTTGCCACTGGATTCAAGCAAGCCGGGTTGAAGACGGCTGGAATGCCAGAAACCGGTCCTCGGAAGCTTGTTTCCGGTCCAGGGAAGACATGGCTTGGCAGTTCGGGCTGGACTGTTCCCATGAGGCACAGGGTCAGCCTGATTTGCATATAGCCATATCTGAATTGGGGTGGCAGATTGGGCTAAAGAACGGTGATGGATTAAACCCAAATCTTTTGACTGGGTGTGAGTGTTTGATTGATTCAGATGCTCCGTCCATCACCACCCCCTTTTGTAGGGTTCAAAATCAACAGCTAGGCACTTTGCAAAAAAGTGTCTGTTTTTACTGTAAAAATGTGGTGCGTCCACGTTGCATTTTTGGGCTGTTTCCTGTTGCAAGCACTAGGCCTACCCACACAAGTGATGTACCCTTTTTATCAGGAGACTCAGAGAACACAGAATTGTAGAGTAACTGGTATTACCTATTGACTTTCTATGCATTTCTGACTTCCAAATGTAAGACAATGTGTAAATAAAAGTAACTTTGAAAAATGTCCTATTATTCACATGCTAGTAGGGGTACCCACAATTTCGGAGATGTGCAAATACCTACAGTTTCTAAACTCTATAATGTGTTCCCATTTTGGAAATACATAGGTGTCTTTGATACCTATTTTTCATCCTTTATATTTTACCAAACAAATTGCTATTTACTCGATACACAATGAAATGCCATTGGAAGACGCAGCTCACTTATTGACTCTGGGTTCCTCGGGTTCTTGGTGAACCAACAAGTCCTATATATCCCCACAACCAGTGGGATCCACCAGATGTAAACACATATTGCTTTAAAAAATCTGTCATACTTAGAAGAAGTTACAGGTGAAAACATTCAGAATTGTGTCTACTTTTCAGAAATGTATAGGTTTCCAAGATCCATTATTGCTTTCATACCCATTTCTACCACTAACTGGAAGGAGGTTGAAAGCACAAAAATTAGCAAAAATATGCTATATCCCAGTAAAATGCCAAAACTGTTAAAATTATTTTGGTTTTCTGACAGAAGTCCTCCTGTCTCTGAAAGATGGGAAGATGGTGATTTCAGCACCACAAACCCTTTGTTGATACCATTTGCAGGGAAAAAAGGACACTTTCTTCTGCAGCACTTTTTACCCACTCTTAAAAAAAAAGGCATTTCGAGGTATTTTGGCTAATTTCTGAGTCCCCTCCAGGGGAATCCACAAACCCTGGGTACCTTTAGAATTCTCAGGGTGTTGGGAATAAAGTGCGCAAATTTGACGTGGATGCCTTATGTGGACAAAATGTTACAGGGGCCTAAGCGCAAATTACCCCAAATAGCTCAAAAAGTCTTAGTACAGGGGGGAAAAGGCCTAGCAGCGAAGGGGTCAAAGATCCTTTTATTTTTATTTACCTTGCTGCAGGTTCCATTTGGACTCTTGCCCCTCTCAGCTTTTCGAAGGTGGGACATTAAACTGAAACCTCAAACCTGCGGAGTAGCAGATTTGAGGTTTTTGTCTCTGCTCATTCACCCCATCCTTTCCCAAATCTGTGATGAGGTGGGAAAAGTGGGGTGACAGGCCCACAGGCTGACTGGCGTGTAGCCAGAGGCACTGCAGGGATTAAGCCTGCAGCGGCCATGTCTAACTTTAGCACATGCTAATCACGTCCCAAATGGGGGGAGGTACAGAGGCTTGCAGGAGCCCCAAAGTCAAGGATGGAATTACTCCAGCCTTGGTGATTTCTCTCTGAAGGCTGGCACAGGCATCTTTGTGCACCTGCACCAGACATCAGACAGAGACAGTTGCTGGACTCAAAGGAGGTCATCATTTTTATTATGCTAATTGTGAATATTATTAGAATTATTACTCACATAAAAACAAAAGTGCCAGAAAACAAGGAGGGGCATAGCCCCTAAGCCCATTAAGATGAGCGACCACTGTATGTGCACATATGCAGATGTACGCCCTACTGCACCACGCAAAGCATACTGCTATCAGTGCTGTTTGCTTCTGCCCTCTATGACATTATTCAAGTGTCACGTAACTGGATGCCTCGATGTCTCCCAATACAGAAGACAGAGAAGTAAGGAAATGGCAAGCCAGAACAGAGAGCCAAGTGGGTGAACATTAATAAATGTATACAAAGTGCTAGTCAAAAAACAGCACCCATGAGGGAAATCCTAACACACTGTGACTGCACTCACTTGACAATAAGTGTTTTTAAAGGGAACTACAATAACTACTACAAGAGTGTATGTACACGCCATAAGGGTTCCAAACGATGAGGCAGAAACGACAGGGAATCATTCACAGAGCCCCTGAGAGACGATCCTGATTGGGACAGTGCTTAATTTGTAAAATAATAATTGCTAGGACCAAGCTATTTTCTCAGGAGGCCACTGCTGTTTGTCCTACCTCAGGTCCCTGCCAACGCTGCCAAATACCAGCACAAACAACACCTACTTAGCAGGGTCAAGCCCTACAAATGTTATAATCTGGACTGTACTAGGAGGCATATTACCAAGCAATAGCGATAATTATCGCTATTGCTTGGTTAGCGTGAAAAAATTATCGCCGAGCTGCGGTGATTTTTATCGCAGATAAACCTTAGTATTACCAAGGTTTATCGCAAATGCGATAAAAATCATCCGCAATGCATGAATATCGCTGAAAAGTCAGCAATATTCATGCATTAGCGAGCTAATGCTCTTAGCCATGTTATCCACCTCCCATTAGATAACATGGCTAAGAACTGCTCAGGGCAGGTGTTAGCTTTTGGAGATATTCGCGTTTAGCGCGAATATCTCCAAAAGTTGGTAATAGGAGATAGCGATGTTAGCGACTGTTTCCAGTCGCTAACATCTTGGCACGCCCACTTTGCATGTCATTAGTGATAAATATCACTGACATGCAAAGTGGGGCCCAAGATGGTCGCTATCTCTTACTAGCTGTCGCTAACTGGTGTTAGCGACAGCTAGGTAATAGGGAGATAATTGTATCTCCGCTTTCTTGGCTTTTAAAGCCAAAAAAGCGGAGATAAACCCCCTTGATATTATGCCCCTTGGTTACTTAAAACTGTCAGAATGGTCTGAACACTCTGGCATTACTGTTTCTAATCGTATATTTCAATGTTAAACACTTTGCTCAAGTGTTGATGTTTTTCTTTAATACAGGCTGACAGTGCCCTCATGTGGTTCTGGTTAATTGCCATTAATTATGTGCCGGTGTCACAAAATTAGTGGAGATGCTGATGTAGAGGAAATCTCATTTAAATTGTAGGACTACATCATAATATCGTATAGTACGCATCCGCATAAAATCTTACAATTATCGTAAACATGAGAACATGAGGTGCTTGGATCGTGAACGTATTAACACAATTATATGACGTGCTTTAGGTTATGGATCAATGTCATGGAGAATTAATTAGCAGAGAACGTTAATACGAAGAACTCGTGTTATCTAACTGGCACTTATACGTTTATTGAATGTTCTTATTAATGATGCCATTTTATGTGTAGGTAAATGTATTAGTTGAAATTACATTAATGTTATGTGACTTCGTAAAGTTTATATGATGTTTTTCTTTTGTTAGCTGAAGTCCTGGGCCTGAAATGCAAGTACCTGGAAGCTCTCACATTAATAGTTAATAGTTGAATTGCATCTGCATTTATTTTATCTGCATTGCAGATTCTATTTTCTGACGTTTTCATTACAGGTGGAGAATATATTCTTTTGAAAAAGTAAAGTCTTTTTTTAAATAAGCTAGGCAAGGAGAGAAGATGTTACAATCTTGTGGTTTGGTCGATATAGAAAAGCAGTTGTGCTTCACACAGGGGAAAACATGGAAACCATGGTCAATTTGTATCGAGAACAGTACACCATCGACATTGTGGAAAGTTACCTTCAGAACCACACCCAGAATGGATAGCGTGATCTGAACTGCACCATGAGAAGGTTACCCTTGAATAATTGGTTGTTTGAGTTAGGGATAGTGCACCTCACTATTCTTGCCTTCAGAGAGAGAGAGAGAGAGAGAGAGAGAGAGAGAGAATCATAGAACGCCCTTTGTCTTTTGTAGCTCCATGCTACTTGACCCATTGATCATGGAGAAACTTCTTAGGGAGACCCCATGTGCTGACAACATTTTACTTTCTTCCTGAAAATACTTATTTAGGGATGTCACTTTAGTGCTAGAGTAGGGATAGATTTATGCTTTTAACTCATCAATCCTCGATGCAGGGAAATGTGGACTCATGCTTCCTGATTTTATGTATTCTACTTCTTAAATTAAATGTGTTTTTATGCTGCAACTGTCTAAACTAGATACTCAGATTTTGCTTAATGCTGATTCCTATGTACTTCTGTACTCCAGTGTTGAGTTATCTCTATGTTCAGTTGTTACTGGTGTTGTAATGAATTAGCTAACCTCAAGTAGTTGTCCGCAGGTTAGGACTAATTGATTGTTTCGCTAATGAATTTCCCTCCCCTCTACACTTTTATACTGGTAAAAAGAACCATCGGAGTTAGACTCAAGAACGACCTAGAACTTATGGGCCGGCCCTTTCAGTTGGTAGCAGAGTAGGATGGTTAGCAAATGAAGTGAGAGGAGAATCTAGAAGTTGTCTAGAACAAGTAGAACTTAGAACTCCAAGACCCTGAAATAGAGCCCAATGATCAAGAATTGAAGGCAACAGAACTTGGTGGCGACCAACAGAGTTTGAAGGTGCAGCGAAATCTGCAGAGGAAGGAGGAGTGAGTATTAACAGGGTGTATGTAGTGTGTTAGTTTGCGGGAATGGTTTGATTGTGTGATGTCTTGCGGAGTTGATGTGAGAGTCAAGTGAATGTGCTTTCGGGCCAGACATGGTCTAAGGTTTGAGATTTGAGTAGCAGGTACAGAAGTGGCTTATGATCCCAGGATATATTAAATAGTTTAGAAGACACTGAGATTGTGATTGTCTGACCGGAGACTTGAGGAGTTGTCGTGAGACGTCATCAGCAGTTTGACCTAATATAGGGAAATTTGTGTGAATGTGATATATGGGAATCGTCTAGTGGACCTTGTGTACAGAGGTTGACTATACTGATTCAGGTGATCCAATCTGGTCAAGGGTTACTTAGTGTGAATGTTCTTGAGCACATGAATTCTATTCATCTTTTAGAAAGGTAGACAATTACGGATTTAAGATAATTGTTTGAGTTAATGTTTATGGAGAAATTGTGAAGGAGGGGAGCCGCTGTGAGGAGTAAGAGTAATATTGTAATGTGCCAGGATGTGATAGGTTGATTGGTATAACGACGTGCTGATATTGCCTGGTAGATTGTTTCCTCACAATAAATTGAACAAAACCTGCTTTTTCTGAAATCATGCATTGATGTAGGGTGTTACGGTATCTCTTCTGAGGTGATGGAGGGGGTGTTAGTCAAGTGAGCGAAGAGGTGGCACCAAAGGACACTCCAGCACACTATATAGCAACAAAGGTTGGGCTCCACACTATAAATTGGCATAAAATCACTGAAAAGGAGAGTGAATTGTCATTTCCACGCTTTGGGTCATTCAGATTGGATGTGGTAAATTAGCTCAGGGGAATGATGTTTGCAGTGCAACCTTTGCCAAGAGCCACACAGTTTGAAGTGTTAGATGCATGCATGCGTGCAGCTCTAAGCAAAGATAGGAATATCAAGGGAGAATGAAGAAAACTGTTAAGGGGTATCAGGATGCACAGTGAGTTGCCAGCCTTAAGAGGTGTGCTCAAGTGGATACCATTGAGGAAGCAAGGTTGTACCCAGTGCTAGTAGTAGACGGAGGGTCACAGGATAGGAACAGAAGGGCAAATGGGAGTGAAAGCAGTGATAATGATGACAGCGAGTTGGATAAGTTGTTGACTGAGTATCCGCCACTTTACAGTCTGCAAAGGGGCAAAGGGGGGCTATGGGCTGAAGACACAGAGAATGTAGGAAGTGTATCAGCTCCAAAAGCTTCTGATTCAGGGGATGTTGGAGGGATATTGACAGGAATAAGGGGGACAGGAAAGTCCATCTCAGTAGGTACAGTACAGGAAGGTGTTGATGCCCTTCACGGTTGCCAATAGCTCTTAAAGTACCAGTTATCATTGGTTCTGTCATTCCTATTTATTACCCAAAATCAATGGGAAATGTTGGACAAAGACAACCCATACCTGTTGAAGGAACTGTGGTAGGAAGAACAGGAAGTGGGAATGGGAACTGTCATCCTTTAGTGCCTATGGAGTCTAGTACCCCTGAAATGATGACCGCAGACCCTTTCGGAATACGGATTGGTTCCAATACTATACCCATGATAAGTACTAGTTCAGATCTGCGAATGTGGGAAACTCTAGTAAGAGTGCCAAGTAGCATGTCTCAAGAAGCAAGCACAAGTCAAAGAGCTCCTGACAATCCACATGAGCTGGATGTTGCGCATTTAGAGTCATGGCTGAGGGATCACAATAACAGCAAAGAGAGTCAGAGAAGTAGGTTGGGTCAGGGTACTCCTAAAATTATGGGGAAGCTGAAGTTGGTGGATGTGGTGTGGTTAAAGGCTGAAGTCGATGAAATTATCAGTGGTAATCAATCTCTGGATAGAATAGAGACCTATGAGGTGGATGATCTGTTGTTTGTAGCAAAGGATGCCACCCGAGGGGGGAGACAAGCTCATGAGAAGTTGTCAGAGTTGGCTCAAAGGTTTGGAGTAGACTGGCCCTGGACAAAGACGCTACAGGGAAATCATAGGCTTGCTTACAGTGACCAAGAACTAGAGGAAAACGGAGTGATTGGATTGTAGATGCACATCCAAGAATTGGTAATAGGAATAAGGGCTTGGAGCATGCTGGATAAGTGAGAAGAGAGATGGTCAAAGAAGAAAAGCATCAGAAAGGTGACAGGAGAAACACCACCTCCAGGAGGGGGAACGCAGGGAGTAGAGGCATATCCGTTATGGGAAGTGCCTAGTGGAGGATGAGTGCGTGTTCCTTGGAGTCGAGGTGATCTTGCTGCGTTTACAAATGATTTCCCCATGTTGAGAGAGAAACCTGCTGAGTGGTATAATTAAGTTGATCACTTTGTTAAGATCTCAAAAGTACTGTGGATTGACTGGTTCCTAGTGATCTATGGTCTGCATGTAAAATAGCTATTGAATGGTCTAATGCTGAACCAGAGAGGGACTCAGTAACGCATGGTCCTTTGCACAATCAGGTACATGCTTGCAGTCTAAAAGAGCCCAACAAGACATTGACTTGGTTAAGATAGATCGAACGACTCAGGAACCTAAGGAGACAGTACATACTTATTATGAAAGGTTGTTACAGGCTTTCGAGCAGTGCAGTGGGTTAGATACACTCAACCCCAAAGACATGGGACAATTTGTGTATAAAGTTGTGACTGGGTTGTGGCAGGAGATCAGTCTCATGATCCAACAGCACCTAATCTGTTGGTAGAACAAGTCGGTAGACAAGATCTTATGGTATGCCTGGTATTGCAGTGATGAAGTGGATTCTAAACATAGAGGATAAAGGAGAAACTGATGCTGGTAGAAATGTGAATGCCGAACAGGAAGAACAGGTGAAGGCAAAAGCAGGAACTGTAGCTCATGGGCAAGGGAATGTTCCAGGAGGTGTCCAAGCAACATTGGTCACAGGGTCGACCGGAGAGGGAAGAAGAAGAGGAGTCCCCATAGATCCAAAGTTTAAGATAGATGTCACAACCCTTATGACTGTGCCTGAGGGGGTTGGAAGACTGTACCCTTGGAGCAGTCTTAGAGGTAGACCAAAGTGAGCCATACGTAGAAGCTGAAGTAGATGATCATCCCATCACATTCTTGATTGATACTGGTGCTACCTGTTCTACTGTGAGATTTGCAGCAGCCCCAGACCTGCCACTCTTTGGGATATCGATCCAAGTTGTAAGAGTCTCTAAAAAAAGAATGACTAACCATTTGGCAGAAGAGGTGGCAGAGAAAATCAGAAGCTTTTAGGATCACCATCTGTTTGTGGTGTGTGATTTGAGTCCAGTATGTTTACTAGTGCGTGACCTGTTGTGTAAATTAAACTGTACTATCTAATGCAAACCAAAGGGAGTCGAATTACAGACACATGATGAGGATGTTGTCTTTAAGCTGCCAAACTTTTTTGCTACCTTGATCCCTTCACTGACAGTGGAAGACACGCCGCTGAATCTGAGAGACATTGTCCCTCCAGTGGTATGGTTTTTCACAGGAGAAAAAATCGGACTGATTCGAGGAGTCGAGCCAGTCCGCATACAGGTCAAGCCAAATGCAGTGTTTCCCAGAACACCTACGTATAACCTAACACCAGAAACAGTAGCAGGGATTACACATGTAATGCGCAGGGCATTCTGAAGGAGAACATGGGAAGTCCGTGCGATTCTCCTAGTATGTGTTTGCAGAAGAAGGGAATAATGCACTGTTCATGAGCTAAGGAAGGTAATAACATAGTGATTCCATGTTGTCCAATGGTACAGAATCCATCTGTAATCCTATTCCATGTTCCTTGTGAAGCTGAATGGTTCACATTGATTGACCTCTGTCAGGCATTTTTCTCTATTCCGTTGCATGAGGAGAGCCAATCTTTATTTGCTATTATGTCTGGAGAATATTGTCTTAACGTGGTGTTCTATTCCACAAGGTTATACTGAAAGTTTATCCATATTCAATCAGATCTTAGAAAAGAACCCGGAGAGCTTGATTCTGCCTTGCAATTCAGTGCTGGTTCAGTACATTGATGACCTTCTCATTGCATCTGAAATGAGAGAGGCTTGCAGAAATGATATTATCTCCTTACTGAATCATCTTTCTAACAATGGGCAGAAGGTGTCTTTTAGTAAGCTGCAGTACTGTCTTAAAGAAGTACAGTATTTGGGTCATCAAATTGAGAAGGGCAAAAGGAAGGTGTCACCATAGAGAGTGTAAGTGATCATGAAAATGAATACGCTTTATACCCAAAAAGAGGTCATAATGTTCTTGGGAATGGTTGACTATTATCAACAGTGGATTCCCAATTTCTACCCGATGGCAAAGCCTTTGAAAATGTGTGTGATCTGGTGCCTTGGTATAATAACTGTTTGCTTGCCTTCCTGGAGTTGAGAGAATGCCTGTGTGTGCTTCAGCTTTAGGAATGCCTGATTACAACAAAGCATGTTTGCTATTCTGCCATGAAAGGGAAGTTTGTGCTCTGGCTGTAACCAGACGCTTGGAGGTGCCAAAGACCAGTGGCCTACTTCTCAGCTACTTTAGATCGAGTAGCTTCAGCATTGCCCGGGCGTCTCAAACTGTTGCCACAACAGGTGTCAGTATTGAGCAATGTCAAAGCATTGTGATGAGTCATCCACTGACAGTATATGTGCCGCATTCAGTTGAGGACCAAAACACAGCATTTGACTAATAATAGATTGACCCGATATGAGCAGGTGCTGCTTGCCACTGAGAATGTTACTCTGAATTTGTATTCTGTGTTAAATCCTGCTACCTTTTTACATGATCCAAATGCTGATGGGGAAGATTGTGAATACCATGACTGTCTGGATGTCACTGAGCTTTGCATGAAACCAAGACCTGACATTGTAGATGAGCCATTGCCTGATCCTGATCAAGTCCTTTTTTGTTAATGGTTCATGCTTAAGGTTCTATCAAGGTAATCAGAGAGCAGCGTTTGCTGGGTGTACCATTTTTGGATTGGTGAAAGCTGCTTGTTTACAGGGAGTACTCTGCGCACAGGTGGCTTTGACCCATGCATACCTCGTTTCTGAACAAATCTGAGTCACGATCTATACCAATAGCCTGTATGGTTTTGATGTGGTTCATGACTTCGGAAAGCTATGGTCGCAGAAAAGGTTATTAATGTCATCAGGATCCCCGAGCAGGAAGGGGGAATTTGTGAGACAAGTATTGGAAGCTCTACAATTGCCGTAGTAAGTGGCTGCTGTTAAGTGCACAGCCCATTGAAGGTGAGATACTTTTGTTACCACAGGAAATAGGTACGCAGAGTTAGTTGCACTTCTAATGCATGTGTTTTTAATGAGGAATATACTGGGGAGAGTACAGAGCAGACCGAACTCAGCATGATCCTAGCTATTGCTGAAACATGAGATGAGATGTGGAGGTTGCAATTGGAAGCTGCAGACCAGGAAGAAGCAGGTTGGATCAGATCTGAATGTTAGAAAGGGAAGGAAGACATTTGGGTATCAGCTGATGATAGTTCAGTGTTACCAGATTGTTTGTTAAATCAAATGGAGAGGCAAATTCATGGAGCAGCTCACATAGGGAAAGTTGTGATGGTGAGGCTGTTTAGACAGACTTGGTTAAATTCTAGATTTCAAGTAATTGCAGAAGCTATGTATCATCAGTGTGTCACGTGCCAACAATTAAATGATGGAGAGAAGACTGTTGTTGACTTGAGTCATATTGGCAGATTGATAGGTCTCTTTGATTGGATCCAAATGGACTTTGTTGAGTTGCCTGTGCTTAATGGATTGAGGGACATTCTGGTTGTTGTTTGCATTTAAAGTGAAGCACCAGCGGTGCAAAAGTGAAGCAAGGGTTCATAAATAGGCCCCTGAATTTCTACGTTTTGGAGCACTGCAGTGCCAACAAGGAATTGCAGTATTCAGGTTGCTTAATAGACTTTTGCTATACCTGGAGGGAGGCGGAGAAATGAGACTTTGTGTGTTGAGCCTCTTTCGAACTGTGATCTGAGCTACTTAAAGATTGAGTCTTAAAATTCAAATCAAAGGCACAAATGCATTATAGGTACAGTCATCATAGGGATAGTTACAGTAATAGCTGTAGTCATTTTAAAATCCATGTTGAGTTCCTCCAAAGGCAGGGAACATGGGGTGGGAGTACAAGGTACATCCACACTGACAAATGCTGTACCAAAAAGGGTACACTAGGATCTGAAAAAGGCTTAATTGAGCAAATTAGTCACTTTTTTCATGTAGACCTGTCTAAAGGTGTTTATACTCTGAATACGTTTGCTAAGCTTTGTATGAGTACGTTGATACAATGGAAGTGAGAGTTTGTTATGTGTGCAAACAATTGCATGCCTCAGTCGAGGAGGTAATGTGATACCATTACTTACCCTTGACTTATGGCATTAGTTGTAGCTTAATACTTTGTATGTTCTATGGAATAGGTCATTATGAATACTACTTTCTTAACTATGATGTGGTACTATCAGAAATCCTTGTACACAAACATCTGAACAAATACGATTATTATAAGCAGATAGAGAATGGAAAATTATTTTGCACCTACATGAACATTAGACACTTCCTATGCGCATAGGCATAATCTAACATGCATTTTAATAGGCATAGAAAAGAAATTTGCAGATCAAATAGAAGATATACATAGGGGATTAGTTGTTAGTACTGATAACAAGGATGAGTATTCTGAATGGAGCAAGGAAGAATTAGCCCACAAGGATAAGGGAAGTTATGGTCCTATGGCTTTAGACTGGGTACAACAAGGAAAATGTTGCATACGTCAAGTTGTAAGTAGATATGATATAGTGTTTGTGGGACAGAGTGTGTGCGATCACATCTTATCAATAAATGGTCCTTGGAAAATGTTTTTGCACGAGTCAGTCCAAATGGTACCAGAAGTGTACTTTGTTTGTAGAAAGAATGCATATGTTCAGTTACCGAGCAAATAATATGCTACATGTTATTTGTCTGTCGTATTTCCAAAGATATATCATGCAGAGGATTTGGAGATCTTGAAAAGGAAGTCTAACAGTAGGGAAAAACATGGATTGAGCACCAGAGAGGTTTATTTGGAGTGATAATACCTAATTTAGGATTAGTGCTAAATGATGTCAAGATCAGAAGGCTATTTACAATAGTGAATAAGTTGTCTGTTAACACAGCTCAATCCTTGTTACACCTAGATAGGGAGATGGTCCCGATAAAAGCCTCAGTGATACAGAATTGTCTTGCTTTAGATGTATTAATAGCAAAAGAAGGTGGAGTCTGTCGAAAGCTGAAGGTCCAACTGTGCAGTACTTACATCCCTGATAGAAATAAAGATCTGAGGGGATATATTGATAACCTCACTGATATACATCATGAGATACATGATTTGTCTGCTGAGGGAGTATGGGATAACATTGGAAAAAGATTTGGAGCAGTTAGAAAGTGGTTTGCAAATTAGGGAAGAGGAACATTTGAATACATCTTGAAGCCACAATTGATCGTTATAATCTGTATCTTTGCTGTGGTAGGACTGATAAGAGCCTAAAGCAATGCAGGTTGAGAACTCCTTAAGGAAAACAGAGAGAAGGATGGAGAGTCTGAAGGATACTCATTATGAAAATCTTAACCAAATGGAGGAGTTCAGATAAAGAAGACTAGTTATGACATCTGTTTAGATTGGTCTACTCTACAGGGATGTTGGAAGGTTTGTGATGTCTCAACGTGCTCAGAGGGGGGAACTGATGGAGAGGAGATCACATTTAAATTGTAGAGGTGCATCATAATCACATGTGGAATGTATCCACATATAAATATGCGATTATCATTAACATGAGGTGTTCGAATTGTGAACATATTACAACAATTATATAAAGTGCTTTAGGTTATGGATGAATGTCCTGGAGAATTAATGAAGAAATTGAATGTAACTAGCAGAAAATATGACCACGAAGAACTTGTATTGTGTAAATGACACTTATACAATTTATTGATTGTGCTTATTATGTCATTTCATATGTAGGTCAATGTATCGGTTGAAATTACTTTAACGTTATGTGAATTTGTAAATTTTATATGATGTTTTTCTTATGGTAGCTGAACTCCTAGGCCAGAAATGCAAGTTTCCGGAAACTCTTGCGTTAATAATTAATAGTTGAATTTCATGTGCATAGCAGATTCTGTTTTCTCATGTTTCCATTGCAGGTGCAGAATACATTCTTTAGTTCGGCAAGGAAAGAAGAAATTACATCATGTGGTTTGCATCGAAAGCATGGGAACCAAGGACAAATTGTAGTGAGAAAAGAACACCATCAACATTGTGGAAAGTTACCTTCAGAACTGTAACCCGGAAGGATGACGTGAACCAAACTGCACCATGGAAAGGTCACCCTTGAATAACTGGCTGTTAGTGTGCCTCTCTATTCTTGCCTTCAGCGAGAGAGCCTCATGGCACAAGCTTTGTCTTTTGTAGCTTCATGCTACTTGACCCATTGATCATGGAGAGACTTCTTAGGGAGACTCCACGTTCTGACACCTTTTTACCTTGTTCCTGAACATGCTTATTTAGGGATGTCACTTTAGTGCTAGAGTAGGTATAGATTTATGCTTTTTACTCACCAACCCTTGATGCAGGGAAATTTGAACTATATTCTACTTCTTGAATTAATTGTGTTGTTTATGCCGAATTGTTTAAACTGGATTCACAGATTTGGCTTTATGCTGATTCCTATGTACTTCTATATTCTAGTGTTGCAGTATCTCTATGTTCGGTTGTTCCTGGCTTTGTAATATTACCTAACATTAAGTAGTTGTCCACGGGTTATTATGTTTCCATAGAGGTTATTGACTAATTGATTGTTTCATTATATGAATTTTCCTCCCCTCTAAACGTTCATGCTACTAAAAAGAACTATCTGAGTTAGACTCTAAGACGACCTTGAACATATGGGCCCAGCCCTTTCAATGCCAAACACTAGGAAATACCAGAACAAATTAAGCCCTGGAGTGGGAGCAGTGGGACTTGGTACCACTGAGTTCCTCACCGCTACAGGAAAATCAAAGTCTGACAGAAAGAAATATGACTGAATTAGTGGCCTCCACTCCATCCCAGTCAGCAGAACTATCACAAGGCAACCAAACAGGATACTCAAGCACATGCTTCAACCTTCCAAGAAACTGAGAAATGCTGTTGTTATTAGATTAATAACAGGTGTAGAATACTGTTAGCCAACAATGGGTTTAATGATGTATACTAAGTTGGAGAAGGGTGTAGTGTGTCAGTCGGCACAGAGCTGTTCTATGTGGGCACGCACATATACATGCCAATTAATGATGATTGTGTCATCACCAAACTCAAATTGGGTAGGTGGTGCACACAAGCACCCCCCCTCCCTTCTCCCATCACAAGAGATGGCTACTGTAGACTTATCTTGTGAGTGTGTAGCAACAGAGCACCACAGGCAAAATAAAAGTCTTAAGAGGATGATTTTTTAAGAGCAATATTTTGTTTGGTGGTAATTTATTTTAGAGTTTGAGTGATGGGCGAGCGTCTAATTTGCTTTTGTATTGGCTGGATAACGTCTCCTGGACAGTTAAAAAGGCTGCGGTATGGAGTTGGAATGATTAAACAAAAAAAAGGAAATCACAAACTGCATTTTATTTTGTTCTTTTATTTTACCACAGAATAGTAGCTTCACATCATGTAAAACCATCTTCCGGTCCTGACTTTCCAGCATGTTGAATTCTGGGGTTTGTAGATTTGCTTTTGAAATCGTTACAGTTTCAAATATTCCAACATGTAAAGTGATTTAGACTTAAGAAAAAAAGAAGAAAGAAAACAGGATGAAGCTTTTACGTCTGAAATGGAGCCACTTGGTGAGTTTCTTTAACAATTTTACACAGTGGTCTAGTTCTTTTCTAAAACAAACTGTTTCACATGCAATAATACAATTAACTATGTTACACAGTAGTCTAGTTCTTTTCTAAAACAAACTGTTTCACATGCAATAATAAAATAAACTATGTTTACATAGTTTGCCAAAAATGTGTTCTTTTATTTGCATTATGCATTGATTATTGGCAATAACGCTCATTTGAATTTTGTAGGATAAAAAGGTAAATTCCAATATAAGAAATTGGGTTTCTGTTGGCAGAGGTATGCACCCTGTTCAAGCAGGAACCACAATCCCAGGTAGGGTAAGTGTAGTACACACTAAAGGCTTACCTGTGCTCACCCTCTAGTAGCTTGGCACAGAGCAGTAAGGCTAAACTAATGCCTGCAAGGTAAAAACCAAATTCACTCAAAGATGTATTTTTAAATTGTGAGTCCAGAGGCACCAAACATACTCCTCCTATCTTTCCCCTATTGGTATGTTACACTTGTAAAGTGTTACTAGGCACCTCCAATGCTAACATATGGGGGAGATAGCCCTTGATATAGTGAAAAATTGATTTAGCATTTTTTCACTATCAGTACACATAAAACTCAAAAGTATGTATCCTACATTTTAAATACACTGCACCCTGCCCCTGGGGCTACCTAAGGACTACCGTAGGTACATATATGTAATAACAGGGAAGGTTTCGGCCAGGCAAGTAGGTAAGCATGCCAGGTCAAAATGACAGTTCAAAACTACACACAAAGGCTCTGCAGTGGTAGGCCTGACACATGTTTGAAGGGCACTCTTGTGTGACACAACTAGCGCTGCAGGCCCACTAGTAGCATTTGACATACAGGTCCTGGGCACACGTAGTTCACTGTTAGCAGGATTGTTTTTGTGCAAGAAGGATTACCTTCCTGCACGAAAATAATCCCCAGCGGCATTTCCTTTTTTTGTATGTGTGCTGCAGAATGCATAGCATTTTGACACTTTACCACACCCCAGGAGATTTGCACTGTGCTGCTTTACTCCTGGTTTTCAAGCCACTCAGGGCCACACAAGGGGGTCTTGCATGGCTTGATAAATCTAATTTATGAGTTACGTTCACTCTTTCTCCCCATTGCATGATGCAAGGGTGACACAATTCATTAATAACAACTGCCAAATATCTATAAATCAGATGGCAGCAGTAAGGGGAAAGGGAGAGGCCAAAAGGTATTGCCATACAAGAAGAACAGGAAAAAGTAGGTAGAAACAGAGCAAGTCCCCCCCCCCCCAGAATAGATACAAGAAGGCAAATCAGCTACAGGCTGGAAGAGAAAGAAGAAGAGAAAACAAAACAAAACAGGCAGGATAGGTGGAAAGAAACAGACACTATAAATGGAGAAAATGAAGATGTGTGAAATGTAGGCTAAAAAGCTGACGGTAGATGGATAGAAGGCAAAAGAATGGGGATTATGGAATGGTATCGGTGGAGCTGACTTCCTGCTCCACGTCATCCTGCCTCTCCTCCTCCGGGGGCATCGATTGAGCCCCCCATGGGCCTCCACCATCACTGCGTCGCAGTGTTCTGCTACTGATACCGGGGACGGGGTAGGGGGCGTGTTAGACCCGGGACCACCGGCTGGCCAAGGCTCACGTCAAAGTCAGTCAGAGATCACCATGTCTAAGGTCAGGGCAAGGGAGTTACACTCAAAGATAACCCCTGCTCACCCTCTAGGTAACGTGAGGCGAGCAGCAAGGCTAATCTCGGAGGCGATGTGTAAAGTGTTTGCGCGCGCACCCAGCAACAACACCCAAGGCCCACCACAAAGGAAACTCCGCTCAAGGTTATATAAAAAATAGCCTTTGTATTATAGTAAAAAACATTAGATAACACACACACTTTACAATGTGCCAACAGGCACAGGCAGAATTTACAAGGGATTATGTACAGGACAGGGCCACATGGACCACTGCCAGGGGTAGGCACTTTGAGAATTAGTACTTGTAGGTATAACAGTTAGCACATAAACATATAATGACTGTAGCACCAAAATAGTAAATGTAGCACACAACCAGTAATCACTGGTAAGGGTAAATACCTCCTATGCAACCCTAAACACTGTAGGAAAATCACGCAGGGAACTAGGACCTTATCATCAGGGCCTATAGAAGGAAAACCATCACCTACGCAGGTCACTTTTAGCAAAGGGAAGGAAACCTAAACAATCCTCTAAGCAGTTCACTTTTAGCAAAGGGGAAGGAACATAAACAATCACCTAAGCAGGTCACTTTTAGCAAAGGTAATAAAACATAAACAATCCTCTAAGCAGGTCACTTTTAGCAAAGGGGATAAAACCTAAACAATTGCACATGAGGCATTAAAACACATTCAGAGGTGCAGGTAGAACATTTGCGCAAGAATCAAATAAGTAAGTAAACCATAAATGCGCAGGGTGCATGTAGCACAACACTAGAACCGTCCCTCAGGCCAACTGGTGTCGCAAGGGCTCAAAATTGCCCTGAGTCCAAATGTCAGGGAGGCTGCGCAGGCAGGCAAGAACACAAGCCTAAACGTAGCAACTGTCCACTAAGTGCTGGAAAAGTGTAAATCAAAGATGGGCCACGTTGGAGCCTCGTAGGCTCAAGAACACAGGTGGGGCGAAAACACAGCGTGGGGAGCCACGGAGCTCTAACCAACTCACTGCCCCTCAAGAACCTCGCTGGGCTCTAACAAATATAATGTCACTCAAGAGCCTATCTGGGGCTCATAAATCAATATGGCTCAATATGGCTGGGCGATGAGCCTCTCTCATGGCTCACAGAACAATGGGGGGGCTCGGAGCCTCGTGGGCTCGAAAATGAAGATCTGCCGCCTGAGCCTCGGGGGCTCTGATTAACAAAGATTAACAAAGAACTGCCCCCTCGAGTCTCTCGGGACTCGTGACGAATGTGGGCGGGACCTCGGGGCTCTACACACAAGAAAATGCCCCTGGAGCCTCTTTGGGCTCTCTTGCAATTGTGGGCAGAACGTTGGAGCCTTTAGGGCTCATAAACAAATGTGCCCCTGAGCCTCTCGGGCTCTAAATAATGAAATGCCCCTCTCGTTGGAGTCCCTCACAGGGAACTCAGGAACAACCACAACATGTCCCCAGAGCCTTGTGGTAAATTTTAATTACCTATGCGGAATTTATGCG
The DNA here is from genome assembly GCF_964263255.1 of Lissotriton vulgaris. Lineage (NCBI taxonomy): Eukaryota > Metazoa > Chordata > Amphibia > Caudata > Salamandridae > Lissotriton > Lissotriton vulgaris. The sequence goes on from NC_141694.1 coordinate 555,682,007, forward strand.
GTAAATATCAATAAGAATAACTCAGATAAAAAGAAGAGACAGAATCCGGGGTAGTTGAGGTTTTAAAGGGATTTTATTCCTTAAAAAGGAATTGGGTATTGGTTCGAACCAGGTAGCATGTGCAAGGGAACGGATAGGACATGTACAATGATTTATTAACAGAGTATCATTTATATAGTAGATGCATTTACAATAGAAATTGATGCAGGAGGCGTAACAGCTGAAAGAAACGAGATAAGAACATGTGTTCGTAACAGAAGGCGTGCACAAGGGCGTACACGGAGGTGTGTGCTAGACAACGTCACTGAAAACGTAACGCAAGTAGGTGGATCCCTAGAAGAATCCTGCAGTGTCAGCAAAAACATGTGGCAGAGATGCGCGCGCAGCAGTATGACGTGTGACTGACGTGAAACTGGAGGGTGAAGGGGACTTGACATTTAGCCCTTCATAAGGAGACAGAAGTCTGGAGTGTCAGAACAACCTAAACCCAAATCATATCTATATCTTGTGTTTAAGGAACTGTATTATCTAGAAGGAAAGGTCTCTCGGGCAGAGGCTATTCTACACTGACTGCTAGTGCGTGCATATGCAACTACGTGTCTACGTGTAAGGTAAGGGGCATGGGCCTACCATGGTAACGGGAGCTATGAATTACTTGCATGGAGACAGTGAGGCCGGGCCCTTTGCTCTGCAGCTGGGAAGGATGTTTTCCTAAACTGCTAGACAGGAATGTATTTTCGAGGAGCGGAGCAGATAACTTGAAGGTTGAATGCAGTCTTGGCAGGCAAGGCAGGCCGAGCTAGGCACCGCTCGCCACACAGGGAGTAAGTCAAGGGTCAGGAAGCAGCAGGCTGCGGCTTCCAAAGACAGAGGGCAGAAAAGGCTCGATGGCAGAAATCAGGGCCTAACTCGCCAGAGCTAGAAAACGTGGAAAGTGCACCATATAAAGACGTTGGCAAGGCATACTTAGGAACGGAATATCTGACCCATTCATGGTGGATCTGAAAGAGGACATGTTAACGTTGGACGCAAATGTATTTGCGTCTTCATAGCTGGTTGTGGAGGGAACTTACATGTACTAGAAGCATGTACATGGAGTCGTTGGGGTCTACGATAGGGGACACAACTGACCATGAAAATTCATATTACCTCATTCCCTCCTTGTCCCCTACGGACCCTTCATGATATATCAATCCTCATTAATCTATCAATCTGTTCATGTAACATCATTTGCTCTTCTTTCTTCTTACGGCGTTTTGAATGAGGACTTGAATGAGGAATACATGATGTGGCGCACAAGCCGCAAATCGCTGACCCACATTGCAAACATAGGCAACAACTGAATACTATGAGAAGGGCAATACCTAGGAAGGATAGGACCTTCCATCCCCAGGCTGATAACACGCTCCAGAACTAACCGGACCAAGTCCAGGTGCCTGGATTCTGGTGTATCTGACTTGCAATCTTGTGAAGACGAGTAATGGCTTTATATACTGAAGGTGCGTTTTGTGGAATGAAAACACAGCAGCTCGATCCGATGACTCTACAGGCTCCGCCCCTATCGGCCAGGATGACGTCAAGGACGAGACGATTTTGAAGAACAACAATCCGCATAGCAGACTGCTCCTCTGTTAAGTTACCTAGGGCGGATGTAGTTTCATTCACTACTGCTTCAAGGGTTCTAGTTAATTTTCGTATCAGTTTACTATTAAAGACAGTACCTAAGTAGGGAAAGAAACCTTTATTGAAATCTGTATACTGCTCCCATGCCGTTTCAGTATAGTCGACAATCGGGAGATCTCTCTGTGGTCTATTGTGTACTAGATGGATGTCTCTATGATAATCAGGAGGGGCTAGGAAAACGGGTGGCAGAAGGAATGCAATGTAGCAGGTGCCATCCCAATCTAGAGGTAAACGTATATATGCGGTATGACCACAAACGAAGTAGGAATGACGTGAAGCTTTAAATGTAGACTTGCCCTTATCACTGAATTCGATCACAGTAGTACATTTACTATGACCCAGGTGTACTGAACCATTCTTTCTGACACATAATTCACCTTTAACTGGTAGTACGGACATAGCAGGCAAGACTGGTTCGGATTCGGATTCAACATTCAGAATCATGAGGTTAAGTGTAAAATTACCTAATCCATATACTTCATTTTCTAGATCAGTTCCTGTTCTTTTGGGAAGACCCTCCTTGTCAGGGAAACATACTCTATGTAGAACTGTGTTCAGATTTCCCCATACCCAGTTGCCCTGGTAAACTACGGAATCTGAATCTAAGGAATTAATTAAACTAAACCATGCACCACATGAACCATTATGTGTGAATGGGTACGGAAAAAGAGGCAGAACTCCCTTGTATTTCTGATAGGGAGGGAGTCGGCCACATATCCAACAATTAGTAGCATTGCTGGTCTGATGGGAATGATGTAACATGCTAATGAATGTGTTGTTGCGCAGCGCAAGTCTGTATGACAATTCATGCGGGGGTAATTCACTGAAAGAGTGCTCGACAGTGTCATTTGAAGAGGAATGTGCATGATTGAAAATAGGGTAGTATACATGTAGCAGTACACTCGCAGCAATAATCATAAGACTTAGAAAAAACATAATCAATAAAGTAACAATACAGTGGCTGCGAAGAGATTTACAATATTCATGTTTCTTGAGCTGTTTCTGTCTATCTCTCTCTCTGTTGGGGTCTAGGGGATACATGTCAGAATCAGGTTTAACCGATTCACCTAGGGGAGGACTTAAACAATTAAACTGTCTGACTTGCTAGACCTCAATTTGGATTTATACTCCTCGGACGGAGTTTTCTCTATCAGGGGAAGTTTAGAGTCACTGAAATCTGGGCAGTCCTTAGAGGGGGAGGGCTGAGAGTCTGTAACTGGAAGCAGTCCATGAAATATCTTTACGTGGCTGGAGTGGAGCCACCCTTTGCGGCCCTCGACCTTGATTGCAGTCCTCGTGGTTAGCAGAACAAGTTTCGGCCCCTGCCAACGGGGCTCCAGCGGACTCCTCCGATCGAAGTTCCTGACGAGAATATGGTCCCCCGGAATGATCCCATGTGGCTTTACATCGGTGTTGTCGGGAAAGGCTGCAGCGACCTGTGAACTACATGATTGGAGTGCAGACATCAAGGAAGCAAGGTAATCTGTCAACATATTACAATCGACATCAGTAATCTTTCTGGGCAAAGGCGTCCCCCACATATTCGGTGGCCTACCAAAGACCACCTCATACGGGGATAGCCCTGTTCTGGAATGGGCGACCATCCTCATGTAAAAAAGGGCAACTGGCAAAGCTACGATCCAGTCGACACCCTTCTCCTTACAGATTTTTGCAAGACGAGTTTTCAGGATCTGATTGTGTCTCTCTACGAGACCTGCTGCTTCGGGATGTCGGACACAGTGGAACTTCCACTGGTAGCCGAGAAGGAGAGATACTTGCTTCATAAGCTCGGACGAGAATGGCTGACCGTTGTCTGAGTACACGACACGGGGCAAACCATATCTGGGGAAAAACTCACGAACCAGCTGTTTGGCAGTGTAATCTGGGACTGGATATGCTTCTGTCCAACGGGAAAGTGCACATACAACTACGAGGACATATTTGAAACCTCGACAACGTTCCATCTGGATATAATCCATCTGGAGGACTTCAAAAGGGTGATCGGGAGGATGAAATCCACCTTGCTCTACGGGAATGCTTTTACCAGGGTTGAACTGACAACAAATCATGCAAGTACGCACTTTCTGTTTGGCTGCTGCTCGTAAGTGTTTATTGAACCAGAGATGTTGAATACTGTCTAACATGGCTTTTTCTCCTAAATGTGCAGGACTATGTACGGTATTAATGATAACTTGAACCATAGAGTCGGGGAGAAACCATGTAGATTTTCCCTTCGTTATCCATCCTTGATCTGTCTGGACCCCTCCTAGTTCAGTCCATTTCTTGATTTCGTCCGGTGTAGCATGTGTCTGTATATCAATTACATCTAGGGCGGGATCCTTAACTGTCATACAATGAACTATAGTCTTTGTCAGATCAGTTGTGTGAGTCTGAGTCTGAGCTGTATGCTTGGCTGTGCGGTCTGCTAAGTCGTTACCCTGGGAAATGATATCTGTGACTTTGGTATGTGCCTTGCACTTCATGATGGATATCGCTGTAGGCAGATGTATTGCATCTAACAGAGTTCGGATGAGGGAACCGTGCTGAATTTTGGCTCCGTGAGAGGTCAAAAAACCTCTCTCTCGCCACAGGACACCAAAGTCGTGTACGACTCCGAATGCATAACGGGAATCTGTGTATATGTTAACTTTCTTATTCTTGGCTAGAATACAGGCTTGGGTCAGAGCAAAGAGCTCTGCTGCTTGAGCTGACAAGGTGTCAATACAATTTGTTTCTATGACTTCAGTTTCTGTCGTGACTGCGTAAGCTGCCACTAAGTCCCCTGTACTTGTTCTCATGCATGAACCATCCACATAAAGTGTCAGGTCTGGATCTGGTAATGCGGTGTCTGTCAAGTCTTGTCTGGGTTTCGTCGTAATGGTAATGACCTCAATACAATCATGTGCCAATGGGTCTGTCTCACTTAATGGCAAAAGCGTAGCAGGGTTCAATGTGTTGCAGCGTCTGATTTCTATGTGTGGCTGAAACAATGTCAATTCATAACCTGTCAGTCTTGCTATAGTCAAGTGCTGGGTCTGTGTTCGGTTTAAAAGAACTTCCACGGAGTGTGGAACTTGTACTGTCAACTGATGTCCTAGCACTATGGAATCACTTTGTCTGATTGCTAGGGCTGTTGCTGCTACTGATTTCAAGCACGCAGGCAGAGCCTGGGCTACTGGATCCAATGTACTAGAGAAATAAGCACACGGTTTGTGTGAACCTGCTTGATGCTGAGTGAGTACTGACAATGCAGTACCTTCACGTTCTGTGACAAAAAGTGTAAAAGGCTTGCTGTAACATGGTGTCGCTAAAACCGGTGCTTGACATAAGGCTTTCTTTAAGTCCTCAAAAGCTTGTGTATGTTCCTGAGTCCAAGGGAGGACAGTCGAAGATGCTGCCTCCTGAGTTGTTAACTGTATGAGTGGTTTGGCTAGAAATGCATACTGAGGGATCCATTGTCTACAGTAAGAAGTGAGGCCTATAAAGGCTTGTACCTCCTTTTGTGTCTTGGGTTGTGACATGTTTACAATTAACTGAATGCGGTCAGGTGTTAGCTGTCTCCCCCCTTTGGTCAGCAAGTGCCCAAGGTAAACAACTTGCTGAACACAGAATTGTAGCTTCGAAGGGGACACCTTGTGTCCCTTGTCAGCCAGGAAATGCAAAACCGTCAGTGACGCTTGCTCACATTCGGGTTCGCTGCGGGCGGTGATCAGTAGATCATCGACATACTGTAACAGAGCAGTGTTGTCAGGCATGCGTATACTGTCTAGTTGTCTTTTCAGTGCTTGACTATAGATGCTGGGGCTTTCTGTGAATCCTTGAGGTGCGCGTGCAAATTTGAAGCTTCGTCCATTTAGACAGAATCAGAAAAGGTATTGGCTTTCCGGATCAATGGGGACGCTAAAGAAGGCGTTCTTCAGATCTATTACAGTAAAGAACGTGGCTTCGGAATCAATGGCAGTCAATAAAGACGAGATATCTGGGACCACAGGATACTGTGGTACGATGCATTTATTCAATTCGCGCAGATCGATAACTAATCGATAAACTGGGGGTGCATTTGGATCAGTACGTTTAAGAATTGGGATGATGGGGGAGTTACATAAATTCGAGTCGGTTTCTACAACCACTCCTTGTGCAATGAGCTCGTCAATGATTTTCAGTAAAGCCACTATAGCATCTGGTGGTAACTTGTATTGTCGGATTCGTGGTAAGACTACTCCTGGTCTAAGTGTGACTCGATATGGTGTAATGTGCATACAACCTACATCAGTGGGGCCTTGTGCCCATAAATGTGCAGGAACGTTCTGTAGTCTGGGATCAATATCTCTCAACACATAGTGACCCTTAAAGTCACGTAGGAACAGTCTCACTCCTTCCGGAGAGCAACATATCACAGCTCCTAGAGCTTTCAGTGTCTTGATGCCTAACAAGTTTTCTGGACATGATTTCGTTAACAATAAATCTGTCGTGCGAGACAATGGACCAACTAAAAGTGGTACTGGTTGTGATACTTCGTTTACAATAGGTTTGCCTGAAAATCCAAGGGAAACATTCTGTGAGCCTGAGAGGGGGGCCCCTGGAACCTCGTCATGACTTATAGTTGTCCTGCTTGCCCCTGTATCAATCAAAAACTTTCTATCTTTTCCTAACACTTGGCTGTGTACATAAGGACCCTCTTGATCTACAGGAACCTCAATAAGAGGCAAGCCGACTTCCCTCTCTAGGCTGTTTCATGTGTATCGCTGGTAATCGGGATAATCAGTTTGCGCATACTGGTACATCTGTTGTGTTGCATGTTGTGTTGCGGCAATGGGCTGTGGCTGTGGCACGGCTACGGTCTGTACTGTCTGTTGTGAAGCTTGCATAGGCTGGATATTCTGTTGTACTTGTTGTTGGGCCTGGTCCTGTCTAGGAGGACGCGGCCTTTCTTTAGTTTTACCTGTTGATATATTATGTTTCAAAACTGTACAATCGTTTACATAGTGACCTGGCTGTTTACAATAGTTGCATATCCCTTTAACAGGAGCTGCTGAATTACTGGACTGTGTCATACCCTTTTTCTGGCCGTCAGCTGGTACTGACTGAGCAACTAACATTTTCATTTTTGTGTCCTTCATACGTCTTTGTTCGTGATCATGTTCTTCTCTAATTCTATTCTGGTGGTACTGTAACATTTGTAACATTTGTGAAGGCGTGTTAGCTTGCCATGTGCTCTCGACTTTTAGAACACGATTCTTAACTTGGGGCAGGGAATTTTCGACCAATTTAGATACAAAAAGATGTGGATATGACTCGCTACTTGGTTTCAGGCCACTATTAATAACAAAACATTTCTCAAATCGGGAATAAAAATCACTAGTGTCTTCATCGGGTTTCTGTTTACAGGCTGAGATTGCATCCCAGTCCTCCTTTTTCGTTGCTAACAAACGTGGCAAGACTTGTACTAACAATCCTGGTAATGCTTTAGTTTTGTCCCCAAGCCCTAGACCTGGGGTACGAGTCTTTTCTTCGTTCTCTAATACAGCCCAATCAATCTTTGCCTCTCCCACCTCCCATTCTTTTTCCTTGAGTTTCTCGTAAATACCAGCAGGCAATAATACTTTCAATATTTTCATGATGTCGGGGTAGGTATAATCACCCATGAGTAACATATCTTTTATTTCACGGTGGAAACCTGCGGGATCTTTGTCATGACTAGGCACTAACTTCTTCATTTCTAACAGTTCCATTTTAGTTATGGGTGTGTACACAAACACACGTCTAAAAGTATTATCATCATTCTTGACCGGATGTACCTCTCGCAAGGGATTCTGTCTGTCTATGTAATACATTTTTCTTTCTGGAGGTGGAGCTGGAACAGACTGTGTGGTCAGAAAAGTACTGTATCTGTGCCGATGCTCTAGAATTATTTTAATTAAGTCGGTACCTAGACCTCTCCATCTGTTCGAGAGTAGTTCTATCAAAATATCAGGTAGGGGACCTGGATCAGAATGTTGGCTTTTATACAATATAAGGAGATGCTGAATCATGTATATTCCAGCTAATTTCTGTTCATCAGGGGAAAGATTTAAAAATGTTTGTGCTAAGCCATCATCACTATAAGTGTCAGAACTGTCAGCCCATTGGACTGCTGACCTGGCTAATTCTTGTTCATCCATGGAATTTAATACATGGTACCCCATTCGTTCTTGAAGTATTTTATCAGTAGCCCGAAATAAGTGTTCAGGAGTTTTTGGATTTGACATGGCTGCTTGAAAAAGTCTCTTACTTTCTGGGCGTACCGGACGCATTGCATTATTAAAAGGTCTTCCCTTACCTACATATGCTATCGTTTCTCTAGTTGGTAATTGTGATTGTCCTGTTGCAGTTTCTGGTGTTTCCTCCTCCCCTGAGGATTCAACCTTGTCTGAATCTATTTCTGTTTCTTGCGATCTTCTTTCATGTATTTTTATTACTGCATTTCTGATTCTTTGGTACATGTTCTTTATACAACTCTGTTTATCATGTTTCCCATCGGCTATATTCTGACCCCATTTATTGAGTGCTTTCATTTCTTCCTGGTCTACACCAGGCCTATCTTGTTCTCTTATTAGGCAGTTTATGAAAAACCGTAATATCTTGGCTTGAGTGTCAACTTTCTGGAAAGCCATGGCCTCGCCAATACTTTCAGGACCTTCCCCCGTTTGAACGAAATGATATATTCTGTCTAGGTGTTCAACCATTCCTGGTAGTAACAGTAAAAAGTTGGTAACTCGTCGTAATCGTACTGATGCGAGCATCATTCTGTCGTCATTTTTACCGGGTACTGGATCATATCGACAGTCTGAAAGACGTTCTTTAAATATGTCATAATCGACTGATTGGGGTGTACGTTGTTGTGCTAGATCCCTATAAGTCAATCGGTGTGATTGTGGCGGTGTTTGAAAACCTGTCGCACCTCCCGAGGTGCCAGGACCAAAAGGATTGAATGGGTTAGTGATCGGAAGAATAGGTGCAGGAAGGGTTGAGGGAGAAGGTGCAGGTGGTGGAACGGGAGAAGGAGTTCGTTGCGAAGGTGGGAGTAGATGATTTCGGGGTGGAGTGCCATCAGCAGGTGGTGTGCGTGGTGGCGGGACATTAACATATTCGGGGGCTACATCGTCTAAATAGGAAGAAAGGAATATGTCTTTTGTGGCCTTGTGACGTACTTTAGTCGGGACCAATGGAGGTGGCAGATTCTTCGGTATTTCCGAAGTGGCCTTAGGTAAACCCTCGGCCAGAAGAGGATACATACCATTCATAAGAGCGTTTCGTTGTCGGTCTACTTGTTCTGTTTTTACTCGTATCCCCTCTTCAACTAATACATTTTCACGGGCTTTGTCTGAATCCTCTCTACTTTTCTCTGCTTTTCTGAGTGCTTTTTCTGTGCGTCTATGCGATTCTTTACGCCATAATTCAATGGCATCTTTCTGTGACTGTCTGGCTTTCTTTTTCCATAATGCTTCTTCTACTCTCATGATGCACTCGGCATCCCATGTCCCTGTGGCGGGCCATCTCTGATTCTCTGCTAAATCTTTAGTATAGTCTACCCACAAATCGAGATATAATACAGTGTCTAAGCCGTGCTTGTGGTACATAAAGTACCCTGGAGTGTCCCTGGGTGGAATGGGAACAGCTTCCTCTAGTATCCCTTTTCTAGTTCCTATCTGTCTCAGTTTAGAGAATAGCGGCATGTCTCAGCCGTACTACTTGATACTTGATACTTACTTGAATTTGAACACAATTAATACAATGAGCACAGTAATATCGATCGAACAATCACTCATACCACGACATTAAAACACATTTAAACATTTTGAAAACGAACAATAATAATTAAAATGAAACTAGCTACCTCCATACTTGATATACTGCTAAACAGTACAGATACACTGCTAAACAGTGCAGACCGTGGCTGTGTACCCAACCCCGTCTTGACCGGGCACAAGTTAATGCACTCGTCTAGATGCGTCCCCAGCAACGGTACTCACCGGGAAGCACGGAACAGAAGGCCTCGGAAACTCGATACTGGACTGGACCCTGGACTCGACTGGACTGGACTCGACTCGGTTCGTGACGCAGGTACTTCGGAACTTCGGAACTGGTGGGCCTCCAAATACCTCGGACTTTGCTCTCTCAGCTAGGCTCTGGTCGGGATCCTCCGCACTCCTCACCGCCTCGTCTGGGTGTCGATCGCAGCCTCAGTCACCTCCGTTGGCCTGAGGGAGATACAGGAAATCCTGCGGGTACGCGTAGTTGTCCTTCACGGCTGTGGCAGGGGACCGGGCCTGCAACGCACCTCCGGCGCGTGGGGTGGGGGAGGTGTCCCTGTTCGGGCGCCAATTATGTGGTAAATTTTAATTACCTATGCGGAATTTATGCGGTAAATATCAATAAGAATAACTCAGATAAAAAGAAGAGACAGAATCCGGGGTAGTTGAGGTTTTAAAGGGGTTTTATTCCTTAAAAAGGAATTGGTTATTGGTTCGAACCAGGTAGCATGTGCAAGGGAACGGATAGGACATGTACAATGATTTATTAACAGAGTATCATTTATATAGTAGATGCATTTACAATAGAAATTGATGCAGGAGGCGTAACAGCTGAAAGAAACGAGATAAGAACATGTGTTCGTAACAGAAGGCGTGCACAAGGGCGTACACGGAGGTGTGTGCTAGACAACGTCACTGAAAACGTAACGCAAGTAGGTGGATCCCTAGAAGAATCCTGCAGTGTCAGCAAAAACATGTGGCAGAGATGCGCGCGCAGCAGTATGACGTGTGACTGACGTGAAACTGGAGGGTGAAGGGGCCTTGACATTTAGCCCTTCATGAGGAGACAGAAGTCTGGAGTGTCAGAACAACCTAAACCCAAATCATATCTATATCTTGTGTTTAAGGAACTGTATTATCTAGAAGGAAAGGTCTCTCGGGCAGAGGCTATTCTACACTGACTGCTAGTGCGTGCATATGCAACTACGTGTCTACGTGTAAGGCAAGGGGCATGGGCCTACCATGGTAACGGGAGCTATGAATTACTTGCATGGAGACAGTGAGGCCGGGCCCTTTGCTCTGCAGCTGGGAAGGATGTTTTCCTAAACTGCTAGACAGGAATGTATTTTCGAGGAGCGGAGCAGATAACTTGAAGGTTGAATGCAGTCTTGGCAGGCAAGGCAGGCCGAGCTAGGCACCGCTCGCCACACAGGGAGTAAGTCAAGGGTCAGGAAGCAGCAGGCTGCGGCTTCCAGAGACAGAGGGCAGAAAAGGCTCGATGGCAGAAATCAGGGCCTAACTCGCCAGAGCTAGAAAACGTGGAAAGTGCACCATATAAAGACGTTGGCAAGGCATACTTAGGAACGGAATATCTGACCCATTCATGGTGGATCTGAAAGAGGACATGTTAACGTTGGCCGCAAATGTATTTGCGTCTTCATAGCTGGTTGTGGAGGGAACTTACATGTACTAGAAGCATGTACATGGAGCCGTTGGGGTCTACGATAGGGGACACAACTGACCATGAAAATTCATATTACCTCAGCCTCAACCGGCTCTGCACACTGGAGGGGAGGGGCGGGCACCGGAAATGTGCCCTGACGTCCTCCTCCCCGATTCTACAATGTGGGCCCCACTCACCGGGTCTCCGTGCGGCGGCGGCTCTGCTGGGACCGCGGGCGGGGCTCCTCTTCCTCGGGGGAGCCTCGCTGGACCCTGACGGCTGCCAAAGACTCCTTCTCGCACTGCGACGCCGAGGGCGGGACTTCCGGTTGGTTTCCAGGGGGCTGCGCTGCAATTGGCCGGTCGGCCGAACACTTCCGGGTCGCACTAGGCAGCGGCCCGGCAATGTCTGAAAATACTCCGGGGCTGCGGCGGTGAAACTACGGGGCAATGCCGGAAGGGCAGCGGCTCTTCTTTAGGCAAATAATAAATCAAGGGGGGCACTCGATCGTAAAAATAACGAGCACAGCAGTCTCAGCAAATGCCGGGTGGGCACCGGCTGGACAATCAGAGCGCTCCCAAGCGCTCTCGAGGCAGAGTCAAGCGCTCCCAGCGCTAGAGGGGAAAGTCAAGTGCTCCCAGCGCTAGCAGTGAAAATACAGCGCTCTAAAACGCTAGGGACAAAAACAAAGCTCCAGCAAGGTCTGGAGGCAGGCAGGGGGGGGCAAGGCTGGGCCAGAGCGAGCTCGCTGGGTCTCCAGGCAGGGAGACAATCCAAGTGGTGGTCCTCCTGGCCCCAGCAACAGCAGCAGCCCCCTCAGCTAGGATCCAAAAGCAGACCAACTTGTATGGGGACACAGCCCCTTCTTATACCACTAAATCCTTTGTCTGTAGGTGCAGGGAGGGGGGAAACCAGTCGCAGCTGGTTTTGGAGCACCCTTGATGGCTCAACCACCCATTTCATTCACTAGCAGGGCTAGGGTCATCAGTCGTACCACAGGGGGCGGAGCCAGCATTGTGTGGGGAAAGTCCAGCACCATCAGGGACCAGGTGCAGCCCTCCCCAGCCATCAACATGCTAATCTCACACTCACCACCGGGCAGACCCATCCAGACTTCCTGGAGCCAGGCTCACCAGCCAGCTCCAGTCAATCACACGCCAGGCATATTTTACATTAATATGCCAACTCCTAGAAGTGGCACATCCGCACAAGACACACTCATGCCACATATATCATTGCGAAGCATTCATTCTCACGAGTTCGCACATACCAAATTTGAGCCCGCACTCCCCACGCATCAGGAACTACCAGGGACACAGACATTCCCAATGCATGCCTATGGCAGAGCAGGCCAGCCTAACTACATGCACGCACTTTACTCTGGAACAAAGGGAAAAAGTGCGCAGAGACCAATAATTCATCAACACAGATCACAGATTAAAAGCAAAAAGATTAGGGGTGAACCTGCCAGAAAGGCCAAGTCCAACAGGGCGCATGCGTCGTACTGTGGGACCTGGGCCTTTTGTCACTTTATCTGGCCCCCTCGGTGCCTCATGGGCCCATCACCTCCCGTTCCTCACTTGGGTCCCGTAACGTGGGCAGCATTTTCCCCGCGCTTCCCCGCTGCCTTCGCCCTCGTGGGTGCAGGGCTACTGCAGCACTCCTGATCATATGCCGCCAAGGCTGGGATCAATGCTTCTAAGTGAGAGGCCCATCACTGCCACCCTACATGTCAGGCTTTCTACGCAGGCACCTGTCTGCCTCTGAGGCCTGTCGACCTGCTTTGCGGCCTTCTTCACTTGCCTATGTGCTTGGAGGCACCCAACGGCCCTCATCAGCTACCTCCTCAGTGGGCGGCCCACCTGTTACTCCAGTGCCCAGAGCTGGATTGGCCTTCTTGGGAGCCCTTCTACTGGTGACTGCCTCTCCCTTCACCACACACTTCTGCCTCCAGCCCCACTCTGCCTCGCCCGCCCGGCACTGCTGCCATTGCCTGCAGCTAACCTCTGGACCGATATGCCCCACCTGTGTGGCCCGGAGAATCGCCGTCATCTACCCAGTCATATGCGACCACAGGGCGCCCTAGCCAGACACTGCTCTCCCGCGCCGGCTCTGAAGCCGTGGCTCAGAGACGCCGGTTGGCTACCTACCCACATCAGCCTCTCCCTTGGGATCTGTTTCTGCCAAACTGGCCAGTACTCCTCCCACGGCCACAGCCCCTCTCACTGTTGCCTGCCCCTTCTTGAGCAGCCTCCCCCGTTGTTCCTGATCTTCAGCGGCTCACACGGTCCGCCTGTACCAGACCATGACGAAGGCTGACCCCAAGCAACTTAAGCTGGCCTTCGACCAGCGCAGGCAAACACGAAAAGATGGGCAGCCATGGACATGGGCGAGCCAGCCGCCCAGACTGAAGCTAGTCCGACCAGAGATGACGCCATAAAAGCCATCATGCTAGATGTGAAAACTACCATAACTGGCATTGGCCCTCAGCTCGGCCAACTGTCAAAGCCCGGGTTCATTCGCATGACGCACAGCTGACTCAGGTGGAGGCAAGAGTCTGTCGAAGCTGTCGAAGATGCTGCGACATGGAATCACCAAAAGCTACTCCAAATGGACAAAGTTCTCGAGTTGATAAAGAATAAGAACGAGGATCTGGAGGCATGATCCCGTAGGAGCAACCTCCGCATTACGAGCATGCCTGAATCCTCCAACATCTCCAAAATGGAAGAATTTGTCAAGCAACTCAAAGTCAAAGTCAAAATCAACTTCATTCGGCGGATTCGTGCCATAAAAGAGCAGCATAAGACAGCAAATCAGCATACAACATCATATAAATCCATTAGCAATTCATGTCTTAATGTGCTTAAAATCCATTTATGACTGTAATGTTGCATTGAGTGGTAATGAGCATAAACATACTACCTACTACCAACTTGTTCAGAGGGGTTAAGTCTGCGTCATCCTATTCCTATGTCTAATCTCCCCAATTAAGAAGTTTGCTACACGACACAGATTATAGGAGAGCCTAGCATTTGTAGATAAACCAGGGCTGGCCTTACTTGCACAAAATTCTGACCCCTTAACAGGGCAAGAATGTTCTTTCTGCGCAGGGGGTCATAATGAGTGCAGAAGAACATAATATGGAAAGTGTCTTGCTCTGAGAAGTTGTCACATGTACACAGATTTGCTGAGTCTGGTTTAAAATAGCCTTTAGGAAAGGCCAATAACCAGGGAACCATGTTCAAACGAAATCTTGTTAAAACAAAAAGATGGTAAGCTTTATTTATGTATGTTAAATATGGTTGCATCTGCTGGCCCAGGCTCAATGTGACATGCTTTCTCACTGAGGGCTTAATTAGATCTTTTTCCTCCCTTAAGCATAGGCATCTATCTAAGAACTTCAGTTTAACTGCTCTAATGACAGACTTGGTCAAGGGAGTTGGAGACATAAACAAGTCGGGGCAGCCAAGGTTCTCAGTCTGGTCTTTAATGTATTTGAGCCATGGAATATTTAATGCCTTCACCAAGGCTAAACAATCCTGAATTATCAGTTGGTTTAAGTTTGGGGTTGGTTGAGCCCAAATTCTCAGCCAGCAGAGAAGTGGAGCAACCGCAATCATGTCTGAGATATAGCCCACTCCCAACTCCTCATGTAGGTTAACAATTGGAGTGGATGACGGGACAGAAAGAAGTTTGTGCATAAAACTATTTTCTGCCCCTTGTATTTCTTTCACATCCTAATAGCCCCAAATCGTGCTACCATAAGTGGTCATGGGGATGCACTTAACATTATAGGCCTTTAAAATCACAGGGAACGGTTTGGAGCCTATTCTTTTTGTGAAATCTAGGGTTGAGCCTGCTGCACTAGCTAAAACGTTCTTTTTAAGTATGCGTTGTGCACACCACAAACGCTGATCGTCAAAGAGCACCCCTAGGTATGGGAAGGTAGACACTTTAATTAGCTTGGTTCCCTTACAGCTAATTATTTAAAAATGTTGCCTTTGCTGCCCTCCTAGAACCTCTTGTCATGGCATGTGATTTTTTAAAATTTGTAATTAGATCCATAAAATCTATAAAACAATTTAAAAGCCATTGCAGCCCCCTAGCGGTTCTGGATACTAGCACCATGTCGCCAGCATACAGGAGTGCTGGAATCATTTTGGTGCCGGCTCTTGGTATATCTTTGCAGCAAGTTGATAAGGAGTCCCCTAATTTATTAATATAGAGGGTGAACAGCAGAGGGGCCAGTATGCATCCCTGCCACACCCCTCTTTTTACCGCCTAAGAGACAGTTAAACTGCCGTCTCTATTGAAGCGTCCTGCGGCTGAAGTATTGTCATGGGCAGTTGCCAGGAAGGAGATCAGATCGCCAACTAGCCTTATTTCCTGAAAAATCAGCCACAGCTTGGACCTGTTGACTAGATCAAAAGCCGAGGAGAGGTCCATGAAGGCCAGATGCAGCCCCCACCTGGCAACAGTATACTTCCCTATCACCAGGCGAAGGTTAAGGCACTGGTCCAAAGTCCCCCTCCCCAGCCTAAAACTATACTGGAGATCCGAGACAATGTTGGCGCTGTCAAGCCAGGCTGTTATGCGCTCCAGGACTAATTTCCTAATGATTTTGGCCAAGGAATCAAGAAACAAAATGGGCCTATAGCATGCTGGGTCATCCCTGGTACCTTTTTTTAAAATGGGGACGATCACCGCCTTTGCCCATGACAAGGGAAAACCCGACGTACAGGCTGCATTAAAAACATGTGTTAAAATCATAGCCCAAACTTTTGAGTCTGCCTTATAAAAGTCAGCTGGTATTCTATCAGTGCTGGACACTTTTCTTCCTGAAGTTGTGATGATAGCTTTGTGAACCTCATCTGTGTTAAAAACAAGCAGGGAACCTACTAGTCCAGGAATGGTTTGTCCCACGGAATTCTCAAGGTTATCATCACTGTAAATTCTGCCAAAGTGCTTGGCCCATATCTCTGCGGGAACTAAACGCTCTGTGCAGGAGTTGGGTGAATCATCAAAGAGAGGGCTATTGACAACACACTACAATTTGGAACTGTTTGCCAGCATGCTGACTTGGCTGAGCTCCTCACAGGCCATCTCTCTCAGTTGTTTTTTTCTAGTCTGTACTGCAAGTTTGAATGCCTTTCTGCTGTTTTTGATTAAAGAAACCACCCTCGGTTTTTGTTTAGGAGCCTGCATGAGCTCCTTATGGGTAGTCATAAAGGTATCATTAAACCATCTTTTCAGCTTCGGGCGCCTTGCTCTAGTCGTGGTAGATAAATCAGAGGCAACCCATTTAGTGATTGACTTAAAGGCATCCAAGATAGAGCTGGCATGAGATTCCTGGTCTAAGCACACCTTAAGCTCTGAGGCACAAGTTCTATATAGATTATCCATAAAACTTTCGGGGGTGATTGTGTCCCACCTCACTCATACGTGCTTGATCTTTAGGTTTGATGTTTATGTTGGTAAGTTGACTAGAAGTCCTACCCTTAATAGATAGAGATCCAGTATCAAAGGGTTATGATCACTAAACGGATTCTGGGTAACACGTAAGTTTCCTACAGCAGGTATTAGCGGGAGGATACCAATATATGGTCAATTACACTTTGACAGCCATGGCCGCTATAGGTAGCTACAGGTACAGGCCTGTTTTATTGTTGTAGGCAGTTCAAGTTATGGGCTGATAGAATGCCTTCTAATAAAAGTACCAGACGGGGAATGTTCAAAATGGTTTTGCCCCTGCAGACCGACCTAGTCCTCTAACAATGCCAAACAATTAAGAGGGCAAGTACGAGTATTAAAGTCTCCCAGGATTAGGGTATTATGATAGGCTTCAGTGCTTTTCCCATAGGCCACTAAAAAGCCATCCAATGCAATTAGGTGCTCAGTCTCATTGGTCCTGGTAAAAAGAGTTGTAGAACTTGACCAAAAGGAGTGTGGGTAGGTTCTTTCCTGTCAGTTCTACAGCTAACACGTGGGGTGAGCAGACATCAATCAAATTAGTGTTATAGGAGAGTTTAAGACTAAACAGCAAAAGAAGACACCGCTGGCTCTGCCCATGTTTGACTTTAAAGCGGGTTTCCAGAATGATATATAGCCATCATAAAGTCAGTGGGCTCCCATGTTTCTTGTAATGCTATAATATGGTGGGTGGTCACAAAACGTAGCCAGGCAGTAACGCCCTTTTTTGACCTTAGCCCAGCTATGTTCCATGAAAGAACTTTCAACCTAGCTTGATCAGTTATAAAGTCAATGGGACCAGGTTTTACTCGGTTAGCCCACATTGACTGTATTGGAGGGCAAGATGGTATGAAATTATAGGGACCAGTATCAGAGTCAAATATTTCTACTTCCATCAAATGCTGGGAATTTTCAATGTGGGTACTGCAGCAAGAGATGGTAGTCAATCTTGCGTATCCAGACCTGAGAGGGCTTCAAACCTATTCACGGAATAAACAGGAGGGGCGCATTAAAGCATAGCCCATTGTGTGGTTTTAAAAATAGATCTCACCAAGGCTGGCCTGGGGAAATTAATTACGATGCAGTTCCCTTTGATGTTTTTTGTGGAGGCGCCAACCCACCCAACTCTGCGTACCATAATAATGTCCCTCCAATCGGAAGCTCGAAGCCTCCTGAACCTTGATAGCCAATCTACACATTTGTTGCACAGCTGTTCCCATGTCTCCTGCTGGTCCAGTTTTAGTGGAGGTACCCCTGCTAAGACCAGAACATAGGGACAAGCGTTAGGCGGCAAACTCAAGGTATCATGGTTGGCTGCTGGGGCATTACTATTTGGGTGAGATGATACATTACACCTTGAACTGCCAATTGATGGATTCTGGGCATCTCCCTTGGGTCTTCTGGGGCTGCCTGCATTCTCCTGCCAACAGTAAGCGCATGTAATGATGGGTGGGTTACCGATAGATTCAGTTCTGGTCCTTTTAGCAACTAGATTTGAATTTGAGATGGGGGGAGGGCAGCTTGTTCTGATGACACACAAGGCTTACTTACAGTGGAAATATCGCTGGGGTTGGAGGGCTGTGTGGTGCTCGAAGTATTTGGTGTACTTATTGTTGCCCCGTGTTATCCCTTCCTTGCTTTAAATTGGCAGGCATTTGTGTGTTCCTTGCTAGGTAACCCCCCAATAATTACAGCCAGGTTGTCAATGGATGCCTTAAGTAGTGCAAATGTTTCCTCCAAAAGGATAGTCACTTGATTATTTATTAAAGCAGCAATGGCATCCCTGTAACCCCCAGGGCAAAATGATGGCTTAGTCTGTGTGCTAATTGAGCAGTTCAGATTCATGGTAACTATAGGTGATACCGGGGGGCGTCAAGAGTCTTAGTGTTATCAGTAGGGGTAGTTGTAGGTTGTTGCATCCAGGTGGTTAGACGATTTCGAGCAGGGGTGATATAGTGGGTTGTTTCCTTTTGATGCTGGTGGGTTTCCCAGTCTTTCTCTTCCGTTTGGCCGCAGGAATTCCAGCAGGAGGGATAGGGTTGTTAATACGGGGTACCTCAGTTATCTTGATTGTGTCCAAGCTACTAGCACTCCCGTTTGTGATGGAGGATTTTTCAGCCTCAAGGCCATTGGATAATGACAGAGGTAGCTCGGAGGTATTATCTGATGGTGTATCTATGATAAGTAGCAGCTGCCCGCCCTTCAGCATCCAGGGACAGGAGTTTTTCTGTGAGTGCAATTTCACATGAAACTATATTAACAACTGTTGGACTTGGCCCTTTTTGGCAGTTTCACCCCTGAACTTTTTGCCTTAAGCCCCTACATAGTGGTGGTGATTTTAGGCCTCTGGGCACTTTAGCACTGTGGCCCAGTGTAAAGTGCATGCGCACTGTGAGATTGGCCTGCCCTCCCATAGGAATGCATGGGGTATATGTGTGTCTATGGTAATTCCCGGTATGAGAGGAGTGCAAGGGCGAGTTTAGTATGTATGAACTCGTGAGGCAGTGGAAAATGCCACTTTTAGAAGTTGGCATTTCTGTGTACTGTGTGTCTGCCTGCCTGATGTGAATTGCATGTCTGGCTTCTGATTGACAGGAGCTGAGAAGTGTGGGTGGCTCCAGGAGCCAGGGGGAGTCCGCCCAGTGGTGAATAGACAGATCTGCATGCAGATGGGAGGGAGGAGTTGCACCTGGGACCTGAATAGGACTGTGCCTTCCCTCCACAATGCTGGCGCCTCCCCCTGTGGTGCGTCTGATCCCTGAGCCCCAACCTGACAAAGGAGAGAGGAGCTGAGCAAAACAAGGTGCTCCAAAGCTCCCCTATACCAGTTCTAACTGGTATCCACAAGCCCTGTGCTGTGACACCAAGGGATTTGGTAGTATAAATATAGGGGCTGTGACCCCATGAAAATGTTTAGTGTGCTGTATTTGTTCCTGACTGGGCGTGCTGCTGCTGGGGCCCAGGGGGGCTGCCAGGAGGGCTTGCCTCACTGGGCCCTGCATTGCCACTTTCTATATCTGAGAGAATTTTTGTTGCTGGGACCATTTTTCTTCATGTAGCGCATGGGAGCGCTATCTCTGAAAATGCCCAGCTGATGGAGAGCGCTTTATTTTTTCTAGGAAAACCAAGCATACCCTGCCAACTTAGGGCGAACAAAGCGAAACAAAAGGGGATGATGGACGGAGCGTTTGAGCAAATCAAACACTCACCCCCAGTCAACTGATCTGGGTTTAATCCATCACCATTCTTTAGCTCACTCAGCCACCCGAGTTCACACATGGCCATATGCAAATCAGTCTGACCCTGTGCCTCATGGGAACAGTCCAGCCCGAACTGCAAAGCCATTTCTTCCCTAGACCGGAAACAAGCATCCTGGGACCGTGCTCAGACGTGAGTCCCTTGCTCTCTTGGCCACTGGATTCAAGATAGCCTGGCTGATGAGGATTATGAATCTGAAACCGGTCCCAGGATGCTTGTTTCTGGTCCAGATAAGACATGGCTTGGCAGTTCGGGCTGGACTGTTCCCAAGCGTGGCACTCTGCAACTGTCCCGACTGGCCGGTCAATGCCCCCTGCATCAGTCCCCACATGGCCGAGGTAAGTGGATTATTTAACCCAAGTGTTGAGTTGGGAGGGGACTCCTCTTCGTAGGCATCACCACCGGCCCAGTAGATCTTACAAGGTGAGCCCCCACGGCGGCAGCCAATGTTTCTCTGCTGCAACAGGAGGCACCAGCGCAGTATCGGGGCCACTACCGAGCTCACGCAGGCAGATAGAAAACCTGGGGAGCTCATAACTGGCAACCTTCGAGCCACATGGACATCAGGCTGAGGAGGCGCAATATGCTCCACTGCCCCCGGCGAGTCCGGGTAATAAAGCACTGCCGCGGCGGTGGGGGGGGGGGGGGAATCACCCAGGCAGCGCAATCCAAGCAGCAGAGGGATCAGTGGTACAACCGGTGTAGGCCCCCGGTGCAGGCCCCCAAGCAGCGGCTCTTGTGTGGAAGAGATCCCGGGCTGGACGCTCCTCACACAGCTAGCATTTCCATTCGAGCAACTCATTCGGGACCTATTTGGTGATGTTCTCTCCCCTGTTTTCATCGTTAAGCGGGCTCACAGCTCTTTGGGTCTTCGACCTGCTCCAGTCCTGCCTGCTCGCCCTATAATCGTAAACTTTTGAGCTTCAGGGACCGGGATGCTGTTCTAGGTGTTGTCACGGAGAAAGGGGAAGTCCAACATCAGGGGAACTCCCTTGCCTTTTTTCCTGATTACATTGTGGCGGTGCAGGCTGCCCGCCGTGAGTTCCTCCCGGCTAAGCACCTGCTCCAGAAGCATGACGTCTCCTACTCCCTGGCATACCCTGCTAAGCTGCGAGTCAGGCAAGTCTCCCAGGCGCACAGCTTCACGGAGCCGAAGGCAGCACTGGCCTACACCAAAAACCTAGACAAGTCACAACGCTCCTCACCATCCAGTTCCCAGGCTGTTGTTGACAGCAATTTGAGTGACAATGACTGATTTCTGCCTCCTCTATTGAGTTTTTGCAGTCTGTGCTTTCTGGTATAATGCTACCTGCTTTGGCTAGTTTAAAACTCGCTTTAGTAGTTGCAACAGTCCTCGCTCTCATTTGCTGCTCTCCTGCTTGCTGGCCATTGGGCCCTTGGGCTCAAATTGGTCGAGGGGCCGCTTACCGTTCCTGAAGTAATAGCCTCCTCCTCCCCAATCCCCTCATGCTCCCGCTACTGGCGTTTACCTTCGGTTACCCGATACTTCATCTGCTCCCATGTAGCGTACCCCTGCCTCGCAGGCGTCCCACTGCCCTCCTTCGCTTGAAATTGTTGTCCGCAATAATTCACGTCTTGGTCACTCTGTTTTTACAACAGGGGTGTATGATGGGAGAAACCTTGCCTATCTGGGATGATTCCCATCCTTGTCTCTGATATTACCCCTCCCAGTTGGGGTCCCCTTGGGTGGGTGGGGTTGGTTCTTCAACCTAATTGGGGGGTTGGTGTGGGTGGTGGGGTCACTGGGTTTGTTGTCTCCTTCCCAAGGCCTGTTGGTTGTTTTGTTTTATGTCTTTTTCTGTAACATGTCCTCTGCTACATCAAACTTTGCACTGCACTTCCTATATTAATCATTCATGGCTTACATCACATATCAGTCCCCATCCGCCACTCACTTCCTTGGCATAGCGATATGACGGACACCACTCTTAGGACTTGGAGCGTCCACGGTCCCAATGACCACCACAAGGACCTCCTGGTACATGCCCACCTCATCAGACACAAGGTAGAAATTTGTTATCTTCAGGAGACCCATCTGCGGCCTGCTACATCCTCCGGCTTCTCTCTTGACACTGGGGCGAAATTCACTCCTCCTTCTACTCCAGCTACTCTCGTGGAGTGTCCATCCTAATGCGCAGAGGGCTTCCCCGGTATACTTTTCAGGTCATTGCGTACCCTGGGGGGGCACTTTGTCATCCTGCGCGACACTCTCCTGGCCCAACCACTGATCCTTGCAGCTATTTATGGCCCCAATTCCAATTACCCCGATCTCCTAGCACAGGTATGGCAACGCATTTCTTCCCTGGGTCCTGCCGCGCTGCTTTGGGGGGCGATTTTAACATTACAACTTCAGCCACCCTTGATCACTCTGGGCCCCATGCTCTACATCCATGCTCCACTACTCCTCTGCACTACATACTAACCAGCTACTTGCTGCTCGATTGCGTGGTGGCACACCCGCCCAGAGACGCACAAGGGCACGTGTGTGACTGGCTCTCTGGGCTGTTGGTCCTGTTTGGACCTCTGGATCACCACTCAGGACGCCTTCGCGTGGGTCACCTTAATGGAGCATATTGCACGCACCTTCTCTGACCATGCTCCCGTACTCCTCAGTATGCAACTCCTGCACTCCCCACGGCACATGTTTGTCTGCCGGCTGCCCCAAATGCGCTCCGGAATTCGGTATTCTGTGACGAGATCCAAATCGCAATCACAAACTACTTTGATCTCACCGTCGGCTCTGTCGACTCCCCTTCCATGCTCTGGGAGGGTTTCAAGGTGGTGATCCGGGGTGAATGTATCTCCAAGCAGTCTGGCATGCTGTGCTTTATTTGTGGCACTCTTGAGAGGTTCGAGAAGGAGATCAAGGCTCTGGACTCATCGCAATCTCTTGATCCTAGCCCAAACACCCTTGCACAGCTCAGGGGCAAACTCACTGATTTTAATGAAGAGGCCAATAGAGAGCTCTTTTTTCTGGGCAGGGAGGCAAGGACGCACCTCTTCAGTGAGAGGGATCGTCCCAGCAAGACTCTTGGCAATCTTCTACGCATCTGGCGATGCAGCGCGCGCAACAAAATTCGTTTTCTTTATTCGTATGTTTACTTACTTCTAATCAGCCGTAATCAGTAGTTTACTACTCCCCCAGGCCCCTCCGCTGCCCCACATCAGTGCCCAGCAGCACTCGCACCACGGGCCACTACTGGGTACAAGTCAGGGGTGACCACTTTCACCCATGCTATTCGCTATTGCTATGGAGTCCTTTGCCGCCAGGCTTCGGTAATATCATACTCAGAGGGGTCTCAGCTTCGCGGCCTTGAGCCTTGGTCGTCTCCATGTCTGACGACGATGTCACAATCTATGTCCGTAATCCCCAGGAAAATCTCATCCCCATGGTCAGCGATGTGGTGCGTTTCAGGGGTCTGTCCGGCATCCAGGTCAACTGGGGCAAATCAATTTTTTTTCCCCTCAAGGACACCACTGTCTCCTTCACTCCAGATTACCCATTTGTATGGGCGTCAGGACCCCCTAGATATCTGGGCATTTGGCTCAGCAGGGACGTTGACAAACTTTGGAAGGCAAATTCCGGATGGGCAGTGAATTGGTTGGAATTCAGGATTCAACTCTGGCGACGACTGGCCCTGTCCCTGACAGGATGCATAGCCATCGCCAAGATGGTGGTGCTTCCAAAGTTTCTGTACCACTTCTTGAATATTCCCATCCCTCTCACGGCACACTTTTTTCGCAGACTCCTCTCTCTTATAATTACCCTTGTCTGGACCAGATTTCAGCCTAAAATCGCATTTAACATTCTCACACTCCCCTTGTTGCGTGGCAGACTGGGTGCCCCAGATTAGAAACTATACACCCTTGGCGCCCAAGCCAGCTTCCTCCACTTCTGGCTGCATCCGACGCCTTTCCAACCTCAAGTGGCAGTGGAGGCTCATCTTGCTGCCCCCTGGCTGCTCCTGACCGCTCTCTTTGCCCCTGTAAAACCCCCACGTGGCAAAATCAACACAGTGGAGACCTTGCGCTGGGCCTAGGACGGGCTCTGGAAATACTTTGGCTCCAACATGCTCTCTGCTAATGCCATGCCCATCGCACACCACCCGGCATTCCCCCTCTGCAGACTGCCGGAATGGTTAAACGTGCGACTTGCTTTGGACTTGCCACAGTGTTGGACTATTACCCTAACAATACCTTTTTTTCCCTCACGGCCGAGTCCGGCCCTATGGACACCGTGCTGTATTATAATATAACCAAGCAGATAGAAGAAGGGTGCAAGGAAAGGTTTAGAGACCACAACCAGTCACATTCCCCAATCAAACAGTATACAACCTCAAGAGTGACTGTGGGTCTAAGAGTAATGCACGTTGAACAATGCCTGAAACTCAACTCAAAAGAACACAGAAATATAGAAAACCAGAGTGAATCAAGTACCACAGGATACCTCCACATTTGTAAAAGTACCCATCAGTTATCGATCGGTTCCGCCCTTATCATCATCTGGGCCTCCTCACACCGAGGAGAGCAATCCTGCAATCAATTGAAACTAGAAAAGCGGATGCCCTAATGTGTTTTAACGGTGTATTCAGATAACTGTAAAATGATAACTGAAGGAGCAGTGCGTGTAAAGAAACAGATAATGGTGTGAATAACGTGAAAGAATATAAAATTGGAGAACTAGGAGAAGAAAACTTTATTAATGTCTCTAATGTTTCCAAAGATGAAAAAATGAGTGCGTAGATATAGTAGAGAAAACTAATAACCACTATTTACATCTTAACGGTCGACATGTTTCTGCAGACTCTGGACCCAACTAGGTGTCCTGCTGCTTTCATCAGGACCACATCTCGCTACTGCTTTTACCTCAAAGAAGAAGTACATTTAAAAGGTTTTACTTTACGTATTTTGCAAGTGAACAGAACATCCCATGACAGTTACTGGCCCTCCTTACTATTAAAAGAAGAGTTGAGAAACAGACACAGACAACAAACAAAACGAAAAAGTTAAGGTCAAGTACGCAATCCAGTACGAGCAAGTGCAGGTATGCATATCACATACTGCCACTGATGTCATTTCATGTACATCCGCGGCTCTTATTCAGGCCAATCACCTGCTTACCTTTCAGGTAGGAGGCTCACACTACGCCTCACCTGGCTGCAGCTCAGGTAGGAAGAGCACCGCGCTATAAATGACAAAGAAAGGAAGAGGTGCACATAAACATCACACAGTATCGATCACATCAATCTGACATCATATTACTAATGTTACTGACCGCCACAGTAATTGATGGCGTATACTAGTGTTGCATAATCATGTAGGGGCAAGAAACGCGGGTCTGCAGATGAATAAGAACACCATGTATATCAGCCCCTTGCATGTAGAGTGGCAATGTATTAATGATCTATATTACTTTGTGGCACGTTGAGAACCATGCCTAAAATGTAAATTCATGGCTACATATTTGTGCAAGTGTCGATAGCGTAGGCACCTTAGTGTTAAATCTAAAAGTAGAACACACTTATTTAGCGGTAACTCATACTGGTTCGGAAAAGGAGAACGGGTAACCTCTAATACCACTAGCTAACAGTTGTATGCACTGTCGTTACCCCGTTGTTTCTCGATGATTGGAATACAAGCCCTATAACTTAAAAGGACCGTAAACAAGAGGATAATGATCAGTACCTCGCTCAGCACGAGAGCCCCATGCTATCATTGGAAGTATCAATAGAGAAAACAAACGAGTCACCACAGTGCTAAATCTAACAGTAAGTCATATAGGTGGCATCGTCAGGAGCATAATAATCGGCTCATCGCTCAAGCGCAAACGGCCACCTCTCCGTCTGTACTAAAGGCGTGCTTCTGAGCCGTCTCAGGGAGGTGCCGCGGCAGAGGTGGACGCCATCTTTGTATTCAGTTGCGAGGCATCACAGCGCTCTACGCGGCCAAGGGCACATGACCCCTGTGCCTATTGGGAAACATAGTGCTATTCCTATGTCGATCTATGAAACTGTAATGCGCTATTGTTATGCGGTGCCGTTCAACTCGAAACCGATGTTGTAACCGTGTGATAGCTTTTCCGTGGTTGGTCATCTACTCACAGGGCATGATGTAATCCATATATATCACAGTGTAATAGATCGCTCAATTTTTTTAATCATTAAAGTCCCACATATCGTGACCATCCTAGCACAATGTGCAGAGATTTGTAGTTCTACTCAATAGTGTCCCACCCTGAGGAGATAGTGTCATGTACTAGATGTTGAGCTAGTTATTGCTCCGCGTGTTGGAGAAAAAAATATAACGTCCAATATATGTATATATTTTTTCATTTTTTTTCTCTCTAGATGCTTCATAGTATGGCCCTACCATTTGTAATATTTTTGAAGATAAGTGAACTTCCTATTTACATCAACAACGGCAATCCAGCCAATACATGATGGCATCTCCCTCTGTACCTTGACTGATAAGCATAGAATTACACACACATCCAGATGTATATATGTATATGTCTCTAATCATAAAGACATTCACAGGATGTCTTCATTCAAACCTGCTTTGTCAGTATTGAGTTTGTAAATCCATTTTTGTTCCTTGTTAAAAAAATATTTACTGGCGTCACAATGTGAGCAGGGATCACCCGTTGCTCAATGACTGTCCAAATAAAGTCATTGGGTCCATGACCGACCTCCAGAAAATGGTTGGTTAGACGAGTTGCTTGCTTTTTGCACCGAATGGTGCACTTGTGTTCTGATATGCAGACTCTAATTTTTCTGGTAGTCATGCCCACGTATTTCAGCTGACATGGACAGATTATCAGATAAATAAGATTTTGGCTATTGCAATTTGTGAATCGCCACTGCTGCCAGGGGCGATTACTGCCAATATCAATACTGGTTGATTTACAGGTTTGGGGACATGCTGCACAGCTACCACATGAGTGATGTCCTTCAACAGCCGGCACATCCCTGCTGTATTACCAACTCAGAGCTCTCTGCAGGGAGATTCATCCCACGTTTCCTCAGCCCCCCCTCGTCCCCCTCTCTGGCTGTCTTCGACTTTGCATACTCATCCAGATCCCCCTGCAGGCCAGAATTTATGCCCTTGCGATTGCTGGATGATTGATTTCTGCTGTCCGCGCCCACGCAGCTTGGAATGAGCACCTGGGCGCTGATCTCTCTCTGGAGGTCTGGCTGTACTGTTGCAATCAGACCAAACGTCTGTCTCCTAATTACCGCTTGCGCCTCATACATTTTAAATTCCTGCACAGATTATACCCTCTCCTGCTCAGCTGCCCAAAATGCGCCTCTCCCCCAGCGACAGTTGTTTGCGATGCTCTGCTCCTGCTGTCGACTTTTTCCACCTCGCCTGGCTGTGCCCAAAGGTCTTTGCATACTGGTGCGACGTGTGCACCGTCATCACTGCGATCACCTCCATGCCTTGTCACACCAGACCTACTGCTCTGTCTCTTAGGCTTTGTGAAATACTGCCCAGACGCCTCCTGCTGGCTGACCGCTATGCTGCTTGTTCTCGCATGGCTAGGGTCGCCATGCTTTGAGTTCAGAGGTATGTTCCTAAAGTTAACACTTGGCTTGAAGACGCTGCGCGTTGTCAGACCCTTCTGTCCGAATTTTGGGACCCGCCGTACGATCGACATTTGGGGTCCCCTCGTTTCTTATCTCCAGCGCCATAGCACCTTAACCTCTGCGGCCTCTCCCGCGCTTCCCGGCGGCACTCCATCACGGCGGCCGCCGGCAATGGCTTGTGAGGTGCACTCTCCCCATCTACAATATCTACTGATTCCTTGTGCCCTCTTTCACAAACGCTGGGCCTCCTCCGGGCTCTTCCCTCCACTCTTCCCGGTTTATTTCATGACACTTTCCTCTCTGTAATTGCATGGGCTGCTTATGTACGATTGTCTCGGCAACGCATGTAACTGATGCGGTTCCCCTCTCTAATCGCGGACCATCCGCCTGCATCTATTGTAACTAGATGTGCAAGTTTTCGATTAAAGTGTTTTTGAAAATGAAAAAAAAAAAAGGTGAAGGAAATGGTTGACGGAGACGGCAGACGAATCGCCACAAATGGGCCCTGTGTATGTAGAGTCCTGGCCTAGGCCTAGAAATTACGGACACAGGACACGTGGGTTACCATTAGTGGCTGGTAACTAACTTAGCCACGCCCAGAGCTCTGGGCCTTTTATTCATACATTTACGTGTCCACGTCTTCGCTTGGGCTGTACCAAAGCCCTTTCACGCTTGAGGGGTCACCCAGCCGGGACAGAGTGAGGGGGCGTGTGCTGCAGTGGTACACCCCACTGGCAGCAACACTACATTCCTCCTTTACCTAGGGATAAAAATAACTGGAACATAAAACACACAGATGCTCAAAAGTCTATCATGTCAGCAGAACGGCTGCGACTGTTGTAGCGGTTGCACTCAACAAAAGTTCACCGAACTGTCTCTGGTTCAGTCTCTGCTTAAACTAGTAAGAACCCATAACATGCTGGGTACCAAAAAAAATCAAACAGTCTTACTTATTCTCGGCGGGGTCAGCCATCTCGGTCAGCTCAACGCCAGCACTGTGCCACAAAGTCTCGATACCTCTGGGAAGGCTTGGGGCATGGACGCAGGCTGTACCTCGCTTGGCTCCGACCTTCTTCCGCGGCTGCAGGTGATCCATCGGATTCTCTGGTTTCGTTGGTGTGGGGATCTTCAGCTGGCCTCTCAGTGACGTGGACGCTCGGGGTGGTGTCCTCTGGCTGGCACGCCGCGGCATCTGTTCCAGTTGGTCCTGGTGGTTCGCGTTGGGGGGTCGGATACCACTCGTCCGGGTCCTCACTGTTCTCGGGTACTCGCTTGAAAAACGAGATGTTCCTTGTGACTGCTTCTCCATTCCTGACAGCAGTGACCATGGTGCCGTTTATCTCTGTCACAATCCAGGGATCTAGTGACGGTCTTTCACCAGAACTGTATCTCCAACCTGTAGGGGGCTGTCTGCCGCTCTCCTCCTTCGGGATGCGTCCTGGTTGTTTCTCGCACGCTGCTCCATGGACTTGTTTCTGGGGTTTGGGGCTAGCTCCCACGTGGGGTGGTGCGGGATTGTGTCCACCATGGCTCGATTGAAAGAAAGTCTGCTTGGGGAGACTCTCGTAGTGCAATGCGGGGTCAGGCGGTATTCTCGGAGGAACTGGTAGATGGCCAGTTCCAGACAATGGCCGTCGGCAACTGCAATTTGTATTGTTTTGTTCAAAGTTCTCATGAGTCTTTCGACCTCTCCGTTGGCCTGCGGCCATCTTGCCGTGATTCGTCTGTGCTTAATGCTATGGCTCTGGAGATAGTCCGTGAACTCACTCCCGTTGAATGGGGGTCCATTGTCAGTGCGGACTTCCTTCATGAGTCCATGGGTGGCAATTATCTTTTCGAACTTTGGGATGACCTCAGAGGCAGCTGTTGAAGATACAATTTCGACTTCAGGATAGCGAGAAAAGTCGTCCACTACGACGAGCATGTACTTGCCCCCGGGGAGGCTGCCGAAATCTGCACTTACTCGCACCCACGGGATGTTGGACCTTCTTCGGTTATCACGGGCGCTGGAGGATTTGGCAGGCTCGTCGCAAGACATATTGGACACCTCTGGATCACATCTTCCACTGCTTTGTCGAGCCCGGGGAACCACACCTTGCTCCTGAGTCTGTTCTTGGATTTGACGATCCCCTGGTGTGATCCGTGTGCCAGCAAGGCAGCTTGTTGGGCGAGACTGCCGGGTAACACTAGGCGGGGTCCCCTCAAGAGGCAACCTTCGGTTGAGACAGACAGTTCGTGCCTGACTTGGTACAGGGCCTTCAGGGTGGCTTGGGCGTCCATGGTGCGAAAAGATGCAGGGCTTTGTAGCGCTTTCCAGTTGCCGGATTCTATCGCATGGATCGCAATTTGGATGCAGTCATCGTCTTTGGTGGCTCTCGATACCTCTTCCAGGGACATCGGGTGAGGTTTTGATCGTTCGACGATTAGTCGGACGTATTCTTCTGTGGCTGCTGCTTCCGCATCAGTGACTGGACGGGCGTGCCTTGACAGGTAGTCCGCAGGGTTACGCGAGCCGGGCCGGTATTCTACTGTGAATTGGAACTCCTGCAACTGCAGCACCCACTTCTCGATCCTTGGGGGCGGGCGAGAGGAAGAGCCTTGGAAGAGTGGTATGAGGGGCTTATGATCGGTAACCACTGAAAAGGGATGTCCATAGAAGTAAATGTGGAAATGGCGGCACCCCCACAGAATAGCGATGGCCTCCCGCTCAATTTGGGAGTAGCGTTGTTCGGTAGGCGTAAGTGTACGGCTGGCGTATGCTACGGTAGCCCACTCTCCGCATGGTTGTCGTTGTGACAGGACGGCTCCCAGACCGGTGGGACTGGCATCAACTAGCAGTTGTGATTCATTTTGTGGGTTGAAGTATGCTAGTGTTGTGTCAGCTGACAGGGCAGCTTTCGTGTTCATGAATGATTCTTGTTGCTCCGGGCCCCACATCCAGGTGGTATTTGACTTCGTGAGGTCGCGAAGTGGTCCAGTTAAGTCTGACAGATCTTTTATGAAGCGCCCACAGTATGTCACCATGCCCAAAAAACTGCGGACTGCTGTTACAGAGGTGGGTGCTGGCGCGTTGTGGATGTCTCTGACCTTTTCTGGGTCTGGGCCTACTCCCTGATCGGAGAACTTGTATCCGAAGAAACTTATATCTTTGCGCAGAAACTCGCATTTGTCTTTGTGGAGAGTCAGTCCTCTCTCTTTCAGACGGTTGAATACTGCTTGGAGGCGCCTGATGTGTTCTTCCAAAGTCGGGGCATGCACCAGGATATCATCGCTCACGTTTAGTACTCCGTCGAGGCCTTGTAGGACGTTGTGGATGATGTTTTGAAACACCTCGGCGGCGCTTGAGATGCCGAAGTTGAGCCTCGTGTATCTCCACAGGCCTGCGTGTGTGGAGAAGGTCGTGATTGGACGCGAGTCTGGGTGGAGCGGGATCTGATGGTATCCCGATCTCAGGTCCATCTTGGAGAACCACTTGGACCCTGCGAGCTCCCCGATGATGTCATCAATGGTCGGCGTCAGATGACGTTCTCTTTTAATGGCCAGGTTGGGGAGGCACATATCCACGCATATTCTTACTGCTTCGGGTTGCTTCGGCTTTTTGGCCACAACAATGGGGGATACCCACGGGGTGGGTCCAGTCACTCGTTCGATGATACCGGCTTGTTCCAACATCTTCAGCTCGGCTTCCACCTTGGGCCGGAGGTGGAACGCAATCCGCCTGTGCCGGAGGGCTACTGGGGCCACTGATCGGTCAATGTGGAGTCGGACGGGGGCCCTCGTAGACATCTGATACCCTCGAACAGCGAGGAATGTTCTGCGACCAGATTTTCTAGACCTTGAGCTTGTACTGTTAGGGCAAAGTGTATGAGTCCCAGTTCTCGTGCAGTCTTGCAACCAAGGAGGAACCCTGATCCTTCTTGGGAGACGTAGATCTTTGTCTGTAGCTGCATGGAATCGTGGGACACGGTTGTTCGGAATACTCCGCACAGGCGCAATGGGCGCCGGGTTCCGTAGGCGAACACTTGCACTCTGGTGGGGTGAAGTGTGGGAGCGTCCTCCAGGCAATGGTACACACTGGCGGCCATGAGGTTTATCGTTGCGCCGGTGTCGATGAGGGCCCTGACTGCTTGGCCCTGGACTTGGACGGTGCACATAGGTTCGGTTGACGACGTGGCAGCCAAGGTGTTAAGCATGCGCACCACGTGGACTGACGCGGCGTCTTCCTCGTCGTCGTCCATGTCGCTGCTGTTCGACGTGTTCGGTAGTGGCGCCACCTGTCGCGCCCTTCTGGGTGGGCCGCTCTGCTTCTTCCGCTGTGATGATAAACAGACGCTCGCAAAGTGGTTGGCTTTGCCACACGCGCTGCAGATTTTACCTTGGGCTGGGCAGGCGCCTTTGTGTGGAGTGGCACCTCCGCACCACATGCAGGTTCGATCGCGGGTGGACTGGGTCTGATGCGGCTGTTCTTTCCTCTGAGGTCGCGTCCGGTTGTCTGGACGTTGTGACTTGACGGCGCACACCGGCTCCGTCTTGACTTTGACTGCTGGATTTGGCTCCATGTGGGCTGCATGGGCCTTGGAGAGTTCTTTAGAGCGTCCCAAAGCGAGGATGTCGCGCATGGGCATGGCGTCTGTTTCTAGCACCCTCTCTCGCAGCTTCAGAGAGGCGCACCCCTGAATGAATTGGGCGCGAATTTCGTCCTCCGCGTCCGGGAGCGTGCACGTGCTGGCTAGTTTCTTAAGTCGCGCGTAGAATGCATCAACAGACTCCTCAGGGAGTTGGCGTGCTTGTCGGAGCAGGAAGCCTTCGTAATCCGCGCTGGTGAAGGGCTCGAAGTACCTTGTAATGGCGTCCCGCAGGGTGGCATACGTGTGGGGTGGGTCGCCTTCCGTGATGTCCTTGGAGATGTCGTGAATAGCCTCTCCTCCCAGGTGCAAAAGCATTGCACATCGTCGCGCCACAGCGATATCCGCCGCAATGAAATAGTTCTCAAGCCGTTCTACCCACTTTCTCCATCGAGTAGCTTGTGAGGGTGGTGTACCCGTGATGGAAAAAGGTTCCAGGGGCGGCACGGTGGCCATGGTGGTTGACACAGGTCTTGGCGGGACAACTGCGCAGTACTGGCAGGCAGAGGCGGGTCTCCTTAGCTCTCACATACACTGTGGGGAGATGCAGGCACTTGAGAGGCGCAGGCAGGCTTCTTACCCTTGATGCGTGAGGAATGGCAGCGCTTGTGGGCCGAGGACACGCGAGATGTGTGAGGAACTGCTGCCGGGCGCTCACTGCGGCGTTCGGAGAGGCGTATGCTGGGCTCAGGGACAGCGGGAGCGAGGCGTAGGCAGGGCCCAGGAACGGCGGGAACGAGCGGGCAGGCTGCAGCCCGTACCTGAAAGGAGGTGCACCAGGCCACGCTGCGGAGGCGGTTTCTGGACGGGCCGTGAGGCAGATGCGGGCCGTGAGGCAGACGGGTGCCGCGTGGAGGCACCGGAAGGCAGCGTGGGCAGCTACCGGCAGGCAGGTCTTCGCTGGGACAGAGGCGGGCCAGGTGAGTCCCGGTGATGTCGCAGAGGCGGTAGGCGGCTCTGGAGGGCAGGGTAGTGTGCCACGAGCAGGGTGGCACGTCGCAGGGCTGCTGGGCAGCCGGGTGTGAACCGGCAGGGTCACGGTGCAGCAGGGCACACGGTGGGTAGGCAATAGACCACCGTCGTCGCCAATGTAGAGTCCTGGCCTAGGCCTAGAAATTACGGACACAGGACACGTGGGTTACCATTAGTGGCTGGTAACTAACTTAGCCACGCCCAGAGCCCTGGGCCTTTTATTTATCCATTTACGTGTCCACGTCTACGCTTGGGCTGTACCAAAGCCCTTTCACGCTTGAGGGGTCACCCAGCCGGGACAGAGTGAGGGGGCGTGTGCTGCAGTGGTACACCCCACTGGCAGCAACAGTACAGTGTACTAACCAAACCTTGGTTCCCAAAGGGTCGCAATCCAGGAACGTGGGACAGATTTTTTGGGTGCCACGGGCTATTTTTGATCCTAATCCAACGCCGTTCAGTATTTCTTTGCTCAACCAGAATAACCATAAGGCACGCTCGGCATTATACGAGGAAAGTCTATCTGCTAGTAAGCAACTAACCAGCATGCATGACTCTTTGAAACCCAGCCCACGTAAAATAAGTGGGCATCTGCAGTTTTTTCCAAATCCGGAGAGATCAGTACTTATTGCATTATTTATTCCTTAAGAATTATTTCCATTCCGGCATGGCTGCTGCATCACGTCGGACACATCTACGTCAACAGACAACATCTATAATTCACACAAGTGTCACTGGTCTCTGAGGGCCTATTAGGCTTCATTCGGAGCACAGGCTGCTTTACTCTCTTCATTTCCCTTTGGTGTGGTGACTCATCCTCTGCGCTGCCTCTCAATATGACTCATTTTCAAGGGCTATTTTCTG
This sequence comes from Lissotriton vulgaris, assembly GCF_964263255.1. Lineage (NCBI taxonomy): Eukaryota > Metazoa > Chordata > Amphibia > Caudata > Salamandridae > Lissotriton > Lissotriton vulgaris. Next base: position 555,715,938 of record NC_141694.1, read on the forward strand.
TCTCGTCGCCTCCTTCGGCTTTGCTTCTGGAAAGCACTTTGCCACATTTGCTAAATGTCACAGATTGCACAACCTCACCTGCTGGCAAGATTCATGAAACGGGCGCTGCATACGGAAGTTTGTGTAACTGCTAGGAATACTAAATGCTGTATGCGTGGAGTCTGACAAACAACTGCAAAAATAACGAGGTAACATCCTTTAAATGCATTTCAAAATCAGACCGAAAAAAGCAGGAGTATTAATATTTTTCTCCAACATATTCACTTTTGCATAAAATCGAGATTTTACAGTATTTTTCAATATTAGAGCAGCGTCGAGTATGGGAAAGCAAATGGCTCATTTTGTGCCCAAAACAGCCTTTGATAATTAATGGCACTATGGAATAGTTCGTGCATTTCTGCAAAGGCCATGCTGTTTAAAGCCTCCGGTTTGAGAAACTTACATAAATATACGTAGATTTGTCAGGGACATTAAGCACACCCGCCGATGGGTGACTTCAGTCAATATAAGCTTTAACAAGGTTTGCATAATAATGGGTCACTAACAGCACCGGCCAATGCAATCTTGCACGAACGTTTGCACAGATCAGAAACAATGGTCACATGGCTTCGGGGGGTTTCTTCTTATTCTGAGGATCTGCCCTAACAAAGTACTGGATGTTTCAGGTGCCAACTGAGATTATATTGCTCGGATCAAGCGTAGGCTACCATGCCAAAAAGAATCAAGATTGAAGTCACACATGTGTCCATGGATATGAAAATCAATCTCTTTCTCTGCATATATGTATAAATATCACACTTTCTCCATGCGCTGCTTATACCTTTGCATATTATATAACTTATAGCATGTGAAATCATAGCAGTCATAATAAGACTAATCAAATTGTTATTATCTACACCTCAAAATGTGAAAGGCCCACATTTTCTTCTCTGGCAGTCTTCCATACTATCTCCTACAGGAATATTAAAATAATAAGAAAAAAAAGTCTCAACCACCAAAAGGTGGTATGCTTCATCATCATTTTAGATCACTAAGATTGATGATACCTCTTAATCTCTGCTCGTGGGGTCTGCTGTGCATTTGTGTCCGATATTGGTTCGCCCAACTGGACTTTCAGGTTCCTTCTTCCTCTCCATCTCCCCCTTTCACTACCTCAAAAAGGGGGGCACATATTTGGGAACCAGTTGAAGTTTGGCTGTGGTGGCATCTGTCCATAGTTATGGAAGGGATTTCACACAAAACAAGATGTTGTGGTTGGTTCCAACTCCCTCGCCCTTTGTGGTGGTATCTCTTTTGTGATTTATTTTCCTCACCTTCCCTCCAGTCTGAATCTGTTGATGTGTTTTTTTTTGTTGTTGCAGGTTTATATAGCACAAACTCAAACGAAAGTTATTGGAGGACTGTACATGAGCACCAGTTGCATTACACAAGGACAAATTCATTTTTGGTAGGCACAGGGAGAATAAGTCAGTTGCCCATGATCACAAGATGATCAGCTAATACCGAGACTCAAACCGGATTCAACAGCTCCAGAGTCGGCAGCTCTAGCCATTATGCCACATCCTCTTCCTCTTGTCTCTTACAGACCCTTCTGATGAGAGATGCTGGAACCACTGTATTTCAGATAGTCTTCCATAACCTTTCTTTTAATAATGGTGTGAGTTCCTACTGAATAAAATAATTCGGGTCAACCCTCAACCATTTTTATTCTAACTGGACCTCTAGAATTGTCCAGAACAAGTGAATATTTAAGAGCTCCCACACATGGTTGAGCCCTCCCTGGTGGTATTGTCCTATCAAAGTGAGAAAAATGCCAATGATGAAGCATGCCACCATTTGGTGGGTGAGACGTCTTTCCTTAAAATTTTAATATTCCTGTAGAAGATAGTACAGAAGACTACTGGAGTAGAAAATTAGGACCTTTCACATTCTGAGGTGCAGATTAATGTATGATGTGGGAGAGTATGTGAAAGCCCTAGACAACCTCTCATACTCCCCCTTTGTGTGATGAATTCATATAATAAGACTTATGACATCTAAATTGACATAAATTCTCAGAATTCAGTGCATGGAAGAGTGGGGAGTTATAGTTAATGTAGGGTGGAGATTGATGCTAGAAAAATGTGTACGGAGGCGGACGAAATATAGTACATTTAATGTGATGTGAAATTATAAATTTAGGTTCTAAGTAGTGGAGTGTAAATTATAAATTTGAGTTATAACTATAATGTTATAATCTCTCCAGTTTGTATATGTTAAATTGGGTTAGTACATAAAGAATAAATAAAGTTTTCCTAACTATAACTTAGCTTCAACATTTTTTTCTTCATTAAATTGAGTTGTAAAATTATTTTTAATAAAAATGTGTTTCAAATCATAGGGCCTGATTCACATAGGCAATCTGAGACAAACGTCTAAGTTTACGACTTTTGGGACCAGATGTACAACGCGCAAAAAAGCGCCTCGCAAATTGCGTGTCTTTTGGGACTTGCAATTTGCAAGGAGCTATTTTGCTTGTACAATATTGTTTAGACCACTGTTTGCAATGTCCAATAGGGTTGCAAATTGCAAGGCTCAATAATATTGATGAGCATCTTGTAATTTGCGAGCCCATTGGAAATGACAGGCCCTCCCGGGTATGGAGGCCTGCTGGGCTCAGCAGACCACCATGTCTAGGACTGCTCTTAAATAAAGCGTTCTTTTATTCGAATGCAGACCGTTTTCCTTAAAGGAAATGCATTTTTTTTTAAATGAAACATTTTCGTTTCATTTTTTAAGGGCACTGCCTGCCCTCAAAAATATTTCTTGACACAGTCACAAAGTACAAGAGAAATGTTATTTCAATAACCATGGGAAATCCATAAAACTCAAACCAACATTACTACAGATGTTATAACGTTGTGATGGCAACATGCCGTACTGGGAACATTGATACGGTGTATACACATTAACATCAAGCAGAATAGGAATATTTCTCAAATTTTACATTAAAAAACATTCCCTATGATCACATCATTAAAATACATTCCATAGATCCAATAAAACCAATAAAAATATGTTATAGAAGACATATTAAAAATCTTAAGAATACTTCTGATCGTACAATAATATAAAACACACTGCAACGGTCTGGTGTAGTGGTGAGTCCTAAGCAGGAAAGTGCATACGTGATATATCTGGTATACTGTAATGGTGAGTCCTAGCTAGTAAAGTGTATATGTGCTTTATATTGTACATGATTATAGCATATTAGATAAGTAGCCTTCATGTGCACCTTACTATGGGGGTTCTGCGCCCTGGTTCAGCATGTGAGCAATTAAATGAATAACTTAGGGGGAGGAGCCACGTGCAAGACCAAAATGGCCGCGTTAGCTCTCGGCTCCCGAGACCCCAGCCACCCCCGGCACTATCCTGCGCCCTGGGCCGGTAATCCTGTGGCTGAAGAAAGGCGACGCCCGGCACAACGATCCCTGGCAAGATCCGACGTCGGGTCCCTGAGATCTGCCATCCGCAGGATCAGGGCCCACTGCCCTTCAAGCCGGGGCCTGGAGTGAATCTCGTCCCCAGCGGCGGGTTTAACAACAACAGGGCTGGGAACCGGAAGTTACCGGTCTGGCCCCGCTTGCGGTGCGGACTTCGCCTGGCCCTGCTGTGGACCTAATGCTGGCAGTGAGTCTGTCTGGCTGCACATCTGAGCAGCGAGTGATGCATCAGCGCCGCCCGGAGAGACAGGGAGGCGGAGGCTCCGCTAGTCGGGGGAAAAGTCGCGAGCCCCTGTGAGTCAAAGTATACGGCGCGATGCCCCCGAGGCCGAGAGACCGCACATTGAAGAGAGTGGTCAGGCGTGGAGCCTCATATTGTACTGGGGGGCACCGGGACCGCACCGTGAGCTTTAAAAGAGGCGAACTCTCAGTGAAAGATAGATCGGCGCCTGGCAAAAGGTAAAGGCCTAGAGGAGTGCTTGTAGAGGCAGCATTGGTGCACTAAACAGCTGGCAAGGGGAAGCAACAACCGAAACTGTTTGCGGATTGTGGCTGATGGCCGGGAGTGCTGACGGGCTATATGTGATCCAGGGGTTCAGCGATGGTACTGGCAGCGGGGAGCACCAACTGGGGCTGTCTCGATGTTTGGCCTACGAGTGTGGTGCTGAGGAGGGAGAGGACTGCGTCTCCCACCGCATAGAGCACGGTCATCTGAGACGGAGAGGGATACAGACTTCTGGTGAGACATTCAAGTGGTGGTTTTGCACTTTCATGTATCTGAAGGGGCAGGGTTTGCTAACCGAGGAATCCATGGGTGCAAGGGTCTTCAGCACATGTTAAGATACGACGGACAACCGCCGATCCCCGATCTGAGGCGCTCAGTCAAAGCCAGCAACATACCACGGGTCGGTGGTACACACAGAGATGGCGACCAAGCTTGATTCCGACAAGATCATGACTAAGAACTCGAAGGGGGCGAGACACGTGCAGTCTAATAAGCTAGATCGCTACACAATGCCCAAAGGATCCCCGGTGGAGCCTAGGAAGACCCAGTCATCAGGGGGAGGCATGCCTGGTGCCCTCACTGAGCCAACACTGACAGATCTCATGGCTGCAATAAATGGGGTCCAGTCTTCCATGGGGGGAAAGATGGATTCCATGGACAATAAACTAGACACAGTCACAATTGAGGTTAATCTGATACGTGCTGACCTCACTAAGGCTAGCGAGAAGGTAAAGTCGCTCAACATCAAGACTGCTAGTTCAGTGGACGACGTGGCGGAACTGCAACAGGAAGTACTGGCCCTTAAAGCCTATCGGACGCCGCGGACTGAAAGCTGGATGATTATGAAGGGAGATCCTGGGGTAATAATATGCGCCTTCTCGGAGTTCCCGAGAGGTCCGACGGCCCTGCGCCGGACTTGTTCATAGAAGGTATCATCCTCAACCATCTCAAGCCGAAGGGTCTCAGTAATTTATTTACTATTGAGAGGGCTCACAGGGTGCCGGGGGAGACCTAGACCCGGGGCTCCCCCTCGCCTGATGATCGTTAGAGTGCTTAATTTTCGGGATCGAGATGCTATCCTGCAAGCAGCGCAGATGGGAACCCCGCTACGGTACGAAAACACGGCTCTCTCCTTCTTCCCAGAATTCACTCGGACATTGCAGAATCTAAGACAAAGTTTCCTCCCATGGAAGAAGAAGCTTCGGGATAAGGGACTGCAAGATGGGATGATGTATCCGGCTCGACTGCGAGTGGAAGTTGAGGGGAAGGCCTGGTTCTTTGATAATCCGGAAGTTGCATTGGACTGGATCGATAGTAGACCCACGGTTGGGGCCGAGAGACATGAACTCGGAGAAGAGGAGGAGAGATCGGAGCAGTATAGCTGGGGGCCATAGGGTTGTGTGCACTGCAGGTGAGACTCGAATTGTTGGGGCGAATTAGCAACTGATTCTTACTTACCATGGTAGATTTAATCAGGGCTGTGAATAAATTCAGGGCGCAAGATGTTACATTGGAGGTCGGGGATAGGGGCGGGGCAAGGGTTACCTCCTTGTTACTACCTTTAGTTAATTAATCGGGGGAATATTGGGCGACAGGCACACTGCGAGTTGGGGATGGGCAATTGCCGTATACAGGGGTGCAGGGAGGGGGGGTGGAAGTTGGGATGGGCCGAGTGGGTTGGTTTTAAGATTTTATTGACCATAGTAATATTTGCATTGTTTGGTTTCTCTTTGATTTTGTTTTCCTTTATGCACCAGGTGGCAATGCCACAGTTAGAAAGAAATCCATACTGTTCAAAGGTCATATGTTACTTTGTAAAAGTTTTTTCCATTCACACATCAGGTGGTGGGGTTGCAGTTGGACGATGCTTGAATAGGTCAAATGTAGTATTATAGCCAGGGATAAAGGTGCTGAGCTGGAATGTGAATGGCCTGGGTGACAGGATTAAGAGAGGGATGGTAAATCAGCTTGTTAGAAGACACTCCCCGGATGTAGTGCTGTTGCAAGAGACACATCTCATTGGTAATCGGTACATGGCTCTTCATAAAGGAGGGTATAAACTTGTGGCGCATGCTGAGTTTACCACAGGGTCTAGGGGTGTTGGTATCATGATGAAAAACGCCTTTTCCTTGTCAGTCCAGGCGACGTGGTCCGATCAGAGGGGGCGCTATGTCGGAGTCTCCGGGCAGTGGGGAGGAACGACGGTGACCTTTTTGTCCATATATGTCCCACCTGGCCTCCAAACTGACACGTTCCGGGATCTGGGTGCAGTCTTCCTTACCCTGCCTCTGGGCCTGTTGGTATTGGGGGGTGACTTTAATGCAGTACTTGACGGGGAGATTGATCGACAACAGGTGCGGGTATTCAGTCCGTCACAGAGGTTTCTCCCGGACTTTCTTGAAACAGTGGGGCTCGTAGATAGCTGGCAGGTACAAAATCAGACACAGGCGCATTTTACGCATGTATCTGCCGCGCACCACAGTATGTCCAGATTAGATTACGTGTTGATACCGGCAGTCATGGCAGCCACAGTTAGGAAAGCACGCTATCTTGGTAGAGGTATTTCAGATCATTCCCCAATGTGGTTGTATGTAGAACATGGGCAGCCGGCAGTAGGCAGAGTAGCCCCTATCAGTGTGTGGCTCTTAAAGGACCCTGCCACCAAAAAAGGGATAGTTACGATGTTGGATCGTTACTTCCGGGAAAACGTGGGTACTGTTGACTCAGCGTAGTCATTGTGGGAAGCATAAAAGGCAGTGATAAGGGGGAGGTCCTGTCTTTGGTAGCCGGTAAGAAAAGGAAGCATCAGGCTGAGATGGTCGAGGCGGAGGCAGATGTGATTAGGTTGGAGGAGAGGGTGTCAAGATCTGCCACTCCGGAAGACCTGCATCTTTTGAAGTTACGACAGGATGAATATAAAGGCCTAGATAGAGATAGGGCGATTGTCCAGAACAATGCCATCCGAAGTCGGATATATGAACATGGAGACAAGGCTGGTAAACTGATTGTGTGGCTTGAACCAGAGGAATGGGCTTCGAGGTTGGTACCTGAGTTGCAGGGAATAGATGCCGGCAGGGTCACGGATCCGCAGGCAGTGGCCGATGAGTTCTCTGATTATTATAAAGGGGTATACACCATGGTTGGTGGATATACGGAGGCAGAGAGCAGTGAGGTGGTTAGGGATATTTGTATGCCTGAGTTGTCGGAGGATGATAGGGGATATTTGGATTCCGCTTGTATGGACGAAGAAGTCGCACAGGCGATTAGGGGGATCAAATCAGGGAAGGCGACTGGCCCCAATGGAATACCGATAGAACTGTACAAATTAAATGCCCATAAGCTCGCCCCGTACATCCGAGCCATGTTTGTAGAAAGTAGGGAGGTAGGACGACTCCCATAAGACCAGCGAGTGGCCAATATCGCGGTTATCCATAAGCCAGGCAAACCTAAGACACTTTGTTCCTCATACAGACCCATTTCACTGCTTGATGCTGAGCCTAAAATCTTGGCGAAACTGCTCGCTACCAGATTGGTTAAAGTGATCACATCTTTTTTACACCCCGATCAATCTGGCTTCATGCCGCGCCGCAACACGGCTCCCAATTTGCGGAGACTGCATGGAATCCTGTGTAGTTCTCTGAAAATACATGAACCGGTGGTCCGAGTGTCCTTGGATGCCACCATTCATACAATGCAGTATAGGAACACAATGGAATACTATACAGTTAAGGTTTCCTGACCCAGCCGGGAAAGGAATTTATTTTCAAGTATACAATATAAATCGAAATAGCATGACACAAGCCTGTGCCGTACCAAGAGGAAAGAGGAAGGATAGGAATAGAGTGAAGGGGGTGTTTTTCAGGCAAAGGAAGGGAGCAAGAGCAGGGCACTGTAGATAAATTAGAGATCAATAACAGTGTCTCCTGAAGCGGAGCATACACATTTTCATTTGACAATATTGTAAGTGTAACCCCACTTTTGGGTGTCGACGTTTCGATCCCTATTGCTCATTTAATGCATGGGATCATCATCAGGACTTTAACGATAAAAAGAAAACATGCCTGAATGTAACAAAGCCTCTATTGTTCGAGGTGAGAAACCTCACGTGGGAGGTCTCATGCACTCCTTGGTTTGTTTGGCTGAATTCACGATCTAACCGCCAAGCAAGGGGTTAAATCGGCACAGAGGTCCTTAACGGGATCGAGTAGCAATGTTGGTTTTAATTGGGAATTTACGTGTCCCGATTTTGTTTCCGCCGGATAACCGAACTTTACCGCTCTTTGTGCGGGCGGAGTATGAGGTCTTTAATGCAGGCCGCAATCAGCCGTGCACGCAGTGCACCCTCAGCGTGGTGCTCAGGCGTCAGTCCCGGATAATGACTCACCTCGGTTGTGGATAATCGGTCAATGCCGGAAAGGGAACCGGCATTGACCGATTATCCACAACCGAGGCGAGTCATTATCCGGGACTGACGCCTGAGCACCACGCTGAGGGTGCACTGCGTGCACGGCTGATTGCGGCCTGCATTAAAGACCTCATACTCCGCCCGCACAAAGAGCGGTAAAGTTCGGTTATCCGGCGGAAACAAAATCGGGACACGTAAATTCCCAATTAAAACCAACATTGCTACTCGATCCCGTTAAGGACCTCTGTGCCGATTTAACCCCTTGCTTGGCGGTTAGATCGTGAATTCAGCCAAACAAACCAAGGAGTGCATGAGACCTCCCACGTGAGGTTTCTCACCTCGAACAATAGAGGCTTTGTTACATTCAGGCATGTTTTCTTTTTATCGTTAAAGTCCTGATGATGATCCCATGCATTAAATGAGCAATAGGGATCGAAACGTCGACACCCAAAAGTGGGGTTACACTTACAATATTGTCAAATGAAAATGTGTATGCTCCGCTTCAGGAGACACTGTTATTGATCTCTAATTTATCTACAGTGCCCTGCTCTTGCTCCCTTCCTTTGCCTGAAAAACACCCCCTTCACTCTATTCCTATCCTTCCTCTTTCCTCTTGGTACGGCACAGGCTTGTGTCATGCTATTTCGATTTATATTGTATACTTGACAATGTGTCTTGAAAATAAATTCCTTTCCCGGCTGGGTCAGGAAACCTTAACCGTATAGTATTCCATTGTGTTCCTATACTGCATTGTATGTATGTTGAATAAGCTAAGCACCTTTGTTTCCTATAACGTAGTTATACCCATGGTCCTTAGCTATCTATTGGGTTCCCCTTGTTTCTAAAAAACACTTGGATGCCACCATGGCGTTCGATAGGGTTGAGTGGCCCTACTTATTGCGGTATTCGCAAAGTTGGGTTTTGGAACAGAGTTCATTGGTTGGGTACGTTTACTATATGCTAATTCCTTAGCTAGAGTAGTTGTGATCAATTGTAAGTCGGTTGACTTTCCACTGGGGAGGGGCAAGAGACAGGGGTACCCTTTGTCCCCGCTTCTTTTCACTCTTGCGCTGGAACCTCTGGCGGCATGGGTCTGGTGGGATCGGTCAATACGAGGCTTTCGGTGGACGCCGGAGTGGGAAGATAACATTTCACTATATGCCAACGATATCCTGCTTTATCTTACCAAACCCAGGGCGTCTTTGAGCGGTTTCTGGATATACTAGCCATATTTGGTAGGTACTCTGGATTCGCCATAAATTAGTCGAAATCAGTACTCTACGTCCTCGCGGGCGAGCCACTGGTAATCCCGCAGTCATGCCCGATACAAATAGAGCCAGTTGGGTTTAAATACCTTGGTATCTAAGCAACACTCGACCCGAAGCTGCACTATTCCAACAATCGGTTCAGAAAGGACTGGAAGGCTCTTCTGCTATCCTTGCTGGGTAGGGCTGTGCTGTTTAAGATGATGGCACTTCCCCGATTTTTGTACGTACTTCAGAACACGGTGGACTTGGTGCCTTTATCCTATTTTAAAGAAATAAGAGGCCCTTCAGAGGAAGCTTCCCTGGGAGGGAAGACCCCGAATAGCATTCACCAAGCTCACTCTCCCATGGTATGATGGTGGGATTGGCCTGCCGGATCTAAAAAAGTATTACTGGGCTTCACAGCTGGTAGCGGTGAACCATATAGTGTATGGGCCCCCTAGAGACCCAGGATATGCCATGGATCGTGGGCAGGCGCCAGTTGGAGATATCACAAGGGCGCTCTACGCCAGGCCCGGGCGGTTTTAGCTGATGGGCTCAACGGCACACGCAGTCCACGCATGGCATGCGGCTCATATATATCTTTCTTGGGAAGGTAAACTGACTTTGGCCACCCACCAGTGGAACTCAGAGAAACTTGGGATCTTGTGGAAATCTAAGGGATTTGATAAATGGGATCTCATTGGGATCTCTCTAGTTAAGGATGTTTGGGGGGGTGACAAAATGCATACCTTCAAATCCCTTATGCAACAGTATAGTCTACAGGATAATGAGCATTATCGATACCTAAAAAACTATCTCATTAATATATAAAAAGCTTATTAATCATATGGAGAGCCCCCTGGGACTTGTCAGAATGCAGTGGAGTGCAGATGGCATAGAGCTAGATGACGAAGACTGGACGGAAGCGCTTTCTTCCCCGAAGGTGGTGGCGATTCAGATGAGACTCAGACTGGTGCAATTCAAGATCTTGCACATGTCGTATATTACAGTGCAGAGATTGGTGCGTATGGGGCGAGTGGAGAGTGCCGGAGGAGGTGCGGAGAGTTAGGCACCTTCATGCATATTCTGTGGCACTGCGTGAAAGTACAGAAATATTGGACGAAGGTTCACAAGGAGATGAGCGAGGCCTTGGGGGCGGAGATACGACCAGAGGCCCGGAGATGCATCCTGAATGTGTGGGAACCTACAGACCTGAATGTGTATTGCAAGCAATTGGTGACATTGGCCTGTATGATAGCTAAACGGAATATTGCTCAGCTGTGGGGAGCCAGCCAACCACCCCCGGTTTCTAAATGGGCGGAGGACGTGGATTGGTGCATGTTGAGAGAGAATTCTATGTATGTGGCCAGGGGCTGTCCGGAAAAAATGGGAAAGGTCTGGGGGGCATGGAATAGCCATCGTGGTGAGATTTGCATGCCTCCGGCGCGACGAATAGTAGCGGAAGCGCAGGAATCCCTGTGATCCCATATATCATATATTGTTTTCATTCATTCTGTACGTGCGATGTTTGATTAATCTAATCTGGAAACTATCACCTCACCTGATGTATTTGTTTTTCCTTTTTGTTAATTTGTTAATAAAAAGATATTTAAAAACCTGAAAAAAAATGAATAAACTTAATAAAGTGGGTGGTTAAGTAGGCGATTGACCTGAGAGACAACATTTCCTTCTTGTCGGCAGGTTCTCACGCCCTGGATAGTAAAAGCAGGATTTAACAGAACTTGCCACTCTTTTAATATACGTGATCAGATGCACACCATGAGTGATAATGTTTCATTAGAGGCACCACATAGATGACGACAGTTAGTTAACCACGTTTATATCCATGCTGAGGTTCTATTCTCTGTTGGATATCTACCAAATTTTAACCTGAGCAATTGGTCCCTAAAGAATGGTTTACGGTTTGCCAATAGTCGCTAACTTCTTAAACAAATTGATAACCGACCAGGCAAACATTTTCCCCACAAGAGTTTCCTTGTCCGTCAGAAATGATAGTATATTTGCTGCGTGATTTAGTATCTTGTTAAGGAAAGTTTTATTTATATCCAAGTGGCCAAACGGCTGCAGATTGAAAGTCTGAAGGCTTTCATAGTGATAGTTTCTCCACACACTATTTCTTGCCAGTACTTTTTTGCTAAGGTGCATGGTTAGGAAGAGAACAAGAGATATAAACTTATTAAAAACTCTGATTTTCTCAAGCCAAATTCCAGTCATACACTAGCATGGCCAATATTTAGCAGAATATTGAAATTGGATGTATAGACTTTAATTTGAAAGTTGTCCAGGAGTTTTGAGTCTTTACCTCTGAAAATGACTGAACCACAAGCCACTGTGGGATTCAACCTTACCTTCATGGTTTTAAGAAGGAACTCTTGGCTGGGGAATAATAGTTTATTGTGCAGTGTTCTACAAGCAAATGCAAGAGATGTACCTTTGATTTTAAAACATTAATATGGTTTTTATATGTTAAACTATCATGAAATCAAATTCATAAATATTAATAAATGTTAACAGATTGGATCACTATACTATTTGCTTTCCATTCATTCAAACCACATTTGAAGTAACCTATTGTCAAGATTTTAGTTTTCTTTATATTCATTTGTAGGCTATTAGCTATAATCTAGTTGTTAAATGTGCACCCTTATCTGTGCCAAAATTGATTTTCATGACCTCCCCTATCATTTATCACACGTTCCTAATTGCATTCCGGCCCACTGATTACACTTCATCTGGCCCGAGATCAAGACGGAGATTCTGGCACCCGACTGTGGACGTAAAGATACGACTCGTAAATGACCTCCGTGAATACCATAAGTCGTAAAGTTAGACTTTTGTCTCAGATTTGTGAATCGGGCCCATACTATTGAGAACCATTTAATTAATTGTTGTTAAGTGCAGTCTCATAAGAGTACAGTGTAGAGTCAGAGTCTATCATTGTGGATTGGAATATAGTAGAGTGACATTGCATATCATGGAGTAAAGTCTTATATAGTGGAGTGACATGGTGTGTCATATAGTGGAGTATTGTAGAGCGTAGTGGCATGTTGTACAGTGGAGTGGCTTGTCGTACAGTACAGTTGAGTGGAGTACAGTGGAGTAGCATTGATTGTACTGTCGTCGAGTCGACTGTCATGGAGTGTCTTTGAGTAGCATAAAGTGGAGTAGAGTTTCATAGAATGGCCTAGAGGGGAATAGAGTGTTGTACAGTGCAGTGTAGGGCATACTGTGTAGTACGTTGTTGTACAGTGGCATAGAGCGTAGTAGAGTGCTGTACAGTGCAGTTTTATAGAGTATATTAGTGTTGTAGAATGGAGCTGTATACCTTGGAGTGCCATGCAGTGGGCTAAACTGTTGTACACTGTAGTCAAGTAGAGTGCCATAGCATAGAGTTGTCTAAAGTGTCATATATAGTAGAGTGGCGTCTCGTACAGTACAGAACTGTGGAGTGTAGTACACTGTAGTGGTGAAGCATACAGTGGAGTATTGTTGTATAGAGTGGAGTGGTGTGTCATACAGTGGAGTGGTATGCCCTGTTCTAGAGTAAGTGAAACTGTTGTAGAGTGGAGTACAGTGTTGTAAACTGGAGTGAAGTAGAGTAGAATAGAGTTAGTACAGTGTGCTACTGTGGAGTGGCATAAAGTGTTGTACAGTGTAGTGGCATTCAGTGGCGTTGAGTGGAGTGGCGAATAGTGGAGTGGCATACACTGGAATAGTGTAGAGTGGATTGTCATGGAGTGGTGCCAAATGGAATAGCATACAGGCAAGTGGCATACTGTGGAGTGGGATAGAGTGGAGTGGTGTAGAGTGGAGTAGCAGAGTGGAGTTGCTTATTGTGGACTGTCATTTCCTGGATTGGCATTCTGTGGAGTGGGTTAAGTGGACTAGCATACAGTGCAATGCCATCAAGAGGGATAGCATTGAGTGGAGAGGCGCAGAATGGAATGGTATACAGTGGAATAGACTAGATTGGAATGGTGTATAGTGCACTTCCATAGAGTGGAATAGCGTGCAGTGGAGTAGGGTATAATCGAGTGGCATAAGATGTAGTGGTATTGTTAGACATGGCATCCTTAGTGTGGTTTCCCCTAACCTTTACCTTCTGACATCCTGTTTTTGCTGACTTCGGTTTTACTGGGTGTAGAAATATTTTAACTTTTTCACTGCTAAGCAATACTAAAGTGCATGCTCTCTGTAACTAGAACATGGTAGCATTTGTTTATTTATTTTACTTAAAAGTCCCTAGTAAAGTGAACTACATGTGCCCAGGGCCTAGAAATCAAATGCTACTTGCAGGCCAGCAGCACTGATTGTGCCACCCACTTAACATGTCTCAGGCCTGCACTGTGAGTGCAGTTTTAAACTGCCATTTCGACCTGGCAAGTTAACCTTCTTGCCAGACCCAAACCTTCCTTTTTATTATATATAGATCACCCCTAAGATAGGCCCTGGATAGTCCATTGGCAGGGTGCAATGTATTTAAAAAGTCAGACATGTACTTTTAAGTTTTATATGTCCTGGTAGTGAAATACTAGGACATTTGTTTTTCAGTACTGCAAGGCCTATCTCTCCCATAGGATAACATTGGGACTGCCTCATGACAATTTATAAGTATAGTTTCCAATTGAGAGAAGATGGGAAAACCAAATTTGGTGTCTGATGTTGAAGTTGGTTTTTAAATTGCAGTTGTGAAATGCAACTTTTGGAAAGTTGGCATTTTCTTACTGAAACCATTTGTTACCTTCTGCCTATCTCTCGAATATACGTCTGGGGTGGGTGACAGCTAGCTTCCTGCAGTCCCCCTAGTCAGCCACACACAAAGGAAGGGTAGGCGTGTCTGAATAGGATGGGAGGGGGGCGCTGACACTTGATTCCTGAAAGGGCTAGGTCTTGTCCCCACACAAAGGTTTGCATACCCCCAGTAGTGAGTCTGGAGCCAAGGCAGGACCTTGTGCACTTCAAAGCATCTCTTTGAAGTCTCTCTACTTCAAAGGCCAAAATGGGTATAAGTACTGGACCTCTCACCTCACCAACTCAGAACACTTCTGGAACTGAGGACATTCTGCCAGGAAGATCTGCTGTGCTGTAGGAGGGACTGCCACATTGCTAAACTGCTTTGCTGTGTTGGCCAGCTGCCTGCTGATAAGACTGTTGTGCTCTAGGCGGGAATGCCCCTCTGCGGTGCTGGCCTGCTGCTTCTTGCTTGTAAGTGTGAATGGCTGGACCTCCTTTATACATCCTCAAACCTACATTATCCAAGGGTTTGTTGGCTTGCCTCTTTTTGCTGAAGTCACAGGGAAATCAAAGACTTCACTTTCATATCAACTTAGCATCTGGACTTTACTTGCTTTAAGTCTTGCTCTGCCAGGTGGTGCCTATACAGTCCAGGGCCCTTGGAAGTCAGTTTAAAGTGCTGTATTGGCAAGAACCTGTGCTTCGACGCTTCATCACTGCTGCAGACTCAGACCGGCACATCGCACCTGGAACCGCCACCTCGCCTTCCGAATGACTGCAGCACCCCTCCATCATGAATTAAACTGGTGCATCTCATTCTGAATCGCCGCGTTCCTGAATCAGCAATTTATTCACCGAACCGATTCATCACCACTTCTGCATGGAAAAATCAAGCACGGCCTCTCAACTGCATGGGGGGAATTGATGCATTGCATCCTGCATTTCATGCTGCAACTAGGATTAAGGTATTTTGCTCGGTGGGCATTGCATGGGTGTTGTAGCTGGCCTGTGCTCCATTGTGGGTAGCCTGAAGTCTTGATATCTCCTGGTCTATCGTCACCATTTTAATCCCTTAAGCACTGTTAGACCTGATACCCCTGAGCTAGTGTTTCTCTAAAACTGCTTTTTCCTCCTGGTTTTTACTGATTCTTTTTTCATGGTCTTAGGGCTCTGGGCACTTTCCCACTGTAAATGCAATGTGAACGTGTGCGTGCCTTTCCTACACAAGTTAGGAAGTGGAGCTTACTTGATGTTTTTAAACATGTCTTAAGCATGTCATTGCAGGTCTGTGTGTGCACATTTTTACTCATGCTCAGGTTCGCCTTTCTAAACCACTGTCCAATCCTGTGGGTAACTTTCTCTCCCACTGGAGAACCCCAAGGGTAAGCCCTGGGGGGTGACACAAGTGGTAGGTGAAAGGCAGAGCAGGCACACATATGTGTTCCCTGCCCAGGTACTAACGAATACCCATGTGTGTTTTCACTACCTATGAGGTTTGCTCCTCTCATAGGTTAACATTGGGGAATGGTTGAAATTACTTCAAGCTGCAATCATGGTTTGCAATGGAGCAGCCCCATTATGTTTCCTATAATTGAATTCACAATGACAAACCCTCTCCGGTGGTAAAGGTGGATTTGCCATTAATAGCTTAAAATGCCACTTCTGGAAGTGGGCATTTCTCTGCTCTAATACTCTTCTTGTGCTGTTTAGTTTGACTCCAGTCCATGCTGGGGTAGAAGATCTGTGCATTCTCTAGTGACAGCCATAAACATTGGACATGCAACTGGAACAGACCTCTGCCATGTCTATTTTTCTACATTTCAAAAATGTCTATTTTGAGCTATTTTTGGATTTCAACAAAAACAACTTGTGAGCTGAACACAGCACTATTTTACAGAAGTTAAACTATCAGCGTTCAATTATTGTTCAGTATATTACGGGTCTACGGAGGGTCCACAATAGAGATAAAATGATAATGTGTCATTTATACTAGCTTGTTAACACATCTTTCCATATGAAAGCACTGAATATAGGAGGGGCTTCTGTTACCCACACCACAGCCCTATTACCCAGGAGAGACCTGTCTCTCTCTGCCCTGCTGTATCCAACAAGGCCTAGTTCTCTTTGGTGAACTGGTACTAAACATATTTGCAGAGCAGCTGTTGGCATAATTTAAAGACAGAAAAAGGAAAGTGCAGGAAATAAATGAATGAACGAATTGATGAAAGAAATCAATAAAGGAAGGATTCAAGAAAGATGAAGAATAACAGAAAATAAGAAATGTAGAAAGGAATAAAAGGCAGGATATGAAGGAGAAAGAACACACTGTTGTGGGGGGCACCAGCAAGTGCTTTGGCAAGTGCACAGGAGTGTGGTGTGTGGCCTGGAAGGTGCTCCCCCTCGCTGTTATTCCTGCTGCCAACAAAAGGGAGATGCCAGAAGGACAAAGCTGGGTTTTCTTCAAGGGCGTGAAGATGGCAGGATGTGACCACCCCGGAGTCCCGGTTGCCCAGCAACCACAGAGGAAGCAGCATCAGAGGAACTCTCCAGATGAGTACCGGTGTTGCCTGTGGGCGGGGCCCCACCAAGGAAGGAGATTCCACCCCCGAGATGAATGGAGGTTTCCAGGCCCAGTGGGGTCCGACCAGAATCATCCTGTGGCCTGCTCGCATTTTCTGTCCCCGTAGAGGTGACCCAGATGGGCACAGTGACCACGTTACCTGGCCGCCACTGCCACTCCCTGTTTTCACGGGCAGCTGCCGAGTGTGGCTCCGGTCGCTGTGAGGCGAGGGCATTGGCCATTTGAAATTGTGCAGAGTAAGGAAAACAGTATTTCGCCTCAGCGGCTCCCCATGTTTGTAGGCAAAAGCGTTCCATTACTTTGTATGTGGGGGACCCAGTGAGGTACACCCTCAGAATCTGGAGTGTCCGAACGCCCCACCCTCCTTCTGGGTTGGTGCCTACCTGGGGGCGTAATTGGCAGCCGTGGTGGTCGCAGCACTGCACAGCTGCTCAGGGATGGGGTGAAACCTCAGCAGAGGCCCTCGATTCCTGGATCTGAAATGAACCTCAAGAACCTACTTTGTTCACTGTAATAGGGGCACAGATTCTCCTGTGCCCCACTTGGAGGGTAGGAATTACAGTATAAGGGATAGTAGGTGGTTACAAGACAAAGCTCTGGAGCACGTGTGGTAGCAGCTTATCAAGGACTGCACATACGTCGCTTCACGTACAGTCTACCTAGGATATTAATATTCAATTTGAGAGATACCTTTCACACAATTGGTGTGATCAACCTGACGGCCCGTGACGCTTGTTGACACTTTCACTCCCAATATTGAAATTTTTGCACTAGCATCTTTATCATTACACTGGTCAGCTTCTTTGCAAACTTTATTGAGCTACAGCAAGACTGACCATCCAGTACTTTTGCCCTGACGAAGCTCCCATAGTTGGGGAGCGAAACGCGTTGGCTGTCCTGTGCACTTTGAAAATACGAAAATAAAAAAATATATATATTTTTTGATACAACTCTGGTCCTGTTGACTTACTTCGTGCTTGGTGCTGCCTCCATTCTTCTCCAAAGTTTCTATCTGGAATTCCAGTGGGACCGAACCGCAGCAGGTCCTGGAGGTTGTCAGCACAACAAGACTGAATACTTTAAGGGACGTTGGAAATTTGAGGTGCTGGTCGTTTGATCCGCTGTGGAACGTTTTCCAAAAGCGTTCCATTACTTTGTATGTGGGGGACCCAGTGAGGTACACCCTCAGAATCTGGAGTGTCCGAACACCCCACCCTCCTTCTCGGTTGGTGCCTACCTGGTGGGCGTAATTGGCAGCCGTGGTGGTCGCAGCACTGCACAGCTGCTCAGGGATGGGGTGAAACCTCGGCAGAGGCCCTCGATTCCTGGATCTGAAATGAACCTCAAGAACCTGCTTTGTTCACTGTAATAGGGGCACAGATTCTCCTGTGCCCCACTTGGAGGGTAGGAATTACAGTATAAGGGATAGTACGAGGGCAGGGAAGCGGCACCCTATGCATTTAATGGGATGTTGGGTAACTCCTGTGTTTTCCTTCCTTGGGATGGGCAAAGCACAGCATACTATGCCCTGAGGTTGTGATGTAGGCAGGTTTGCATTGCTAGGATTTGCATCATAACCACAGCACAGGATTTATGTATTCCATAACCTGCTTGAGGTTTAGACCCTGATGTATGCAACCTAACAGTAGTTACTGGTCAGCCTCATGTGATATGTTATGACAGTGGCCCGATTGGCCTAATGATTTATGTAATCCCTGTGAAGTCATTACGAGTGAAAGTGGCACAGTGTAATATATGTGATTGTGTTCTAATGTGTTTTTATGGATAATACAAAGGCTACACGGCGTCCTCTCTCGAAGGGAGGGATGCAGACTACATCCCTTCAAGAGAGGACGCCATGTTGCGGTCCGTGCCGATCTTGATGACCCAGACCTTCCCGCCCCACGCCCTGTGATCCTGTTTTTATTCTTTCCACGACGAGACCACTCTCTGACGTTGGGTGATTCAGAGATTTGATTTGCCAGAGGTGCCCCCACCCCCTGGGGGTTCTTCCCAGGCTCCCCGCGATCTCACACCTGATTTTTTGTGGACGGGAAATTATTCAGTCTTTAAATCCTCCATTCGAGACGCTATTCCCCTGCCTCGACTGGGATAACAGACCGGCCTTATCGGGACCTACGGCCCTTGCCTTACTTAAACCAGGACTCTGCCCCCAACCCCTACAAGACCCCGTCTGACCGGACGCGCTCCTAACACGAAAGAAGGACTCTCTATGTGGTCCCGTGTCCCACCAGGACCTTTTGAACTCTAAATTTCTTAAAAATTTACTCTCCGGACCGCAACTACCTAGACCCTCACCCCCAGAGAATTGTTGATCTGTGATGCAGGAACTTTGACCTATGCTAATGAAGTCCCTAAGACGCTAGACTCCTACAGCGTGAAAAGTGTGTGCATGTCCCCCCCCTGGTCTTCCTCGCCCTGATGAAGGTGCAGCCCAAACAGGCCTTGCATTGAAACCTGTGTTGGCGTGACCCACATGGATGGCTTCAAGTGTAGTCTCTGTTAAATTACCTTGCCCACATTTCCTTGCCTCCATGTTGTTACTTTAGTCTTAGCAGCTACTAAATTTGTAATCTGTAGGCCCTAATGTACCTTTATGATGATTTTATGTGTGTGACTGTATTATTATTATAGTGAGTGAGTTTGAGAAGCGAGTGTATGCTTAGCGAATGATTGTGGGAGTGTGTGGGACATGAATGAACGCATTTTTCTACTTGAACCTTAATCATGACTCACATCAAACCCAATGTTATCTCTATGTCTGTATATGTGTCCTAAAGTCTTTACATGGATTCATTATATGAACTATAATTTAACTAATACATTATTTCTATTTTCATAAAAAGGCGTATTAAATTTGTGAGATATATCGCTGGCTCTGACACGTAGAATTGTGTCACCTCTCCCCTCATTATCAGGATCCCTTGCTGGGACCATTAAATTAACCCTGGCAGGGTAGTTCTTGCTTTTCTATTTAGCCGTACTATCCGCCCTGGCCTTAGAGAGGATATCTTTACATTCTTCTGAGATGTTTAGATGCTGAAATTCATAGTGCTCAGGAGATAGGCCGCTAAGCGCAAGGATCTCGGATCCGGATGGAGCACTTGTCCCTGGGACATCATCAGAGGCGATGGTATTGGTTGGAGGCCAATCAGATGGACCTCCGAAAGCAGCAGAAGCTCCGTGAACCAGTGTTGTCTGGGCCACCATGGGGCGATCAGGATTCGTCTGCACGGTTCTTTCTTGATCTTCACAAGTACTCGCGGCAGCAGGGGAATTGGAGGAAAGGCGTAGGCAAAAACGCCTGACCATGCCATCGAAAACGCATTGCCCCAAGATCCCCGTTGGGGAAGCCAGCTTGCGAAGAACCAGCATTTCCTGTTTTTCGCTCTTGCAAATAGGTCTACTCTCGGTTCTCCCCATCTTTGAAAAATGTTCAGGACTCCTTGGTCCAACTCCCACTCGTGGCAGGACGATTTGAGCCTGCTGAGAGTATCCGCCTTGATGTTTTGATCCCCTGGGATATGTTCCGCTGCTATCTTGTTCCTCCCTGATTGTTTAAGTAGTTCATTGCAGTTGTGTTGTCCGTTCTTATCAACACAGATGATCCTCTTATCCTTGGCAGGAAAGCTAGCAATGCGAAGCGTACCGCTCTGAGTTCTCGTACGTTTATTTGTAGTTGTTGCTCGTGCAACTTCCAGCGACCGCTGACTTGAAGGTCTTGAAGGAACGCTCCCATCCTTCTAGGGACTTATCTGTTGTCACTATCACTTGGGCTGGAATTGTGAGGAATGAAAGACCCTGCGAGACATTTCGTTTTCGGGTCCACCATGTTGCTGCCTGAACCACGACCGGCGTGACTTGGACAACATCCTCGAAGGATCCCTCCGCTTGACGACATTGCAGATATAGCTGCTCTTGCAACGGACACATTCTTAACCTGCAGTGAGGTACAAGGGGAATGCAAGTTGATATTGTTCCCAGTAATGACTTGTACTTGCGTACTGAAAGACACTTTCTTTTTGTAAAGTCTTGGAAGAGAGACATAATTTTCAGCTGCCTTTCTTTGAAGGGGAACGCCTTCTTTCTCTCTGTATCCAGTATTGCCCCCAAAAAAGTGATGTTTTTCGTTGGTTGAAGGAATGACTTTTCTTCGTGTATAGTCAGACCTAGCCTGGCAAACAACTCCACGCAAGCCTCTCTTGATGCTCGGGCTAATGCTGCTGATGGTGCCTTGACTAGCCAGTTGTTGAGGTAGGGAAATACTTGGTGTTTCTGTCTTCTTTGAATCGCAACCACAGGAGCCAGGCATTTTGTAAAAATTCTTGGTGCTGATTTCAGGCCGAAGGGCAGTACCTTGAATTGGTAATGTTCTCCGGCTACCATGAACCGAAGGTACCGCCTGTGTGAAGGATGGATGGGGATATGAAAGTACGCATCCTGTAGGTCTAGTGCGGTCATATGGTCTCCTGGGTACAACAGTAGAAGGATGTCTTGCACAGAAACCATCCTGAAAGATTGCTTTTTGAGATAGGTGTTTAGGAATCTGAGATCCAGAATCGGCCGCCATTGAAGGATGATTTTTCTTGACGAGAAAAAAGCTGGTGTGAAACCCCCTTCCCCTATGGGAGTTCGGGACCGGTTCTATTGCTCACTTTCGGAGCATTGCACGAATCTCCTCTCACATTTGATGTAAATGCTTGACCTTCTGAAGTATCAGCGGTGTACAAGGGGGGTTCTGTAGAAATTTTAGTGTGGCAGATTTGAATAATGTTGCGGACCCATTTGTCCGTGGTTATCTGTTGCCAATTTCGAAAATAATGAGCAATCTTTCCACCCAGGGGAACCTGTGATCTCAGAGGGATCGGTGTATCTGGAATTAGAAGGTTGTAATTGTCGTTGGGTGTTGTCCTTCCCCGGACAACATCCTTTACCTCTCGGAGTCGATTTTGTGTAGCCTCCTGACTGGCGCTGTGTATACTGCTGACGGTAGGGCTGAGATGAGGTGGAGTAAGAGGAATTTATTATTTTATTTTATTTTTTAAATTTGTATGGCGCACAGCTACCCAAAAAGGGTTTCCCGGCGCCGATGACAGGTCAGACACAGGTAGGAGACAATTGGTAAATGAATAGGAATTATTTACAGAAGAGCCAGGTCTTCAGATTCTTTCTAAATCTGGCATAGTTGTCTTCCTTGCGGATGTGAAGCGGGAGCTTGTTCCAAAGAGTGGGCCCTAGTACCGAGAATGATCTCCCTCCCATTCTCGCTAGTTTGAATCTCGGGGTTGTAAAAAGTGCCGAAGTCTGAGAGCGCAATTCTCTGGCAGGAAGGTAAGGGGTTGCAAGAGAAAGCAGATACTTTGGTGCGGTGCCAGATTTAATCTTGAACATGTAGCTCAGGGCTTTGTACCTAATGCGGTTTTCCACCCTGAGCCAGTGAAGGTCAATTAGGTGTTTGGACACACTAGATTTTTTAGGGATATTGCAAAGCAATCTTGCGGCCGCATTCTGGGCAAGTTGCAGTCGTTTGGTGACGGCTTGATTTGAACCCAGGTAAAGGATGTTGCCGTAGTCAAGCCGAGATGTTATGAGTGCATTGACTACGGTCTTCTGGGTGGCAAGGGGCAGCATCCATAAGATCTTTCTCAGCCATTTCATAATAGTGAAACAAAGGCCTACCACTTTGTTTGGAATATCGACCTTGTTGGTATCCTCCCTTGTAAGATGATTGACCTCTACATCTAGAGCCTCGAAAAGGAACTTTCCTGTATTGTAGAGTTCCCAATGACTTAGCGTATCCATATCTTATTTGATACTCTGTAGTGCATCATCTATATGCTTTGCCAAATAGATCTTCACCATTGAAAGGCAGGTCCAAGATTTTATTCTGGACTTCTGGTCTAAATGCTGTTGCCCTCAACCATCCTTGCCTGCGTAGTACTGCAGCTCCTCCCAGAGATCTGAATGCCGTGGTTGCTATGTCCATAGTGCAATCTATGACTTCGGCCGAAGTCCTCTCCCCTTCTTGTAGAATTTTTCTGGCTTCTTGTCTCTTCGTCTCTGGTATATGGTCTATGTAAGGCGAAAGGTCACCCCACATTTACCTATTGTACCTCCCTAGAATGGCCAGGACATTACCAGCTTTCACTTACAGAGCCGACATAGAGGAAAATCTCTTCCCCTCAATGTCCAGCCTTCTACCCTCCCTCTCCGGAGGTGCCGTAATAGGAGCTGACGGATTTCTTGATTTTTTGCTGAGCTGCTTGGGTAATAACGGAGTCCGGCTTAGGATGACCTAAAAGACAAGCTGGAGCATCTAAAGGCGCCTTATATGTTTTGTCCAACCTGGTGAGCACCGGAGTTACTGTAGCTGGTGCTTCCATGACCTTCAGGCCTTCCTCCAAAAGATGACTTACAATCGGTAAGGATCGCACTCTCTTACGATGGGGTTCCTTGAAGTCATACAAGAAACATTCCGCCTTATCCTCTGCCATGGTAAGTGCAAATCTTTTAGAGGCTCTCTCCATTAAATTATTAAACCCACCTATGTCCTCCGGTGGAGAATCAACAGGCTTCGGAGACGGAGAAGAAGGTGACAGAATGAGATCTATGTCCCACTCTATGCTAGGGTCAGTGATCTCTCCTTCTTCCTCCTCATCTGTAGTCCTTGGGTCTTGACCAGATCTCGGTGGTGGAGATCTTGGGAGGGGTGCCGGTAAGATGTCCCGCCTACGCACTGGTGTACTTGGTACAGAGCGTGGTTGAGGCGATAAAGCTCTTGAAACAGCTTTTACCTCGGGTTTCTTCGACGACGGCATTTTCCTCGCCGACGACGCAGATTTCTCCACTTTCTCTTCAGAAGGTGCGGAGGATGGTTTCTTGACAGAAATCTTGACCTGGGAGAGATTTTGAGGGATCCGAACTAGTTTTCTTTGTATGTTTAACCCCCGAAGCATGACCCTTCTTCTCCTTCTCTTTGCCTGAAGGAGATTTTGAGGGACTGCACCCTGAAGACCCTGGGGTGGTCTTTTTAAGGGCCTACTCAGGTCTTTCCCCTGAGGTATGAGCCTGAGGAGATCTGCTCCTTTTCTGAGATCTCCTGGAAGAAGAGGACTCCTCCTCACTGTCACTGGATAAGATCTCCTTCCTAGCTTTTACCTTTTGAAGCCAGAGTAGAAGCCATTCTTCACGGTCCCTCAAAGTTTTATTAGAAAAGGTATGACATACCTTGCAATCCTTTGCCTGATGGTCTGAATAAAGGCAGTAGATGCAGTCCTTATGAGGGTCGTCTGTATAGAGCCTTTTCTTGGAGCAGGTGGCACAAGCTCTAAATAATCCTTTTTTCTCCTTGTCAGCCATGGTAGCAGAAGGAGAAATAGTCTGAAGTATTCCAAATAATTAAATATGGAGAAGGAAAACACACTCAGATCAATTGAATATACTGAAGAATTTGAGCAGAGCTCAAAGGAGACTCCCTAGCACAACGTGCGGTAGAAAATCTGAGGAGCAGAAAGTTCTCTCAGGAGTGTTCTAGAGGGTGACAAGCTCCGATTGGTTCAGGGAAAAGTTTGGTCTCTTTTACATAACAAGGTTTATGGGTTGCAAAAGGGAAATGGGCCTAGGCTTTTTTCAGTTTGCTATACTACTAAGCATTGCTTTTTTATGTACCGGAGACTCCCATCTCAACGACGGGGAATGATTCAGGCATTTGAATCTATGAAAGCTCCAATACTGGAGTAAATTAGGCAACTTCATAACTAATAAGTCTCCCAAGATGGCCGCCGGAGACAAGAGCCCAAATGCAGCACAAATATCACCCAGATGTAGCCCAAGTATAGCCCAATGACAGAATGTCCCAGAGTGTTCTAAAGAACAACCAGAGCGCTAACAGTCTTACTTATGACAAAAGTATGGAACACCTGAAGCCATTTTGATTGGAATAAAGTGGTAACACTTAAAACATTTAATTTGCAAAGGAACAAAACGAGGGGCTTCATTTTGCCATAAAAACTATGATTAATGGTGCAGAAAGAAAAATGAGGGCCCATTTTGACTTCTCAAACCTCTTCTATTACATAAAAAAATTCTAACATACAGACCGAAACATGCACTTTGAATACCAGCAGCAGACTTCCCTGGTGAGCAGTAGCTTTACTACAGTGATATAATAGGCAACTAGAGTACTAACATTGATGGAACCAAAGTAAACAAGCATTGAAAATGCCACAGATCTCGCCCTCGTTTAAGTTAACGCAATTCTGTTTGTAATTAGGTGGCTTTTTAGGTTTGCTTTTTAGTGTTTTTCAAACTTTCATGTACATAACATGCATATGTATGCATATATGTATATATATATATATATATATATATATATATATATATATATATATATGCATACATGCATGCATGTATTTGTATTTATATAGATATGCAGCCCCTTATGTAGTCCCTTCCTGCACAAAAACAATCTCCCCACAACACAGATATCCTTGCACCATGGTGCAAGGGTGCCTGCGTCACTGCAGGTCTGCAGTTTGTGTGCTAGTGCAGACGGAGCCCAGAATTGTGACATTCATGTAAATATGTCACATCCCTGTGCTTCAGAGGTGCTGCAGCGTGCTGCAGCTAAAGGGCTTGCAGTGTCACGCTCCAGCACTTCCTCATAGATCTGCTCCAATAAATTCACCATACAGTACTAATGCATTCTTTCAGTCAATCATGCTCTACACATACATTCAACCAAACTTTCAGACATTACCATGCAATTATAGTTCTTTTTTAAACCAGATTAGGTAGTTGTGAAGTTTTTTCTTCTATTTTTTGTTTTCTATATTTTTTTTCGTTTTTGAACAATTTTTTACTTTTTTGGTGTTTTTTTAAAATTGAAGACAAAAGGAAATAAGTAAACAGTTAGCTTTTAGAATTCGTCATCATTCCAAAAACAAAGAAATAAAAAAATGTGCATTTGTGGTTCCGTTGTGCTGCACAAATAGCATCCACTGACTGTCCACCATAACAGATGATGGTTTTGCACTTAGTGCTGCTGCAGAAAAGCAAATTCTGGGCGAATGTCTACTAGTGGTGCTATAGTGGACGCTCCGGAGGAATGCGTGGTGGTGGATTTTTTGCTGCACGCCTCATTTCTTCTCGTGCCAGATTATTTGGGTGAATGGTCCGCAGATGGTTATACATGCTCGCTGCTCCACAGGAGTATTTCTTGTCAGTGCCTCGCGCCAGGACCCTGTCACACAGCAAGCATGTGACTTTTCTTGCGTTGACCTTTTTTTCTCCAGCAGGAAAGGTGAAAAATTTCCATACCACTGATTCAGGCCTCTGCTTGGGTGGATCTTCCTCCAAGATAACTTCATCTGAAGAATGATGAGGAGTTTGCAAACCAGATGGCATTTCTCCAATGCAATTTTTTAAAAACACCCAAAAAAATTCAAAACCAGCTCTGAAAGAAGAGATGTCTATCATCAACTGCTCCAAATAGAATAATTAAAATGGGTGGTGTCCTTCAATAGTTACAGTGGGAAATGTTATGAATCATTCAAATCTTTTTTTAGGTCACAAGGGATCCGCGCACCCGATCCGACTTCGCGAAAATATATTTAAAAATAATAAAAGTTTATTACAAGTAGAAATCTATTATTTTCATGAATACTTTAGATAATCTTTTGCCCTATAAAGACACATACATATTTTAGAACATAAAACATTTTGCGGGAGTCGCGCACCCAGCGCGCCCCAGGACGTATAGGACGTCAATTGGGGCCCGCCACCGCACAAGCATCGCGTAGCGTAATACGCATGTGTCGCGAATGTGAGGGAGCAGGAGTCACGGATCGGTCGCATACCAGTTGCGCGCACCACGTAACATTGTACGTATATGATGTAACTGAAAAATAAACACGCACTCGTCGCTCACCATAAGCGGATCCTTAACGACTTTTCCAAAATAGCAGCTAGAATAAGCGGACCTTCTGCGGTAGGTACACTTTGGGTGCGCGACTCCCAAGAAAATTATATAAAAATATTAAAAAACAAAAAAATGAAATAATTAAAAATATTTCAGTTTTAAATTTATTTTTAATTTATTTTTGCAATTTTCTGAAAAATATATAATGTTGTTTAATAAATAAAATATTTATAAACATACAGTTAAAAAACTTTTGAAATTCAGTACAAAAAAATAGGTATAACTACGATTGCACTTAAAAATTAGCATTTAAAAAACTTTTGAAATTCACTGAAAAAACCATAGGTTTCAGAGACGTTAAATTTAGAAATTAGCATTTAAAAAACATTTGAAATTCACTGAAAAAACCATAGGTTTCAGAGACGTTAAAGTTAGAAATCAGCATTTAAAAAACATTTGAAATTCACTGAAAAAACCATAAGTTTCAGAGATGTTAAAGTTAGGAATTAGCATTTAAAAAACCTTTGAAATTCACTGAAAAACCATGGGTTTCATGAGTGTTATAGTTAGCTGGACATTTTGCTGTACAAAACCATAGAAATTCCTCCGTTATAGTTAGTTGTGCTAACTATACCTCGCGCGCCCGCAATTCACTGCTGTTGATGTCACATATTACATCCTTCATGACATGGTCAGTGACATCACTGATGACATCTCAAATGACATCACTTATGACATCATCCACGTGACAATCTGATACACCCCTATCACACACTAGTATAACCTTTGATCACTCACTGTAAAATACAGAGTACCATATTTTAAAGCACTGACACACACACATACCAGTTACTACATACGCACTCACTGATTCCTAAATCTACACACACAACTGTCCATTCACCCACAGAATCATTTATACATGCAGTCACTGATCAATGGTAACACTATCAAATGTACTCATACACCTCTTTAGACATTGACACATCAGAAGTCATCCTAGACCGTTATGCAGTGATACTACTCACTCATGAAAAGAATCAATCACACATTTACTCACCTACACAGTTATACACAGAACACCTGATTTATACATACACATAGTAAATCATAGTTACTATATTAAAAAACTCAATATTACAATTATACACTCATTCATAGTTACTCTCACAGACATTGACTCTTACGTATACTTATTTATATACACCAACTCTCATATACAATGTCTTTTATTTTTCTACTTTATTGGAGATGTACCACTGACACATATATTCACTTACCAACACACAAATAAACACACTCAGACACCCAAACAACTGTTTCCCTAAACACTCCTAAACCCATATGCCTAGACAATCAACCACTCACACATCTATGCATCGTTACAACTCCCCCATCCAACCACAGTTACCCTCCATCTCCATTTCAAATACTCAGCTAACTAATCAATAACTAATATAGACACTCATGTAGTTAGTGACCAGTTGATGCAGCAGGTTATACAACAACAGAGACAGTGATACACACATTCACATAGTTTGGTTACTAACCCATATATTTAGTGAGACACATTTAATTACTCACTTAAACAGTCAGACAGCTACTAAATCCTCCATCCAGACAGTTATATATCCACTCAATCTTCAATACTGATTGGTATATATATATATCAGACCCTGAGATCAAAGTGCATTGACAATTTCGATGAAGTTGGCAATCGGACTTCAGCTATCACTCCCTTCAAGCCGCCATCGGTATTCAATCCCATTTTACCTCGTGATGCAATCGATATTTTTCACGAGAACGTTGTCAAACAACTCAAGGACTTACATAAGAATACATGTACACAAAAGAAAAAATATGACAAGCAATCTCAGTTGTACATGGCCCTCACCTTACGTCTTTCTAAAGAAAAGAACATTGTTATACGTGCTAGTGATAAGGGTGGGAACATTGTACTGATGACAATATCTAACTACGACAAGGAGGCATACCTCCAACTCAATGATCGTGCATGCTACGAAATACCTAATATAGCAAACCTCAATACTACCAAGGCTGAATATCACCGCATTTATTGAGATGGAAAACAAGTGGTTTGATTTCTGATATGGAATTTAAATATTTGAAAGTTGAGAACCCCGTGACTCCTCTCATATATTTTATACCCAAAGTGCATTAAAATGCTGAAAACCCCCCTGGCAGACCCATCATCTCAGCCAGAGGGGGGTTTACTGGAGCATACATCTATGTACATTGATTATTTTTTGCAAGGGTATGTTCGATCATTGGAATCATATGTGCAGGACACAGGTGACTTTTTACAGAAAATTCAACATGTCAATTGGATGGAGGGTGATTGGTTAATGGCTCTTGAAGTCACCGCCCTCTATACCAGCATAATTCATTCTGGCGGGTTGAAGGCTGTAAATTATTACTTATCACGATGTCCCCCCATATTCAAGGATCACAACATGATGTTACATCAGATGTTGTAATTTTGTTTGTGCAATAATGTTTTCATGTACAACAACCTCCTTTACAGGAAGCTACAAGGTGTGGCAATGGGGTCCAGCTTCTCCCCGAGCTTCGCGTGTTTACACATGGGCGCTTGGGAGGAGCTGGTCCTCAGAACCACACACAAGGAGGCATTTGAGACCAATGTGAAGGGTTGGTTTCGATTCATTGATGATCTTTTTGTTATTTGGAGGGGGAGTGAATCACAGGCGATCGAATTCATCAACGAAATTAATACCAACAATCTGAACCTTGCATTTACTGCTACTTTGAGTCAGGAATCTGTAACCTTTCTTGACACAGTGGTGTATGTATTAAATGGCAAATTGGAAACGAAATTGTATCGGAAAAGCACTGCCGGTAACAGCATTTTACATGCGAGTAGTGCCCACCCCTCCCATCTCATTGCTAGCATCCCCTATGGGGAAATGCTACGCATAAGAAAAATTTGCAGTAATCCAATTGATTTAGAGGCAGCCCAATCAGCAAGCAGTTAAAGATTTTTACAATGAGGCTACTCTGCACAACTTATTGAGGGAGCGCGCATTAAATCCATGGTTCCCAGCAGACAGGACCTGTTAAAAAAATACACTGAAGACAATATGTATAGTGAGATGGCTCTGACAAAATATGCTGACTCCAAATTAAATGAAAACAAAACGTTTAGGATCATCACTGGGTATAGTAAACAGCACAAGGCCATATACAATATAATTAACAAAAATTGTTATCAATGACCCGGTTATTGGATCCACCTTACCAAACAGAGCAACTCTTACTTTCAGTAAAGCTCCATCACTTAGAGATCAGGTGGTAGATACCTGTCCTGAGACCCTGGAGAGGACGACGTGGCTTGACAATAACAGTGGGTTCTTTCGGTGCAAAACCTGTAAGTCATGCACACACGGGGTCAACAAGAAGTTTTACAGGGATGGTTTCAGCACTATTGAACATCCTATCACACAGGTCCTGACATGCAAAACTGAGTTTGCTGTATACGTCTTAGAATGTCCCTGCCCGTTGAGCAGAATGTCCCTGCCCGTTGAGCTATGTTGGAAGCACCAAATTGCCTGTACACAAGTGTGGGCTACAACATTTAAGAGCGTTAACGAATCAAGACAACACGTACCCGGTGGAACGTCATTTTCGTGATCACCATCAGAGCAATAATAACAGCCTAAAGTACTACGTTATCGACTCAGTTAAGGCCAGCCGGCCGGGAGGTGATAGGGAGGCAAAACTGCGAAGACTTGAAACCCGATATATATTACAACTGGATACTAAGGCTCCGGGAGGCCTTAATATTACGGAGGACATGTACACCATAAAGATGATGCCTATTACACTCCTGATTGCCAACTGAGTCTGTGTACTCCGAATACATTTTGGCCAATACACTGGTAGTCGACAATACATTGATCTATCTGTGACACCACTAGGATTCACCCCTATAGTATTTTCTCTCCTTTAAATCATATGACCATTTATTGACCGGTCTAAAAAGGAATGTTGGCACCCCGGCTGGGGACAACAAGGTATTTGACCGGGATAACGACTGATAATATCTGGCTTTGCTCTGAACTTTTATACAATTTGAAATATCAGTTATTTATAAACGCTCTACTGCTGCTATGATCGATTTGATCAGATATGTTGCTTTTTATAACCGAAACGTGGCTAAAATCCTGGTGCACCCCTGACATAGTTACAGCCCTCCCTGAAGGATTTCAAATCCAGCGGCTTGATAGACCTGACCAAAGGGGAGGGGGCTTGGCGATTATCCACCGAAACACCATGACCTGCACTACTTATGAACTAACTGATATAAAGGGAGCTGAGGCCATGGCATTTTGTTTAAATATTCATGACTCCCTGTCCTTTTCGGGAGCCTTGATATATCGCCCCCCCGGGGCAACCCCAAGATTTTTTAGAGAGCATAGGGGATGCACTGAGCAATCTCACTCTTAGAGCTGCTAACTTTACTCTATTAGGGGATTTAAATTTTCACCTCGACTCACTTAGCGATCCAGGAGTAATGGGCATTATGGATATCATCAATGTTCTTGGTCTTACGCTGTTAAACAAAGAAGCCACGCATAGCGCCGGCCACATTCTTGACTGTATCTGCTCAAATCTGAATCTGCTGACCTGTACCTCCCCTATAGTTCAAACTTGGTCTGACCATAAACTTATTCCTTTCGAGGTAACGTTTAACTCACCTCTAAATACCCATAGATACACCAAAATAAGAACAGGAGAAACAAAACCGGATTGGAAAAAAGTCCTCGCCCAACCTAATCTCTCAACTAATGTAACAGAGACCAAACCTATTCTATCCGGCCATACCACAACTGATAACCAACATTTCTGCAACTGGATCAAATCTTTTAGTAACAAACAAGATTTGCTGAAGAAAAGGACCCCCATGAGTAACAAAATCAAAGGAAGTGCCCCCTGGTTTTCTTCCACTCTGAAGAGTGAACTAGGCAAGGTGAGAGCATTAGAGCGCAGATGGCGCAGAAAATACTCAGAAGATGACCAGAAGATCTATAAAGCAGCGCGTAAACACTATCATATCGCCATTAAATCAGCAAAAAAAGCCCACTTTTCAGAGGCCATTGCATCTTCGGGAAACAATCAGAAAGAAATATTCAAGATTGTAAATAGTTTCACTGATCCTAAAGCTCTTGCCCAGGATATCCCACCTTCGCTATCATTGTGTAAGTCTATCTCAGACTTTTTCGACAATAAAATCCAAGCTATTGTTAAGGATTTTCCACCTCCAACCTTAAATTCATCCTCTCGGGAAAGCAAATCTACAGAAGCAAATGGAATAAATGATCCACCTAAACCTTTTTTCAATGTTTTTGCCCCCATCTCCTTGGAGGAATCACGTCAGGCCATCCTATCTAGTAAGTCTGGATCACCATTTGACCCTTGTCCGCCTATGTTTTTAAAAGCTTTGGTAGATGAGGTAAACCCCATAGTGAATGGTATCATCAACTCTTCATTAGCAACAGCAGAGATTCCATCAGATTGGAAATTAGCCGCGGTTAAACCCCTTCAAAAAAACCTCTACCCGACCCTACCACCCTCACCAACCTAAGGCCTATCTCACTACTGCCACTGTTATCCAAATTGACTGAGTCATTCGTTAACAACCAACTCACCACTTATCTGGAAGATAACAATGTCCTGCATCCGAATCAGTCGGGTTTCAGGTCTAAACACTCAACCGAATCGGCACTCTTATTCTCCACTGAATCCCTGCGCTCCGCTATGGACTCTGGAAAGAAGACCGTCTTGATATTACTCGATCTATCGGCGGCCTTCGATACGGTCTCCCACACCATTC
This sequence comes from Lissotriton vulgaris, assembly GCF_964263255.1. Taxonomy (NCBI): domain Eukaryota; kingdom Metazoa; phylum Chordata; class Amphibia; order Caudata; family Salamandridae; genus Lissotriton; species Lissotriton vulgaris. Next base: position 555,748,725 of record NC_141694.1, read on the forward strand.
TGATTGACCGTCTCCAGAGCGCAGGGATAGGTGGAGTAGTGCTTGAATGGTTTCAAAATTTCCTGAGCCACAGACGACAAATCACTGTGCTGGGCCAATACAGATCTGAGGAAAAAGCGATTACAACAGGGGTACCACAGGGCTCTACTTTGAGCCCTCTACTTTTCAATCTTTATATGGTACCCCTGATCGAGTTAATCTCTTCGTATCAGATCAGCACTATTTCCTACGCTGACGATACGCAGCTCATTTTGGTACTTGACAGGGAGTCTCCACGAGCAGAAGAAAATTTCAAATCATGCTTAACTGCGACGTTCGAATGGATGAAGATCAACCACTTGAAATGTAATTCTGGTAAAACAGAAATACTTCCATTCGGCTCGCAAAATCTATTCTCCCCTAGGCAGTGGTGGCCTGAAGGCGCGGAAGCTCCCGCAAACACCATCTCCTCTGCCCGCAATCTAGGTATCAAATTTGATAATACCCTATCATTCAAGCAACAAGCCATTGGGGTAGCAAGCTCCTGCTTTCATATCATCCGAATGCTAAGGAAGTTTTTCGACCTCCTTCCTTTGTCCACGAGAAAGACGGTGGCGGTGGCACTTATCACATCAAGACTGGACTACTGCAACAGTCTATATGCTGGAGCCAACAAGACCGTGCTCCACAAGTTGCAGATGGTCCAGCATGCCGCCGCCCGTCTTGTCCTGGGCTGGCCCAGGAAATCATCGGCCTCTGCAGCACTTCGTACCCTCCACTGGCTGCCCATCCATAAGCGCGTGCTGTTCAAAATCTTGACTATTACCTTTAGAGCCTATCACGCAAAAGGACCTAGATATCTGTCCAACATCTTCAAACGACACCGCCCATCTCGAAATTTGAGATCTTCCCACCTCAACTTATTAGTGGTCCCAAAATTCAAACTAGCGACCAAAGGTGGAAAATCCATTGCAGTTTTAGGCTCTAGAGCCTGGAATAAACTTCCTCTTGCACTTCGTCAAATCTCAACAGAATCTCTGTTCAGGAAAGCCCTAAAAACCTGGGTTTTTACGCTCTCCGACGCGGCCTGTAAAGAATTGGTGTAATGCCTAAATCTCTTAGAGGTGTTCCAGCTTACTCACCCTGTTCTATGCTGGGGTGACAAACAGCGCCAAGATGCTCCCTGGAGTGATAGCATGCGCTATACAAAAGCCTCCTTACATTACATTACATTACATATGTAAAATATACACCAATATTTTAATATCACAATTAGTCTAGGCACTTATTTTGATTTGTCACTTTATAGGAGTCTTAGTAGAAACATGGACATAAGTAGTTGACACACATTAAACATACTGTATTTATTCCAGTCGGTGGAGGAGTGGAATGGCGGATGTTTCAGTAACACTTATACATCTATCAGCCCAATTATTACATATCTGAAATTCTCGCTTTGCTCTTCTAGGCAAATACTATTATCTACAATGAACAAACCTATGAGGACTACAATTACTGATGTATATATATGTAAATTTATTTTATCATTTGCGTATTTTGCACATCATTAAGAGAGTATTAATGCGATTTTGCACTATTAGCTATATTGCACAATATGATCAATATCCATAACCCTCGATATATCGATGGGCTAATGTGATACATAATGTTTACAATGCGTATTTTGCACTTACTGCGTTGATTTGCACAGATATTGTTTCAAAGCGAGAACTCAGGCTATTTATTTTTGGGACAGTCTGTTAGATGATTATTCTAGTCTACCCGTTGTGATATTTTTATATGCTGTATTTTACCAGTATTTTATCACGTATGGGGAAGCTGTAATATATTATATCAGTATGCTTTATCATCAACATATTTCTAACTGCGTGTATTTCTTTTATGTCCATTGAACTACACATAATGTGGTGTTATTCAAATGAAATCACTGGCACTTTAAAAATGAGCAAGCGTATGTGGGACGTTGTCATGTGAGCAAGGCTCCAAGGAGCCGAAACGTCATGCATACTCTGCGATAAATAAATGATATGCACCTAACTGGTCCGTGTCCAGTTGATCTGTGGCTTCCTACCTGGCGTTGAATTGGATGTTCGGAATATATATATATATATATATATATATATATATATATATATATATATATATATATATATATATATATATATATTTGCGTTAATCACCCGTGATCAAGGCGAGGTGATCGCTGAAACGCGTTGGGTTTATTCCATCTCTCAATTTGAACATGCTGGAATAAATTAATTCTTACTTGCAACTCTACGTGGATGTGATATTTTTATCGGAGCGGAGTGCACTTGCAGTACGTGTTTTTTGCTGTTAAACTTTTATGCATGCAGGACAACCTCTGATCCTGCCCTTTGCACCGCTGTCATGGTGTCCCGGCAATCTCAGAGGAGGTGAAAACAAATATATATATATATATATATATATATATAAAATAGATATTTAAATTTCAAACAATACAACATTCACTAGATGTAATCATTGATGTCATCAGTGATGTCACTGACCTTGTCATGAATGATGTAATATGTGACATCATCAGCAGTGCATTGCAGACGCGCGAGTTATAGTTAGCATAACTAACTATAACGGAGGAATTTCTATGGTTTTGTATGAGTGAAATGTCCAGTTAACTACAACACTCATGAAACCTATGGTTTTTTCAGATTATCCATAACTTTGAAAATAACCATCCGGCACTCCAGGTAAGATTATAGACACACTCCGGCTTTATTTTTCAGACGAGACAAAAAAAAAAATATATATATATATATATATATACACACATACACACCCACCCACATACACACCCACACATAAAAAACCACAAAGATGTGAAGTAAAGTTCCAATGTTATGCCATGTGTTATAAAGGTCTTTAGTTGAGTCAACATTTGGTATTACATGCATGGTGAAGTCCTTCATTGTAACCTCATACATCCAGCCGTATGATGGTGATAAGGCGAGTAAACGAAAAAATCTGCTTTTCTTTAGGATGGGCTCTTCATGTTAATCATCTACGCATAGACGAAAGTATGAGTACCTGCAGCTAACATAACTCTTTTTGTTCTCTTGCTTGGGCACCTAAAGTAAAAACTTGAAGAGAGCTGCTGATGCATTGTCTAAGATTTGAGCAGAACCAAACACCACACAGGGCAGATCTCGGGAAAATTAACTAACTGCGGTAAGCACTGCCTTTTCGAAGGAAAGGATATGAAAGCATGAAAATCCAAAAGCCACAAATTCAACTCTGCACTGCGCCATCTGCTCTTGTTGGCAGAGAACCACCGCGTATCAGTGGCCTGCCACTGAAGTGTACTGGATAAATTAACACTGTTCTGTTTCCCCCCTACCACAAGAAAAGGACGCCCATCATTCCTACCTCATTGCTTGCTTTCTGGGCTCCTGGTGAGCTGCATGTGGCTGCACACAGAATCAATCCAGATTTTTGTATTGGGATTTGCCTTGCTTGCCATCATCAAGACCTCAGCCCCACCCTCCTTCATGTACCTTATTTCAAGTGCTGGGATTGAAGATGGTTGTGCACCACTCTATTTTAATAGACTTAGCCACTGAGCATGGCTACAAATTGTGTAACATACCTTTAATCAAATTCCTTGGTCTAGGATACCAATATTTTTAACAAGGGTTCTAAATGCTATCACTAATTTGCTTGTTACACCCATTTTTCCTATTTCTGAATTGTTCCTACATGTTGTTTTTCAGTGGGTTTGTTCAATAAGGGTTGTCTTCTCTTCCAGATATCCACTGAATGCAAGTATGCATAACTGCTTGTAAAGTGTGAAACCAGCTGAAAGCAATGAAGCTCTGAACAAGGGTGGGGCCCAAAAGAGGTACATGGGTATGAAAAAGGAAGGTAACATAAGGCCTAGTGTGTAGGGATTTCCTGAAATATAGAAGGGTGAGCACAGTCCGTATGCCCATTGGGAAGCTGTTAAAAACTTTGGATGTGTGTATTGAGAATGCCTTTCTTCTGGTTTTGTCCTTCTTACAAATTTTCTCTAGTTTAGAGAGGTTTGGGTTATGGTGTGGCTTTGACCACCTAAGATGAGAGGCTGCGAGGACATCGCTCATATATGTTGATGAGTACGGAAAAATGTCTTCAAAGGATGTGGCTGTGAGTGTGTTGAGGATGGTGGACAGTTCAGTGTGCAAGCTTGGTTCGACAGTGTTACAGCTTGTAGTGAGGGATGGGGAATAGGTGATAGCACAGAAGTTGGCGTGTTATCAGGGTGAAATCCGATATTGTTGATCTCAGGGAAGAAGGGATTAATGGCACTGCACTTTCCTCCTGGGGAGATTTCATGGTCTGCGGGGGTGGGGTGGGGGGGGGGGGGGGTAGACTGGCGCAGGGTTCTATGGCATTAAAAAGTGATGCGCTTCTGCTGTTCACATCATCAATGATAGACTTGTTAAAGGTGACTTTAACTGTTATTATGAGACTGCATTTGCTTCTAGGGTGCTTTGGTCTCAAATAACTCATCTCTCATTAGGAACACTGTATTGAATAGTAAAGAACTGTACAAAACTATGGGCAACTCTGCACAAACTCCCATAGAAACACTATCCTTCTTGCACCATTCATGGAATACCTAGTTCTCAATGAACAAGTTACTTACCTTCGGTAAAGTTTTTTTCTGGTGTATACAGTATCTGCCTGTGGATTCCTCACCTTATGAATATCCCCTGCAACAGCATTCCACAGAAATGTTTCCTAGCTCTCTACGGTGATGAGGATGTCACAATGCCACTGCTCCGTTCGCGACTCCGCCTGACGTCACCGGAGCCATAAGAGAGCCTCGTCGGCGTGATGACGCAAGTTCCACCCATTTTTTCCATGCCTCTGGGGCGAAAGGGTGAACCGACAACTTATTCAAAGTATACACAGTACACAACATTCAACAATCACACATAGTGTAAATTCAAAAGGAAAGCCAAAGAGCAACATCATTTCCTATAAACCACACAATGATACATCAAATATTAAACAATCATGTTAAACAAAAACACCTTTAAGGTATATAAGGGTGGACATTGGGGAGGAGGATGGGTCAGTGAGGAATCCACAGGCAGAAAGAGCTGACAAATATCCCTTAACAATGGCCATAGCACATCCCTGCTGAGCCAAGATAAGGGAAAACTGAAGAACATTCGACAAGTGGGCCTTTAAAGGATCAATGGATCTCTCTCGACACCATTTAACAAATCTTGACCATCTATAAGAGTAAATAGATTTAGTGGAGTGTCGCCTGGACGATAAGATAACATCCACTACATTCGGTGGGAGAGAGAAGGAACTCAGGTTGCCCTGTTCAATCTCTAGGCATGAAGGTACAGGCTCTGGAGGTGGGGGTGTAGAACCTGCCCCTGCAAGAGGAAGTCTGGCCTGAGAGGGAGACGGAGCAGCGGGTGCGATCAATATAACTTGGGCCCGGTCTTGGCGAATCCTACTCAGAAGCCAAGGAATCAAGGGTATGGGAGGAAATGTGTAAAGGAGTTGCGAGCTCCAATTCAACTGAAACGCGTCTCCGAATGCTCCCTGCACCGGATACTGGAGACTGCAGAACAACGAGCAGTGCGCGTTCTGGTGAGTGGCAAACAGGTCCAACCGAGGAGTCCCCCACATCTGAAAAATGTGATGAACCACCTCCGGATGAAGCCTCCACTCGTGATCGGCCAAATAATGCTGACTGAGACTGTCCGCACGAACATTTAGCACACCGGCTAGATGATATGCAAACACACAAATCTGATGGTTCTGTGCCCAGGACCAGAGTCACAGAGCTTCTCAACAGATGATACCACCCTACACCTCCCTGTTTGCTGATGTACCACATCGCGGTAGTGTTGTCCGTCAGGACCTGAACCGACTGACCGCAAAGGGAAGGAAGGAAAGCCTTTAGTGCTAAACGTATAGCCTGCAATTCCAGAAGGTTGATGTGAAGCAACCTTTGCTCTGGAGACCAAAGACCTTTGACCTTCATATCCTTCAGATGAGCACCCCACCCCAGAGTGGAGGCATCCGTGATCACTGTGGCTACAGGAGGAGGAGACTGAAAGGGCTTCCCTTGAGTCAGGTTGCCCTGCACACTCCACCAAGTCAGCTCCGCTGCAGCTTCTCTGGAGATCCTAACTGACTCCCTGAGATCTCCATTGTGTTGATACCACTGCCTGCGGAGGCACCACTGGAGTGCCCACATGTGCCAGCGCGCATGACTGACCAACAGTAGGCAGAGAGCGAACAGACTGAGCAGGCGAAGGACCTTCAGAACCGGAACAGCCGCTCCATTGTGAAACAAAGGAATCATCTCCTAAATGTCGAGAATTCTTTGAGGAGGAGGAAAAGCTCCACACACAGTAGTATCCAGTGCCGCCCCTATGAACAGCATGCGCTGAGAGGGCACCAGGTGAGATTTGGGCATTTATTGAAAAGCCCAACTTTAACAACAGATGAGTTACATGCAGATGATGAAGCACCATCTCTGGCGACTTCGCTTTGAGGAGCCAGTCGTCCAGCTAAGGGAACACTGGAATCCCTGACCTTCTGAGATGAGCCGCCACCACTGCCATCCCCTTTGTGAAGACTCGAGGTGCAGTAGTAAGACCAAACGCAGGACCGTAAACTGGTAGTGCTGCAACCCTACCGTAAAACGGAGATACTTCCTGCGCGACTTCAGGAGGAGAATGTGAAAATACGCATCCTATACATCGACACCATCCAGTCCTCTTGCTGCAGTACCAAAAGATTCTGCGCAAAGGTCAGCATCTTGAATTTCTCCTGCTTGATGTAAGAAATTCAAGATCCCGAGGTCCAGAATCGGACGTAACCTGCCATCCTTCTTGGGGATCAGGTAGCATCCCTTACCCCTCTCCTGCTCCGGGGCCACCTCTATTGCACCTTTCTGTAAGAGCACAAGGAATTCCTTCTGAAGGAGAAGTAAAAGGTCCTCTGAACAAACACCTTGGCAATGAGGGTAAGGTGGAGGAAATTACCCAAAGGGAAGGGCGTACCCATTCTCTACAAGGTTTAAAACCCAAAGGTCTGACATGACCGATTTCCAACCCTGTAGAAAATGAGACAACCAACACCCTACAGGACCTACATGATCCAGGATGGGGGATCTAGGGCTGCTCTCCTGCATTATGGGGGGAGCAGGGGAGGTAAAGGAGGAGGAGAGATTGTGGGTAGACCCACGGTGGTGACCCTTGGCTCTTCCTCTATAGGACTTATAGAGCGGATTTTGCTGCTGCTAAGGTTGTCGTAAGCTACGAAAGGAAGATCTTCCAAATCCACAATATTTTTTTTATATCCAAACCCCCTTGACTGGGTTTGCAGTCCCAAAGACTTCGCCGTAACTCTAATGTCTTTAAACCTTTGAAGGGCAGAATCCGCCTTCTCCCCGAAAAGCTTTGATCCAAAAAAAGGCAAATCAACCAGAGTAACTTGAACATCCGGGGAAAAACTAGAGGATCTAATGCAAGCGTGCCTCCTGGTAGCAATGGAGGAACCCATAACTCTGGCCAATGAATCAGCCGTATCCAGGCCAGATTAACCTGTCTAGCAGCAGCCGGAGCATCTGACAGAACCTCCATAAAATTCCACCGCTCTTCATCAAGTAACTTGGGTGCCAATTGCTTAGCCGAGTCCATCAAGGCATGTATGGAACGGCCCAACAAACAAGTAGCATTGGTAGATTTAAGAGCTATGCTTGAAGATGAAAAGACTTTCTTAGCCGACTGCTCCAGTTTTTTTTAGAGTTCCTGTCAGCAGGAGCCTGTGGAAAAGCACCCAAAGACTGTTTAGAGCAAGATGCCTGTACCATCAAACTTTCTGGAGAAGGATGAGAATACAGAGAGAGAAAGGATCCCCTGGAGCAGACCTATACTTTCTTGCCACCGATTGAGACACAGCAGGAGAAGAGAGTGGTTTCCGCCATACCTCAAGAATAGGCTCAGTCAAGGCTTCATTAAAATTTAACAAGGGCTCAACTATTGAAGAAGGCGAATGCAAAACCTCTGTGAACAAATGTGGCCTATACTCAGCAGTTGGTAACTAAGTCCAAAATCTCCGCCGCCTTTCTTATAACAGTATGGTAGGGGGCTACCTCTTGAAGAGGAGAAGCCCTTGTGGAAGAAAACTCCCACTCAGGATATGTGTCCAGCCCACTTGCATCATGTATGCCTCCAAAATCATCCACTGATTCTTCTATTTCACCCTCTTCAACCTCCTGCCTTTGATACAGCTCTTCCTCCAGCAGTCTCTGCACCTCTCTCGATCAAAATCTAGGAATTGGCATTGGAGGTGCCGACATTTCTGGAGCCGGCGTCGAAGGAGGTACCGAAGGCGGAATCAGCGCCGCACAAGGGCAAGAGGATGGTCCACCAGACGGCGCTGGGGACTCCATAAACGTCGTAGAAACCCTCGGAGCCGGAAACTGCCATTACGGCGCCGTCGGCTTGAACGGCACAAAGGGTGCCTGGGCATAGTGCTGAGGCATACCCAGGTTGAAGGCCAGCGGACCCACGAGACCCAAAGGTGCTCCGAAGGGGAGGGCTGCCTTAGCAAATACTCCATACATAGCATTAAAAAAATGCATAGGATCTGATCCTGGAGTAGGAAATTGTGGTAATGGAATCGAGCCAGAATCCAAACGAGGAGCAACCGGCGTCTGAACAGCTGAATCCACCAGAGCTACAGGATCGACCTGGAGTGGGAACACTTCTGAATCTGGCAAACCCCTCGTCGGACATGCGACAAGTTCTTTTTGAAGACATCGAGAGGCAGGCAAAGGCGACCTCGAAGCCTTACCCTTCGACGAACGGCGCCGGGATCCAGGTCTTCTCTTCTTTTTGTGTTTCCTCAACTTCAACGAATGCGAAGCCGATGACTTCGACTTAGACTTCTCTTTTTCGGCCTCTACCTTCCTTCTACGCTAGCCATAAAGAGCTTTGCTTCCCGTTCTTTAAGAGCCTTAGAGTTGATCTTCCTGCAACTGGAACAGTCCTCCACGTTGTGATCAGACGATAAACGCCATAAGCAGTCTTCTTGGGGGTCAGTGATGGACATGTGACACCCACACTCTCTGCAGGGCTTGAATCCAGACTTCCTAGAAGACGACATCCTAACAGCAACAGTTGAAAGAAAGAATCAACAACAAGGTATCTCAACAATATGGAGAGAGCCAGAAAAAGTTACAAGTCGGCGGCGCAGAGAAAAGGGACCTGAGGTCATCATGCCGACGAGGCTCTCTTATGGCTCCAGTGACGTCATGTGGAGTCGCGAGCTGAGCTGTGGCATTGTGACGTCTTCGTCGGCGTAGAGAGCTAGGAAACATATCTGCGGAATGCTGGCACAGGGGATATTCATAAGGTGAGGAGTCCACAGGCAGATGTATCCATCAGAAGGATTCAAGTTATACCCAGGAGGTTAGCATGGCAGCGACTTGTGTTGGCCTCCTAATACTCAAGCCTGCAAATCCCCACTAACAATACTACTGCTGTGAATAACTTAAAAATTATCTGTTCAAGCGTCAAACCAATGCTACATCTGTTGCAGAGAAGTGTATATTGGAAAGAAGGCTGGAGCGTACATTTATGGACCGAGGGTAGAAACAAATGTTTTGAAGAGGATAGACTTCTACTGACCAGGTAGAGTAAAACTGGTATTGTAGTTAACAAGCATCCATGAGAAACGCTCTTATGGCAATGGATAACATTGTTCTTTTCAAATGATTGGTTATTAGAAAGTCGGAATGATAAGGTGCTGTCGCAATGAATGGGTGCAACGTAACTATACATATTAATGTTTGATCATATGTTTATTTTAAAATCCTTGACACATCCTTGATTGTTACTTTTGCACTAAATGTTAGAAAAAGGCTTTCAAAGCATTTGATAAGAGGGTGTGCCTGTTTTGGCACTATACCATACACTTGCATTTAGACCATTCAATTTCATGCCTAGGAAGACAATACCACAGGTAAATAATGAATTCGAGAAAAAACACATCACACCTCTGTTGTTGTTGCATTTCTGTTTACTTCCCCATTGAATTGTTTTTTGGTACAGCTCAAACTAGGCCACTTACACAATGTACAAGAAAGGCATGTATATGACAGCAATTCCAAATTGGCATATTCTTTGTCTCGAGTAAACTCCTCTCTTGATGACCCAGGTGCTAACAGTGTAAACATTGCTTAGCCTTATGATTTGTAAATGCTTCCTTAACATACACAACCAAACAGAAACCCCATTTTAACATGACGGGGTAGCAAAAGAAAACAAAATGAAAGAACCGAAAAGGAAAAGGAAGATGACATGGGTCCAACCAGTATAAATTAAATATTCATGTAACAATTTAGCAGACTGCATTTTGAAATGAATACAGGAACACAGGCACTCTGCAAACTTGGGCACACATCTGTAGACTCATTTTACGTGTATCACAGAATTTATTAAACCTGTGCATACACAGCAAGGGTGCTCTGCCTCCGGGTAGAGTGTTCCTTAAAAAATGTTCCCCCAAAATTCAACTAACACCTAGCACAGGCACTCTTGAAAGCAGATCTGTGCTTCAGTGCTGGAGGTGTCACTGACATCATAAGCTCAAAATATAAATTAGCACATTTTTTATATATGAACACAGTCTATAAAAAGAATCAGGATTGAAGGAATACATGTACTTTATTTTAAATTCTGGTTTAGTTTCTATGTTAAGCTGTACGATTATTTTATTACAGTGTGAACGTCAACAGGACTCCAAATATTGAAATGCATGGCAATTATAAAGCTTTTGTGGAGAAGTAGAATGTCTGCCCTAATCTCTATCATTTGCTCATTCATTGATCCTGAATTATAAACTAAAATGTGAGGTCTGAAAATGCAAGTCTGGACAGCCTTAACATCTGGCATCTGCTGGATCATATTCAAGATGCACGAGACTGGATTTAAGTTTTTTCTCCAACAAGAAATTTATGGCACACATTTCTGGACGGAGACTAATAGAACGATAAAAGATTGCCAAACTCTAAAAATAAAAAATGCAGTGTTGCTTGTGAGGATGTATCTAATTAATACGCCTGTCCTTGGTTTTCATATCAATCCCTGCAGGGTCGCAAGGCAGGTGTTTAACCTCTTATCTCCAGCAGCTCTTCACTCACACTACTTACTCCAATTCTCAAACACTTTTCTTTTCATGGTGATGATATCATGCTTTACCTCGTAGAAGACGTATGACAAAGTATGACTTTCTTCCAAGTTGGAGCCTATCAATATGGTGCATTGTTACTTTTCAAAAACTGTTTACAATATTAGTCGGCTTTCTGGTTGGTGTAAATCATTGATGACGATGACGTTTTTGACTCGGTCCTATTCCAATCAATGCTTGTTCCACATTGGTATGGCAACTGGCCCCTTTGTTGTTCTTTCAACTAGAATAAACTCGTCAGGATTTCCCAAAGCTCTGTAGTGAACTAATAGATCCTGTATGGCACACTCCTCGATCTACAAGTTAGTCAAGAAAAAAAATATTACTAATCGAATTTGTTTACATAATACACAAACTGCAAAGTGTTGGCAAATTGCTATTCCCAATTAAAAGAAGGTTACATACCTGTCAGCAACAAAGTTTTTAACAAATAGCTTTACCAACTTATATTTTTTCAACTCTTATGAACAATATGGGGAGATCAAGGTATTTTACCTGCTTGGAGCTAAGTCCGCATTGACAGCCCCTGCCCTGTCTGTTGTTCCATGAGGCTGGTTGTTGCAGTGTAAGGGGACCAAGGAAGTCGGACGTGGCTGTTCGTCTGGATGGAACAACACACAGCCTACCAGCGCGGACCTACCGTTCTGCCTCACTCCTCCACACCACCCGCCCAGGCTGGACGGTACAGTGCCTTCTGGGAACTGTAGTTTACTCATTGACACTGAACTACTTTGGGTGTGGCGACACCATTAGGGGGAGGAGCAGCGTTTGCTGGGAAGATTTTTTAACAGGTGGACTATTAGGTGTGCTCAGTGCTGGGCGCTGAAGAAGGCTGACTACGCCGAAATGCATTCGCCCGCTGCCACTGCCTAAAGATGAAATAAAGCGAGCTGGCTTCTCTAAAAACCCCTTCAGGCCTCTGAGTCCTTCTTTCTGCGAGAGGGACTGTTTCCCAAAAAAAAAAAAATATATATATATATATATAAATATATATATATATAAATATATATATATATATATATATCTATCTATATATATCTATATCTCTTGGAAACTCCACTGCCAACCTGCTTTTGCAGTAATACAAAGTAGGAGCACGGACCACCATTAAGTGCACAGAATCTCATTTATTTAGGTTATACTCTGTCTGCCATTACGCGTTTCAGCACCGAAGTGCCTTGATCACATGACACGTGAGCCAGTCACCTGACTTCTTTTATACCCACACTTTTTTCTCTTTCTTGTTGTGATTTCTTCACCATTTAAAGTGACAGTGCATTTTGTATTTTTATATTATTGCATGAGTTATACATTTGATATTTACAATATTGCAAATTCTGGCAACTCAATTTCATCAACAGTCGTGGTATAAATACCAATTTGATCAATGATATCATGTGTCTAGAACCAATACTTGTGCAAGATTACGCAATGTTCAACAAAGTGCTAAGTGCAATACAATACGACCTACATACATACATAGTTTTACAGATAAATATATAAATAAATAGATCTAAAAAATGTATGTTTTAGAAATCTATTTAAAAATGTCATGCATTGAACGCAAATATCTCATTAAAAGTTAAGAACTGTGCAATTGTGGGTGTAAATACCCTTAGTTAGATGTTGTAGTCCATATAAAATTCATTTAAAAATGATTTACACGTAGTTGTGGACTTCCTTTCTATTGCTGGTGGGAACACTACTAATATCTGTGTGGTCCTTTGAGTCTATCTGCCTCATATGATAGTTCAATTCAACTGTATTGAGTTATATGGTAACATTCCCAACATGTTACTGCATGTTGGGTATGATTGTGTATGGTCCCTGTAGTGAATGTTAAGGGCATTGGTTGTTTGTTGCCTTCTATTCATTCAATAAAAAATTACTGATCGACAGAAGCCTCTGTCTTGAGTAATATGCATATAAGTGAAATAAAAGTTTAGTGTGTAAAAAAAAAAACCTAAAAGATCTATATAAACAACACACGGTAAAAGCCTTTATCATCTAATCAGTTACTAAGATCTTAGCCCGTGAGTACAATAAGGTCTGATATTTGCATCTAGCCCAATTTTTATGTTCTAAAATCAATAATTTCCTCTTGGCATGTTATTCGTGACCTGTTTTTAAAAATGTAAATACTGTATTCTTAGCGAGACTTCTAAGTTATCCAGAATGAACCTACCCTAGATAAAACCTGATCTTAACATGTTAAGATCTAGTTAATGCTTATAGACAAATGTATAAATCTTCTGTGATATTGAGGCCATTCGGGTGTTTAGAATCCAGTTCTAAAATGTATCTGGTTTCTAGATTACGCAGAATTCCCTCTCTGTTGCCCCCTCTCTTATTAAAAGGTACACTGTCAATAATGTAGCATTTTAAAAACTTGGGGTCTGCTTGGTGATTTTCATTGAAATGGCGGGCAACAGGCCACCCCAGGTCACGATTCTGGATTGCTCTGATATGTTGTACAATCCTCTTATGCCCCTGCAGCTAGGTACTTCCCACGTACCTAACCTGCAGGGGCACTCGAGGACATACACAACATATTACGATTTGCATGACAGAGATTTTGTAATCTTGTGTTCTCCTCCTCCAAATGCTTTTGGAATGCTGGTGGTATTAACTCCATTTTGGCAGGCTTTGCAGGTTTTGCACCTATAAAAGCCCTTCCTTTGGCATAGCCAGTTTAATTTAGGTTGCTCTATTGGATTGTTGACCACCAGTTTGTCTCTCATATTTGGGGCCCGTCTGTTCGTGACAGAGGGTCTAGCTGGTAAAGTGGGTCACAAGACTGAACCAGTTTTAACTAATGGCCAGTTCCTCTGTATAATGCGATTGATCTCTTTGTGTTGCTTGCTGTAACCCACAATCATCCTAAATTCTTTTGTGGGTTGATTTGTGGTTTCTATTGGTTGTGCAGCAATGTTCACATAGGCATTAGTGTCTCGCCCTGATAGTTTTAGGAGCTTGTCTCCGTCTGCTTTTTGGCTTTTAAGAATCGTGGCATCTGTGCATTTTGCATTTTACCTTGGGCCAGAAATCTCTTTTTACATTCTAGTTGGGCTTTCACTAGTTCACTTTCAGTGCTGCAAATCCGTTTTTGCGAAGCATTTCCCCATAGGGGATGCTTTGAACCAAATGCTTTGGATGTTGACTATGTGCATGTAATACTGAGTTGACTGTACTTGGTTTTCTAAGCATTTCGGTTTCAATCTTGCCTTCTTCTATATATACTTCTACGTCCAGAAAGAGGACACACTCAGCACTGATTTCAGAAGTGAATTGCAGGTTCATGTCATTTTGGTTTAACTGGTGAATAAATTCGGTTGCCTCAGGTTAAAACCATGCCAAATTAAAAACAGGTTGTCTATGTAACGGCGCAAGCATTTAACATGTTGGTTAAGGGTGTTGGTAAATTCTCTATGGAGGACCAGTTCCTCCCACCAGCCCATGTGAAGACAGGCATAACTGGGGGAGAAACTGGCCCCCATAGCAACACCCTGTAACTGCTGGTATAGTACATGTTGAAATAAAAAGACATTGTTTTTCAAACAGAAATCAATCATGTCCATGATCATTTGCTATGATGTTTATGCACATTTGATCTTTGTCCCAAGTAATACTCGATCGCCCTCATACCATCATTATGGCTTATACTAGTATATAGAGCGGCTATGTCCATAGTTATCAATAATCCTTCTGCCACTCACAATTATGTAATTTAGCCAAAAAGTCACTGGTATCTTTTTGGTATGAGGGTAATTTTTGTACAAAGTCCTGTAAATAATGATCAATATATTGAGATGCATGTTCTGTTAAGCTATTTCTGGCAGAAAATATGGGGCGTCATGGGGGTTGAATCGGATCTTTGTGCAGCTTGGGTATAAAGTAAAGTACCGGTGTTGTTGGTGTGTTGTTTTTTAAAAACAAATATTCATCTTTACTCAGCAGTCCCGATGAGATATATATATATATATATATATATATATATATACATATTGAAAACATATGTGTAAAGTAATGCTTAAGTGATAAATTGAGAAAATTACCAAGAGTTAAACACTGAAACTTGCCAGTTGGTTTAGTGAACTCATTTTACCTGGTGCCCCTGCCATGCACTGCTTATGACCTCACATGTTTCATCACTCATGACCTATTAAATGAGGACATCTCACAGTACATCAATGATGATATCACATATGACATAATGAACTCATTGTGTCAGCGTCCTATAATGTTTGTGAACTTTAAGTAGTTCAAAAAGCAACACCTGTGCCTAGTTATCTAACACTAATCAAGTGATCACACGCTGGATACATAGCATATCTGCCAAATCACCCACATAAGATGGATGTTACCTGCTTGTTACTGGTGTTTATCAACCTAACAAACAAAATGTCCTCGTAGAAATTAAAATTGTCAACTCCAGGCAAAAGGGTCTGGCTTCAATTCCCTTCAGGGGGTCTAATACCCCACAGGTGCCAGCCTCCGGCCAGGCTCTGCACCCAACCCCCCAAAGGCATCTAAGAAGCCACGGGCACCCAATACCTACTGTGCAAGTGTAGTGGTAGTTTGACTGCAGAGCAAGGCCTCTAGTCAAGCTCCGCCCCAACTGCTCACGGGTGCCAAACTCCTAGCGAGTGGCCATCGCCTTGCTGCTCACACCCTTTGGCTGTGCACAGCGGTGGGTGGAGGGAGTGGTGGTGCTGCGGGGTGTGTGCTGCAGGGCCTGGCCTCTGGCCAAGCCCTGCACCTAACCCACTGCAGGCGGCCAACTCCTACTTCACACAGCATATGTTCACTACAATAGCATAGGCTACAGGGTCTGGACCATGGCCAACAACTTCTAAAAACTGTTTTTATTACAGCAGCACCACAAGGGGTACACCTTGCCGGGACCACAGTACCTGCAACACAATATATTTTTTTCATTTTGACTTAAGGGGCGATTCTTTAAGAATGCTCCCCCTTATGGCCCTTTTGGCCCTCATCAGGCGGGATAGCTTGACTCCACTCCACTTCACTATTGGATTCAAGCTACCCTGGATGATGCCCTGAAACAGGTTCCAGGATGCTTGCTTCCGGTCCAGGGAGGACCTGGCTTGGCAGTTTGGGGATGGACTGATCTCACAAGGAACAGGGTCAAGACTGATTTGCATATGGCTGGGTCCAAACTGGGGTGTTGTGGTGAGCAAAAGAATGATGGATTAAACCCAGATCCTTGTGAATGGGGGTGAATGTTTGTATTGTCCAGCATTCCACCCATCAATTGTTTCTTTTGCATGTCACCCTAAGTGGGAAGGGTATGCCCAGACGTGGGTCCCATGCTCACTACACCACTGGATTCAAGCTAGCCTGGCTGATGATGGGTGATGCCCTGAAACCGGTCCCAGGATGCTTGTTTCCGGTCGAGGGAGGGTCTGGTTTGGCAGTTCGGGCTAGACAGTTCCCACAAGGAACAGGGTCAAGACTGATTTGCATATGGCTGGGTCCAAACTGGGGTGGTGTGGTGAAAAAAAGAATGATGGATTAAACCCAGATCCTTGTGACTGGGGGTGAATGTTTGCATTGTCCAGCATTCCGTCCATCAATTGTTTCTTTGGCATATGTCGTAAGTAGGTGGCATGGAGTGAGGAGTAGTCTCTAAGGGGAGTGAGCAACCCTTTTTGTTAGGTTATGTATTTCTACAGCTAGAGCTTTGCACCCTTCTGTAGGACCGGCAGACTTTGCTATTTTACTGAATGCCAGTTATCACCTTCCTTTTTTTTTTAAAGGAATTCCTGTTAATTCGGCAATCTTGCCCAATGCCAACCGTGTATATTGTTTGCCAATTCCATAGTGTCTAGTTAGCTCGCTTCTGCATCTACTATTTAAATGGCAAGCACAAATACATGTTCCTGCCACACTTTTGAAGTTTTTCACAAAGCTCCTAGTGTGTGCCCTTCAAAAACTTTAAAATGGTCTACTTAGCACAAGGCATTTTGTTACTGGATTATGGCTAGATGGCTCTTGTGGGGGTGTTAAGGTACTTTAATCTGGTGAGTGTCTTGTAGTATTGTTGGTGTCTCATTTGGACGATACATGCCACTGCATGATCAGCAAGCAAAAGAGAAGGCATCAGCAAGCAGGTCCAATAACAGGAGTTCAAAGGAGTAGAGGACATACAGGGTTGTCTCCACATTTTGCCCATTTCAATACAAAAACATTTAGTTTCAGGTTCCAAAGGATTAAAAGTTGCTAAAAGCCACCAGATTTGATGCCATATCGTGTCATACAACTTGGAAATGTTATCTGGTCATCTTTCAGTTGACGATCGCGGTATGCAGGTGTTACAATTGCACGAATGAAGTGAAGCATTTGACAAAACGGTATTAATGTGCGCAAATGATTAAATACCAAATTAATACTGCCATTGACAGTTCCATATTAAGCTGTATGATTTGACTTTTCTTGCTGCATTATTTTCTCAACTTTGCCTGGAAATCTGCTCCTCGCTGTCACAGAATGCCACTTCCAATGGCAATAATGCACACCCATTCAAAAATATTCTTCCAATGAGCAGTAGATAAGGAACCAAACAGGAAGCTGTATTTCCCAAAAAGAGAAGCACATTTTGCTAATAATACACCAAGGAATAGAATTGTGGGGAGACATAGGCAGAAGTGCATACGAAGGGTACATGAGTCTAAATATACAAAGAACAGTCAATTCACATTTGGCTTCCGTGCATTTTAGTGAAACTGCAATTTGGATATGTC